>NW_023416471.2:3762500-4373452 GCF_012460135.2 Molothrus ater | reverse complement strand
CATGAAATGAGGAACCCTTCCCCTGCAAAGGCTTCACATGTTCACATTCCCTAAACATGACATAAAATAGCCAAGAATTTTTGAAGATTAAAGAAGTTTATTTCTTAGAAAACTGAGAAATTCATCTAATGCCTGTGCACAGTTCCTGGCAGCATGTCTGTGGAGCAACCTTACTGGAAACAATTCAGTAACACAGGTGGCTGCCAAAGCCCTCCCCTCTCCACCAGCAAAGCAGCGCTTGGTCACAATGGATGCTCTGTGTGGAAGTGAGTAGTGTAAGGGGTGCCCAGCATACCTCCTGTGATTCCCCATGTGAGGAGCACAGCCTGCTTCCTAGATTTCTCTGTCAACTAGGGACATGAAAGGAAACAGAGAAAAACATGCTGTGATAGACTGTGTAGGCTGGGAATGTAAATGCGATAATAGGCAGGAGTGAGAGATGAAGAGTTTTTTTGCCTCTAGGTACCAAGTACTTTTGTGCTGTTCCCTGCACTCTGGTGCTGTTTGGTGTAACTGAGCCTTTTACTTCAGTTGCTCTGTGTCTGAACATGCATGTGAATGATTTCACTCCTTAGCAGAGTTTATGCAAAACTTCTGTTCTTACTTTTCCTGTTTCACAAAACAGAAATAATTCAATGTGCAAAACACTGGCTTTCATCATTTTTCATGTAAGAGAAAGGCCTTTTTGAATTCTGAAATTTTTATTTCAAGAGATCTTGGAATTTGGGTATT
The DNA here is from genome assembly GCF_012460135.2 of Molothrus ater. Taxonomy (NCBI): domain Eukaryota; kingdom Metazoa; phylum Chordata; class Aves; order Passeriformes; family Icteridae; genus Molothrus; species Molothrus ater. The sequence goes on along the minus strand of NW_023416471.2, from coordinate 4,372,720 downwards.
TTTGAGTCAAAACAATCTCTCAATCTGTGCAGTTAAAGATTATTTCCACATTTTTGTGTGTTCCCCTGCAGTCTTCCATATTCAGATGAATTCACAAGGTGAAATTGGTAATGACTCTTTAGGAACAGCACCAGCCACTGATGCAAGTCCAAAGTACATAATCCTCCCCATTTTGTGTGGCTGAAACTTGTATAAACACAATTTTTTTTTGTTATTTTAAATAGTCCAGAAAACACTGTAAATATGCTTTATCTGTTTAATCTGCTTCTCATTAGTCTCATTAGTCTGAAAAATAATTATGTTAATAAGGTGGTTCTGCTGTACCCCTTCTTTTTCTTTCAAACGCTGTATTCTGTCTTGAGTTACAAATTCCAGCTAGGAACTTTTAATTTGATTTATAGTTCCTGCAGCTTCTTGGGAAGATTGAACAGGATTTGAAGATATGTTACTCTGACTCTTAAGTCAAATTTATTGTATGTGTAGTTTCCAGACAAAAATAGCGGTTTGATTTTTCTTATGATTTAGGAACTGCAAATGACTTTTGCATCATTTGCATTTGCACCCACTTAGCTCAGAGTGATAATAAAGGGTGGAGGTGAACAAGCCCAGTGATATTCATATATCATATTAAACAGTTTTGGCTTGTTTTGGTTGCTTGCGGGTTTTCCTGTCTTTTCTTAATTGCTTTTTGAGCCATCATAGAAGGACTGTACGATTGGTTCAAGGCCTGCATAAAATTAAATTCACTGACACTAAGGTGATACTGTCAGCTTTCTTTAATTCTCCCTTAGTGTTTTTGAATTGCTGTAATTGCTGTAAAGCTGAGATATGTTTGTTTCAATGTTGACATGCAACTGGCACAGCTTTTTCAATTTTAATTGCCTACTTGGTATCATTTTCCTAAAGTCTGACCTTGTGTAACCAGTAATAGTACATTGTTTGTTACATAAGCTGTGATTTGTCTGCATATGTCTATATATAAAGACAGAATACTTCCTATTGGAATTTAGTGCTGATGGTACCCAGGTATGTGCCTAAGAATAATTATTCTGGCAAAGAATAATGTTCTGAAGCAGTAGCTTCAGTGTTAATAATTCTGTTACATGTGCAGGTGTAGTATGTGTATGTGCAAGTGTGTCCTGTAACAGGGCAAGATCCCTCCTTGTGTAGCATTAGCACTCACTGTGACTGGGAGGAGTGGTGTGTGTGATGGTATGGCTCCTAATGTGGTTTTGGGATTTTCTTCTTCATTTCTGAGCCTGCATTGCTGGGAGCCCATAAATGTCTTGTAAATTAAGGTAGCGAAGCCTGCTCTGCATCGGTGATTCTCGAATCATTTTTGCTCTGTGGGCAGGGTGAGTTCTCCCTGCAATGGGTGTAAATCTGCTGACAATGGCCTCTTATCCTGGGAGTAATCCATGAGCTCCAAGAACAAGGGATATTCTGGCCCTCAGAGAGAAGAGCTGTCATTTTAAGCGTGTGTCTTCTCTTCCAGGTCAAGCTGAGCTTGCCCTGCCGAGGAGCTGAGCTAGGTGGGCACAAAGCATCTCTGAGCCTGAAAGCTGTGTAATCAGGCTGGCGAGGCAAAGCAAGCAGGAAGCTGTTTGCCAAGCACTCCTGAACTTTTGTACTAGTTCCAGAGGTGTTCTGTGCTTAGACAGAGCAATGACCCCTCTGACCTGTCTCCTTTGAAGGGTTTTGTAATAATCTTTTAATCTTCCGCCTGAGAGGTGTGGGTATTTAGGGTGCAGCACTGTTCCAGTTCCCAGCTCTCTAGTGGAGGTCTTAGAGGCCCTGCCAGATCAGTCTTCTGGCTGCTCTGGGAGCCAGCATAAAACAGGGAAGGGCTTCAGTGTCCGTCTGTGTATAAGTTTGTAGTGTAGACAAGCTATCTGCATCCACTGTGCTAGTCTCTCTCTCCTCCTCTGGTTAAAAATGGTGGTGAGGTACTAGCAGTATGAGCTGTAGCATGTTTTGGAGACTGCAGAACAAGTTTTCAAAGCACCTTAAAGGAGAGGGATAAGTAATGTTCGTCCTCACATTTTTTGACAAAGGGTGTGTGCCTTGTCAGGGCTAGGAGAAGGCAGTCCCACAGCTTGGTTATTGCTGCAAGGGTCCTTTTGCAGCCTCTGGTCCCATCCTCCTGCCCCTCTCTTGCTCCTGCAAGTCACAGATGGGATTGAAAAGAACCATACAAAAATAAGTGGTTTTCTACTTGTTTGATCAGCAAAATGGGCTTCCTGAAAGAACAGACAAACACCAAAATGGTTCAAAGGAGAGAGATCTCCAGAGAGTGCAGAAGCTGGGACTGCTCTGGAAGGAGTTCATGATTTACAGTGCCTCACCTTTAGTACACTGGGCACTCTGAAAGCAGCAGGATGAGTAGCCAGGAGAAGCTTGTGTTGCACCAAAGAGCACTGAATGACTTTGGAAGTGTAATTTCCTATAAATAATTAGTAAAATTACAATAGGTCTTTGTTTCTTTTGGTTCAGATATATAAGAATTATAAGCAAAACACCCAGCTTACACTAACTACCTGTAGGAAATTGCTATGTTCAAAATGCTAATAATATTGTCTTTTATTGGGAACAAAAGGTCATGGTTTTAACAGAAAAGGCCATCCTTGCTTTACCAATATAAAAAATGTCATTCTCTTGGGGGAGAAATGTTAATCCAGAAAGGTATTGATGTTCTCAGTACTGATAACTTTTTATATAGGCATCTATGAATTGTCAGGGTAATCACTACTCTTACAAGCCTTAAATAGTCCTAAAACGAATATGGAGGAAGTCCTAAACCTGGCTGTGTTGTAAGCAGTGTCATACTGGACTTGGTTGCAGTAAGTTACAGAATAATTCCCAGATAACTGAGAAATGGTGAAAGAATTGTGAATTGTTTCCCCTTTGATGGGGTTGAGTATTTTAGGCTTTTTTTTTCTCTATATAGCACAATTTTCCCTTTCAATAGCACAATTTAATTGTGCTATTGAGTTATAGCAAGCATCAGTTTTGAGGCCATAGTTTTCAGACATATGGTTTTCCTTCAAATTTAAATAAATAAATAAGTAAGACTGCGTGTGTTATCAGAAGGCTTGTTGGTCTGTCCTATCACTTTTAGGCAATTCTTTCATTTTCCAGATCTGAATTCCAGAAAGTTTTGGTAAATTGGATCTATAGGGTTATTATCCTCCTCTCACCTCCCCCCCACCAGCCCTTCTATTTTTTGCCCTCCCTGAGTGCCATTGATTGCTGAATACTAAGTTTAGATGTTTCAGCATCATCAACATTTTTCTTACCAGCTAGGGTGAATTTTCTTCTGCCTTAGAAAATAATGCCTTCATATGATGGAATCAGTAATTTTTGCTGGTCAGATCTTTCTATGAAATGGCAGTATAACTATATGGTCCCTCTTACTGTCACTTACTGATTTTAATGTGTTTTCCTGCTGTTTGTTCTGTGTATGGGAAAGTTCTAAAATTGCAACTTAAAGAAGAAAAAATGGATGAATAGAGCTTTTTTCCTCAACAGAAATAGAACTTTTCCCCCAACTTTTTCCCACTGTCGTTGAATGCCAGTGGTATTCAAATTGGTCTAACAGTAAGATAAGGCAGAAACACCTTATTTTAAAAAGTCTCTTCAAAGAAAAAAAAAAAAATCATACCTGTCTTCTCTTTGCCTCTCCCTTCCCACATACCAGAAACTCCTTCCTTTGAGATTATATAATTAAATACATTTAAGTGCAACAGAGGATTCTTTGCCTAAAAGTAGGAGTAAACAAAGAAGGAGCAAGATCCTGCATATTAAAAGTGAGTCATTGAGTTATTTCCTAACAGAAGCTAAACTGATTCATCATATTGCATCAAGTTTGTAATACTACAATGCAGTTTGATATTATCCTTTTGAAGATGAGTTGTATGGGTTTATATGAAATCATATGAGATGACAGTCTAATATAGAAATTGTAATTTAAATTAAGTAATGAAATCCAAAGCTACTTTTCTGCTATGTGCAAAGTAAGCAAACACAAAGCACCACTTCATATGTTTTCTTTACAAGTTTTACAATGTAAAATGCATTATGATTTTTCAGTGGGTAGACTCTTGTTTCTAGCCATCAGAGGAGAAAGAGCAATGTTGTTACTCTAGAAGAGTCCATGATAAATTGAGTTTTCTCCTTGACTATTTTCAAGATTTTTCAGGAAGCCTTTACTTTTCATGAATTAAAGTTATTTTGTCTATAAGTTAAACCACTTGTGAATCCTGCAGAGGGATGATGATCCCTATCAAACCTGAAGAACTTTGGGAATATATTTATTGGACCTATCTATTTCTATTTTATGCATATTTATATATATATGCTTATATTTATGTACTACAAAGTAATTTTATGATATACACAGCAGTATCAGATGAATCCTAGGTTTCAACATTCTTGGTGGTCATTGTCTTACTGTACTGCCTGTGTTATTTTCTCTTGCCATGGAGAGTAAAATGTGCTTTTGATGGAAGACCAGAGAATTATTTTAATTTCCTTGCCTGTTCCATGGCACTGTTCCAACCAGACATTTAACTAAAATAAGGCATGGGAGAAAATAAGCTCATGTATAATGTTTTTTGGTTGTTTTTTTTTTTTGGTCAGGGAATGAAATCTCTATTATTCTAACCCCAGGTGCAAAATTCTGTTGTTTTGCTGTTATTTGTTTCAAGGTGAAGGAAAAGCTACTTGAGGAGGTAATTTGTGGTTTTGTGAGGCTGCTTGACAGCTGTTAATGGGGATATAACTGGATTTTTGTTATAGGTGAAATTTTGAATTCTACAGAACATAGAGAATTAATTCACAGTTTGCAAGGTGCTTGCAGATAATAATAAACGACAATAAATCAGGAGAGGGAGAAACTTGCCTGAGCTTTTTACTTGTGTATGCATGGCACTGGGGAAGTGTAAGTAACGCAGGGACATAGATTGTTCAAAATCAGCTGCTGAAGGTGGTGTGAATCACACCTCCTTTGTAACTCACACCTTGCTAAAACAGTTTGAGACTCAGTTTTGTTACAGGGGGTGTCATACCATGCTGAGCTCTCACACTGACATCACTGGGATTGCTCATTCTTCGTGCAAATCACAGCTGAAACACCAAGTGCTTGAGTTCACCAAGTGAAAAATAGATAGAAGGGTATTTTTTGTGAACACATCTGAGTGTTTAGCTTGTTGAAAACCAGCACTGTGATGTGTCTGTTGCTTCTCCTTTTCTGTTGGAAGTATTTCATAGTTTGTATGTGTCCCACTTCTCTTTTCTCTGCCAGTTTCCAGAGTTTGGCTTTTAAGCTTGGTATATGCTTTTGTTCCGGCTGTTGTTGTCTTCCTTAAGAGATTTTAAGTTGGGTTTTAAGACTTTCAACTTTTTCTCAGCATTTTGAATTATTCAGAAGTTAGCTTTCTTTAAAAAAGAAACTTCTTCCCTTCTTCAGTATTCTTTTCCCCTCAGGTTTACCTTGGCCTGTTTTGTGTGTTTCCTCTGTCATTGCTTCATAATAGTTTATAACAGATCATGAGCTCCTTTCTTTCTTTCATTTATTCCTGCCTTTTTTTATACTGTTAACCAGAATATTTTTGATTGACATCTGAGCTGCCATTTTAGAAAACATCAGAAACTTAATTTTTTAAAAAAAAACAACTTGTATTTTATTAGGAAAACTTGTGGTTTTTTTAGGAAAGAAGATGTGTATGAACAAATGAACATAAGTGTTTCAATAATCTCTTTTCTCTATTTTTCAAAAAGAAAAACAATTTTAAATGAAGAATTCTACAGAATTATAGAACTTGCTTTTGTTTGTGCTGATTTCTTTTCTTGCATGGACTGACATGCAATGGCTGGTTCTTGTGTTCAGTAAATGAGATTCACTCCAATGGCAGGATCCCCCATAAGAGCATTAATTTGTTTTGTTTTGTCTTTAGTGCAATGAAACTTCCTTCTTTTTTGAAGCACGTAACAAGGTCACATGCAAACATCTCTGGAAATGTTGCGTAGAGCACCATACATTTTTCAGGTGAGTGATGCAGAAGTTAGGTTGTGTTTTCCATAGGGCCACTACACTGAGTGGGAGCCTTGTTGTACCTGCAGAGTGGTGCAACAAAGGCTTGCTGCCTGGAAACGTATTTGTGCTCTTGGTTATAGAATGCTTTTAAAAGCCAAAACCTTTTCTTACAGTGATGTGAAACAACGTTTTTAAAATTTGGTAGTTTGGTGGTTTCTTTTATCTTAGCACTCTTTTCTAAACAGTACTTGAGATTGTGTAGAGTAGACTTTATCAGAAAGATGGCAGGATTTAAGTTGCCAAATAGATTTGGATGTATTTGATCATCAGATTTTCTGTAGCAGCATTGGCTTGAGGGAGGCCTTTGGAATTCAGACATTACTATTTTCTACCATGCACAGAAATATATATATATATATATATTAATAGAAATTCATTGAATTTCCATAACATTTTGCTTACTTACTGAGGTGTATAAAATCTTCTCAGTACTGCACATCTCAAAGCACTTGCAAAAAACACCAAGAGAAATGTGCTAAGGTGTGTAACTGGGAATTGGTGGATGGAATCCTCGGGGCTTCCTTTAGCAGTGCTGTAAATGAGTGAATTGAGAATCCCTCCTGCAGTCTCACTACTGTGTCAGGGTGGATTTGCCTTCTCCCAAAATTAGGTGAAAGGCTGCTGGTGTCAGCAATTTACACTTGACTCTGAAATAAAGAGGTGTGTAGTCAAAATAGGGGGGACAAACAGGTGTCTTTGGGAGACTCTCAACCCCATAAGAATCTATCCAGTGGTAGGGATGAAGAGGAACTTGCAGAAAAAATAATATTTTTTTTGAGCCCAAATTTGTATTGTTTTTTCTTGACTTGGGAAGGAGACTATAATTCAGACCTATCTTTGCAACTTACTCTGTTATTTTATTTTTCAAACTACACAGGGTGCCAGAAAATGAATCAAACTCTCTGTCAAGAAAAGTCAGCAAGTTTGGATCCATAGGTTATAAACATCGGTACAGGTGAATTTGTTTGATTGTTTAAAACTTCAATTCATTCCTTCTTCATTCCTTTTCTCCTCTTTCCTTCCAGTGAAAGAAAACCACCACCCAGAATATGACCCAGCAGAGTTCTGAAGATGAAAGATGAATCAGGGCCATTTTAACAGACTGTCTTTGGGAGCTTGAAAATTTTGGGACAAATGTTTCTTCTTCAGATCCCCAGAATGGGTTGAGGCTTGCTATAGTCTGTATTCAAAGTGGGAGTAGCTTTGACAATTCTCTAAATCATTATCTCCTTATAAGTCCTGATGTTTATGTCCTAAAGAGGTTTTCCTGACAGCTGGGGAATACCAAAATGAGTGTCTATCTTCTCTGACTTGAATAGGTGACAATATCGGATGAATGTTCAAGGCTCTAAACTTTGAAAGATGCTGTAACTTGAAATTAAGGATGGATAAGGAGCACTGTTTCCACTATCATGCAAGAATTAAGTGGATCATAATCATCAGTAAGGTTGATAATCATTTGTTAGGCAAATCTTTGTCATTCTGCCTTTTTCCTAATGCAGATTGAGTTATCCCACTCTCTATCATGATCCAGATTCTCCTTGCTGTGGACAACAGGGCAATGATTGTCCTGCCTTTTTTGTTTGTAGTGGATCCTGGCCTGCATTATCCCATCTGGGATAATGGGTAGGAGCTCACTGATTCCTGCCAGAGTACTGCAGATGAGTTTTTTCAGTTGGATCACTTCAGCAGATTGGAGCAGGGCACTGGTCCTGGGGAGGAGAAAGCTTTGTACTGGCAAGAACTTTTCAATCAATTAAAAAAACAATGCCATAAAGCAGTTAACTGTGTTTGAGCTATGGCTCTTGGTGGTGCAGTTCAGTTCATCTTCCTGTTTTAATAAATGTCATGGGTGATAAGTGATCAGGCATGCCATGTTGGGATGATGGTCATAACTGACAATTTTGGTTGTCTTCCCTTTTTGTCTTTGGTCCCCCACTGTATCATCAAAAGCAGTGATAGTGTTATGTGTCTGTACACATCATTAGCTCAGAGCAGAAGCCATAATCCCATTGTTTTTCTGGGTAAGTGGGGGGACCGTAATATTTTCATTTGTCTTGTGGTATTGTGTTTTTAATGTTGTTCTGTTTTGTTTGTTTGTTTGTTTTTGGTTTTCTTCTTCTTTCTTTTTTTTTTTTGCTAAATCTTTTAGAGATGTCTCATTGTGTGTCAGTTTTCAGGAAGGCAATTTTTTTGTCTTAAGATCAGATGCTTTGGAGGTGGAGGTGCTTAGTGGGGGTGGAAAGTCCTATTCCCAGATGTTTGTTAAAATTGCTTCTGGAATTTGCAGTACTATCATGGTTGCCAACCTTAAAAGTTGAGCAGATGAGTTTTTTGGCTAACTTGGGAGCATTCTATAAACTAACTACATAAACAAAAAAAAATTACATCAGTACTGTGATGTAGGATTAGGATTTGAGATTTTTTTTGTCCTTCAATTCTTTTATAATTTTGAAAACATTGAAATTCTGCAGTGCTGAATATCTATGAAGGGCTACTGGTGAAAATATTATCAGTATTTCATGGAGTCTATTCACATAATTCAGAAAATCTGCATAAGTAACTCCTGTATAGTTGCTTAGTACTTTCTAGTACAATCATTTTACTTCACAATGATCAAACTTCAGGTGTTAAGGAATTAATAGTGACAATTACTTCTCTTGTGTAATAAGTTTCCAGGAACAAATACAGAGTTTTGGGGAGGAATATGAATTTTAGATTTCTGTTATGAACACAATATTCTGTTTAGTCACACTGAGAAGAATATTAAAATGAGTATAAAAGAATTAATTTAAACTTAATAATTTACTTCAATGGTGCAGTGAAGGAAAACCTTACTGTAAACAAGAATCAAGACTTTTACTCAATTTGTTGTCATCTGGGGCTGTGCTAGTGAGAGTCCTTTATTACAGTTTGTTTTGCAGTCTTTCAGGTTGTCATTCCACATGCCAGAGGAGTAGCCCCTGACTGACTGGAACTGTCCAATATTAAATATGTGTAAACAATATTAAACATGTTTTCCTGGGAGGAAACTTGCAGAAAAAGGTCAGGAAGAAATAATATTACTTAAGAAAGTCGTATGTTAGAATATTTTAGGTTAGAAAAGGTCATGCTATCTTAAGCTATTCCTAACAAAAAGCATTTTGTTTTAGTGGCATATCTCCACTTGGAAATGCCAAATATAGGAGTGGTTGGCACAATCTGTTGATGATTTTGCCAGTGACTGATTCAAAACAAAATTCGGGTTAGTGCCACTCAACAGGAGAGCCAGAAGTGGGGTGACAAATTAACAGCATGTTTTTTTTTCAGTCTAAGGATCCTGTTGGATAACTTTCCCAAGTGTTTTCTCATGATTTTATTGTGTTTTGAAGTGGAAAAACATCTTTGCGAATGACGAGAGACCCTTCTGTACAGCTTCCGCGGCCTGACCAGAGCATTGAAAGAAGTCGCAGTAAGACTTACCCCAAAAGAGCACAACAGACAGGTAGGTCCTTCTCTACTGACCTTGGGGCAGATGTCTTCTTTTTTTGGTTCATTTAGTCATCATGAGGTGACTCAGAACTGCTGCAGTGTCCTTGAGGTTCTCTCAGAATGGATTCTGTGTTTTGCTTTCAGTCAGTATTTATATCTAAGGTTAACAGGATATGAAACCTCCAGCTTTCCAGATAAAAGAAAAGAGTTTCTGTGGATTAATGAGGATAAGCCCCCATGTGTGTAGATCTAATGTAAAGGTTGAAAGGGAAGTTTGAAAACAGGCAGTGTGAACATGTTTTTTTCCTCTAGAGACCTGTTTCTTGCAAACGAATTTTATACCTTTGTCTCTTGGTTAGTAGCCCATTGTTCAGCCTGTCTGACCCAGGGTGTCACTTTTTGCACCCTCTTCCCATTTCAAGGACAGTATCCCTTTATTTTGATATTAAGTGGAACAGAAGTTAGTGCCATGAAATTTTAACATGCTTCAGATGTGTGAGCTGGAAATCTGTTCTGCATGTGGAGGCTGTCATGGCAAGCTGGAAGATTTCACAGGTGTTAGAGGAGATAGGATTAAGGATCACAGAATTCATGCCCTAGATAATGGATGCTTCCTGAAATTTAGTAATAGAGATGTCAAGCTCTGGGTCTATATATGATTACATGGGTATTGCTTAGCTTCATCTGTGACAAGAAGGCAGACACGCTTGAGTCAAACTTGTGCCTGGAGTAAAGTGTGTGTGTGTGTGTGTGTGTGTGTTTGCTGTTTGAGAAAAAACTTGTCTAGGCTTTAAAATGTAAATAGTATCTCTCTTTTATTGTCGTTCAATATGCCACTATAGATTTTGAGAACCTATTTTTAAAAAGAGAGCAGATATATACCTCTGGAAACCTCCAGTGGTTATCCTGAATGTATTCTTTCGATTTAGTAACAGAACTGGTGCACTTTTAGAAACAAAACACTGCCTTTTAGCTGTGGTGGCTCTTGAAATGTAACATAATTAAAAGTGTAGCCTTGGAAAATAGAGGCAGTTTACAACATTTTTAAAAATTTTATTTTATTTAGTGTAAAAAGAGAGGAATTGCTTTGCTTTCTGATTCTGATATGTTTCATTGTGTGTGCAGTTTTAAGTGGATGTCTGAGAGGACAAGTAGCTAATGACCCTTGAACCTAATGACTTAAACTTTTTGTTCAGCTGGAGTGTCCTGTTCTTAGAGCAGCAGTTCAAGCCAAACAGTATTTCCTACCTCATTAGTCCCTGGTTCTGTTTCAGGAAATTTGTGTGGCTATTTGTCAGCTAAAATTCAGCTCTTCGTTTAAAATAATGTTTGCCTTAGCCCAGGCAGAGAAGGTCAGTCTGTGCTGCTGCGAGGCTGTGCATGTGTTTGTGTTTGTTCATTTTGTTTTCAGTCTCTTTGGCTGGAAATATGACGAAAAACTGAAACTTTTCTGTAGCCTCTTCTGCTGATGTAATTGGAATCAGAATTCTCTGTGCAACATGTGTTTGCTATTTTGATGTATTTAAATACTTTCTCCCACTTTAAAATAAAATGTCTGCTTTTTCACCATTTTACTTACATGTAGTTGTGTAATCTCTATCATCCATCTGTTTTCTTTTCAAATTCAGCTTAATTGATGTGTTCCAAATGTGCAGTCATATCATTGGGACAAATGTATTAACTTAGATTATATTAATGTTAAGTTAATTTGTTTAATTTCCAGCTCAAAATATGGGCTGAGGGAAGAGAGCTATGTCTTTCAAATGCCATCTTGCCCTATGAATAAACATATTTTCTCCTTTTTTAAAAAATTTTGTCTTTGCTATTCACAGTGATAAACATTGAATATTCTTCCTCCATTTAAACAGGATTTCAGAAGAAGAATGAAGGCTAATGCTGCTTCTCCTTGCTGTGTCAGGCAACATATGATAGTCTATTGCATTAAATAAATCTGCCTCTTTTTACCTAAAGTTGTTTTTAGATGTAACATAGTCCATTTCACTCAATGAATCAAGACTATTTGGCATATTTTACCCATCATTTACTTAAATATATTATCCCAATGTAGATTTAATTTTGTAGACTATTTTTAATCTTGCAAATTTACCTGATGCTCTAATAAGTTTTACAGGTTATGTAAAAGTTTCCCTGACTAAAATATTTGAGAAAATTATATTACATTTCTTCTTAAAATAAATACTCCTTTTGCATAGTGACATTATGCAGATGGTCGTCATTGATGGCTAGTCCTTTGTTCTTCATTTTCTGTTTGTAATATAGTTTATTAAGGCTAAATATTACTTGTCCAACATTTTAAACAGGGTTATTTCAGTTAACATGTGTTATATCATAAGGTTTTTTCAGTCAAATACACCTTTAATTAGGATCTAGCTAGATGAAGTCTTATAATTTAATTTTTTTGGGTGAAAGTCAGGTTTCCATTTACCTCCCCAAATCCAACAACAGCTCACAAATAGCTTGGATGAAATAACTTCCTTTCACCTTTTCTGAGTTCAGCATCTTTCCTCATCTGCTTCTTTCCCTTTTATCTTTTCTTAAGACTGCAAAGTGAAATGTATTAAAGAGCTTCATTTTTGCACTCACTACAATTAGCCATTTTGATTTTTTTAGTATTTTTTTAAGCTGTTGGTACCAGTGATGGGACCAGCCACAGCAGTGGCTTTGGGGGCAGTTAGAACTCAGTGCATGACTGCAGCATATAATACTGGCATTGCCTCCATCAGATAAGTGTCTATGAAGTGCTAAAACCTCTAATGTCTGACATCTAAATAAAACCCTTCCCCTCGTTGCATCTTTTTGTGTACATGTTCTGGTGTTATAAACATAGTATGTGCTTTTTATATATTTTTTCTGTCACCTGAAGGTAGAGGTTAGTTATCTCTAGCAGAGCTGAGCAATAATGTTTCTTTGTCTCATTGGTCCACTAAAGTACCCTGAAGTCCTTAGGACTGCATGCACTTGGTGAACTCTGGGTTAAGAGCTGGAGCAGGTGCCAGCCAAGACAATGACAGAAAATATTATTTCTGTTTTCAGTAAAAATATTTGTGGTTTAACATCAAGATTGAAGGAGATGATATTGTCAACAGAGAGAAACTATTTTTTGTGTATACAAGCCACTGCCGTAGATTGCTTCCCCTGATAGGATGAACAGTGCAAACCTTTTGGCTTTATCATGGCAGAATATTTTCTTAGAATACAGATTGCAGTGGTTTATAATGTAGTAACCTCTATTTTGTCACTTGTTTGATACATTTCATATTTCAGTTGTTCTAGGGCTAGTGCAAAAATCCTATCAGGAGACTTTAATGGCTATGATTTTACATTAGATCTAGACTGTGTTTTTACAGTAGCCCATAGGGGTTTTTTTGCTACATGTTTAGGCTGGTATTCAAGTTGGTGTTCATTTAAAGAAAGAGTTTTTTTGTTTTGTTCTGTCAAGTCTTGTGAGTGAGATAAGACTAACTTCATTCGCTTGTTTTTCCCCTTTCATGTGAGTGAGAATTACAGTTGCATTTTGCTCTACTTGCAAATAATAAACTTAAACATGGAACAGGATCTCTTGCTGTCTTACTGTCTTAAGGCCTGACTGATAATGTTCAGCGTTCACCACATACAGTGAAAGTGTTCATTATTCTTTTGGCTGAGTGCTGAACATGAAAAGCTCCTTGGGAACATCCTCTCAGGACAAACATTGATGTGACCAGACCTGTTGCTGTGATTCTGAGTTTATTCAGAGGTGGAAAACACATTGCTTAGGGTTTGTTGTTGTTTGGTAGCTGAGGACTTGTTTTGTCCCTGCCTTTGCACGTGGGGTAGTTGTATAAACAAGTGTAAAATAAGTGTTTAGAAGCCAGTTGGAGAACTGGGTGTGGGTATTACAATTACAGTACTGTCAATTCCCTAAGCAATCGCATTTTGCCACAGATGCCTCTCACTGCCCTACTGGTAGCTGTGGTCGAGCTGTTGGTCTGGCCCAGTTAAAGTATTTTCCCAGAGAATTGTAAGATTGGATTTGAAAGTTAGATTTTTGAGAGAATGGATCTTGGGGTGATTTTAACTGTTTCCTAATTTATGTACTTCGAGCTTTATACTTTAAAATTTACTTAAAATCCAATGTTTGGTAAAAGGATGGGTGTGACTGCTTCCGCATTTCAGTCATGGGGCATGAGATGAACAAACTCTTGAGGCTACAGTCTTAGAAACTAATAAGAAAAACAGCCCTTATCACAAAGTAGGCTGTACTGGTGTAGACATATGAAAGTCCATTCATTTTTGTAGGCTCACAGTAACCCAGGGTGCAAAGCATGAGCTCTTACTGCATGTTTTCCATTTGGTCGCACTATCTGCTGCTCTCATGACTCGGTTTAAACACAAACACTGCTTCCAGATAATGTCAGTTAAGTGGCTTTACCTGATAAGAAACAGGCATGACAAGCTAACTAACTTGCCAGGCTGATATGGTTTTGGACACTTGAGTTTTTAAAAATGTAATAGTTGGCTTGAATTGAATGGACAAATCAGTGTCAATATAGCTGTAAATGGGAATTAAGTGTGTGCATTCACTTCATTGGAAAAGTTCAGTGCAGTGCACTCAATCCTGAGAGTACCTTTTCCAGCCAAATGTAAACAACCAGGGAAACTGGCCACGAATGACATGTTCAAGATTTCTGCTTAAGGTATTTTTGAGAGGCCCGTTGCCTTGGCAAGCAGGAAGCACCCATATACGTAAGTTTTGCAATGAAGTTAGTGTTTGGACAGTGTTTTTGGAGTCTGCTTTTTTATATTAGATAACTATATCATACAGAGATATAAGTTGGTAGAACAGTACTGTAGTCAGTAAAAGATACACCAGGTGGAACATACTCGGAGACAATCATTACAGTTTCTGTAGGCGTGGACAGAAAACTCCTGATTAACCCACCATGGCCTGACACCCAGAGGTGACTGGGTGCCTGCAGAATGGTAAGGATATTACCAAACATAGCAAACAATCACTTTTGGAGGTGTCTATTACTTTTATATCATTTGACCCTTGGCTGTTTTTCTGGCAGCTGTTTCACTGCTGTGGTATGTTTTGGAGTGCAAGTTTTTATTACTCCATTAAGTGACAAGGACTTTCTGTGACTTAATCGAAAACTGCCTCACAGAAGAATATGTGAAGTACGGAGATAAATTCCTTTGTTTGAAAAAGTCATGTATTTGGTGATTTCTGCAGAAGACTGGTAAATCTAACCTGTAAGAGAACCAATTGATGAGCAAACAAAAGGCATCAGAAAATCGCAAGTATTTGTGTTGAGGTAGGGTCCAGAGACTTTGTATGCCAAAGGGGTGGTATAGGAAGTTGAAGGAGATTGTGAAGAAATCTTTTCTCTGAGGCAAAAACTTACCATGCAAAATCTTTTCACAGTTTAAATTAAGACATCGCATTTTTGTTTTAGCCAGTCAAAATGGCTTGGGGTTTGTACTATTAACAACATATATTAACAACATTGTGATGCCGTTGCTTTTGTCCAGAGGACATCATATTATAATCTTCAATCTATTTAATTATCTTCAATGAACATGCTCAGAATCCTGTCCAGAGGAGGTCTACATCAATAATGTCATTTTTTTGTTGTTCTACTTGACATCTGTTTCTATAGATGGGAACAATTTTGTGAGAAATGTCTGAAATTGCCAATTAGGTGGAAACACAATGTGTGAAGGGAAATTACAGATTGATATTAACAGCATAGCACGGAAACTGAAATCATGGCACCAGCAGGAATCAAACTCTATTCTCCTCACACCTTTATTCTCATTGTTGACTGAGCAGGGAATTTCCTTCTGTTGGCAGTGGCAGAGTACCCCTTGGAGAACAACTGCTTCAGACTTCTCTGTCTTATGTGGAAGAGTAATGAATGAGCTTCATGTTAAACTTTATAGTGCCCTGGTACAACTAGAAATAAGGCTAAGACACAAAGGTGTGATCCTTACACACCTTTAACAAGATGAGCATGCACCAGATATTTTGTGTCTCATCTTATCTCTCATGCTGCCGTGTAGGTGATTATGATGAGTAGGTATGCAAATATTTATGCTACAGGATTCAACTATTTTGGGCTTTTTTATTTTTTTCCAGGTTCTAAGAACATGAGCCAGATCACAACAAATGGGGAAAATGAAGGAACTACCAAAATTATTGCACCTTCTCCAGTAAAAAGGTATGTAGACCCACAGTTTCCTTACAACTTTTAAGACATTGTACAATGCATTGGATAGAGGAACATATTTAGTAATTATTACTATTAGTTTATCCTGCCCTTGAGTTCAGGACCATCTGATCATCTGCTGACAAAGGTCTGAGAGTGTTGCCAAGTATTTAATTTTATAAAACCCTGATCTTCCAATCAATTCGGAACAGGGATTTCAGGTGACACATGGTTTGAAAACACATAAATCAGCACAAGTTAATGGGAAGGCAGACGGTCTCAGGTTTAAATAGGAAAAAAACAGGTAATGACCCAAAGTGCACTGGTCAGGGTAGTCCTGTGAAGTCCTATTAGTCTCTCCCATGGGAGCTGTGGGCTGGCTGTCAGTGCCCTCAGGTCATGGGCCTTCTGCCTCTGAACAGGGCAAGCTTGGGGTGTGTGGAAGGGAGGGGCTGGGCATGGACTCTCTTCCAGCAGGTTTGTTAATCTTGCAGTGATTGCCCATTACACTGTTCAAATTATAGTAAAAGTCAGGTACAAATCACCTTTGTTCCTGATCTGTAGGAGTAGTGAATTGCCAGGGGTCCCCTGGACTTGTGTGCTCAGCCGTGTCTAATTTATCAGTGTTGAAATGCACATCTCTGGTTATTAAGCATATCTGAAAGGAAGAGGTAAGGCTCAGATTCAGAAAGGGGTTTGTATCCCCACCTCTAATTTTAGGTGGAATTTATGTGCCTGAATCAGAAAAAGAGTGATCTTACAAAAGAATGAGTCAAAAACACTGTACCTAACTTTTGTTTAATTTCCTAGATATCTGTCTCTGCATGCTTGGCAATTCTGACAGTTGGGTTTTTTTCCTGACTGAGTAACCCTTAACTGGACATACCTATGCATTGAGGCTGTTGGCTTCACAAACTAGTTATCTGGACTGAACTCTCAAAAACGATTTAAAAGATGTACTGCAAATACTTGGTGGATAGTGTTCTCTATTGCCTAACATTTAGAACAGTTGATCTCCAAAAAAAAAGTTGAGCTAAATTCCTTTCTCATTTTGAGGGAAATTGAATCCACTATTCCAACCCTTAGAAAAAAAATGCTAATTGTGTGTTTAAAAAAAGTTTATGATTGCCACTTGGTCATGCTGAAGCTAAACCATTAAGTAGAAAAGAATACAGAGGTAAAAAAATACATGAAGGGAAGGCACAAAGAGGATGGATCCAGGCTCTTTTCAGTGGTGCCCAGTGACAGGACCAGGTGGGCATACACTGAAACACAGGATATTCCCTCTGAATGTCAGGAAAAATTTTTCCCTGTGCAGATGACTGAGGACTGGCAAAGGTTGTCCATAATTGTGGTGGAGTCTCCATCCTTGGAGATAATACCACAGCTGTCTGGAGTAGTTCTGGGCAACTGAGTCTGGGTCACCCTGCTGGAGCAGGCAGCTGGACCAGATGACATTCAGAGGACCCTGATGGCCCCACCATTGTGTTGTTCTGTGATTTGTTAGGAGAAAGATATAAAACAAAAGATACCATTATTCCACAGCGCAGAGGTCATTGTTTTAGGAGGCATGGGAGTCCTTTACTTCAGAATTTTTAACAATGAGCTGTTAAAAAGAAATGTATTGACAGGTTTTAGACAAAGAACCAGAATAAGTAACTCTCAATATGACAGCTTCAAGGTTACTGAGTTTAGTTTCTTACCTTGACAGATTAAAAGCAGTTCACAGGCATATTCTTACTGAGTCATGTTTCAGACAGTGTTAGTCACTTCCAGAAAAAAAAAAGGTGTTGGAAATTGTTTTTCCCTTTAGGATTTGATTTGTTTTTCCCTGTGTCTCTATCTGCACGTGAAAAACACCTTTTGGGTCTGCCAGGCTTCGTATATGTAAGAGGTAGCACACAAAATTTGTGTAGCACTTACAGTTTGGAAGTTTGCTCCATCCTGTGTAATTCTTGCATTAGTTGTTAGTGATGCTTGCAGAGCATCTTTCAGTAGTGTTCACAAGCTGAGTTTTCATATTTAACATCTAATTCACTGTTGAGATCTATAGTTAATCACTTCTGTGTAAGTGGTATAAACTGAAATCATAAAAACCCTCCAATGAATCTCACTTGACATTCACCTCCTAACCCTTTCACATACTTTGAATGAACTGAGTACCTTTTGCAACTGCATTCCTGGAGATACTGCTGGTATTTGAAGAGCTCCATAGTCTAGCTTCCTGTCTGTAAAGTGTGTGTCTGCTCAAAATGAATAATGACTTGGGAATTTAATGCATTAAATTCACCTCCCAGGTACATTTTCTTTCTCCTTTTAAGATTTGAAAACAGAATTCACATTTGTTTAAGTTGAGCCTAGGTAGTACTGCACGCTGTGCAAATCAATTCCTTTTTGCAATATGGGACAGAAATGTATTTATGTGGGATTACTTGCTCAGTTTGTAGTAAACACATATTTTTGAGCCTAGGAATAGATTGCATGCATCCATGAGTCAATAATTAATGGGTGCAGTATTAAGAAAATTATTTACCTGATAAGGTGTAATTTAATTTCTTTTCCTGCTGACTTACTGTAGCTTTGCATTTTGTTCACTCTGTGAGAATTAAATGATTAACTCAGTGACCTGTAGTAACCAAAGGCTGAGGTTAAAAGTGGATTAGTGAGTTAAGTAGCCACGATTCCTTCATAAAGCTGAGTCTGTCACCTCCTGCTCTGGGGAAAGAATTCCCAGCTTGTATTCTCCTCTCTGTAAGCAACTGTAAAGCTTTTATTTTTCCTGCTTGAGTTGCACTTTATAACTATATGGTGTATTAATGACTGTACGGGGTTGCTGTCAGTAGTACTTGATGACCTTAGTGGAAATCAGTGTGGCTGCCTTGTCCTGTCTCAGGTGCACTGCAGGAAAAGAGCTCTAGAGATGGTGCTGCAGGAAAAGCTCTGCAAAGCTTTTGGACAGGGGTGTGCTTCAGCTAAGAGCCACTTCCCAGCATTTGAAGTGCAATTTTCTGGGAGCGTTAATGGGTCAGAAGCTGTAAAACCTGACACTGTGAGAATGATAGGAATAAAGGAAGAATTGAAGCATACTGCTTTTTCCCCTCATCCCCATAGGTATGGTGGGAGACTGGTTACAAATGCTGACATATCTCTCAAGCCAGGTGACTGTTATGTTAATTTGCCTTGCAGCAGTCAGTGAAGTCAGCTCTTTCACAAAAATGTCTTTCTGGCAAAAATAAAACCCAAGGCTTTACTGGGGAGGGTATGAGAAGGATATGCTACTCTGTGAACCTATGAACCTGTGATCTGTCATGCTTTGAATAGTTTTCATCACCCCTGACTTTGTTGCTCCCATTTTAAAGTATGTACTGTACACCTGGAAAAATGGTAGAGAAAGACGATAAGGATAACCTGAGGTATGTGGTGACTCCTGTACTGGGAGAGATTAAATAGTCTGTGGTTCTTTCACTTGGAAAAGGGATTAGACAGTTAAAAATGTGTAAAAAAAAAGTAAGGGGTAGAGTTTTTGATTTAGGGAGCCATCATTCATAGCTGTTTGTTTTTCTTTATTTCTTTTTATAATCACAGAAACAGTCAGGAACAAGGGATTGATGTTTTGAACCAGATGGAAGTTTTGAGATAACATTAAATAATTGTTTATGCCATAGCCAGATACTGGAATATTCTCCTACTAGGCACTATTTATGATAAAAATCAAAAAATGTTCTAAAGGTATTTAAGTAAACCCATGGAAAAAAGTTTCATTTAGAGCTTTGTAAAATAAAAAGGAGGTAAAGGCTCTGATTCAATAGTCTTTTAAATGCATATTATGGAAGACTATGAGATCGTGCTGTATGTTTGCCCTACTGTTAGACTTCTTGCTTAAGTATCTGCTCACGTTTATTTGGAGACAGCATTACCTGTTTTTCTGACTCAGTGCTGCCACAATTATGAGGTTGTAGAGATTATTTTTTCTCTCTTTTCTTTTTTTTTTTCTTCTTCTTCTTTCTCCTTCTCCTTATGTTTGCTCTTTATGGGAGAGATTTTTCAACATAGGAGCTCTTTGCCCTCTTTCACATGACAAATAAATAACTGTATGCCAGGGTTGATCTCTCTAATAACTGTATGTCTTAAAATTAAATTTTAAGTGGTCAGCATAAAAGAAAATGTGATCTGCGTACAATGTTTTGAGGTTTTTTTAAATATATATACATGTGTATTTGTCTGTACTCTTATTTAGCTTTAAAAAGATGAAAAATGAAAACAGTCCAGAAACACAAAGAAGTAAAACAAGTGCTCCATGGGAGGAAAATGGCCCACAAAGGTAAGGCAAGACTTGATGTCTTAGGTATCGTGCAATAATAAATATCATACCACAGCAGAAGGTCAAAGGTTATTAATACAATATATTAATGTGTTATTTGATTCACAATAGATATGTATTGCATGTAAGCAGATAGGTTCTTTCATGGATAAATAAACAGTTAAAAATTAAGAAAGTATGTGTAAGACGAGGTAGCCAGTGATTGAATGTCAGCAGTGGCTTTTTACAGAGATCTGTTCATAGACCTCTGATATTTAGAATATTTGCCAAAGAATTTGAAAAAGGGGTAATAAAGTTTGGTGACAATACAAAATTGTTTAGGATAGTGAGAAATTTGTCTGTTAAGAGTGGCAGAAAGACTCCTAATGTGACAGATGGGTATATTCTGTTGAGTCAAAAAATGTAAAGAGAGGTACATAAGGACAAAAAAAAACCCCCTAGATTTCTGGTTAATATGATGTGCTATGAAATTATGATGGATAACAAAGAAAACATCAGCTGTGTAGCAATCAGAAAAACAACTAGCAATTATTAGTAAAGCAAGAGGACAGAATGATGCCATTATATAAATTGGTGGATCACATTTTGGAAGCACTCCTGATGTTCTTATCTCAGGAAAAGGCATAGGCTTTGAGACGAGCAGCAAAGGTGATCAAAAATGTGAAAGGCTCTGCAGTAAATCTGTACAAGGAGCAAGGGCAGAGGCAGAAAGGAATCTTCCTTCAGAATGTAAAAGAGGGAATATCAGGGGATGACATATAGAAAATCAAAAGTCATATTGAGAAAAGAGGAAATGACCAGGACTCTATTTTTCCAGTAAAAGAAATAAGGATCTTCAGGTGAAGCTATTGAAAGTGGTTTAAAAGGCAGTCAGTAGTGACTCACCATGAGTGGGAGACCTGTGGTCCTCCTTTGCAAGGAGGTGAATTCCTGAGGGAAGCTGGGTGAGTCTTGGAACAAAAATCCTGAAGGGCTTGTGAAGACGGAGGTGCAGCAGCTGGCTCAGTAGGTCCCCTGGACTGGGAATGGTGTGGGACTCAGGGAGCACTGGGGAGCTGCCTTCAGGGTTTTGCTTCCTGTAGCTGGCTATTAACAGCTGCTGTTGGAAACAGGCTACTGAACCAGACAGCATGTAAAGTGTAATCCAGAATGGTCTTACCTTTCTGTGACAATTCAGATCTATATCTGGTGTGTCATTTGGGGTACCCTGATGATTTACCCCTTGTGCTCCTTCTGTAAACAGTGGTAGTTTCCAGAGCAGGAACAAAGCAGTGAGCAAATATTCTTTTGCTACACTCCTTCCTTTGGTTATATTTAGGAAAGTGGTGTCATCTTGTCACTTTGTCTCCAGTGTTTCAATTGCTCTCAGGACAGCAGGAGGTTTGATCTTGCAGAAAGCAAACAATGGTAGGATTGAGTTTTTGCAAAACTATTATTTCTAAAGCATTATGCAGGTTTAGACACATAAGCAGGCTGGATGTTGCACAGAGGCTTTCACAGCTCTTAATAATTCTCATTGAGATGAGCTGTGGGAACTTTTCACCTGTGCAGAGCAGTGCTGTAATCAGCTGTGTGCAGAGGTAGATGAATAAGAATGGATTCCATTTGAAGGCCAGAGGCTTTAAGGAAAACAGAAAGAAAGCTGGAGCTTGGAACACCTCCATACCATTGGCAGAGGTTTGCATGGATGAACAGAAGAGAAATGGAGATAGAATTGTTTCCTGTTCCCAAGCATCAGCTCTGTGATGAAGACAAATGTCATGACAAAACATGGGAAGTGTTCATACTTACATCCATGGAAAACATGAAGGATACCTAGCTTTGGGTTGGATACGCCATACTAAAGCACAGAAATTTTATTATGGTAAAAGAATATTAATAAGGTAAAATCTATTCTTTGTAAGCTTAGAGTTGTTGACCTGGCAATGCTAAGAGACCTCTCTCTCCTACATTTCAAGGTTCAGTGCTATCTGCATTTACATAGAACACCCACTAACACCCAGAAAAGCGCACATAGCCGAATGCTCACCTGTACATGAGTGTGTGCGTGCGTGCATGGATCTGTTCATTTTTGTGAGCTGAATCTCAGCTGGCCTAGCTGCCCTGGAAATTTTAAAGCTGACTCTTTGCTCTTCCTTCTTAACCTCAGTGGACTCTATAATTCTGCCAGTGACCGCAATAAATCACCAAAGTTTCCTTACTCTCGCCGAAGGAACCCATCTGGTGGCAGTGAGAATGAGTCTGGGCAGCCAGTTCGGAGGAGGTAAGAGCCTCAGGATTAACTACTGCCAGCTTTTCTGTGTAGAAACTGAGGTTCTGCATGCTCAGTGCTCAGCTTGTGGAGGCACAGCTGGGTCCTGGGAAAGGGGCTATTCCAGGGGGCAGTAAAAAAACATACCTGCTTTTTAAAAAAAATTAAAAAAAAACACCTGAGCAAGAACACCATGGCTGTTTTTGGAAAGGAAGCTTTGGCCAGGTTGTTTGCTTGTGTGCTGTTGTGAGAAATGATGTTAAAAGTGTAAAAAGTTGCATTATTGGCATGGCAAGATTCCTTTAGTTACTGGAGCTCTTTTTGCATGGTGAATGGAAGCCCTGATGGATTTGCTTTCTTTCTTTGAGCTTCCAAAGTGGTGTTATAAGTACATTTCCTAATTTTAACTGCCCCAAGGATTACACAAATGAGCCATAAATCTGTCTTCAACAGTCCCATATAAGAACCACTTTGCATTAGAAAGGATGCCAGCAAAAGTACAACTAGTGACAATTTCAATTGGTATAAACTGAATGGAATGACTTAGAGGAGTAAAATAGAATGGGTGGAGATTCTGTGCAGTGTGTCCTTGAGCATGTCCAAAAAGCAAATTACAGGGACAATTCTGAAGCAATAGAGTATTGAGAAGACTGTGTGTTACCTGGGATGATTTGTCCTGCTGAGAAGCTGTTTTCATCACTGGGGCACCATGCCTGGTGCTGTGATCTGTTATGAAGTATAAACAAACACAGATACTGTGCCATATTCATTGCAGTCTTCTAGAACTGCCTCAGGAGCCAGCACCTGAGAGTTACATCTCTTTCTGACAGCTCTGAAATGAGTACCTGTTGGGCCTTCAAAGCCAGAGCTGGCAAAGGCATCTCTGACAATGCAGCTATATTGATGAGGAAATCCAATTTCATGTGGAGCTTTTATCCTTGTCAGGTTTCTGAACTGTTTCAGACCTTTTATCTGCCATTAGCTGTCTGGGACAGGAGAGAAGAAACTCACCCATAGTGAGTGACTAGCATGCTTAGTGACCTCAAATAAATCAGTGTAACTCTCAGGCAATGGAGTTATGTTTATTTGCTCTGTTGGATAGAGCCCTTGTAGGTGCTAACAGCATTGTGTTTCCTGAATGGGTTTTGTCATGTTTTAACCTCAGCCAAGTCCCCTCACTCACTCCCCTGCCAGCAGGGAGAGAATCAGAAGGGTAGGAGATAGAAACCTTGTGAGTTGAGAAACACAGCAAAAGCCACACACCCAAGCAAAGCAAACCAAGGAATGAATCCCCTGCTTCCCATTGTTGAGCAGATGTTCTGCCATTTCCAGCAGAGCACAGCCCATCATACTAAGGGTTACTTGGGAGGACAAACACCATCAGTCCAAACATCCCCTCCTTCCTCCTCCTTTCCCCACTTTATACACTGAACCTGATGTTACAAGGTCTGGAATATCTCTTTGGTCAGTTTGGGGTCACCTGTCCTGGCTGTGTCCCCTCCCAGCCACCCACACACCCCCAGCCTCCTCCCCAGTGTGGCCTTGGCTCTGAACAGTCCTTGCTCAGCAATAACAAAAGCATTTCTATATTATCAACCCTGTGTTCAGCACAACCCCAAACTACAGCCCCATGCCTGCCACTGTGAAGAAAACTAACTCCACTGCAGACAAAACCAGCACAGTTCTTCTGGTGCATTGCTACCTTAGTTCTCAGAAGGGCTCTTTTGGCTTTGTAAAAACAAAAGAGTAGAGATGTGCAATGCAAAGATCTCTCATATCAAGAAAAGTGTTTGTGCACTGTGCAGCAGGAAATTATTTTATCATCTGGGATTTGCATTGGGCTGATCTAGGCAGTGGACACTCATGCCAATAGCAAATTTTCTCTTGAGCTACCACATGAACTGTGGTTTTTAAATGTTTTTAAAGTCTTATCTCATATGTGAGACTGTGAAGACTGACAACAGTAGGTAGATTTTAACTTAATTATGCCTTCCTGAGTCTTGGTTTTATTCATGCACTTTCTTTTTCCAACTGTTAATAACAATAGCTCTGCTGTTTATCCACCCTTTACTGGAGTTAAGAGGAAACCACCACACTCTGCTATGCTGGAAACAGTAGGAAACTCTAAAGGCAGCATGCTCTGCTGAATTTTGCTAGTCAAGGGTTTGTGATGAGACCTTGAATGGAATCATGCCTTCAAAGCTTATTGTAAAGGTGTTCTGAAGGGTTTAAAACAAGCACATGCCCTATTTTCTCTGCCTGACATCATACTGGCCAAAAAAAATCCATCAAAAAACTAAAACACTGGGTTTTTTATGGGTAGTTCTGTGTATTTGTATTAAGTAACTCTATGACACTTCATTAAAACTTCCTTAATGTCACAGGAAAAATCAAAACAGTGGTGAAGATTCAGATTTAAAGCAAAGGAGAAGGTAAATATATGATCTATAGCACCTTTGAAATGATACTGAAGGTACTGGTCATATTTTTGTTCACTGCGTTCCCTTCTTTCATTCTTCTCC
Source organism: Molothrus ater (assembly GCF_012460135.2). NCBI lineage: Eukaryota > Metazoa > Chordata > Aves > Passeriformes > Icteridae > Molothrus > Molothrus ater. Next base: position 4,347,849 of record NW_023416471.2, on the reverse strand, counting down.
CTCATCTTCCTAAATGTCTAAAAGGTTTGTTGTGTTATGATCTTTTTATTTTTGATTTCTTATCTTTTGCTAAAATGCTCTGTGGTGTAGCCTCATCACAGCAGAGTCTTGCAGTACATGGTTACTACTCCATGTCAGAAGCAGCTTGTGAAAGTTTCCTAAGGGCTTATCTGCAACTTGAAAGTCATTTCCAGAACTTCTAGCTTTTGGATTTTGAATCTGCAGATTTGTTTTTACTTCTCCAGCCTCCCTACCCGCTTTTAATTAATCTGTTTTGCAAACAATTGTGCTGTCATCTGAGATAAATTGTCCTGCCAGAGGTAAGTGCAAAGGCATATGTAACTCCTGATGGTCCTCTTGCTGTCTTTTACATTTTTTGTCGATTTTTTTAAGCTTCTTCTCCCTGCCTCCATCTCCCATTTCAGACTTCACTAGTTATCACATTTCAAATAAAATGCAGGTGTGAATTTGGGTGTGACCTTCAACAACCTCAGATTTTTGCCACATCTGCTTGTCATGACTCTGTTTAGTGCTCCTCCTTGCTCCTGTGCTCCTGCTTGCACTGCTGGAATAAAGAGACAGTGGAGCGCATTTCAATGTCAGAGGCTTCTGGAGCTTGGGAAGGTGAGGAGGCACTCCCAGGATCTGAATCATTGCAGCAGCATGGGAAAGGAGCTCTGGCAGAGATACAAACATCTCGGGACAATCACGGGAAGCCAGAGAAAGTGCTCATGTACTTTGTACTTTCTATGAGATAACAGAATGTTTTTTGGAAGGATGTTAACATTACAAGCTCTAAGTGGTAATCTTGTGATAGATGTCCAGCACATAAAACTGGGAAGATTTAGTTAAGCATCTCGGGTGGAAAGCCTCAGGGCTCAGAAGGGACCTCTTACCACATGTTTGTTATTGTACATTGCAAAAGACCTTCTCCACTTCCTCTCAATTTGGCGATTCTCCTCTCATTTTTACCAGAAAAAGACTGTGCCAGAATGTGAGCTTTCCTCAGCCCTCCAAGCCCCCTCCTAGGCAGTATTTGTTCTGTCTCTTGTAAAACTGACTATGACCTCTTTCTGGCTCCTTATGCCACAGTATATATGTATTCTACCTGCAAAATATCAAATATATTGCATGACAAGGAAAACAGGGGAATGCAGGACAAAAGGTACCTTAAAATTGTCAGAGATAGGGATGGCCTCATGTATTCTTGCACCTGATATGGGAAACTATATTTTTTTCTACCCATTTTTGGTATTTTATTCATTTTAATAAAAGATTATAGTTAATATTCAGTGAAAGATAATATTCTGACAAACAAGCATGAGCAGCTGCCACTCAGCTGACAGCTCAGGAGTCCTTCTGTCTCCCCACAAATGCTTTCCTGACAAGAAACACAAGGTAATTCAATGGGCAATATCTAAAAGGTGAATCAGATTTTCATTCCTGAAAAGTTAGAGAAAGGCTCATCTTGAGTTTGATCAATTTGGTTGTTTTCTCTTATACTTTGCCTGCCATGCTGTGATTTTTGGCTGTTTGGTTACCTTATGATATAAATTACTTAAATCACATGAAAAAACTTCTTGTCATACTGAAAAATGTAGAAGAGTCATGTTAATGACCTGGAAGTGTGAAAGAACAGTGTTGCTCAAACAACTTATTGATGTTGATGTTAGTGGTATATTTATTAAACATCTGATAAGACTGGGCTGGGGAAAGGTATCTTTTTGGCTGTGTAAAGTCTCCTGCAATTCTAGAGCATTTTTATTGCTCTTCACTCTTCCATTGTGCTTGAGTGACTCTTTTTGACATCATCTTTTAATCTTCCTTCTTCCTTTGGGGTTACAATTTTCTGTATTAACACATATATTTTTTATTCCCACTTTGAGCTTCACCCAGAAAAGTGTATTTTTAGCTGGCAGCAATGATAACCTGGCTTTAAATTATGAACATGAAGTTTGGGGATGACAATGTCACTGAAACTGTGGGAAAAACAAAAAACCCTCCAACAAAATTTTTAGTATTAGAGAATCAAGGCATTACTTTATTCTGGATAGGATGTTGTTCTGACCAGGATCTCAACAGAACAACAGAAATAATTTCATCCTCACATAGCCTCAGTGTGCAGAGGAAATAATTCCATTACACATATATTTTACCAGACTTTTCACTAACTTTATACAGTCAAAACCCATAGAGATTCATTGGTTCAGTGTTCATTGGTTTCAAGTTATGTAGTTCCCACTATTTGGTTTTCTATTGCATATGAATTTGTTTGCCTCCAATGCTAATTTGGTCCTTGTTCCTATCTTTCCTTTCCCAGACCAGGTGTCTCTGACCATGCCAGGGTTGATATTTAGAGTTGATGGTCATTAATGGTTGTTGATGGCCGTTATCTTTTGTGTTTCTTCTGTGCTACTCCCAGTCTGTTAAGATGTTAAGTTCATCAGGCCTTGCCTAGTGGAACAATGCCCTGAAAAAAAATTCAATTCCTTCCTCCAGGGCAAAGATGAACAAACTTGACTAAAGCTATAAAATGGGGAAAAAAAATTAAACTTGGTGTCTTTTCCAACAGGGAGAAGCTCCTTCTCTGGGGGAAAGTTCACTTTACCAAATTTATTTCCTTCAGGCAAGCTGGGTTGAACTGATTTTCCTAGACTTTAGCTGTCATATTATTCTAAGACATTTCTGTTTGAATGGGAGCTATTTGAGCTAATGATTTCCTAATTTGGAAGAGAGGGGAGAACAGATGCCATAGACCAGGGGATTTAAAGGCTCAGCAATTTGTTGGAGGCAACTATAATTCACTGGTATTATGGAGAATTTCATGAGGCTCTCAGGTGTGTCTGAGTGACATAGTCCTCTAGAGAGCAGAATGATGTGTGCCTGAGCAGATAGAACAGCTCCATGCTGCATCTGTGCTGTTCTCTGGGAACAATCTTCTCTCATCCTGCTTGGGCTCTTCTTCCTAAACCATTAGAACATGCACTGAGCAGGTGCTAGTCAGGCACTTCCTACCTTGTCATTGAATGCTTCCCCTTACCTGTTACTCACACCTAAGAAGTGCTTTGTCTCCTTGGCTTGTTTGAGGTGTAGTTTAACAAATCTGCCCTCTTACAAATGTCAACTAAGAGTGAAAGAAAACCCAGGAGGCATAAGAAAATATATATCTCTACCAGCATCATCAGGAGTTATCCCCTTATAGCTCCTATTTCATGGCCAGAGATTTCAGAAGAAAGATTCTGTTTTCCATTGAAGCAAAACCATCACTGATTCCAACTCAGCCTAAATCCTTGTAGACCAGCTCCTGTTAACATCAGCCAGCTTTCCTCATTAATCAGCTGGGCTGTCAGTATAGCAGAGAAACATGTCTGTCTTTGGAATCAAATGTTCAGGGTGGGAAGGACCTTTTCCAGATCATCAAATCCAACCATTCCCAAGCCATCCTCACACTAAAGAGCAAATAGTCCAAACCAGACTGTGATGAGAGTGCCAGCTTTAGCCAGTGGTAGAGTGGCAGAGTCCTGGATTCTAGGACCAAAGCCCTGACATCTGGTCTGTGTGCTCCAAAATGCAGTCACAGATTTAAGGGTCTCAGGTAGTAGAGAGGAATTTGCCTGTAGGTAGTGCAGCCTTTTTTCCATAAAGAGCAGCAGAATCCTAGTGCTACTGGTGTTTCTTCAATGCTGCCTAACACTTCCTTCAGACAAGCTGGGTTGAACTGATTTTCTAGATTTTAGCTGTCCTGTTCTTCTAACACATTTTTGTTTGAGTGAGAGACATTTGAACTAATGATTTTCTAATTTAGCATAGAGAGGAGAACAGACTCCATAGACTAAGGACTTAAGAACTTACACATTTGAAGGGAATAGAATATATAGACCTGTGAGCATTTTGTTTTGCCTGCAAACACAGAATTCTGGGTCATTTCTGCTGGGTGTACCAGAATCTGCAAGAAGAAAAGAGCCATACAGATTAGAGATGCAACATTTCACACCTCCAAGAAACAAATTGATGTGGCATTCACAAAAAGAATGCTGAACAATAAAATAATAAAAATTTTAAAAAATAAATGAAACAGTGAAATTATTCAAAATGAAAACAGCATTCACCTGATACTACAGTCTGGGTGCACTACTTTTGGAGCAGTTCTTTCCAATCAATTAATAAGAAAAAGATAATATGACTTGCAGGTGTAGACAAGCACTCCAGAGTCTTTTAATTCTGGTTTTCTGAGTAATGTCTTTACAGTGTTGTTCTTTCCTCATTTAGCACTGCAATAATTTTGGTGTTGGTAGATAAATTCATCCTGAGATGTTGCTTTTCTCTTCTCCAGGTCACGGTCCCGTTGTAACACCAGCAGTGGCAGTGAATCTGAAAATTCCAACAGAGAGCATCGGAAGAAGAGAAACAGGTGACAATATATTAAATATTTTACACAGGAATACATGAAGAATTTCATGTCTTTAGGAAGACATTAAACACACAAATGGAGATGGACTTTTCTCAGATAAACATAGTAAAAATGGATTTAACGTATTTTATGTGAATAGAGTCCTCCTGAGGCAGCTGAAGACCCTTTTCTGAAAAAGAAGAGTGATAATTGCCAGAATACATCATTATGCAATGAATGCCTGCTCTCCTGTTCCTTGGGAAGAGCTCAGTAATGAACCACAAGATCAAGTACAGGGCACACTTACAAAAGACTTGTGGTATAAATGCAAAGAAAGTGGATAATATCTTGATAATGATATTTTCAGCATATACTTTTACCTCACAAATTCAAGTGCAGATTTTTTCAAGCAGAAAATTGCTGTTGAGAAGTAAAAATATTTTTAGTGGTATGAATCTCAATGTTGTTTTTAAATTCATGTATTTAATTGTGTAAAGATTTTGTTTTCCGAAATGTCAGGTGTGGGTCCAAACCTAAAATGTGTACAGCATCAAGTTTTAATAGGACAGCAATAGTTCATATCAAGTGATGCTAACAAGTCCTGTATTATATATTCTATTTTTCTTCTTGCTGGTATGAAAAAGAGGACATAACTATTGATTTCCTATAAATTCCCTTCAAAGCTGTGTATTTTGTGTTGCACTGGAGATCACAATATACTGGAGGTATTTCTGAAAATATACTTTGTAAAAGCACATAGAATTTCCTCATATTGCATAAACACAGTGCAAGAGAAATGTAACTAGACAAAAGAGGAGCTGTTTTAAGGCGAAGTTTCTAAGTTACTGTCTGCATGAGCTGCCATCATTTCTTCATGTCTTATATTCAGTGATAAATGATTTCCACATCTCTGGAAGGTCTGAGAAATAATTGCATGCTATATAGTGCAGCAGGAGTATGCAGTATAATTACATTTTCAGCATGACTTGCAGTAGTTAAAGAAATATTAAAAACCATTGTGACACTCACATGGGATGGCATAAAGCACATCTGAGACATGAGATTTCTTTGAAGCTTGCCTAAATCAGAGCACAGTCTTGTAGGGTACTAGGCTAACAATAACCTAGTGTGCCTGGAAGGTTTGTTTTCCAGCTGAAGTTTAAATGACATGCTGAATATAGTTTCAGTGATCAGCAGTAAATGGTATTTTGTATCCTTTTCTCCCAGAACACTCTTGCCAGGTTTTTTTCCTCTTGTGAAACTCCTTCTGCAGGGAGCTCCACAAGCAAGTGAAAGAAATTAGAGACTGACCACAAGAATGTTTTTAAGAACTCCTGGAAATATAAAGACTGAATTTTAAGAAGGATTAAGTACTGCTTATCATTTTTTGAAGAATGAAAGGGCTTTTACCCACACTTCCTCACTTAATGGAAAAAAGAATTAAAATAAAAAGAAAAAAAGATCAATTTTTTTGCTTGTTTCTAAGTTTTTCACGTTTTCAGAAATGGAAGATACAACAAAAATGTTAATGTTTGAGCATCTGTTGTTCTTAGGTGATCACTTGAAATCTGACCAGAAAAAAGATCATTATCAGTGTTAGATTAAACAAGTACTAAATGAGCTGGAAGTCTAAGACTTTTTCCTTGTGAGCAGGTGCAGGAAAACAACCAGTCATAATGAATTTCTGCATTTTGTTAGCAGCCATAGCAGGAACATAACAAGCTGGAAGGTCAGAGGCTCTGAGCAACTTTCCTGTTTTCAGAGATGAGCCAGCACTAGCAGGGTTAAATAGGACATTATAATGAGGCTTGCAACTGCTGTTACCCAAATTTCTGCTGTTGCATAGACTAATACAATTTATTTCCCAGTACAGTAATCAGGTCCCTGACACAACCAGAAACAAAAGTGGTTTATTTTGTTGAAAAAAATAGTGAATATTCACATTAACCAAAGAAGTTTGCTTCTGATCACATTAGAGTAGAATATATTGTTCACATGACAAGAGATCACTGTGAACTATTTGCCAGAAGAAAACAAATTATCAGAGAAAACCAGAAACATAGAGCTTCTGAAGGTAGAAAACTAGAAAAATCTTGGGGAAGATCTTTTTACCTGATCTCAGTCTTTGAGGTTTCACTCCATTATCTAAATGTTTTCTCCTAAGCAGATGTTCATATGAAAGTGAAGAAGAACCTGTGATGAGCATATTTCAATCACAGAAGAAATACATTTGCATTTTCAATGCTGTGGTCAAAATTTATTGTGTAGATAAAAATAGATTAAAGGAGCAGGCAGTACATACTGAAGCATACTTTCCTTCCTGGCTACACTTAGAAGATGCATCTGATAGATTTAGAGAGTGACTGAATGGTTGAGGCTGGCAGGGACCTCTGGCTGTCATCTGGTCCAACCACTGCTCCAGCAGGGCCACCAAGAGCTGGTAGTTCAGTACCATTCCCATGCAGCTTTTCAGTATCTCCAAGGATGGAGATGCCACCACCTCTCTGAGCAACCTGTGCCAGTGAAAACTTTGAAAGGAAAACTGTAATGGACTTTTAGGGCAAGGGCAACAGTTTTTATTCAAAAATATCTTTAAATAGAAAATTAGGATTTGAGTTAAATTTCTTTCAGCATTTTTTTTTGTCATTTCTGTCACCAAAACCCTAAAAAAATTGCCCCAAAATGATTAGAATTTGAACATTGCATTCAAATAATGTATCTAATATAGATTGTGGTACCTTGGTCATCTTTTACCTTGTTAAATGTGAGCATACTACCTTTCTTTGCAACTGCAAAATGCATGTTCTTCATGTCTCCATCTAGTAGAGTTTTGCTGTGGTGCAACAGTACTTTGAGTTTGCTAACATCCCTTGTTTTAATAGCTGCAATGCTAACTTTATATATTTAGATTTTCAGTATTTTTGTGCAAGTGGCTGCCGTGTGTGGGAGGCAGTTGGTGGTGTCTCTACCATATGGGATGATTGCTGTTAGCACAAATTGGATTATTTGGGATGAAAATCACAACTCATTACTTGTTGCTGTGTGAGTCTTTCTACTAAATCCTTAGATAGAAGTTTATGTTAATACCTGTCAGCAGATTACAGATTTAAAAAGATTTGCTTAGAAATCAAAACCTGAGGTTGCAGTCTTCTCCAGATGCTTCATACCATTTGGTAGAGTTGTGTCTGTTTACAGTAGCTGGGGATTGAGCTCAAAATTCATTATGCATGTAAGAGAAGATCTGATTAAAGGAAAAGCAGAAGCCTGTGTAGCTGGTTTAGCCTGATACAATTCAAAACTCAAAGAGAAAAGTACATCTGAAGTGAAGAGCAACAACAACATACTTTGCATTGCCTACATCTCCAGTGTAATCCCTTTATCTCTGTTGACTTCTTTATTTGTTGGACCTGTCAGTCTTCCCCCCTGGTTTCTCCAGTATCCCAGCCATACCATCCGATCAGACAGTCTACACTTGGGAGATGTTTTCTAGGGATATTTTGAAATCTCTGCTGAATTTTAAATTCGCTGCTGTGACAAACATATTCATTTGCTCCACTACCATAGCACTTCATCTCAGCAGTCATATGTGCAACCTCAAAACTGTGGGAAGCATCTGCCTGGAGGACTGTGGCATTGTGGAATCACTGCAGCCTGCTGACAAATGTGCTGAGTTGACAGGATTTTGATATTTGGCTCAATCTGTAATGCATTCCATCAATTAATTAATGGATTAAAAAAAAAAAAACTGAAAAAAAGAAGGAATAAAAGTCATAGTATGTCATTTAGATCCACACAAGCCATGACAGGGACCAAACCCTCAGGGGATGGTGCGGAAGTAGAGCCATGGAGATCCGCATGCATCCTGAGCTTTGTTGCAGGTCAGGATGAAAGGATGATTCTTCTGAGTGGGGACTCACTGAGTGGATTTTTCCCTGGATCCTAGGAAGTTGCATGCTGCAATAAAGTGATTCTGAAAGTTGTAGTAGAAGAACCTTGTAGCATGATGTGGGTCTTCTCCCATTTGGTACAGATGAGGTAGAGTGGAATATGTAAACAGGGAAAAAATTCCAAATGTGCGGCCTGGACTGGGAAGAAGAATGCAAGTTGTGGGTCTGTCCTTAAAGGCATGGATTATTACATTTTTGGCTCATGCTGTTTCTAAATAACAAATCAGCAGGTTTTCTTTTATATAGTTCTTACGCTAATGCAGTTTGGGAGTATTAGTTAAAATTTAGCGACATTAAAGGTTAAGTACAGCATTGCAGGAGCAGATTTTCTGGGGGGTGGGGGTAGAAATACCCCATTGCTTCTCAGAGCATCCTGCTCTTAGGGCCCTCAGACTAAACTCTTGGTACCTCTTTTGCAGATTGCGGCAGGAAAATGATATGGTTGACTCGGCTCCTCAGTGGGAAGCTGTGCTGCGACGGCAGAAGGGGAAAACCCAAGCAGATCCAAACTACCGGCGATCCAGGCACAGATCTCGATCGTATGTAACCCTTGAACCCTTTGATGTGTAAATTAAGGCTGTTGAATCGTGTTAAAGAGCAGGAGGAATATCTCCAGTGTGGCGGTGGCCCTCAGCTGCTGAGGAGCAGAGATTTTCACCTGGCATATTCCCACATTAGCAGATTTGTCTTTGTGGTCAAATTGCTTTTGTTTAGTGATTTGAATTTTAGGGCACAAATAAGGAAGAGAGGGCTTTGTAACAAAGATTCTGAGAAACTCTGTCCATCACCTGGGAAGAAGTCTGGGCTGGTTCTGTGGCTCATTGAACATCAGTTCTGTAATGAGTACAATGATTCCTCTTTTCTGGGCAGCACATCTGTGGAGGCATTGAGATTTTACTTGATAGCTGCAAACATTTTAATGTAATACATGCACACCTGTTTAATCATATAATATCTGCAGTGGTGTTCCAGATGAAAGCAGCTGCTCATGTTTCCATGTCAAATTATCCCTGACAAGCAGCAGTCAGTGATATATTGCATCTCAATGTCAGGATTCCATGATGGACCTGTACTGCCAGGCGCTGCTGTTCCTGCTTACAGCCTGATCTGACATGGTGAAATTATCAGCTTTTGAAATTAATTTTCTCAAGCTAATGAAAATGTTGGTTTCCTTTAATTTATATTTCTTTTCTAAAACGGCCTGTTTTTGGGGCATAGACACACTGTTTGGTATCACTGAAATCTTAGTCAGCATTGAAGTTTCCAGCATTAAAATCCACTTGAATTCTATCTTCAATTGTCCATGTCGCTAGAACTCTTTGTTGTCTCCAGTTTTACAGTGCAGAGTTTTATTTCTTTATGAGGAACAGAATTTACCTTTAAAGATCCAAGTATTGGAATTTCTTCTTTAACAGGCTTTGTACAGACTTGTTCACTTTCAGCTGTGCAAAAGTCTTGTGTTATTAGGTGTAATTATACAATGATATATTACTAAACTTTAGGAATATTAAAGCTTACTTGTATGGAATCCAGTGAATACAGTTCATTTAATTTGATTTTGGTTTGTTTTATTATATACAGAAAGTGCTGTAAACTAGGAAATGTACTCAGTTAATAATGGTTACAATTAAATTTGTAGCCAACTTTTCTTTTTTACCCACAGGCCAGGTAAATCTCATTGTTTGGACTGCACGGGTTCCCTCTTGTGGTTAACTTAACTTATGAAATTGCTTTGATTTTCCAGCACAGTGACATTCTGAGTTATATTTCATTTAAACTACTTATAGCAAAATCACATAGATGTTAAGCATCTAACTTTGAAAGAAAAGGTCCAAGCGGAAGCAAAGAAATGAGGAAGTCCTGAAGATTTTGGAAGGTGTCTCATTTCCTTTTGCTATTCTTTTAGTTATTCATGAGTTTCTCCTTTTTATCATACTCTCCAGGTTAAAAAAACACCCACAAAAACAAACAAACCCACAATGAAATAAGCCCAAACTAATTTTTGAAAATAAATTTGTAAAAGGCATTTTACTGTTAACATGTAGTACATTATTAGAGAATGTATTTCATTTAGTTTGGCTCAGCTGTTTGTTTACTTGACTAGATACAGTTCAGAAGAAAAGGAAACATAATTCCATAGGTTATGGTTGTTTTGGTTTTAAATGTTGTCAAATGGTCATTTCAACTTGCCCATTCAAAAATTGATACAAACCCTTAAATTTAGTAGAACGGGTAATTCTTTCACAGTAAGTCCATTATTGCATTTTTAAATGGAACTCCCCTTTGGATATGTGAAGTAGTGCCTGAAATGTTTGTTACTGTGCCTGGTATAGTGCATTTCATTTGCTTGATAATGAGTAATATTAATAATTTGTGGTGGCAAGGTAGTGTCTCCTTGGTCTTGGGAATAAAAGTATTTGACAGGAATTTGACCTTTCTTTCTCCTCAAGGAATAAGCAAATGCAGAGAGCTCCCAATTCTAGTTCCACAGGGTTTATTTTCAAGACTTCATGTAAAACATCTGTGTAGCCAAAGGGCTTTTTCTAATTAAGAAGAATGGCCATAAAATTCCATGGCTATTTAAATTTACCATTTGTGACTCAAACTGAAATATTAATAAGGGTGCAGATGCAGGCACAAAAAATAATGTAGACCTTATTAATGTGTAGAGCTGTTCCAGCTTGTGCAAACGAAATAAAAAATAAACAAAAAACCCCCATGAGATTCATCACTTACTGGGAAGTCCCATTAGGTTTCTTGTGCATTAGAGAAACTTATTAGCATGCAAATTGTCCAGAAGGTATTGATTCAGATACTGAGATAGGACAATCTGAGTCCTATATATCAAACCAGTGAGTTTAAAAAAAAATTCACAGTAAAAAGATGAAAACAAAGTAAAAGAGGGATTGTGATCTGACTTTAAAGATTTAACAGAAGAATTGCTTTGTTGTGAGCTCTTAAGAACCATACAAACACAAATGTCCTGTGCAGAATATGCAATACCTACATTTCATCTTACATTTCACTCTTCTTTTTGTAAGCTTTCTGTCGTTTTACTTTCAAAGAAAGGGGGAACAGGCCTTTGGAAAGAAAACGCCTTAATTAAGTTACTTTATCTGCATCATATTTCTTTATATTCTTTGGTGGGGAGCTAACCTGAATAAGTGCTGTAAGGTTATCCTAGTATGGTAACACTTCTTAAATGGATGGAAAATAACTAGTTGCAGGATGTGAAGTCTAAGAGAAGTTTGGTCTGAGGAATCATTGTATTCAGCCCTTTTTTCTTTTTTTTCCCCATGGTATGCCATACTGCTAAATTGGTATTGTACAGCAAAGGCTTTATTATTAATGTAATTGCAGGGATGGAAAGAAGGAAAGTGGCAGAGATCACAGAGCAAAATACCTGGAGCTGGTCACAGAAAGCAGGAAGCACAGTTCCTAGAAAGTGGAGAAATGGAGATGTCTTCCTTTTTAACCACTCTCTTTCCACGCTGCCCCACAATTAATATTTCTTACTGTTGGTGTGGCTTCACACAATGCTTTTGTGATACTTGAGTCTTAAGGCCAGGTCCTGAACTGCTGTATTTCCATGAATAAGTAAAAGCCATGAGCTGATCAAATGGGTCAGTGGTGTGCACAATACCCTGCTTTGTGCGGGTCCTAGGTTAGGGAGCAACCTTGGGGCTTTGCTTCCTCAGGCAAACTAGGGCTTGTAAGCATGACAAAGCCTCCCTGGAGAAGCTGGCATTTCCAGGGAGCTTTCACATTCCCTGCTGTCTGATTATTCAGCCTCAGAAGAGGATGCCTATCTTCCACCCCCCAGGGTGATCGCAGGGTTTGCAGCTGCTATTTTGTGAGCAGGAAGCTACATGGGGGCAGAAATCAGTTCAAAACTGAGGGGAGAAAAGGCTTTTAAATGCCACTGAATTTACTGCATCAGGGAGTTAAATGCAGCATGGAAAGATGCAATAAAGAGAAGTAAATGCAAGAAGGGTGAAGGAGTGAAGGAGTATTAGGAGTATTGTGCTTAGCCCCTTTTTTTTTTTTCCCATGGGATGCCATACTGCTAAATTGTATTGTACAGCAAAGTCTTTATTATTAGGCTAATTGCAGGGATGGAAGAGGGGAAAATTGCAGAAATCACAGAGCAAAATACCTGGAGCTGGTCACAGAAAGCAGGAGGCACAGATAGAAGTGAAAATCAGAGAAAATTTAATGCAATATAATAAACAGAAACACAAAAATATTTAAAAAGCTCTGAACACAGAAAACAAATGGACTGTAAACCACCCACACTGTAGCTGTTGCCATCATGAGAACCTGAGGAGCTGGAATGGACAGCAGTTTGTCAAGGATGAGAATCATCCTGCCTGGAAAGTCTTGTAGCCTGAGGTGGTTATGCATTAATTAATTTTAGCCCTACTAGGGAAACACAAATGCTAGATTGTTTTTCACCCTTTGGTTCTTCTCTGGTGTTTATAAACCAGTCAAGTAGTATCTCCTAGTACTTCTGCTCCTATAAAATCTAAAAAATATCCCAAAACATCACCATTCCAAAATATTCTGCCTTTACATCAGCTGTATAGTGTTTACTGCCATATAGATGTCTCTGAACATTATTCCTAGGCTGAAGTCTGGAAATAAGCCAAACATGGTAAAAATGCAGATCTCTGCTGTCCTCCTTGATCTGCATCTAAATTTGGATAATATCCCTTCTAAAGCATCTTTGAATATGTTAGGCCTTTTTGCCTAAGAGAAAAAAAGATCAGGCTGTATGACCTGATGGTGTAAGACTTAGTATTTGAGAAACTTTGGGCGTGTTTATGTGTGCTGTATGTGTCTAAAAGTTGCATCCCTCACATCTTAGATAGTGTGGAACAGTCTAGCTGTTGACACTGAGCTTATATAATGACAAGGAAAAGAGTTACCAGATCTGTCAATGCAAATGTAGTCCTTGCCATTGTCTAAAATCTTTACTTATCTACTACTCTGAATGGGTTTGGGTGAATTCCAGGGGCAACTTAAACAACAGTGGTGGTTTTGCACTTACCTTGCAATAGAGAAGGAAAAGAAAAGTAAAAATAAAGGAGTTCTAGTTAGAAGCATCTATTCTGTGATTTAGTAGAAAATGCGAAACCTCCCCCTCAGGCTTGCTTTGCTCCACTCTATGTCTGCAACAGGGAGATTACCATTTTTGGTAAATTCTTTGTGTGTGAATTGAATACTTGCTGAAATATTTGGGTGCATAAGTAGGCATAGTTGCTAGTTTGATTAGTTTGTTGCTGGGTTTTTTTTTTGTATTGGACACCAAAAATACATAAATTGAGCAGAAACCTTTTTTGGAGATGACCAGAAAGAGAGAGGCTGCACTGTGATTGCAGTGGAGTTGTTTCATTCAGGTTTTTCCCAGTGGTGTCCATGGGTAATGGCTGGGATCGCTGATCTGTGGCCTGTGGCCTGTGCTTCCTTCTGCCCACCAAGGGCTCTGTGGGCCACAGGACATTTCTGAGGGCCTTTTTCAGAAGTGTTATTCCAAAATGTGCTGTCCTTGGAGGGATAAGTGTTGGCAGCGACTGGGCAGTGATTTGGCTTGGGGAATTCTGCTGTTGTTTATATTTTATGTACACTCTTGCTAAAGGCTGGTGAAACTGGAATTGTGATTGAGAGCCTGTCATTCAAGAAATGACTTTTTAGTTGAAATACAGCGATGAAGTTTAATGAATTTTCTGAGATAACAAACCTTAAAATTGAAGTCACTGGTGGATTATATTTATCATGATTTCTGTGCAGGGTCTGTGCTGTTAAAAGTTATTTGGACAGCAACATGGTCAGACAATGGTTTTCACAGCTGAGCCTTTGTTTTCTTTGTTGATATTTATAGGAGAAGTCCAGATGTACAAGCTAAAGAAGAACTGTGGAAACATATTCAGTAAGTATGGTCCTTGTAGGGTCTGAGAGATGCTTGGTTTGCCTTTAATGTAGTTATTAAAATCCCATCCACTGTGGCACTACACTGATTTAGTTTCAGTAAATTATGTATATGTTAATGACCTCCTGTGTGTAGAAGATACTGCAGGTCACTGAGTGCACTGAATAAAGATGACCATTGTATGTAAATGAATTATTAAAGAACAATACCTAATTTTAGAGATTTATTCCTGTGTGGCTTCCAAAATGTCAATATTGACACTTTTAGCATGACAACACCCCATTACCCCTTAGGAAGATATTTAGCAATTCCAAAGCATGTTCACTGTTCAGCACACATAATGTTCATGATATTGTGAAGCAACAAGATCAGATTTGCAGGGAAGTGAGAAGAAGGTAGAACAGGATGAGACATGCAGTTGAAGCAATCAAGGTGAAGTTATACTTATTTCAAAATAAGTGTCCTATTTTGATGTCAAGATAGCTTCAGGGCTGACAACAGCTTGTTTTAGTAAATATTTTTAGCCAAATAGAATAAAAATTTTTGCACTTCACAGTTAATGTTACAGTTTTTACTTTTCCTAACCCTTTATAGGAAGGACCTTGTGGATCCATCTGGCCTATCTGAGGAGCAATTGAAAGAAATTCCATACACTAAAGTAGAGTGAGTTTGGTTAGAATTTATTTTTTGTGAATATAAAAGCCCACTTTTTTTACTTTACTGTGAACTGTGTCCTACTGAAATAGGAATGGGTTTACATATAATCTATAAGCTCATATCTATTCCAAATACTCCCCTAGGATGGGTTGGGTGGGGATACTTAATAATCTTAAATCAAATATTTTTACTTTTCAAAATAAGAAAAAAAACCCATCTTAATCTCTCCTAATCTATTCCACACACTCATGAAGGTATCTGTATGTTCTGTATGTCTCCCTATGCTAGCCATGAAACTTATATTATAAACTACAGAACCAGAAAGAAGTGAATGCAAACAAGAAAATAATTTTTTTCCTAAACTTCTTCTTTGTTTTAAATATTCCAACCATCCAAGGCACTCTTTAATCTCTGCAACCCCTTCCCTGGGTTGTCATGGGCAGCTGCCAGGGCATAGCTATTTCCTTAAGAACCAACATCCATTTCACTGAAATAATTGCCCATTTGGGATTCCAAGTGTCAATGCAAGCAGCTTGAATGTGGCAGAAATGGGATCCTGGGTTGCATTATAATGTACTTCCAAACACCACTAGGCAGAAAAGGCTGATGTTAAGGACATATGAATTAATGCATTCTTCATTAAAGTTCCATTCTCAAACATGGGCATGCCAGTTTGTGACCTCTGCTCTCTTAAAGCATTGAATTCCAAGTGCAGATTTCCAAAAAGAAGCATCAGCCCTTTAAATTCAGCCAGTGCAAGAAGAAGCCATCTGTTACACTTCAGTACGAAATGCGAAGACTTAGTCTGCAGCTGAATTTGTGTTCTGTGCCAAAGATCTGGTTTACCAAACCCTGTTGTGAATTCTGTGTCTCTCAGGACTCAAGGTGACCCCATCCGCATCCGGCACTCGCACTCCCCTCGCAGCTACCGGCAGTACCGGCGGTCCCAGTGCTCCGATGGGGAGAGATCTGTCCTGTCTGAAGTGAAGTATGTGAACATGGTTATTAGCACTGAACTAGTCTAGTGCAGCCCAAAAATTGACAGAGGTCATGGTGGTAAGAAGCTGCATAAATGTGGCTTGTTGGTGGCACAGGGTTCAGGTGACCCCCTGAATAGTATGTCTTCAGAGCTAAACATAAAGGAAACAACTCCAAAAACATTTATGGTCTGTTCTCAGCCAAAGTGGTTTTCTTGATCCATTTGAAAGGAAGAAAAACTGAAAAGGCTGAAGTAAACCTGTATTGGTCTTTAGTGGTGGGTCATAAAGCTGCTTCGGGGATGAGAATCTATGGGGTTGCTTTCCAAGTAACTTCATCCTTGATAGAGTTAAGATGTTATCAGTGTTTGGCCTGTAATTTTTTTCATGGGAACTCTAGTACAACCCCTTTCATCATCTGGTGGATCAGTCTTCCCTAGAAGGCTGAAGAGTACTGATGAATGGAAAAGTAATAGCCCCATTTTCGGTTGCAGCAAGGCCATAAAAATATGAAAAACAGTCCCAGCCTGGAAGACTAGTTTTAGCTGGATAGCACTCTGAAGGAGGTGTGGCACACCAATGATTTCATATGAGACTTGTCTTTGCCATGAGGGTGGCTGGGCTCTGGCAGAGGTTGCCCAGAGCAGCTGTGGCTGCCCCATCCCTAGAAGTGCCCAAGACCAGGCTGGAGGGAACTCTGAGCAACCTGGGATAGTGGAAGGTATCCAGGCCTATAGCAGGAGGTGGAACTGGAGGATCTTTATGGTCCCTCCAAAATCAAAACATTCAGTTATTCAATGATGTTGTATCAATTTGGGCTCCTTCCGAAGACCAGGAAAAGACAGGAATGGGATGGGCTATACCCTGAAGGTGCCCACAGAGGATCAGCATGACAGCTTTCAGATGTCCTAAGTCAGGTGATAGAAGCCTTTCAGATCAATAGAGTAGTCTGTGTCAGTTTCATTGTTCTTCCTCTGCACAGTTATAGTTAACCTCATTAAAGCAACATCCATTTTGTGATATCATAATTCCAGTGTCAAAACTGATCTGGTCCCTCCACTGCCTGTTACACGATCTTCAGATGGGAAAGTTCCTAGCATCCAGCTGACTCAGCAGGTTAGTGATTGTACACCCTTTTCAATTTTCCTACTTATTGGAGGGAGAAGTGGGACTCTAGTGCTTTATTTAAGATAGTCTTTGATTTACAGTGAAAAATAAAGACGAGATTTTTTTTTTTTAATCAAATTTTTGTATTTTACTTACACTTTGTTTGTATTCCAAAATACATGTACTTCTGTAGCATATGCCACTGTGAACACCTGCTCCTGCTGTTGGAGAACTCTTTCCCATCTGATGCATTCCTAAGATGCATCTCTGCTTGTCACTGAAGGAAAACTGACTTTTACCACTTCTTGAATTATGCAGGTGTGGTTGTGATGCAGGTGTAATCACATCATTTATTAATCTCTTTTAGAGGTTGTCTGAAGAGTTTTGTTGCTTGGGCTTGAAACAGTGCTTCTTTTATTTTCCTTTCTCTTTTATTCCCCCCACCACCTCCTTCCCCCAAATAATTTTTTAGGTTATTGAAATCTAAAAAGGACAGAAGTTGCCTTTTGTTAATCTAACTTAATCACTGTCTTTCATCATATATTACACTACCATATCTCTCAGTTTTGATGGTTTTATTGAGCTCAGAATGTGAGAAGCAAATTCTGTTCAAAAGCACTCACAGGTCTTTTGTACAAACACACAAAAGGAGAACCAAAACATGGAAGGGAGAATTCCAGACACCTAACTTACCATACCAGTAATGTTAAAATGTTCAGTGTGTACAAACACCTCTCTTTTCCCTCTGCCCCAGGCTCCCTCACAACAGTGGACATGAATTCCTTGTGGGTGTTTACTTGCAGTGTTTTGCTAAATATCAACATGGCATTTCCTGAATAGGCAATAGCACAAAGGGGCAGCAGCTGGCAGGAGGCAAGAAGGGAAAAAGTTCTGTTTGATCAAGCAAATGTAGAGACTTTAATATTCCTGATGCACGTATATATACGTATACACGAATTGCCATACCATAGCCTAAGGCTTTCATAGCAAGTTAGCAAAATACAATGTTTAAATTCTTCTGTATCTTTTCAACAACATGTTTAATTTATTCTCTTCAGAGGCAGAAAGGATCTAAGGACAGCCTGATAGAAGAACCATCTCTGCTATCCACTAATAATGTTGATGGAAAACCCAACACTAAGATTGTAAAAACTGTACAGGTGTCACGCTTCAAGGTGGAGACTTGACTGATGAATTGAAGATGGTGAATGGATTTTGGTCTTTGGAAAGTGAGAATTTGTTTACGTGTGCAAGAGAAGGAACTGAAGTCGACATGGTGGTCTTTCCTTCAGGACACCTGGCAGTGCAGCCTGCTTGCTGGGAAGACCAAGCAATGGTTTTATCACCAACACCATTCTAGAGGTGTGACTGATTGAGGACAAGCTGCCTGATAGACAACCAAAACCAAAAGTCTTTTCAAAACTGAAAGATCAGTAGTTAAATTTCCAAAAAATGAACAACAACAAAAAAATTGCTGCAACAAAACAGGCTTCATGGTCTGCTCTGTAACTGAAGAGCCTTGTTCCAAGAAGTGACTGTTAACTGACATGATCAGGATCAGATGCTTCAAGATAAGTAAATTAGTAATATTTTTGGTCAATTGTGCAATACAGTGTGATATGGGGAAATTATCTTCACAATTTATATGGGGATCAACTTATGTTCTGAGACATAAGGACAGATAGCTCTTACAAGAGTTATTTTAACCTAGCACAGTAACAGATGCTTGTGTTGTTGATACAAAATCTGACTCAACCCATTTTAGCTCAAAAACAGTAGACTCTGTAACATGCTGTAGCAGTGCATTCCAGAGATGATACAGACTTACTTTGCTTTGGGCAGGTTTAAGTGTTCTAAATTTTGAATGTCCTTTTGTGTAGAGAGACTATTTAAATGAACATTCCATACCACAGAAATACATTTACCAACTTGTAGTTAAGCACATTGGAAACTGGGGAAGATAAATTGACCCACTGTGTTAAGACTGCTTAACAAGGCACTTCAGTGCTGGTTAAATGAAACTTGTGGAGTAGTATTTAAAACAGCTAGAAAATAGCGCCTTTTTTTTTTAATCTAGATTAGCAAAATCTGTCTTAATATCTCATATAAAATAATCTGACACTTTTCTCTGAGCCATTTCTACTATGTTAAAATTACAAAGGCGGTCTTTCAGGTATGAGAACTATAATTTTTTTTCTATTGTCATGGTAGGAATACTAAGTTTTAATGATGCTGCACATTGAGTGGGTTATCTTCTAATATATATCTGAAGTGATGCCTGGTTCTCCTCTTGTCCTATCACTTCTTACATATATCTGAAAATCACTTCTCTGCCTCCCATTTGTCCACAGTCAGCCCATGGATGAACCTTCAAGTGTTGCTGACTTGCTAGGGAGCTTAGCAAAGTCTTTGTGTTGTGGAAGTAATTTTTTGCTAAGTGTAATCATTGAGCTAAGTACTGAATTTGTCACCCAGTGTCACAAACAGCTGTAGCAGCTCATGTGCCTTTCTACATCTGTCCTCTCTACATTCAACCCTCACAATCCACAGAGATTTGCAGTGATCCTGTGTCTTCCAGTCCAAGCAACACCAGGGAATTGCAGTCCTGTCAGAAAAGCAACACTGCTTGAGAACTGGAGTTAGCATAAAGTGTTTAAGTTACACTTTACAAGAGGCATGGGATTATAATACACATTTTAACTGACTAAACTGGTAAGCAAAATGTTGTACAATGTGTTTTATTTTCCACTTTATTTTTTGATTCTTCATTGTTTCATGATGTGAAGTGGTCAGGTGGATGTTACTAGCCAGGGTGGCCGCCATACAGTTTATATATTCCTATCACAGTATAGAGTGGTCTCTAGGTTAGCAAGTGCTGCAGGGAAGGCAGATTCACTTAACAAATACTTTTCTTTGGTCATTTACTTGGGACAGCTCTGCTTCTACAGTCTCAGTAAACAAATCTAAGGGAAGGAAAGAGCAAGATCAAAAAAATTCATGTAGTAAAAATTCAGTTTTCATGGAGATTCTTTAGAATTTTTTGAATTTCCTGTGGATTTAATTCTAGGACATTGTTGGGCTTGGTTTAAAGTACTTACTCAGCTTTTTAAGTTTGTTAAATGGTTTCATTGCTCCAATTTAAAGTGATCCTGTAGGATCTGTTTATGACCTTGTGTAGTACTGTCAAGAACAACAGTCAAGAAAATCCCAAACAAAACAAAAAACCAAAACAAACCAAAATGAAAAAAAAAAAAAAATCCAAACCCAAACCACAACAAAAAACCCTGATCAACCCTGATCAAAGAAATCACCATGGCAAAATGGCTTAATGGAGAGCATCACAATCTTTTGGAAGGCAACTGAAAAATGACAAACTGTACAAGAACTGATTAGTATCAGCAATGAAAGCTGCTCCTTGTTCCTTTGAGAAGGTATTCCAGCTTGGAGCATTACACACTTGCTTATAGTTTGGTGCTTTCTAATCATTACTATAAGTTTGCTATCCTTACCCAGCACAGGTAAGTATCACATATACTGCAGGGGGATTTGTGTTATTGAGAATTATCTGTACATAGTGTACCTATCTTGCCAGTCTTTAAATATTGATCAAAGGTTTATATCAAACCTCATGTTTTCCTGTATGCTTTCATCTTCCTGTGGCCTTTTGTGTGTTATTGCTGGATACCCTCAGCCAAGTGCATGGTATTTTACTTACTGCACTACATCAGAAAATAGCTTGTCTAGTCTAGTAGTGAAAGGTTTAAATTCTCAAGTCACTGGAGATTTGTTTTGTAATCAAGCCAACTTTTTTGCTTCTAGATGAGAAGTTTACAGAGAGAGCCCTAGATTTGAGTTAGTGATCTTCTCCCTGATGAAGCAGGTTTTTAGCAAGTCTGATGTTAGCCTGGGCCACTACAATTCAGTTTTGTGTCCACAAAAGACTAAAGATATAATGCCTCTATTACACATTTTCCAAATGTTTTGTTGTGCCAAAACAAGGCAAAACTTGCAACAAGGATATCACTGTCAGCTAACAGTACAGAAAAACAAGTTTCTTTCATATATGTGATCCTCCTTTCCCTTCAAGCTTCTTTTCCTCAATCATTTGAGGAAAAGCACCTTTTTAATGATATTTTTGTGAGAGATACACACACACAAGTGATCAATCACTGAAAACACTGTGTCACAGCTATGCCTTCTACACCTAAACCAGCTCTACATGTCTAAGTGATCAGCCTCTTACAGCTCTGAGCTACACCTTGCCCTCTCCGCTGTTGCTACCCTTCCCCAGCTCTCCTGCGGCGTTCAGTGCCTAGAGGCAGTTGCATTTTCAGATCTGGAGTCTGGATGTCAGTCTAAAATCCTTGTACATCCTGATGAATCAGGCAAAAGACATGAGATCTGTAACAGTGTCAGGAAGTTTACCCTGGGGTTGAATGCCATACACAGACCCCTGCTCACTTGGACAAAGGACTGGTATTTGAGGCCTTCTCATCTTAATTCTCCTGAACTGATTTCAGGCCAATGATTTTAACTTTGTGCCTCTGCCTTTACCTTTTCTGAGACTTCCATAAGTGCTAAGCATTGGTAAGTTATAGAACTTTCACTAATTAGCAACAATTGCAACATATTTGCACAACCTTTTGCAAAACATGTATTTTATACAATAAAGAGGGCTTGCTAACCACAGCACAAAAGGACTGCAGTATATCCTATACTGGTTCCCTTGCTTAGTTGGCTGGTTTCTTTCATTTGGAACTAGCCTGGACATGCTGTTTTCTACACTGCACCTCTTACCACTATCACTAACTCTGCAACTTGTATTCTAACCAAGCTCATTATATTGATGATGTTTGTTGCAAAGTCATTACTATTTAAGTTGCCAAAGTCATTCCCTTTAGGCAGGTGGATATTGAACTGAAGAGATAGCATGTTTTCTTTTGGGAAGATTTGTTTAATTCAGAACCCCTTAGAAAGGTGTTTGAAGACAACATACATGAACATACCAATGTGATACATTTGTTCCATATACATTAGGTATTCATGAAGCAACTGTGTGCTTTATTTTAAAATGAGTTTGATAGATGGCTGTGTCAATACTTGTGTCCAGGTTATTTAAAAGTCAAGTAAAACTTGAATTTTTAGGGCATTGCATGGTTGCCTGTGTGTCTTATTTACATTACACTAAGGAGCAAAGCCTTCAGAAACACAGATTCATTTGACACCACCATCTGGTAAAAACAGGTGTAGTACCAATTAAAATCCACTTGAGGATACAGCTTCTCCAGATTAAGTACTTTATCTTGTAGCAGGAAGTTGTCAGTGTAAGCTTTGCATTTCCAGTGCACATCTATACCAGTTTCCTTTCTCACCTAAAAATCACCAGAGAGGAAGCAGCAGACTATGTAAGCTGTGAAAGCAAAAACACAGATACAGAGCCAGTGTGGCAGACACTCTCTCCTTAATGTGTCTGTTTTTATTCCTGTATTTGTTCTCCTTAGTAAGACCTGTGGTGTGTTGACCTTGGCAGGACACCAGGTGCCCACCAAGCTGCTCTATCACTCCCCTCCTTAACAGGATGGGCAAGGGAATTAGATGGAAAAAATCCTTGTGGGTCAAGATAAAGGAATTTAGTAAAGCAGAAACAAAAGCAAAAAATAACCAAACTCCGAAAGATTTATTTTTTCTACTTCCCAGGAGCACATGGTGTCCACCAAGTTCCCGCAAAGCAGGGTTTCAGTGCATGTAGTAGGTTGTTCCAGAATATGAATACCTTATCCTTTCTCTTCAGTTTTTATTGCTGAGCAGATTCTTATACTCTGATGTTTTTTTCAAGGGTGCAATTCAGTTAGCCAGTCATACAAAGTAAAAGGCAGTCCTAATGTTTAACATCGTACTTCATATTTACCAGCATTATTATTTAAGTAATCTGTGACCCTTGCACGCACCTATTGCTCCCTGTAGCTCACTTTTCTCTTGTTCTACCCCACTCGAACACCTGCATTACATATTAAAGCTTGGGGTTCTACATCTTTTTTAGTTGAAAGGAAGTTTACCCTGAGGTTGATACCAATCAAGTATCTAACCCTGGGGTTAGGTACCAATCATCACATCCTGTCACTAGCTGTAGCTCATGAGATTTTTTTTAAATTTTAAAATGCTACTCATCTTGGTCTTACACTTCAGGAACAAAGGCCCACGAGCGGAACTCCTGAACAGATGGTATCTTCAGGGAATGTAATCCCTAATAAAAACCCTAAACTTTCAAGTACATCCCATAATTACAAGCTGGATCTCTTAAAAATTAATTACTCTTGTCTAAACCTCCTTCTCTCTTGACAAACTAAAAACAACCTCGCACTTAGAAGTATTAACATGCTTACATTCAGTACTGAAAAATCACAGTGCAAGATACACAATTTAAGCATTTGTTCTTCTGATAAACCATGTTAAGTCTTCCTAGGAAAATAAGCAGCAATCCCAATTATCTCAAGAGTATTTCAGTCCAAGTTATGCTGAAGTACCACATGATGTAGATGGTCAAGGTGATAATAAACCAAGCTTGACGTTCTCCATGTTGGATAAACACCTTTCCTGCTATTTTTAAACCCAGGTTTGCTGAATTTTTACTTTTTAAATTTCTACTTTTGCTTACAATACAAATCTCAGCCAACTCTATCTCCAAATACTGCAGCACACCATGGTTTAAATCATCACATCCCAACTCACTCCTAGGCTTTGTTTCATACAGAGATTGTTGGTATCCCAACAATAACACAAAGACATCTGAACTCTGAAACAGAAGCACTAAAGCTTGGAAAAGACAAAAATTCTGAGAGGAGAAACATAAATCTTTATTTCTTTGTCTACATAAACATTACCAGACACTGACACAATGCAGTTAAATGCACTTTGTATTAATACATGGAGGCTTAGTAGTCCATCTTTTAAACAGTTTTTTTGTTTCTTAGGCAAGAGTGTTTCAATAGACAGGCATTGCTCTCAGGCTGGTTCTAGCAATTGTTCCTAAGGAAAAAATAAACACACAATGTGAGACACATGTAGCACACAACTCTTTGCAGGAACATCCTCTAAATCCCCAACACTAATACAATATTACAAAGACGAGCTTCCCCTCATCCCTTGGGCGAAAAGGTAAAATTTGCAAATTAATTTTTAGGAAGCCTGTCTGTAAGAGAGCCTTCTGCCCACCTAAGCAAGAATTCAGATGATAACTACAGGCTAGTGGCAGTAATAACACTTTCTGGCTAGTGGGAATCAACAGAAATTTCTGTAGTACTAACTCGTGCACATTGGAAAACACTCTGGGAACAGTAGGCCAATAATACACATGATTTAATAATTTTATGTTGGAAAACAAGCAACAGCCCTGTTACTGGACACTTTACTAGTAATGGATTACACAAACTTTTCTCTACCCAGAGAGAGATTCATACACAGAGTGCCCACCTTGCCCACAGTGCCTGGGGTGCAGAAGTTGTGGATGGATTTCACAGGCTCACTTCCTACCAGCAGCAGGGGTAAAGGATTCAGTGCATCTGTGTTGCTCAAGCAGATTCTCACATTTCGTTGATGAAACTTTCAGATTTTATTACTTTCAAGAGCATTATGGCCAGCCTGGAGGAGTTTCATCACTTCACTGAAGATTAGTTGTATTTTCTCCTGAAAAAAACCCAACCCAAACAAAATCTACAGTGATGTAGTAGGGGATCATTCTTACACCAGATTTCCAGTATTGACCTATAAGTTCCTGGCTTCAGAGACTTGGATTACATGTCACACCCTTGGGAATGTAGGTTACACAAAAAAAAAAGACTTGACAGTGCATGTAATTTTTATTAATACCTTGTCTGTACTAATGAAATTTGGGCTGACTTGCGCTACTCAGCTTTTCAGTAGTGTTGGCTTTTCCAAGACTTTACAGTGAAGCAGTATCTGGCATATTCCAAGCGTTCTTTCATACTTTGCCAGTCTTTTTAACATTTTCAATCCTTATGTTCTGAAATGCTCCACAATATCACACCCCTAAAAGCAAACATGAGAAAGCAAGTCCTTGTCTTGGACACACTGGCAGCCATATACTGATTTAACAAAGCCACCCACACCAAAATTTTTATTTTGTAGCTTTCACTTTGCTCTTTTTGATAAGAATAGCCATCAGGCTGATCTCACTCTCACTGTTTCAGTTCTGATTTCTGCTCTAAAGTCATTCTGCCAAACCTCCTTCTCAGCAGAAAGCCTGCTTCATTTTAACGGCAGGCTACAGGACAGCATTGCACAAGGAATTATTGCTACTCACAGCTCTGCAATCAGCACTTGGCGGCTTCTTCCCACATGTCCTTCTCAAGCTCAGAGGCTTTCACCACACAGGGAGATCCCAAACTTCCAGCAAAACATACTAGAAACCTGCAGGAAGCATTCCTAGCATTAAACGTTCTGTCAGGAATTTGACAATATCCAAGAACACTTTACACTTTCAAAAGGGCATCAAGGAAAGTCTATTATTCAGTATTGAATAATATGTTTTCTACTCTTTTGTCAGAATAGAAATATTCTATTCTGACAAAAGAATAGAAAACATATTATTCAATACTGAATAAGAAACCCTCAAATCTACAGAAACAAAACACATTTTTTGCTCTTTAAGAAGATTTAATCTTTTCTGTGCATGAGTATTAAGCTGTAAATGTCTTTTTACAATAGAAAATCTAGAAGCCACTGCTAGAAGCCTGGAAAGTTATGTACTAATTACTTGCAGATGTAATGACAGACAGGAGAGCTAAACCATGCTAAAAGTGGCCATTATAATTTTAGCTTTTCCTCTTTTAATAACTGTCAGATTCTCCACTTTAAAAGACTGCAGAATAAAATCTACTACATAGCTACTCAACCATACTATTCCTACATGTTGTTTGGGGTTTTTTGTCCTTGCAAAAACAGAAAGAAGGAAGGTACATAACCGGCTCCCTCAACCAGTTTGAGCAAGAATTCCTGTTTGCCTTTTTTGACACCACATCCATTCTGGACAGGAATGAATGGGCAACACAAAGGCCAAAAGTTACGTATGGGAACTCTTTACCCCTGAAATTAAATTCACAGTTTATGAAAAAGACAAATTAATCAGCTGAAAAATATTTCAAAATTCGCAATTAAGTAATATTATATACAGCGCAAACATTTAATAGGAAAAGCCAAGAATACCATCCTCCTGGGACATCTTTTGGTCATGGTGGTGCACGCTCCGGCCACTGACCAACTTCCATTGCTTTCATCTGGGAAAAAAAAAAGAGAGAAGACATATTTGGAAGAGCGACAGACACACGAACAGTACAAGGAGTCTAAAAGGACGTACTAGAGGTAAGTACCCGATTTCGAAGACAAGCAGCGCCAATAACCACAGCCTCGCACCGCAGCTCCCTCAGCAGCCCCGGCCGCCGCGCCGCTCCCGGCGTGCCTCCCGCGGGGCGAACCATCCCTCCCGAAAAGGAGGGGGGCACGCCGTGCGCCGCCTCCACCTCTTCCCGCAGCGCAGCGCCCGCGTACTGACTCTGCCGCAGACGCGAGGCTACAGATTCGGCCATCCACGCAAAAGGAGTTCTGAGCAGGCGACACCGCCCTGGAAAGGCGCCGGGGTGCAGATCAGCATCGGCTCTCCCCCCTGTCTTACTGCGGCGATGGAGGCGCCTCCGAGAGGGAAGCGGTGTCGCATCCTGCTGTCTGCGCATGCGTAATGCCGCGCCCGCCGAGGCGTGTGGTGTTGCGGAGGGGAAGTTGCTGGTGCTTCCTGTTCCTTGTGGCAGCTCCCGGTGTTCCCGGGGCCTTTGTGGGGGCTCCGGGGACTCCTGTGTTCCCTGTGCTCTCGCGGCGACGAGGCTGCGGCGGGAAAATTCCCGGGGTTCCCACGGTGAGGTGACTGCACGTAACACCCCATCCCGTGCACCGCTCGCTCGTGGTTGCGATGTCTTCAGGTTAAATTGTCTGTCCCCAGGCTGAACTCCCCTCGCCTTTTGTAAACATAACCAGTGCCCTCAGATGACATACAGTAGAAGTTGCTTAATAAAGAAAAGGACTGTGTTTGAAGAATTGCGCAAGGTTACATCACAGAAATAAACGTGCATTAGGTGGACCGAGGATGTTTTGCTCTGTAAGCTGTGACCTTTTACCTTTCTCTGTGCTTGATTGGTGGAAGCCTCCACTTTGCTCCCTTGCAGAATACGCAATGTTTCTTTTCTAAATTTAGCTGTTATGTCAGTTCAGAGAGCCAAAATGTGCCTCATCTGCTGTTTCCTCCGCCGGGAGCACATGGAGAGAGGAACCGGTCTTGGTGCACACTACAGGTTGAGACAGCCCTCGATATTTAAGGCTTGAATGCTGGCAGAAGCTCAGCTCTCCCAGAGTGGATATTTTCCACATTTCCTGACCTTGTGTTCACACATTTGAAATCCTGTGAGAAGGGGGAATCAGAGCAGGCAGGTACACCAGGAGGATAAACTGGCAGCATGTCCAGGGAAGAGCAGGGTGAGGCTGGTGCCAGCTATAGGGAAACCTGTACAGCTCTGCTACCTGCCTTGCTCTGATGGATTAAGCTATCATCTAACAAAAAATTCTACAACACTACTGATTCCCACACTTATAAATCCCACCCACCCAATCTGTGGGTGAAACACAACACCTAAGGCGCAAGTTGGAATCTCTGTGCAGTTCACGTCTGTGTGCCTGCTTCTTTGCTTGTGGAGTGGTCAGCATTTTCTTGCACTCAATGGGGTTTCACGTTCTTTGCTGGAATCCACCTTGCTCTGCTTCTTTGGGCTGCTGTGGTCTGCTTGCTTCTTTTGGCTCCTCCCTACCTGGGAATATCAGAGGAAGCACTTACACAGTGTCCAAAAGGCAGAGTTGCCAAGTCACTTCTGCAGGACAGCCTGGAGCGTGTTCTGCAGGTGTTTGTTCACCTTAGCTAAATTACAGGAGGTTATGAGAAGGCTGCCTAATGCCCAGGCAAAGAGACATGATTCATTGCAGCCAAGACACTTAGGAGGAATAAGCAAGCAGATGTCATCACTTAGAGCTTCTGGGAAAGCCTTCATACTTGAAGGGGTGCAACATTAGTTTGCTTTACAGAAATTAGCTTTTGCATCCTTATGCTTAGACATGTCTAAGCATATATTAGTGCTCTGTTTATAGCACAAACTAAAATAACATCAACATTAATTTTAAATAGATTCACCTCTAATAGCTTTGGCTTGTCATTTGAAATTCTGTTTTGCACATGAGGAAGATGCACAGTTGTCTTAGGCATTGTCTCAAGCTAAACTTATGCATGCATAAAGGTCAGCACTTTGAGTAAAGTGATACTTATAATTCACAAGTAGTGGTCTTGGAGGGACACAGATGAGATTGTAGGTGACAGTCAAGGTATTAAATCAGTGGAGATCTGTTACTCTGTGTTGCTGATACAGTCAAGTGTTGATTTGCTGCTCAGGGACAGCTGCTTGGACAGAAGTTTAAGTCAGATATAAGTAGGTTTTGATTATCTAAGTAAATAGTATAGTGAAGAAAAAGCTTTAAATGTCTGTGATATTCATTATTTTTGCCTGGGGATACAGGAGAACTTGATTTGCTGTGTTCCATCTATAGAACACTAACTGACTGTATGAACGATATGGTCCCTTCAGGTGAACCCAGAAATTGTTACTGAGTCACAGAGTCACAGAATGGTCTGGGTTGGAAGGGACCTGCTTGTCCAAACTCTGTGCCATTGGCAAGGGCATCTTTCATAGACCAGGCTGCACAAAGACACCCCACCACCCTGGCTTTGAAGACTTCCAGTAATGGGGACATCCACAGCTTCCCTGGGCAATCTGACTCTATCCTCAGAGTAAAATTTATTCCTTATGTCCAATTCTAATGTCTGAATTTCTCCTCTTTTAGTTTCCGACCATTGTTCATTGTTCTGTCACTACAGGCAATGGTAAAAAGCCTGTCTGTATCTTTCTTATAAGCTCCCTTTGAGTATCGAAAGGCTGCTTTAAAGTCTTCTCCAGGTTGAACAACACCAAGTCTTATGAACCCCCCCTCTCAAACCTGTTGAGGTCTCTTTGAAGAGAATCCCTTCTCTCAAGCCTTTCAGTTTGGTAAACTTGCTGAAGCAGTCATATACCATGAGAAAACAGTGATCAAAGCTTTTCAGATCATGAACAGGTTAGGGACATTGATCACACATCCTGTTTTTCTTTTTTTTACTGAACAACTTGGAAGACAGTAAAAATAATCAGTGGCACAATTTACAAAAGACAGGAGATGATACTGCACAGCTGGATTTATTTACTTTTTCAAACTGATTCATTTAGTCCTACTAGGGTTAGAATTTTCTGGAAAGTGGCAACATAATTCAAATTGGAATGACTTAATGTGCTTCTCTTCTAGATGATCACAGTGAATCTGAATTCCTAATCTCTGAGTCTGTGATCATTTTATTTGTTACGAATATTCCCACAAAACCAGGACATGCTAGATTGAAGACATAACTAACAATAATTCTTAGTTACCTAGTAGATAAGAAAAACCTCTTGAGGTGGAAACAGAAACCACATTTAAATATGTGGGAGGTTTAACAGAAGGTTAAAGTGTGAGTCCTGCTTTGCCAGGTCAGGACAGTTCTGTCCCAGCAGTTGGCCGTGTTGTTCAGATTATTTATTGTACATTTTGCATGGTTAGCAGCTTTGAATTATCTGCTCTGGTACAAAGCCCCATTGTAGCTTTGTGGCCTCTTATGTGGAATTTGGGTTAAACCACTGTCCAGTACATGCAGTGGTTGATGTATTCCAATTTGTCAACACAACCACAAGGCACAAGAGGACAACTTTGACCCTAGAGTGATTAAGAAAGAAAACCTGAACCTACCTAGTGAAAGGCATAAGACACTCAGGTTTTTGTCTTTGAAGTTAACGGTAAGGTACTACTTTCTCTTTTGTTTCCTAAGCATGTGATCAATTATTTAATCACTGAAATTATTTCAGTGTCAATTGGCAATATTTTTAAAGCCAAATTATAAAAGGGCTAAAGAATATTAATTTCTTGAAGGTTTTCTGAAAAGTCATCATTTGGCTGGCTGAAAGTGCGGTGTGCACTGCTTGTCATCCTGCCAAATGGAGAAAACATGGGAGGAAGCAATGATAATGACTACATTTTCTAGTGTATTCATTCTTTTGCACAAATTTCTTTTCAATCTGTTTAACCAACTTGCAAATGGCACTGCAGACTTCCAGCAGCAAGGTACCTGTGTCTCTGAGTATGTGTGGACAGCATTTGTGTTTTCAAGGTCTGCTGAACTGCTTCAAACCCAGCACTTAAGTGAGTCTGCTGTTAACAGCTACATAAGCTGAGATCTTTCTGTTAAAATATTCTTAAGCACTTCCTGAACATGCACAAAAGGCCTATACCTATTACTGATGTGTTTTGTCAGACCTGAGAATATTTCTGACAAGTTAGTACTGAAAGAGCCCATTAGGCTTTAAATGACATTAACTTCAGTTTTAAAAAGTACTGCATATCATAAATGATCTCTTAATTCACTCTTACTTATTTTCAAAGTAGAATTCAACAGCTGGCAACTGACATAGTCAGAAGGGGGCTCCCTGCACCACCACACCCCAGGAAAAATAATGTCAAACTAAGTCTTTTATAAATTTATTACTATGTTCAAGGGAGAGTGAATATTCAGTCTTACCCTACAAGTGGAGTAAGCACAGTTCTGTCTCCTCATCCTTTTCAGTAGTCATTGATTTCCTATGAATGCTAATAAGCAGTCAAAATCTGAATCTGCAATAAACATCTTGTTTTGTTCCACTCTGTCTGGGTGTGTCCTTAGTTTTCCTGAGTGAATTCCAACACTAACTTGTAAGGCTAAAATTCCCCGTTGTGCTTTCTTCAACAAGAAAACCAGTTCCTGCCCTTCCTGCCTTATGGCCTCATTTCAGTTCCCAACATCAATTAACTGTTCCATGAGTTTTGTCAGTGCTGGTGTTTGTGGCAGCATGCCACAAAACCGGTCACTGAAACGGTCAGAGTCCCAAAAACATGCAATTTTCCTTCAGGCACACTAAAATGTGCAGTAGAAGATGATAAAATTAATAAAAATAGTTCAATATAGCCTGAGAAGAGTCAAGAAAGGTTAAACATATGGACTTCAGTTTGAGATGTATGTTGCAAAGAAAGCTTGCAGATCCACCTATTCTTTGCTTCCTTTTCTTCATAAAGATTAAAGGGCCACTGTGTGCACAATATTTTAGTGGTGTTACAGAAAATCCTAACACAGCACAGTGGACTATTTGGAGGGAGCGTAGTTGTAAAAGCTGAAATATCTCTAAAGTGATTTGTGAGCAGCAAGGCATTAGTGTGTTCCTATTGGGCTGTCTTGAGGCACTTGCAAAATCAGATTTTCTGCATGCCCTTGCTGAGCTCCCACCGAAGTTGCAGGGTATGATTTCCTTGGATTTTTATCCGCCTTAATTTTCGGCGTCTTGTTTTCCTGCAGCCCAGCAGAGGTCAGTGTAATTCCGAGAATGGCGAGCAGTACGGCCAGGACAGTAATGCCAGGTTGCCGGGCTTTTAGGAGCCTAGCAGCGATCTGTCAACAGCGCGTCCTGTCTTTTGTCAGTACCAGCTGAATTAGAGAAAGGGTATGGAGCTGGCAATGAGTCAGTGTGAAGTCAGCTGTAGGTGGTGAGCTTGCCTCCAGAAGCATGAAGCTGGCTATATCTTTGAAAGAGTTTTAATGTCAATTAGCAGTTTTTCAGATACTCTGGAGAGCAAAAGAATGGCCGAATCTTATTAAGCTCTTCTCTCAATGGCTCATTCCCTTCCTTTTCTGGCAACACTTTTTCATTGAATGAAGCCCCTCACTGGACTATAATGACATGTCAATTTCCTTCAAAACTTATAATATTAATGGAAAACATTTTGGGACTCTCAGTGTAATTTTTTTTCTCCTTTTTATTTGTTGTTACTGATTTTGTTTGCCACTGTATTTCCCTATTCAGCTGATTTGTGCAAGGCATTTGCAAGTTCCTCTCAGCTTCTGTTGGTAGCCTCACCTGCTGAGTATGATAAACTACAAAACCCACTAAAATACCGGCACACTAAAAATTTTGTTAAACCTGTAAGAGTTTTTGTTTTCAGAAATTTTTTGTAACCACTCTGTATCAAAGGTCTCTTCTTCTCTTGCACTGCATTTGGAGCTGATTTGCCAGAGTGTTTTCCTACCTGTTCTGTGATGTTTATCACTACTAACAAGACAGTGGGCTAGGTTATCCTGGACATAACAAATGTTTAGAGCAATTGTCTTTTCCCCTGTCATATGAATCCAGCAATTGACTCTTTTGTGGTAGTTCTAGGACTGAGTATTTGGTAAAAATAAGTACTCAGGCTCAGGTAAATCAGTTAGTAAAGCAGATTTTCATGGGCCTGAGCATCCCCAAAAGAAGAGTCATTTACTAATGTGTAGATTTGGGCATCAGTGGCAAATAACAGACTGCTCCCTTACATATACTTTTAGGATAATGTTTCCATTATTGTATAAATCTCACAATTATTGAAAAAGCCACAGAAAATCAAGATGGGAATGGCTTGGTGCAGAGATCTGCCCAGCAGCATATATTTATTTACTTTTGAATTAGGCAGAAAACTTGAACCTGGTTCAGGAAAATGACACATTAGTCCTTGGCATAGTGTCCACAGTTCTGCTCAGCAGATATGAGCTCTGCTCAGCTGCTCTGTGGGGACAGCGCATGAACCTGCCCCAGATTCTGATTGTGAGAATTTCTCCATTGTTAAGTCAAACAATTTTAATTTTTGAATTGGTGGACTGGTTATTTTCAAAGAATGATGTTTTTATATGTGTATTGGCACTGTCTTGCACTGTATATGGTATACACACTACACTTGTTTTGGAAAAGTTAACTCTTAATTCCTGATACATTCAAATGGTCTGGAAACAGCTTTTATTTTCAAAACATTAGTTAACGTAAACATACACTTATGTGTATTCTTACCTCATTCTTACCATCATTGTTAAGGATTTGAACTGTTTATTTGTTGTTGAGAAGCTCAGTCAAGGTGGGCATGGAGTAAAAATGGTGACTATTTTTTTGTCTAAATTACCATCATGTAGTAGTGGTAGTGCTAGTAGTTTTTTAGGGTGGTTTGTGAAAGTAGTTTTTTTTCTTTCCACTAGATGTTCAGTGTTATTACAGCACTTTGCACATTAGCCAGGAGTAGTGTCAGTTAATTTGACACTGGGCACATTTTGAATATGGCTTCCAGGTTTAGTTTGAATAATTTCTTCAGTTTCTTGGAACAAAGTTCTTTTAGTCCTGTGGAAATGGGCAGAACGATAGTGAGTAAGATTACAGTATCCTTGCTTTTCTTCAGGGTGTGTTCTCTTTGTAGAGTCCCTTGGACAGGTCCTAGGCTCTCTCCTTGTTCCCTGTCCTTTAATTTCTAGTGGAAAGAAGAGATTCAACAACATTTGTTGTACAGAAAAGTTCTTGTTTATTCTTGTGCAGATAATCAGGAGCTGTCACCTAGGTACTTAAATTACCAATCCATTTCCTTTGTAAAAATGTTCTGTAGCTGCAGCTCCTCTGGCTTTGTAAGAATGGAGCCTATGGCTGTGTTACAGATGCATCACTGTTCTGGCTTTTACTTCTATAGAGGTTTAGGAAGTTGTAACAATTGCCTGGGCACTAACTGTGTTGGCAGCATTTCTCACTCTGAAAAAGGTGCTGGCATTTCATTACTGTAAGTGCTGGTGTCTGTATATAAATGACATATCTTGAAAATCACCATGTCTCTAGGTCACTGGGAAACAGGGGAACTGGAAGGAGAGAGATGTGCTGACAAAGTTTCTGGTGAGAGGAGTGTTTAAAAATGGCCATCTCTGAAAAAGTTAACCACTGATGTCTTTCATCTGGCCTTTTCTGTAGTGATCTGACATTTCTGTGTCCCTGCTGGAAGTTCCTAGTCCTGATGTGCTTAGGAATTACCTAATTTGGGCTAATAAAGAAAAAATGATGCCCTTTTAAGAGTATTTTGACACATATCTATGTTTGCCTGATGATCATATTTTCTAGTCAGTGAGCAGTGTTGTTTTACCTAATGGTGGCAGTGGGCCCTACTTATCCCCTAACAGAAGAGCAGTTATGAATATAGTACAGTTCTGTTCTGCTTAAATGGTAGACCTGAGGCTTCCTAGAAATATGGAATAATTAGTGACAGATCTTGAGGGATCCTTTGAAGGGAGGCAGCTAGGTGCAAGCTAGGTGAAGATTATGTGACAATTCATGCACCTTGTGACTTGCTTCCATAGAGTCCTCAGGGAAAAGTGCATCTGGAAGGAAACTGCAGGCCAGAAAAATTGGCTTGGCTTGCTGCAGACTGACCACAGAACTGGAATTCAGTTCAATCCATGTGCTTTTCTGCCTTCTTTCCCCATGTGCTTCTTCTGCTATGCACTTCTATAGTATTATTTGATGACCATTGATCTTTTGCATGGTTCAGGTTTTTTAAATATATCCTTTCTGAGTAGGATGTAAAATTCCAGGAGATTTTTCTTTTGAAATGACAGCACAGTGTGATTCAGAGAATGAAATACTCAGTTGTGAGACTGTGCTCCTAGTTGAGAAATAATGCTATCTGCTAATGTTAATATGCAGAATTAACATTATTTTACACTAATGCTGCTCATTAACCCTCAATATTGTAGTTTCACTGGCAAATGTGTTGGCTTGACATAGGCTAAGATAATCAGAGCTTTTCTTTCATTCTGTGATTGCACACATCCTCTTTTAATTAGGAAATTGCAGAGTAGAAGATCCTTTCAGGCTGCAATATGAAAAATGTCAGTATTAATCTACAATATTTGTCCCATTCACGATGAGCAATTATGAGTGATGAATTATAAATGATAAATTATACACTGTGGTATTCATTTGTACTGCAACATGAATAGGTTTGCGATTCTTGTCCCATGCATAAGAAAACCCCCATAGCTTTATTCACTATGGAAATGGGATACAACTTTTCACTTCTCCTCAAGAGCTATTTGCTTTAACTTAGACTAGAACATCTGCTGGTCACAGGTGTCCATTCCCTAGGAGAAGTTTGTGTTCAGGGTCCACTGAGGACATACCCAGCTGCAATGGCAGGGAGGCACATTGGTTGCAGACCAGGGTGAGCCAGCTGAGGCACTGGATACCTCACATACCTGTTCCTCCTTGCAGACTTGCCTTCTCACTGGGGTAAATGCAATGCCAAGCTATGGAAAGGGCAGAGTGAGGCTTTGGTAGCAAGCTTTCTATTGACCCTTACAGGTAGCACTTGGTGATTCTTGTTAGCCACCCAGGTGCAGGGCAGGTTTTTCCTCCTGTGAGTGGTGGGGTAATTAAAAGAGGGCTCTAGGGAGCATGACACGGCTCTCAGAGCATGGCATGGCAGTTTGTGTGGCAGTTCGCACAGGCAGGGTTGCAGGTTTCCTCCTGCTAGTGAGGTTTTTAGTAAGTTGTTTCTTTTGGTTGGTTGGTTGGTTTCTGTTGGTTTTTTTTTTTTTTTTTTTGTTGTTGTTGTTGTTGGTAATGGTTTTTGCACAATCAAAACCTGCAATTAGTAAAAGTGTATGAAGCCAACCCTCCAAAAAGGATGTGTCTGTCCCAACCCATTCCTGTGCAGAGTGTTTGGGCTTATCAGTGGTACCAGGGGGCATTGCAGAAGAAGCCTGCCTGTGGTGTGAACAGGTGAGTGATCTCCTTTCGCTGGTGGCCAGGCTTAAGGAGGAAGTTGAAAGACTAAAGAGTATCAGGGAAAGTGAAAGGGAAATAGACTGGTGGAGTTCAACCCTTCCATCCCTGAGGGAGATCCATCAGGAGTCAGAAGACTCCCATGTCTCCCACTGTCAATAGGAGGCAGTAGGAGGACATCTGGTGGATGAAGGGGGGTGGAAATGGGTCCCTGCTTGAGGAGGTAATAAAAACTCCTCCCAACCCTCATCACCTACCCAGGTGCCACTTCAGAATAGGTATGAGGCCATGGATCCAGAGGGTCAGCCAGCGGATGTAGAAGAAAATTATCTGCCCAATGAGCCTCCTACTTGCCAGACAGAACACTACTTCTGGCATTAAAAAGAAAAGAAGGGTAGTCATAGTAGGTGACTCCCTTCTGAGGGGAACAGAGGGCCCCATTTGTTGGCCAGACCCATCCCACAGGAAGGTCTGCTGCCTCCCTGGGGCCCGGATATGGGATATTACTGAGAGAGTCCCTGGGCTGATTTGACCCTCTGATTATTACCTACTGCTCATACTCCAGGCTGACAGTGATGAGATTGAAAAGAGGAGTGTCAGGGCAATAAAAAGGGACTTTAGGGCACTGGGTCAAGTGGTTGATAGGGCAGGGGCACAGGTCATGTTCTGCTCAGTCCCTTTGGTGATGGAGAAAAATGTTGAAAGGAACAGGAGAACCCATGTTATTAACAAGTGGCCCAAAGCAGAATTTTGGGTTCCTTGATTATGGGGCAACTTTTTTGGCACCTGCCCTGCTGGAACTGGATGGGCTCCATCTCTCTGTTAAGGGCAGAAGGATATCAGCTCATGAACTGGCAGAACACATTGAGAGGGCTTTAACCAGAGGTTTGAAGGGGGAAGGGGATGCAGCTGGGCTCTCTGGAAGCAGGCCCAAGGGTGATAAGCCTGAGTTAGGGGTGAAATCAGCAGCCCAGCTGAGGTGCATGTACACTAATGCACACAGCATGAGTAACAAACAGGAAGAAATGGAGGCCCCATTGTTCAGCAGTAGAGCTATGATGTAATTGCCATCATGGAAATGTGGTGGGATGACTCACATAGTTGGAGGACTGCAGTGGATGGCTACAAGCTCTTCAGGAGAGACAGGAAAGAGGGAAGAGGTGGAGGGGTGGCCCTTTATATTAGGGAGGGTTTTGATGCCATGGATATTGAAACTAATGATGCTGAAGTTGAATGCCTATGGGTAAGAATTAGGGAGGAAGGCCAACAAGGCTGACATCCTACTGGGAGTCTGTTGTCGTGCATCCAACCAGGAAGAGGAGGTGGACAACTCATTCTATAAGCAGCTGGAGAATGTTTCAGGATCACCAGCCCTTGCTCTTGTAGGTGATTTTAACCTACTAGACATCTGCTGGGGACTTAATACAGCAGGAAAGAGTCAGTCCAGGAGTTTTTAGTGTGTGGAGGACAATGCTTTGTCACAATTGGTGAGTGAGCCCACCATGGGAGGGACCTGTTGTTTGCAAATAGAGATGGGCTGGTGGGAGATGTGGTGGTTGGAGGCCTCTTGGGCCATAGTGATAATGAAATTATAGAGCTCTCAATGTTTGGTGAAATCAGGAGGAGCATCAAGACTTTTATACCAGATTTCTAGGGGGCTGACTTTGGCCTCTTTAGGAGACTTATTCAGAGAGTTCCTTGGGAAGTAGCCCTTAAAAATGAAGGAGTTCAGGAAAGGTGGGCTTTCAATAGAGATCTTGAAGGCACAGAACAGACTGTCCCCGTGTGCCGAAGGATGAGTCGATGAGGAAAACATCCAGCCTGGATGGGCAATGAGGTTTTGAAGGAGCTTAGGAATAAAAAGAGGGTTGGTCTATTTGTCCAGGCAGCAACTGACAGAACCAGAGGACACAGGCTCAAGCTATGCTAAGGGAAACATAGGTTGGATATTAGGATAAATAGTTGGGTAGAAAATTTTTTACAGAAAGGGTGATAAAGTAGTGGAATCATCACTGCCTGGGGAGTGGTGGAGTCACCATCCCTGGATGTGTTTAAAAAAAGGCCTGGATGTGGCACTCAGTGCCATGGTTTAGTTGAGGTGTTAGGGCTGGATTGGACTTGATGATCTTAAAGGTCTCTTCCAACCTTGTGATTCTGTGTGTGTGATTCTGTGTGAAAATACTGTTTTTTTTTCTCATGCTTGTTCTGAAGTACTGAGCTCTCCCTTTGTAGAGTAGAGAGAGATAGACTTCAAAGCCAAGGCAACATGGAATCACCATAGTACTCTCAGGATTGTGAAGCCTATATTCCTCTATGGATCTGATCCAGAGCAGCCAAGTCTTGCTCTGTACTGCAGTACACCTGTACATATGACTCAATATGGGCATGAAGGCAGAAGCCTTTCAGAGCACCCTGATACCCATTTGAAAACAGTTTTCAAACATAGATGTCACTATTTCACTGTCCTCATTGTCTGTTTGTTGCTGTGTAGTGCTGGCTTTGCTTACCAATATATACTTGCTGTTTCACTCAGACTTCTAAATGGAGGACTCTGCTGCTACCTGGCCAGGTTCAAATTTGTCTTTTAGGTGCCTGGAATAAATGCAGATTTTCAAATTCAACATGTCATTCCCTAGTGTTTAACATCTCAACTAGTTAAAATCCAGAATCCATTCAGCTTCTCTGGAAGTTGCCTTTACACTGGCATCCAGATATGATTTTGTCTAAATTTCATTTACTTAGAACTTAAATTTGCTTTGTGTCAGGAAGTGACTACAGGAAAAGCTTTTGTTTCTCAACAGATCTGCTCACTGGATTCTGGAGGACAGGATAAACAAGTATTAACCACCTTTTCCTCCTGTTATCTTAGAGTTCACTCATCTAAAAGGAATACACTGTCTTCTTTTTGTATAGTTTTCATGAAGTTGCTTACTGAATGCCAACTTTTGTATGTCCTTTGAAAACAATGGGTTTCCCTGTTCCTGCTGAATGTTCTCACGATCATATGCAAACAGGAATTAACTCATCTTGACTTTCAAATCCCATGCTAAATTTGGGCTTGTCAGAAAGTACTTCATTTTAATTTGAACATACTGATATGAAGGTTCCAGAAGAATAATAAATGCAGAATGCCCAAAAGACCTGCCTAAAAGACATCAGTATATCAGTTTAAAAAAAAAAAGAAAGTTTTTGTTTTAATATGAAGGTGGAGAATACAAATTGGAGTGTCTTAGTTACAATGGACACATTTCAGCCGTGAATGCTTTTACCAGCCACAGATGCCAGTTGTGCTTCTTTGTGACATGTTGGAACCCCACATGTTGTCTTAGTGTACTTCTCAGGTTCCTCCTGCTGTATTCAGTCTGTCATTCTGGCAATTGTGAACTCATGGTGTCCTTTCTTCCCACCAACAGAGTTTGGTGACATGGCACACATGTCACTGGGAGTGGTGTGAGAGGAGCATATGGTATTGCTGCAAATGAGGAGGGATTCCTTGTGGAAGCATGAGTGCTGGAAGTTTTACGTCACCTGGAAGCTTTTTTGTTCTTGACAATTGTTATTTTTGCTTTATTGAAATGGACATGTCTGTCCATAAGCAGTCACCTTGCCACTGCAACAGATGGGCAGGAACATAAGTAGCCAGGAGAATAGATCTGTATACCTCTCAAATGTGTAATGGTCTGACTCTCAGAAAGCTGTCACTGTAGTTCTTCATAGGGAACTTCCTTGGCATATGGCTAAAAGTGAGATAGTCTGTTATTACTCAGTTACTTAAAAAATCCCAACTATCAAATGTAATGTGCTGTGTTTCCCTCTCTAATGAATAGGGAGCAGAATGTCCCGAGATAACAAAAAAAATCTTCAGGTTTCTCTGTTTATGTGAAGAAAAGATTCTAAGAACAAAACGGCTTGAAACCTCTCTCTGTGTGTGCTAATATGTGGTAAACACTAGTTGGTAGTTCTGTGTTCTATGAAGTGTTTACAACCCAGAAGCAGGTGACGGGTAACTGGTGCTTGAGCAATCAAGCAGCTGGAACACAGCTAACACAGAGAATGGATATTACAGTGTCTATAGTAGTATGTTTTCTTCATTCTTGGTTAGTATTATAGATTTAAATAAAATAATAAATAAAAATAAATAATAAAAATAATAAATGAAAAATAAAATAATTATTTTTTAGAAACTTTCCTCCTATAGATCTAATGAAAACTACTGACTCTTCAGAAACAAAAGCTGTCACGGAAAAAAAAAAACACAGACAGCTCAGGTTTTAGATGTTGTGCTTGGCAGCATATTAACCAGCTGGGAGCTGGATGTTAGCAGCTGCATGTT
This sequence comes from Molothrus ater, assembly GCF_012460135.2. Taxonomy (NCBI): domain Eukaryota; kingdom Metazoa; phylum Chordata; class Aves; order Passeriformes; family Icteridae; genus Molothrus; species Molothrus ater. The sequence continues at coordinate 4,307,697 of NW_023416471.2, read as the reverse complement.
CTATTTCTTGCCTTTGTGAGGGTTCTCTAAAGGCTGAGAACAAAGGATACAACCCTAAGAAGCCTGCTTCTTAGTTCTGCTACCCATGGAACACCTTGTAATACTTTCAGGTAATGAGAAAATCAGTATTTTCAAAACAGAAATTGATCCAATGAGAAATGTAAAAATAGGATCTTTCCTCAGGACTGCTGGTTTATGGGACTGGTCAGAGCTACGTGTGGAACATTAGAGAACATTAAAACAGAATAATTAATAATATTCAATTATAACAAAATAGAACATTCTTTAGTTTTATAGGGGAATAGGAGGTTGTTTGTAAGTCTTGGCTTTCTACTTCCATGCACATCTAGAGGAAGTTATGACCTTCACTCAAGCAGACACCTGCAAGGTGTTGTTAAATGGAGCCATTCAGGAATGAACAGTAATGCAGGTTTAGCAGTGTGCAGCACTGCAGAACCCAGCTGCACAAGGGTTTATTTCTGGGACAGACTAAGCAGAACCCCACGCTGCTGCACTTGTAGTTACCCCTGGAAGGCTTGCCTTGGTCACCTCCAGAAAAACTTAGATAGCATGGTAGAGATGCCACTGGCCACTGCCCACAGCCCCAAAAGTGAGTATTAGATAATTCACTTGCCCTTGAAATGGAGGCATCAGAGTGTGTGTGTGTGAGCCCTGCAAATTGATAAGCATTGATGCTGAAGCCTAGCCAAACATGTTCTCTGGCACAGCCTAATGTTCAGGCTGGAGATACTTTTCCAAATCCTAAATTGCTCCTGGAAAGGGTTTCCTAGTTTTGAATCTAATCTCCTTTTTCTTTCTTTACAGATAAGCCAAGAAACGTGCAGGGTCCAAATTGCAGTCACTTGTAAAGTATAGGCTTTTTTTCCATATATCCCAGTATATACCTCTTCATTTCCAGTATTGCTCAGAAGACCACTCAGTAGACTCAGAAAATAATGGAACCCTAATGTCCCAGATATGAGTAAAAACCTTAAAATTATAATTTTCAACCTTGAGAACTAGTTTTCTGAAAACCTGATCTGTAGTGAAGAGCTAGTGAAAACAATGTTATCAAGATTAACTGAATTCCTGCAGGGCAACAGTGCCATTAATTATATGCTTAAGGTTAAATGCATTTCTGGGCCTAAGAAAGTAAGTGATTTGAAAATAGAGAGTTACAATTAATTCTGCATTTTAAAGGTAAACTGAAAACATGTCCACATACTTTTGTGTCCTTTATATTGCTGTTACACAGCTGTTAAAAAATTGAAAGCAAAAGCAGATTTCATTTTGCCTGGGAGTGAAAAGCACTTAGATATAAGACAAGTTTGTTACTGAAAGAAAAACTAAATACTGAAATAGGGATTTTAAAGTAGAGAATAAAGTAGCTTCTAAAGAAGGAATATAAGCTATGTGACTGCTAGAAAGATTGCATAATGCAGGCAAAAAAAATTTCTGACCATTTCCAGAAAAATGCACTTGAAAACAGATAGGACCAGGACACTATTTTATTACTTCCTGATCATCTTTCCTGTTTCTCTCCGAGTTGTTGTTTTTGTTTGTTTAGTTGGTTTGGTTTGGTTTGGTTTGTTTATGTAGAGCAATGCATCTGAGCTAACATTGAAGCATAACTTGAGGAATTTTAGAGGGATAGCTGTATTTTAGGCCTAGGTTTAAAAAAAGAGAAAGGCGTACTTCTAGTCAAGGAATATTTTTAAACTTATGACACTCTGCCTATGGGATAACTTCACTGAACTCAGATTCAAAGCTGCAGATTTGCACAAATATTAAGTCATCTCAGAAACTATGCATTTGTTTATTATAATTACCTGAAACTAGAAAGATAAACAGTTTTGTTAAATGTGGGCCATGGCAGGTCAGGATTGCAGAAAACTTAATTTATTCAGCTAAAAAGCAAGGACTAGCCACTTAAAATTCCATGTGATTTAGGTGACTCATTCTTGGCAGTAACATACTACACCAGAATGGAAAATCATCTTGATTTGTAATACTAAATAGGAGCTCATATATACCATAATAAGATGAGAATGAGTATATGAGAAGAACTTATGTGTATTGGTTCAATTGAATTGAAAATTTGGGCACATGTTTTTGCTTTCTCTGAAATGATCTGGGAGAAGTTCAGAAACACTTGCTATGCTATATCATAAACCAAACTGTATTTTTGCATCTCAAAATAGTGTTCTTGTGTGTGCCTTTTTATGCAATGTCATTCCATCATGGTGTGTTTTGATTTAAGTGAAGTGTTGCACAACTTCATAAATGGAGCTTTGATCTAAGAACAAGAAAAAGACACAACTCCATGAAATTAATTTTTCTGGAAAAGTACCTTCTTGGTCATATATGCTAACAGATGGTAAAGATAGTGGAGATGATATGGAGGGCTTGATATTAATACATCTATCTATCTATCTATCTATCTATCTATCTATCTATCTATCTATCTATCTATCTATATATATATTTGGGAAGGTTCATACTGTGGGGGAGTAATGGAGTTTTTCCTATAAATGATGGAATCCTTAAAAGTGAGATTCTTCCTTCTTTTTGTTTTTGTCTCTATACAAACACCTACACACCTACAGGTTTGAATATATTTTTAAAGCAGCTTGTGAAGTGATTTTGTTTTGTTTTAATATAAGATTTACTGTATTCAGAGTGGAAGAGAATAAAATTAAAAATTTGCAGAGCCAGACCTCTTCACTTTTAATGCTGAAGACAGCCTTTATTTAGACAGAATTTTTAAACAGTAATGATGCCAAGGCTTGCTGACTTTTTTGCTACAGTTCACTATGGTTCCTGGAATTATTTTCACAAAATGGAGCTAGTGGGACTGTTCACTGAAGTTTAGTTGTTCGTGTGGTTTGTTATACAGATAAGACCAAAATCAAGCCTTTATTTAAAGGAAAGTAGTCATTATGTGTTTATCTCATTAAGGTCTTGATAAAAAAGGTCACTTGCAGGAGGTAGGTTTAGGTCTGTTGTGAAGGGTGGCACATATAGGCAATGAATATTACAACTGTACTTGTCATTCGCTGGATTTTTAACATTGGTAAACACACACCCTTGGAAGTTTTTTTACAAAGTTGTATAATTCCATAAAATACAAATGGATCATTGTGTTATGGAAAAGAGAATATCATTCTTGTTTGCACCTGTCATGCTTGTATGGTGCTGCAGTATTGAGGTGGTTTTCAGGTAAAACCTAAACAGAGGGACTGGCCCATGCTCCATTCCATGTCTCCTACATACATATGTATATGAATTCAGGATTAGTAATCTGTCTGAACCCCTACAATTTATCTGGTGATTGTGATCATGATAATGTGCAGTTCCTATTAATTTATCACCTACGAGATTTATTCCAAATTTTGAAACCTCTAAACACAACAAATGATTACAGGAAGAAGAGAGCATGACAAGAAAACATTTTCTTCAGTTTTCTAAAAATTAGTTATGTAGGAGTCTTTTATTTCAAAAATAGCCTATGTTCATGAGCCATTATTCATGTAATTTAATCCAGTATTTGTTCTAGCCTTGGATTTTTAAAGCAAAGATTTGCCTTAAAACTGCAATGTTTAATATATTTGACAACTGTAATATCTTAAAAGGATAAAACCATCAAATCCATAACTTTTTTAAGGAAAAGGAGCTTGTGTAGTTTATTGATGGCTTTAAAATTTCTCTACTAATTTGAATACAAGATGCACAAGAATAAACTCTCTAAGCGTTTATGTACAGCATTGTCATATTTTAGTGTTCACAAATCCTATTTTTATACATATGGTGTATGTAGTATATAGAAGTAAGATGACATGAGGAATTATATAAAACCTCAGCTAGCTGGTGTTTTTTAGTAATATTTAGTAGTATTCCTAATACTTTTATCTTTCTTCCCCAGAAATTACCATTGATACAACTGTATATGTGATAGAAGAAAACTGACAACTGGGCTTGCCTTTAAAATACTAAAATTGGCTATTCAGGACTCAACTGTTCTCTGTGTTTTCTTCATACTGTTTTCATTTGTTGACATCAGTCAACACAGTTCTGAATTGGGATTTCATCTCACTCTTGTGACTTTGACTCATGTGAGTGAATCAGCCATTCTAAACATCACTTTAGGAATCCTCTGTACAGATTATCAAGAACAGTACTTCTATGATACAAATGTGATGTGATAAACTTACATTTTATCTTAGATTCTAGCATCTTAATATCTCTGGGAGAAGGACAAAACATAACAGAAACTTGTTAAGTGTGCTTAAAAATGCATTATTTCACAAGTAAGTGACAGGCAATGGTCAAATGTATTCCTCAGGCAAACACTCTGAAACACTTCAAATGAGCATTTCTCTGCCACAGATTGAAGTAGTTCCTGGTGACAATCTTTTGTGAGTAAATATTATTAGCACAAGATGACAGAAAACAGATTGCCTATGCAGGTACAGAATGCAAAGGAGTAGGGCTGTGTACAAGACCTTTGTCATAGAGGAAAATGTCACTGACAAATAGAGGGCAGAAATATTTGCACATGAGCTGTATTTTCAGTATCTCAGTGGAATGAGAAGTCTCAGTACAATTGGTGGGAGATGTGGAGTGATGCTCCAGGGCAGTGAACAAAGTACTTTTCTGCCAGTGTTCTTCACCTTGCAGATCTTCTAAAAAGCACTCTGGTAGATGTGCCTTTTATTCTCAGCCTTAGCCTGTTGAGACTAGGCCTGGTTTTCACAGTTGGAAATAATGCATGAAACCTCAGATTGAAAATCAGTGACCATGGCCAGTCTTTTCAAATGTGAACTCAGTAAACTCAGATGGAGAGCTATGTTCCTGGGATTTGATGTAGCTGATGCTTAATTTTGGGCAGCTCTAAATCACATGCTGAGCCTCAAAAATTTGTGACAAGCAGAATGAACACCTGAAGCTGAAACACTGTCCGTGAGTGCCATTTTATGGACAGACAAAAAAAGTGAATATATTTCCTCTGACTACACTTAAAGTTTCCTGGAACTAGGCCAGCTTTGGCCTGCAGATCATATAGCTTCATTACCATGGCTCTGATCCTGAGTTAATAAGCTGTGCTGAGCAAGCTCATGTGTCTCTGCACCTGTCTCCAGAGCTCCTTGAGGTAGTAGAAAAAGATATGTATCCTTTGGGAAAAGCTGAAATGCTTCTTTTGTGATAATTGCAAATTCTGTCTTTTAAACCTGCCCTATTAATTCTATGGAGTTTTCAAATTGATGAACCCAGAGAATGGATCTTGTGTAATAAGAATTTATCTTGAAAAAGAAATCCAGCTAATTTATTTATGTGGCAATCCTCCTTGCTTCATTTTTTTTAAAACATTTTCATCTTCAAAAGTTGGGCATGTATTGAATTTTTGAATACAAAGGTACCCCAAATGATAATTTTATTTAAGCTAGTTTGATGACATCACAGTCACTGGAAGGTACTTCACCATAATTTTTGTCCTTCCATTTAAAGCTCCACTCACATGAGAAACTTGCTTTTTCTACTGCTGGTTATTCAGATAGTGATACTTTGAAGTTAACAGGATTTGAGTTCCTATGCAGTTTTCATGATGAAACCTAGTAAGTATAGAGACACTTCAGTTGCAAGCACAACTTCATATTTGGAATAAATTTGACCAGCCTCATTTATGGTAATTAAATGTTTTGTAAGCATAGGCTTTCAGTATGTGCCACTATTGCTAGCTGTCAGGAGTTTAAATTGAAATAATTACCATCACATCACCATTGTGGACTCTTTTGTAGTGCACACTCAGGTATTTTGTAAAATGAATGTAATAAGCATGTATTTTCTCTTCTCTTCACTAGGGATCTTGCTTGATAAGCTCAAATAAAATGTAGAGTACATTTGAATCATACTTTGGTACTACTTCAAACCTGCTATTCATGAGTAAAGAAAAGTTGTCATGGAAACTTGAACTGCGAGATGCAAGACAATAATTTTATTCAAATCCTTTATTCAATGAATATGTTCCCTTGCTGTTAATTAAGTGTGAATTACTTATGGTTTCCTTGTATTTTTCTGTTATTTGAAATAAGTTGCTAAGCAATTTCTGTTAATGTAAATTCTGAGTACTTCTTTGCACATATTTAATATATGACATTGAAAAGGTTTATTAGTTTTGGTTGAGAAAAGAAGCCACTTGATAGGGTGTGTTTTGCTTTTCCCGATGCTTCAGTTATGTTTCTCTTAAAAAAATATCCTTTTTTTCTTAAGTTCATGGTTTTGATCTGAAAACTTCTATTTTTTGGGTGCTCACTTAACAGACCATCTTCAGGGAGACATTCCTGTTCTCTCCACACATTTATTATAATAGTTGTTGAATATACAAAGGCAAAAGGTATTGAGTTTGTGTCTTGGGCATACTGTAGTAGGCTTTCTTGGAGAACTTTTTCCCAGGCTGATTGATTGGTTAGGAAGCAATTTATCTGACAATATATGAACTTAGTTCTTCAAACAGGATCTATGCAGTGAAGTACTTTTCTGTCATGAGTAGAATATTGTACATTTGGGAATAGTCATTAAGTTAGGATTTGCTTTTTCCCTAGTCAATTTAAAAATGATAAGCAATGTTTACGGTATATTTTGTTGATACTTTTTTTTCAGGTAGGTGTAAAAATTGTTCTCATATATGAATGAGTTAGTGTACAAGTAGCTGTTTTTATTAAGACTAAAGCTGAAATACAGCCAGGTATTTTTTATAAATTGATGAAATGTGTATAATTCAGGCTGCTTGGTTTTGTAGTCTGTTTTCATGATGACCATAGCAATGTGCTTAATATTATATTTAAAAATGTTAACTATTTTTATTTCCTAACAATTAGTAAGTATTACATAGTCTGGACTGAAAATCATGGAAATGTAATTTCTCTGTGAATTCACTGTTTTAATCTAGGCTGCAGATTCACTTCTCCAAGTGAATTTCTTCAAACTGAACTGTTTTCATGGACAAGTTACATGGGCAAGTTACATTTAAGAGTGGGAGATGCCTCTTTCTGTTCCACAAAGCTCTGCAGTTGCTTCTGTGTCTGACTTTTTATATGACTTTATGCTCATTTATCCCCCTATTTATGCTGCTTTTTCTTCCCCTGTATCTGCTGTTCTAATTTATGTGGATTTTCAAAATACTTTTCCACTAGGGCTCTTCTTGATGTTGGTATCGATTGTATCAAGTCACTGGTGTTACTTGTGGAGCAAGTTAGCTCTGAAAAAGTATGGCTGACAAGTAGCTGGGTGGCTCTAGCCACCAGTAGCCTGATTGCCTTTTCAGCAATTTCAAACTCCTGGGAGATGGGTTGATTTTAGTAGCTCCCATTCCTGTATAAGGCATTCTGGAAATAGGACCAATAGAAAGATTTTGTCAGTATAATGTTAATGAGTTTAGCTGAGTCAAATGATTTTCCTAACAGAGCTGCAACTTTATATGCAAATTTTCTAATGCATACTAGCAAAAACCTTGTGATTTTGCTGTTGTTTTGGTTTGTGTTTTTTTCTTGACGAGGTATGTCTCTGACAGTTTTGACACTTAGACGCTGACCAGCATTTCTGGACATGTCATTGCAGGGCTAACAGCAACAGGCTTGAAGAGTTGAACTTAAAGAGATGGAAGTGGAGATGCGGACTGATAAGCAAAAGTTAATGACAGGGAATGTCTTTTCTCTGCTTTTTCTCTCCCTGATGTGCCTTTCAGTGATAAAGGCTTTATCTGCTTAGATGAACTGCTGTTCATTTTTTTACTCCCCCAAGACTGAGACAAAAAATTGTGTTGTTTCAGTTGATGTAAACATGAATAAAACTTGCCTTCTTATGTAAAAATCTTGTCTATCCTTCATTTTATGGCTATGCTTTCTTACCACAGCAAGATGTGGCTTGACTTCAGAATCATACAAGTAATTTCTTATTGATTCTTTATAATCTTTTGGCACGTCATCGTAAAAATAATAGTTCAATCCCTACCTTATTGTAAGCTTTGTCAAAATCACTGTTTGTGCTTAGACAGACTTTGAAAAAACATTTTCTGAAAAAGATCTCATTCAGACAGCATTTCAGATCCTGAAAATGCTCATAGCAGAAACAAATAATTTTTCATTTTCAGAACCTGATGTTTGAGAGACTTGCTTAGAAGACAAGTAGTTTATGCTTAAGAAAAGGTAGTGTAAAGTGAGTGAAAATTATCTTCTCCAGAGGCTTTGCTTTACTTGTTTAGAAGACTAGCAACAACATGTTAAAATAGACTACATAAAAACTCTGTTTAGTAAGAAGAATTCAGTGCACTTGTAAGGAAGAAAGGAAGAATTAGTTCTCCATTGTTTCTTTGTAGAACTTACTTGTGCAAGAAGAGAACCACTTTATGAAATATCTTGAAATAAATTTTGTCTTGATAGGAGTTCTCAATAGGACACCAGGTCTTCTTATATTAAAAAGAAAATACCATGGTGAGCCATATGTACAGTTACCTAGGCAGACCAAAAGAAATGATCCATGGTGTACTACACTTTTCGAAATGCTAGCAAAAATCAGTGTCCAATTTTCTAGTGTTTGTTCAGAGAAAAGTAGCATTTCAGTCTAACAGTAGCAAAACATCATCATTAAACTAGTGAAAAGTCCAATGCTTGATCCAGTTTCTTACTCAAGGCTACTTTTACTTTGGAAATAACCATTCTTTTATGCATTCTGTGAGGGGTTGGAGGCTTGAGGTTAGAACAGCCTTTTGAAATAACAAGACTTCCATGTTCCATATCTTAAGTGTTTGTGATACCAGGATTGGACATCTACAATTATTCTGCTCATCAGATGACCTCTGTGGAGGTATTATATTTAACATTTGTTTAATGATCTTTTTAAATGAGTGATAGTGTAGGTTTTATTTCAACTAGGCTGTACACAAAACCAAGGTTTTGGCCTGTTTGGAACCTCTGTGCCTGTAGAAACAAATATTAAGTACTAGCAGCATGGTGATTAAGATGGACATTGTGTATGAAAGATGGCCTTCATTAGCCAGAATTAATTTACCACTCATTATTCACTTTATACGATTATGAGGCCAAATCTGAAGTAATGTATCCCTTTTTGAGACCCCAGAATGGGAAAGTTCTTGCCAAAACTCAGGTATGGTCAGCAGTAGGTGCTTTGAGCACATAACATATTCTGACTGAAGGCGATGGGTTTTTTTGACTCAATTTTCAAAATACTTAATTCCTCAACTGTGGAATGAGGGCTGTTTACAAGATGAAACCCCACTACTCCCTGGATTGTGAGCTTGAAGGACAAAAGGCGACAGTCCCAACTTGCAGAAAAAGTGATTCTAAGTATGTATAAGGCAAAAAAACTGCTAATTGTGAGTCATTTGGCACAGGTGCCCCGTGAAAATATTTAATGTTGATCTCTGGAGATTTCTCATTGGAGGCCAGACATTGAGCAATCTAATCCAACTTGAAGACTCTTTGGAGACCTGTTTTGGGTAAGAGCTTGGACCAGACAAATGCAGGGACAACTTTACTGATTCCACTTAAATAAAGGATAAATGTGAAGAAGATGAGGAGACAGACATATCAAAAAATTCCAAGTGCTAATCAGTTTCTATGGGTTTTGTGTTATTAAAGTCTTTTTCTCATATTTGTTAGTGCTAAAGATCAAGTGTTTTAAGTGGTACTTTGGATAAAATCTAATTCCATCAATAATGGATGACTTTGAAGAAAAGCCTAATTTTTGAGATTTTAAGTTGTCTTTTTTTTCCCCTATAAGCAGGTAGAATATCTTGAAGTAAAACTTTGATACATCAATGTAACATTTCATGTCTTGTCATCTGTTTATAGCATTTCAGACCATCCATTGCAAATATCACAACATCTGAGACTGGGAACATTAGTGATAAACAATTAAACTTATTAGTTAGCTAGCTCTAAAAATAGACTTCATTCTCTATCTTTATCAGTCAACAACACCTGTGATGGAATTCTAGTTTCATTTCCCCCTTCAAGTGCAGAAACCATGAAATTACCCAGAACAGTAAGATACAGAGAAGAAAGTTTATCATGAAAAATAAAAGCTGGAAAGTGTAAGACAATTGTATTCCATGCACCATCTATAGTAATTATATCCTTGGCTTGCCCCTCCTGTAAGAAAGGAAGAGGCTCTTTTGTTGACACTAAACAGGTGGCCAACCCACCATGTGTGGAGATAACATCGATGGAGATGAATCAAAGTATCATTTTGATAATGACAATTGTATTTATTTTTAAACAAAGATGTTTAGTTTCAAACAGGTCAGTTTGGAGTCAATAACAGACAATGCAGAAAACTAAAATAACATCCAAAGCTTTTTCTGTAAAGTTCTTTTAATTATGTTTGATTTATTTTTCCTTTGAATTTGGACCCTGAATTTATTTACAACACAGTTTCATGTGGAGGTGTGTTGAAGAGAGAAAGCTTTTGGTCTTTTGGATGGACTATAAAACATGCTGTCTTGTTCATTTCCTCCCTTTTTCTTTTGTAAAAAGCTTCCAGCTCTTTCCAAGTAATGAATAGGTGTTGGTATTAGTAAGAGAGATGGAAAATTCAGATCATTCAAGAAAAGGTATGATTGGGGTCAAGTTATGGAATGCCACCCATATCCTGGGAGGTGGGGAAAAAAGAGAAGGAAAATGGGAGAAAATTAAAATACCTGACTAATATTGTTCCATGAGCAACTATGCTGGTTTTTTTCCATCCATTTCCAGATCTAGACCCTACAATTACTTGAGAATTAAATAATTTAGCAATTATTTAAATAACAAATTATGTAAAGCCTAATTAACCATAATACACCCATCAGAAACATGAACAAATGTAGAACAGCAGGGAATAGATCTACCCACACAAATTCTCTTTCTTCCTGAAAGACCTAGCACAGATAATTGCCTTCCTCTTGGTCCAAGTGACTAGAAAACATTTGGGGCTTTTAAGGATATTCCAGTGAGGAAAAGAGACCAAGCAGTGAGCTGAGTTAGTTTGTTCTGGTGTGTTTGTTTGCAAAAATTTGTTGTTTTTTTTTTTTTTTCCCTTTTTTTAACAGAAGAGTAATCAAGTAATATCCTCCTCATAGTCTTTTAGTTACAGACCAACCATGGTCTTGTACCTCTTTTTATGCCCAAGCAATTCAGATTTTTTTGTCTTGCTCTATCAGCATCTCACTTTTTTCCTAATTTAAGTGCCCAGCATCCATTCAAACTTCACATAAAAATATATAGCAACAGAATTCCTTTGCCTGTAGGAACAGAATTCCTATGCCTGTTCGGTGAGGGGAGATATCTGAACCAGGTTCAGTGAGATTCAATTCAATGTCTAACAATACCCATTGCACTAGTCTAAAAAATCCCAGGCAGGTTTTATTGAAAGATGAAGATGTCCTGGAGCTAGGCTATAGAAGAAAATGCCTTCCATCACTCCCTTTCTTTTATTTTTTGGAGTTCCAGGTGGACCAGCACCTTTGGCAGATGCATTAATACTATCCCATGAGGAAAGAGTCATTTTTCCAAATGGACAGCTCTCAATGTATTCAGATCAGAGCTTATGCTGTTAAATGTCACCTAGAATCCAACAGACAATCTACTAAGGTCAAAGAGTGTCAGTAACTACACACTCTCAGGAAGGGGTATCATTGAAAATCAAATCCTTTGTCACCTTTTCAGGCCTGGAAGAGGAAACCTCATTAAGATCACACTGCAGTACAATAGGGTGAGTAAGGTGTGGATAACAACAGAGAGGTCTAAACTCAAAATCTGGGTCCTTAGACCATGCCCAGAATTAGATTGGAAGGAGCTGCCTTGGCTATTGAAGCAATATGATTATCTTAAGCAATTGGGAAACTAGCTATGGTAATTTTTACAAGATAAAGAAGCATAAAAATGTGAGAAGGGATTATTGCTAAGTGGGAGTGGAATTCAATTGAATAGGTGAGTTTTTTCTAGGGGGGGTTGGAAGAACAAGTGTGAGTCCCAGTGTTGAAGTCATATTGTCACCCCCTCTTCCTCAGCTTTCCCCTCCTGGAGATCACCAGCTTTATGGCAAACATCTGGATAATGGCCAGTGAAGGCACTTTAGCCACTGCTGTTTCCAGCTCATCACAGCAGCAATATAAAATTTGGTCCACGTTCATCTCCTGTTCCAGTTTGTGAGCTGCAGTGATTACCCCTTGAAGCAGCTGCACTTAGTCTTAAAATCCATACCCACACCAGGTGGAGTGTGGCTGAGCAGATCGAGGATGAAGCAGGGCTGCAATGGAATAATAGTTTGCAACAACATCAAGCTTAGCTGTCAGAAAGTCATACAAATTCTATCAAATATCTGGAAAGATGAAATGGAAGCTTGCCAAGACATGACCTGTCAAAGGCCTGAAGAATTCAAATGATTTGTTTTTACAAACCTGCATAGCCACTATACAGGTTTTTGTGAATTTCACCAAAACTGGAAATAAAATTACCCTCATCCATGTGGAAACCTTCTATATCATGGGAAATGTTCTTGGAGAATGTGGCACTGACGTAGCCTGTATTAAAAATGTGCTTTATATCAAATGGAAGAGAGAGCAAAAAAGAATGAAATACAGATCGTAAAGAAAGCAGATGTCATTTGATGTGATCTAGTTGAAACTTGTAGTTGCTTCACCCCTGTACAAAATTTTAGCAGAGACCTTCAGAATTAATACAAACCCAAATGCTGAGATATTTTTATTGTCTTAATAATCTTTCTGAGTGATGGTTGAGACCCTCAGAATACATAAACCAAAATACTTGTTCTGTGTTCATGCCTGCTGCATAATGATCTAATTACTATTTTTATACTCCTTTGGTGACTATGAGTAAAAATTGGCTAAAACCAATGCTGTTTTGCTGATGTTGTGTTTGATTTTTCTGCTTTTGTTGTTTTGATTTTGGTTTTGACATGGTGGGGCTTTTTTAAAGGTGCTTGCTGACAAGAGTCTCGTCAGTTGTATTTTTGTCTATATCCTAGTAACAATCCCACAGCAAATCCACACTGTAGGTTTGTGTTCAGTGTACTAGAAACAAAAGTCAGGAGCATAGATGTTGGAAAGGTGTCCTTTATTATGTGTGCATTTCTTTGAAAAAATTTAAGGGGATATTTAGATATTTGCCTGCAAACCAGGCCTTGCAGTATTCTAAGATAGGCACAACAGTAGAAATATGGCTATCTGAGCTCTTACTTAGGCTCCCTTTTGGTTTTAGCTGGCCTAGATGCAGCAGTTTCCATCAGAAATCTTGTAAGAGATGGTCCTGTACCCCAGGTGTTACCACCCCAAATTTTTACCTGATCAAATCAAAGTTCTGAATGTGAATTGCTGTTGCTGAAGGGGCACATGCTGCTTTTTTTGCCACTAATGCTTGGTGACAGCAGAGTCATCAGTTTTTAAACCATGACATTTGTCATCTAACATTGGCAATGTCTGTGAGTCAGCGTGTTTAGCACAGCATGTGCACAGCACTGTGTCCCATGGGTTCTTGAGACGACCTTTATGGCTTGCCAAGTCATGGTTTTAGTTACAGCAAATCCAGAGCTGTGCACACAAGTCCTACACCACTCTTTCTATATATTGCATGTATTTATCCTTTTATTTCTGGAGTTAGATCTGAAGAAATCAGTATGCTTAGCTCATCTCAGAGCACAGGGCGGTGTTGCTTAAACTGACTGATGTCTTGCAACCCAATGTATGAATGCAATGCCCCTGTTGAAGCAAAGAACTCAGACAACCCAGGCTTGATAATTTATCTAGTGCAGCATTTTTGCTGGTAGCACAGCTCTGTCTCTGCTGAGTGCGTTGTCATCAGTGCCTTTGTCCATATAATCATTATTAACATTATAAAAGCCCCATGAGGCCCCAGTCCTCAGCACTTTACCAATGCCACCCTACAGTCAAGAGCCCAGTCCTGGAGAGCAGTCTGAGTCTGTGGGGTACAATATTTCCTTTGTCTAGATTCAATAGCACAGCAGAACCAAGAAGATTCACGTGTACCTGTGTGAGAGGAGAAGCCTTGGACTGGTCACAGCCAGTCTGATGTGCTTTTTATTCCTCTTATTTGCCTGCTTTGTTTTGACTTGTTTTATAGGTGCAACTGAATTCTTAAGCAGGATTGAATTTTTATGCCTGAAATTGTTTGTTATACGTTTATACTGAAGTAATACATCTACATACTGCTGTTGTAAACAGCATTGTTTTGTGTCATACAGAAATTTGTGAACTTGCTTTATTGGCTCTTGTCTCTGGCATAATAAAATCCATCTGTACTTGGAGCAAAGAGATAAGGCTTGGCTGAATACAGGACTATTCCTTTTTGTAAATTTTTACTCTTTCCATGAATTAAGGGTTGTTCTTTACCCTCTCTGTTATCTTGTCTCCATGGTCTGGATAAGTTTTTGGAATGTAAGAATTCAGTCAACATTAACTTTGTTCCTCTGTTTTTGTCAGTTTAAGATTGTTTCTGTGACAGCAGGAAATGAATTTTTTGAAGAAAAGTATTTGGCTCTGGAGATTTTCTTAAAGATCTACTGTTATCTTCCATAAAATGAGAACAAATACAGTCAATTATTTTGTTGAACCTTTCTGTACAGCAATTCTATTCACATATGTATAGTTACTAATACTATAGTGTCTAATCATTTGCACTTGTCCTCCAGACAGACCAAACATGGTCTGGTTTCAGACAGACTAAACAATGCATTGCTGTGTCCACAAATGAAGTGTTATGTTTTGCTTTATATCAGACTTATTTCATGTCAGGATGTATATCAATAAAGAGCTAGTCATACAAACATATATTAAAAAATTGCAGAAAATAAACTCTTTAAACTCTTTCCCACATTTACAAGGGGACAGGATGAAGTCTCACATGATTTCTGGTAAGTCACACTGAGCAGCAGCTAACACTGCAGCACCCATCGTTCACTTAATTTCTTTGTCTCTACAGTTGACCCTGCTCTAGATGAGACAGTGTTGATCACAGAAGAAAATGGGCCCCAGTCTGTTTCTTAAGTAGAGCTCTGCAGTGAAAAGCATAGGATTTTCTGTCCATGGCTTACTTTGGTGTTTGAGTTGCTGAAGTACTGACAGCACTATCTATAATTCAGTGATAAAAACTGTAACACTCTACACATGAATGGGTGCTGTTCAAATACCAGGCTAGACCACTGATATCAACAATTATTTTTATCCCCATCTGAAAGATTCTGAAATCGAACAAGTGACTATCTCACCTCAAGTCACACTGCAAGTTAGAAAGCACCCATGAGTGCTTAATATATGTTATATAATGTGCTGTATAACTTAGCACATATATTTAATATATATTAAACATTCACTGGCAGTTTCTAACTTACTGTGTGATTCACAACTGTGCAAATCCCTCCTTCAGTTTCTGAATATATAAATAGTAAACCCATCAGTGTTTATATTTTAACATTTTGTCCTGCTTTTATTTTTTCCATTCTGCCCTCAGGCTGTTCTTTTCCATGCACCTGGTAATTGCCATGTTTTAAAAGGCACCTTTTTTAGCTCCATCAACCTATCTGCTGTTGGCACTTAGGAAACAAATTTCTGAGAATTTCTGAAAATCTTCTGTCAGTTGTACTTGAAATTACAGTACCTTTAGATTTGATCTATTAATTGAGTAAAACATTTTAATCTGTAGATTAATCAGAAGCCTATGATCCTATAAGCCTATGGCTTATATTTTATTCTAGGATTTATAAACATATAACAAAGAGGCCACTAAAACCAAATAGCTAGCAAAATGATCCAGTACTCATTCTTTCTGAAAGAATTATACCACAAATGTAAACAGATCAGAGGATATTTAATTATTTATGTTTAGGTTTCAGGTGGGACATATCCAAAGTAAAATGTGAATACAAGAATAACTTGTTTGCATCTTTGAAAACAAGGCCTACGGAGTCAGGCATAGCACATTTATTTACCATGAGGAGAGAGAATATTTGCTTCTAACTGATTTATAAAATTCTTCCCTTCAGCAATATGGAAGTAATTTTGTGGTCAGTGGGATCTATTGGATGTCCTTTCCTAGTTTAAGTGTTAGATATTGTATGTGAGGCATGCAGTTCTGTGTGTAATGTACTCCATCTGTTACAAGACTGAAAGGCACATTTGGTGCACGCGCCTGCCAAATGAACTGCTGTGAGCTGCCAAAAGTGTAAGATGTTAAAAGGGAGAGAAGGTTGAATTTCCTGATTGTCTAATGCCTGTGAATGTAGCAACTGGAAAATAATTTCTAGTGTGGCATACAGTGGAAGAATACAAGATTATTTATATTCCACTGTCTTTGGTGTTTCCAGTCATTTCCCTATCTTCCTCCCTTGTCCACAGTTGTCTCTCTCAGCAGTGAGCGGAGGTTTACTGCCACCAGGCATTACTCAGTCTCTCCCTGAGGTGCACAATCAGGCATCCTGTTTTTCCCTTGGAATCTCCTTGCCTTCTGTTTCAAAAATATCACTTCTCTGCTAGAAGTCATGGCTACCCAGCAGAGCTGGGATTTTTTAAGCCTAGGAATCAGACCAATGAGAAGATTCTGGGTGCATGATGCATCCAGTTAAAGCAAGGCAAACCTGAAACAGCTCCAAGCTCCCTACCCTGATAGGGTAGAAAGTGTGCCCACAGTCACAGAAGAATGCATCTCTATGCTTTTCCTCCATTCCTCCTGCTCTGTGCAAGGGTGACTTGCAGTAGACAGGGGGACATGACAGTCAGACAGCTGCAGACTGCTGGTGCATTGCTAAGGTGTGTTACCCCCACTCAACTCAGAGCCCTGTTCTTGCTGCTTTCCTCTGCAGAGGAGTTAGTCCTTGGCCAGTGAAGGAATGAAGGAGAGGACAGAAGGATTTTGGGGCATGGCTTGACCCCAGCTTCCTCCTGTGGCCTGTAGGGCATAAAAGATGCTCCCCTTCTCACCCTCACAATAAGGAGAGGGCTGTGGAAGACTTGTAGCCTCTGAATTGTGCAGTCAGGGTGCTGCCTGCATCAGCATTGTGCAGGACTGACATCATAATGCTCAAATTAAACAAAAGTAGACTGACCTGAAGCCCTGTGTCCCCACAGTCTGTGGAAAAGAGGTCTAAAGCTTGAGTGGAAACCTGCTTCTGTCCAGTGGTGGGGCCATGCACATGGTGAGTGTATGGTGCAAGGGACAGACCGTTTGCAAATCTGAATATCTGATATTTAGAATGCTTTGCTATTTGATTCCCTGAGGATCATGTTTGTGAACAGAGGACATATGGTGATGGATAATAGATGGAAAAGGACAAAACATACTGATGTCAGTGAAACAGCAGCAAGGAGTGAGTAGGAGTACAATGAAATCTGCAATGGCGAGATCATCTCTCTTTTCTGCTCTCTCAGTTTCTTCCATGAATAAAAGATAAGTCTGTCAAGGCTATGGTCTAGACTGCATATTGGAGCAATTTCTGCTGAAACAATGGGACCACAAAACAGATTGCACTGAAACTTGAAGGTTTTAACAGGTTTAAAATTCTAGTTTCCCTTTTGAGAATGTTTGCTTTTGGACATTCTGCTTGAATGGGTAGCTCTTGGATGTGTTGAAAGGGTTGAGGTTTCCTTTTGCCTGTGCAAACAAAGCTGAAAGCTCTGATTTAGATAGAACTATTGTGTGTGTTAATTTAATTGAGCAAACACAAACAGCTATAATGAAAGAAAAGTATTTCTGTGCTGTACTGCAGGCGGGTGTTGCACTTCTCAGGGATGGATTATTATGTTGACAGGACCTGCCCTAACACAGTTTGATATTGTCTTTCTTTTTGCTGCTTCTCATGGAGATTCAAGGTGGTAAAAAACCCCCAATCAGCATTATAAAACCAAGAGAATGTAATGATGCACAAAATATAATAACAGGGTAGAATTACATCTGACCCAAAACTCTTTCTAGATGGTCAGTGAGGTCACTTGTGAATAATGGTACCAAAGCTCAGGAAATTATATAGGCTAATAGACAAGAATTTTTTTTAGGTAGTCCAGTACAAACTCAGTTTCAGGTACCAGTTCTGTTCCTGAGTACTCAGTTTGATGCATGGCAGTTAACAGGTAATTTCACCAGTGTCTTCTCTCTTGACTGCTTCTGGATGGAAGGCACATCATGGGAAAAGACTGCAGCATTACAGCAGCTCCCAGCTGCTTGGAAAGCTGCACAAAAGCTGTTGAAACTCAGTATAATTTAACATTAGCAGTAATGGTGATCACCTTGGGCAAAGGACTAGAATTGCTCCAGGGCTGGCTGACCCCCCTCTAGCTCAAGTCCAGTGAGATACAGAGCATGAGTAATCCCAGGGATACAGAGACAACAGTAGCCATTTGAGGATTATTGGTACATCTTTTTGGTATCTAGTGATGAAACCAACTTGTACACCCTAGCCAAGAAATGTGAGGCCATGGTGTTATTAGCGGCTCCTTTTATTACAGATCTGTCAGTGAGTGGGAGAATCAGGATGACATATGCAGGTGTCTCACATAAGGACCTAGCACCAAAAATGACAGAGCAAAGGAGGAATTTTTCCAGTTGATAAAACAGGGCGTCATTCACATAGGTTCAGCGAGGGACTGAAAGCACAATTAGTATCATAAAACCAGTCAAAGTAAGAACTTGTCTAAATCCAAAATTTTAATGAAAACCATAAAATGTAAACTGTCAGGTGTAGTCCAAGAATTTGTCTAAATTTCAGGTTGTAGAAGTATCTTTCAGCTAAGCACAAGATATCAACTATATGCTTCCATAGAGTCTACTCTTAAATGTTTATTCAAGACTCCCAAGGGATTCAGCAGGAGCTAACCCTCTGGTTATTGGGCTCCTGGACCCAGATGCCAAGCTTTGCACATTGAAATAACTGCAATTGCCTCAGCAACCATGTGGTGTCGAAGAGATCTTTCAGGATATGCTGCCTGGGGACAAGAATTATTAATACTGCAGTAAGCAATGGTGCAATATTCTGCCGCACATCACAAACAAAAGAACCCCAGACTTTGGAATGAAGTGGACTTCACTGTAACCTGAAAGAAATTAGTTATGTTTACCTGTATAGTCAGTGACAGATGAGTTGAAATTAGAAGAAAAGAATAGACAACTGTACAAATGATAAGGCTTCCTCAGTTGCGACTCCCTGAAAATTGAGCCTGTACACAGACTCCTTTGCAGATGACTAGAATAAATAAATATATATAATTTTTCTCAGTGCAGTTTATGCGCTGAGATGTAGAGATGCATATATTTCTTGGGTTCAGAAGGCACTGAGAAGAGTGGAAAGAGGAAAACCTTGGGAAGTTAAGAATTAAATGTCCTTTATTTCTAGAAGCACTTCTAGAAATTCTGAGAGTAATAAACAATCCATAATCATGGCCATTGCAGGAGAGTGGGGTGAAGGGTGATTTAAGTACTGAGTAGCCTCAGAAGGGTTAATTCCAGAAAGAAAAAAGAGACAAATGAAGGAAACCTATAGGCAGAAAGTGATTGCAAACCCTTTGATTAACACCCCTTTGTAAAGTCATCTCTGTGTAGAGATGGTACCTCACCTTACGCTGCTGGGAGCCACTGGCTGAGTGAGAAGTAGGCTCACCCGGCCAGCAGTGGCTGTTCAGTGTAGTTGGCTTCCTGCAGCCCATCCCCTTTCCCCCAGGACAATGAGCTCATAGCAGATACTCTTCCACTTGGCTGTGTGCCATAGACTGAAGTGGATTTGGAATGTGATCTGTATTACCAACAAGCTTGTGCTATACTGAGGCAGCTCTTGGTATATTGCTTGTGCTGTAATGCTTCTCAAATAATTATGATTTAATTGTGATACAGTCATTCAGGCTAACGTATGCCTGCATTATCTCATGCTTTTTTTGTGGGCAGATTTTACTCAGCCTGTTTGGCAACTGTCTCAGGAACAGGACATGTTAAATTTCTTCTTCCATTTGTCTGTTCACATTATATTCCTGTCTGATAGTGTAACATTACACATGGTTCTCAAAAGGTCATGCCAACCTTTTTGCTCTGTACTTTCTGTAATTCTACCTACTTCCATCTCAAGCAGCACTGAAGCATACATACCTCCCTTTCACCTAGCCACATAATTTCAATGTGACCAAAACATGCAAACATTTCCTTCCCTGATGGTAAATAACTTTTCTCTTTGTAAATGGTGTTGTGCATACTGCATACAAAATGCAGACCAAAACAACAACTGAGATGCAATGATGAGAGAGAAGAATGCAAAATGAATTCTCTTATTATGGCCTAGTAAAACTCTTTGCACATTATAGAAAGCTGCAGGTGGGATTGTCCAGGAGCCAGGACGTGGGCCGTCCTGATACTTTTGTGGCAGACAGACACACTCCTGTTTTCACACTCAGACTGCAGCAAGGATTGTAGCAGCACATGATAAAAAAGAGTAAAATTTAAGTGTAGAAATTTGCCATAATTAGTAATCACTGCTGGCTACCTTTGTAAGAAGAAGAAAGACAGATTTATTCAAGCCCATGGTTACAGTTGTACAGATACTCAAATACATCTACAGATGTTTGCTACCCACTATGAAAGCTGTTGTTAAGAGTGGGATTGTTGAAATTAGGCTGCAAGAGGCATTTTGTGTAGAGATTGCTACTGCCAACTTAGTGGAGTACATGCTGAGTGGTTCTTAAAACGCCTTTCAATCAATATTACAATTGTAATGCAGGCACACATTTATAAGTGTATGTGAAAATTCTGTAA
Organism: Molothrus ater; assembly: GCF_012460135.2. Taxonomy (NCBI): domain Eukaryota; kingdom Metazoa; phylum Chordata; class Aves; order Passeriformes; family Icteridae; genus Molothrus; species Molothrus ater. The sequence continues at coordinate 4,286,884 of NW_023416471.2, read as the reverse complement.
GTCAACAAGAACAAATGAATAATGCAGGTCCAGGTTAGAGACTTTTTTGAAGCAATGGCCTCTGACAATTAAGGTGGCATCAGAAAAGCCACAAATGCCAAGGTGGAAACCAATGATTTTATATTGGCTGCAGTGGTAAGTAATGGAAGGAAATCTTCCTGTCCTTCCCTGACATTAATTTCCACCCTAGATTAAATTTTTTCCCTGCTATTCTGACTATTTAAATTATTATCCTCCAGCAAGGTCACCTGACACAGTTATGGATTTACTATGTGCAATAAGGTTCAAGGACAGGCAGTATACATCATAGCAGCATCTCCTACTCTAGTGCCAGTACAATTGTGGGTTGCAAATCAGAAAAAAGTACATGAGGAGAAGATATCCTGTCATTTGCTATGACCCACAGCTTTTAGGAAACCTTGTTAAACACAATTTCCAAGAACTGCATTAATTTTCTAGAACATATTTTTTCAAATATGTTGCTCCCTTCATGATTTCAGAGACATGATACTCTTTACCCAAATTCAGCTAACACATAATAGGAAAAAAAAGAAGATAGAGTTTTATAATTGAAAAAAACCTTAGCAGAAACTGTCCTTGGTTTTTCTTTTTCAGCTGTGTCAAGGCCTGAGGAGATGGACAGAAGCATATTGCCATAAGGGTGCATTTGTAAGTGTTTTTGTACTTTAACTAGAAAAGAGGCTTCTACCAGCCTCAATCAAATATTTTCACTTTGACAGAGAGGAAAAATTTTCAGAAATCAGGTAACATGTCAATACCTTGGCCTAAGTCACTGTAATGGGCGCAGGGTTTTGCCTTGAGCTTCAGGAAAATGGAAGATTCATTTTCAGTGAATGCAATAAGCCTGAGTCTTAGATCAATTCCTGAGTGCATGCTTTCCTTTCTGTGTTTGGGTTTTTTGGTCTTGTTTTGTTCTATTTGTTTATTTGTCAGGGGTTTTTTTTGTTTTGTTTTTGTTTTGCTTCATTTCTATGGTTTGGTTTTTGTTGCTGTTTTTTAAAATTTTTTTATTTATTCCTTTAGAATTCCCTACCTTTCTCCTTTCTCTTTGCATTGTTTCTGTCATCCTGGTTTAGGCATTTCTCAGGCTCACTACTGGAAGAGGAATTTATGTGACAGAAAGAGTAGAAGAGGACTATCTACAATTAAAATTCACTTTCAATTGCTAATTTCAGCATTAGAAATAAGCAGTAATATCTTTGCACATTGCAGAGGAACTGAATTTTATCACTTGTATTTGTTTTTCATTTAGAAGTGCACGTTAAGTCCCAAACAGTACTGCAACCTAAGTATACAAGACAGTAAATAAACCTAGAGCATGTCAGGAACATCCCTCGGGACTTTACAAGCAAATTCAGTCTACTCACATCAGACACATCCAACTGAAATGAAAAGGAATATTGGAGGAAACAGGCAAAGTCTTCATAGTAGAAATGTTTTAATCATTGTTTGAGAAGCACAGCAAAAGGTTTTTTGGAAGAGCCAGATTTGAGAAGAAAATGATTCACATATGATGTATAGGAGCATAAAGGGATAGTTTGAAATGAACTGAAGAGGAAAAAAGAAACTTGATTTTCCAGCTACTTTTTCTTAGTTGTGTTAATGGGCAGCATGAAGGAGAACAGAAGAGGCCAATATAGAAATGGGGTTGTGTTAATTGCAGGGGTCTACGCCAAGTGGAGCAGCCAGATACTGTTGGTGACTTCTGGAAATGTGTGAAGACGTGGAGAAGGTGAAAAAGCATGAATATAGGAGCAAGGATCAAGCAGCAAACCATGGAAGAACAGAGATGGCAAGTAGGAAAGGTAGGAAAATGAGCCAAAGATTGAGTAAGACAAATGGCCAGGAGGAGGCAAGAAAATTTTGCTTGAAATAGAGAGGAAGAACAGGAAGATGGTGGGAATAGTGCTGTGAGAAAGAGAACATAGAACTATAACAGGTATGAGGTGAGGAGGAAGATAAAATAAAAACAGCAAAAGGTAGTGCAAACCACTAGGAAGAAGAAGGATAGGGCAAAGTTATGAAAGAATGGTGGAACAGTGGAGAAATGATGCTCAACAAGCACTGAATCACTTGGGGAAGAAGAAAATAGCCCAGATAGTAATGACTGAAAAAAGGAAGTGAACTGTCTGCCAGAAGAAAGCCTGGGCATACAGCCAGTGAGGTGCTGAGCATCAGGTTCATGAGCAATTTAGAATAGAGGAACAGCTGGCTGCTGTGCCTGTGGCTGGCCCTGCAAGTCTGACAGCTGCCAGCCAAAAAGTGGGCTATTGGCAAGGCTCTCATCCATACTTGTATGAACAAGGACAGAATGTGGCTGTGTGTAAATATGTTTAAGGATGAGGGCTAAACTGGTCTGATTTTGATGTTAGGAATGGGTTATGTGTGGGCCAGGACTCTAGCCTGACTGACATTCTGGAGGAAATCAAGGAAGGAGAATTCAGAACTGTCTTTTCAACTGTTTTCATGTCCCTAGTGTTGGAAGTTCCTGGTGAGTGGAGTAGGCAGCTTGGTAGCAGAGCGCTATTCTGCTATTCAAAATCTCTAGAAGGTATCAGCTCTCTTTTAATCCTTTGCCAAGTCTCTCTCAAGTTGAAAATGAAGAGCCCAAACTGCAGACAACATTTTCTGGTATCAAAAGTGGTTTAGCTTTCAGCAGCAATGTGATGTGAGGAACTGATTCAAAAGATTTGACTGAAGCAGTGGTTCTTTAGACACAGCCCCAACTTTAAACTAGCCTACAAATTGCACTTACTTACCAGCACAAGGCATCAAACCAGGGATTAATTTATCTTAATCACATTATTTATGGAGGCTTGATTAGAAAGGGTGACTGAAAAATGCAAATAGTAGATTTGGAATGTCATAACAAAAACCTAATATACTTCTGAATTATTCAGTGGGACAATACAATATTGGTAGATGATGTTTAAATTATTAAAAATATATTTCTTCACTTCACAAGCAAAACAGTTTTTACAGGAACCTTCCCATTTAGTGTGAAAAGACTGAATGCATTTGTGAAGAACTCCAAACAGTTCACTGTAGTATGGTGTGTATTGGTAACAAACAAAAACAAATAGAGGTGTTATTCCACAATTTACCCAAGATATTCTAGTTCCTGGGTTTTATTTTTTTAAGAAGGGGAGTAAGACAGTACTTGTGCCATAATTTTTGTGTGTTTTTTCTTTTTTTGAGTTAGTTAGTGGTAATTGCCAGAAGTGCATTACTTATACAGTACCACAAAAACACATGACTATACCAGATCCTATGCCGAAGGATGTGTCATTTCATGGAAACAGATATAGGCATAATATTTTGCATCTCAAAATCCACATTTGTGTCTGCCTACCTCTGCTTAGTTACTTAATTTACCACACATATTTTTAATGCTTGCATGACTGTAGTATCTGGCCAGCCTACGAATGGATGATATTCTACTTTTCTTTGTCATTTTGGACCCAAAATAGATCAGGCCCTGTAACTATAGTGATGATCAGTGTTGGACAACATACCAGATTGATTGCAGCATGCATACATGGATATTTCGTACTGCTTTTCACAGCAAAAGCCAGTTCCACCAGGAAATGCCCTGACTGCCCTTCCAGGCACTTGTCCCAAGAGCCCTCAGAAGCAGTGTAGATTTGCCATCAGGATGGGCTGCAAAGGGACATCATCCAGTGGGTAATTTTTTCTGATACTGACCCTGAGTCCTAATCTGCTGATGGGTGCAAAGCACAGGCTGGTGTCACAATGTGCCCTGTCAGGCACCTTTGGGATGCTCCACTGACATGGCATGCTGGGGTGTCACACAGCTCCCCTGTCACTGACCACTGAAGGACCTCACACATCCTCCCCAGCACAGCCCAGAACCTCACTGCTTTGGAATTTTGGCTTCAAACACAGGTGGAGATCACTGGTGACAGAAAGCCTCACGGAATCTGGCAGTTACTGGGTAACCTGAAGAAAACGTAATTTCAGCACCTTCTCAGTGAGAAGTGTTTTCATGCTGTAAGATTCATAGTGCTTTTTCAGCTGCCTACTTGGAAGTGGTAGACAAAAAATCAATTAAGGCACTGGCCCTGAAAATGTTTCATAATCCAAAATTCCCACTCAGATAATTTCTGTGAGTTTTTTTTCTAGTCAGGTATCTGTTGGCCCAGACCCTGAGATGCCAGAGATTGTCCTTTCAGCTTCAGGGCCAAGTTAGATTTAAGAGAGGAAAGCTGAGCAACCTCTATGGCTTTCACACTTCTGGAGGGTGAGCAGTGTCTGAGCAATGGCTTTCAGCCTCTAACATTAACAGTTGATAGCATGAATTAATTTGAAATTTCTGATTTGTGCCCATTCACTGTGCCTTTAACAAAATCAAACCTATTGTGCCAAGTAGGATGGTGCATAAATAAATAACTAACTCATAGCAGCTGTGAAGTCAGTGCTTGCCAGAACTGTATATAGCAGTTCCCAGAGACCATTGGGAAGTGGTAGAGAAAGACCAGTTTGAAAAACACATTTTTAAGTACAATTTTTAATCAAACTAATAACTTACAGTGTAACTGCATCTGTGGACTTGTTTAAGTAGAATAAATGTGGAATAAATGGAATATTGACATCAAGTAAATATATAATGGAATTGATGAGAAGTATACTCTTCTCCACACTATCCATCTTCTAAACACTAAAGATCTGGGGAAGTGACTCAGACATCATCCTGCTCCTTAAAATTTAATACTAATTCATTTCCACCACATTCCTGATTTGTAACATGAACGATTGTGAATCATGGAATTGTGAGCCTTGCTAAATCAAAAGAAATTATTGGCTTTTGAGTATTGTGTGCTTAATATTTTGAAGAAGTGAAAATATGCAATACTGAATGCTTTAAATTCCCATTGCAATTACTAGTTTAGGGCCTTTTTTTTAATACTCATTGTTTACCAATTTCCACTGTTACCCCACTGACTGGACACCTGAGAACTTTGTGCTTGATATATCTGTCTATTCCAAAAATCTGTCCTCAGTCATGGAAGCTAAGAAGTTTTGAAAGTCTGCCCATCTTTTCAGTTGTTGAACTTATAATTGAACATGGAATAATAAAATAGTCACCTATTTCTTTAAAAATATAGGTGAGTCCTAAGGAGACCACCAAGGTGATCAGAGGCAGGGAGCACCTCTCCTATGAGAAAAGACTGAGAGAAATGGGATTGTTCAGCCTGGAGAAGAGAAAGCTTTGGCCTTCCAGTACCTTGGGAGAGCCTACAAGAAGGACGGAGAGGAAGTATTTGTGAGGACATGTAGTGGCCGGACAGGGGAGAATGGCTTCAAAGTGAAAGAGAGTTGGTTTAGATCAGATATTAGGAGGAAGCTCTTTGCTGTGAGGCTGGTGAGGCCCTGGCACAGGTTGCCTAGGGAAGTTGTGGCTGCCCCATCTCCAGAGGTTCTCAAGTCCAGGCTGGAAGGGGCCCTGAGCAAACGGGTCTTGTGGAAGGTGTTACTATTGATGGCAAGTTGGAACTGGAAGACCTTTACAACACCTTTCAACCCAAACCATTCTATAAATCTGTGATCACTCCACCCACTTCCAGACTCTCATACCTGTTTTGTGAGGTACCAAACATATCTGCTAACTGTTGGTCTTCAGGAGGAGCAGGAGCCCTCTTTCTTGTGTGGGCAGTGACCTGCTTCCAGCCCTCACATTCAACAGACTCTTGCCTTACTGCTCAAAATGGCACAGAGTCCACCAGCACCTCTGCTGCCATGGTGGGACAAGACTCCTGAGCCTACAGAGTTCTGAGAAGATTCCCATCACTGTTTCTCTCATCCTCCTCTGTGTTGCACAGCCTGTCATGTCCTCACATGGGAACCTGGTGAGAGACAATTTGAGTTTAAGCGACATAATTTATTTTATGTTCTTGAACATGGTTATAAAAAGAAGCTAATTTGATTTCCAAAAGTACCTTGTGAATCTGAGTTATGGATTCAAACCTTGTGTTCCCTACTCTTGATAATTTTAAAGAGAGTTGTTTAGACAGTGAAGTCTTCTTAATGCATCTAAACTTGATACACAAAAAATGTAGTCAAATTTGAAAATCTCTATCCCTTAATAAGGCAAGCAATATACACAATGCTCATGAAATGGCAAAATATTGAAACAATCTGGACCAATTTCCTTAAAGAGGAAATAATTCTGAATTGTACTAATAATTTTTAAAAGATTTACAATTTAGATGATATAGCGATTAACATGTGATTGTAATGTAGGAATGTTTTTGTGATATTCTGAAACCAAGAAAGAAAATAGTTTTACAAAGTTTTACAGGTTTCAGTGTATGAAATGAGTGATTAAGTGGTATGTAAAGCTACTGGAGTTCTTGGAAGTGAATAATAGCAGGTAAATGACCTCATACCATTTGACCTCAAAACGGTAAATGACGATTTTTTCTTGGTAGCATAAAATTATTGAATACAAAAAATATTTTGATTCATTGGATTAAGTTATCCAATGAATTATAACAGTGCATTTCCTGATTATAATTGTACAGCTCCTCAGAGTAGCTGAAGTGATGGAGAACAGAACGGACCTTTCGTTTCTGATTTTAAGGCCCAGCTTTAGAATAAGTGAAAGATCTGTGTCTGAATTAATTATTATATTAGTAATAACATAAGCCTATAGATTTGCTTTTCATTAGCACTACAGAATATTAGTTACTCAGTACAGTCTGCTATGTGTAGTAGTCATTCCCTAGTGACTAATTACAAGGATGATTCTTGTGATATTTGAAATGCTGATCTCACTGTTCATCATTGCCATGAAATGTGGATAATTTAATGTAAAGTCTGTATGGTGCTATTGAATTTCTGTGATGTAAATATGTCAAAGCCTGATATTTTCTGATCCTCTTTATGGCAGAGTCTTTGAAATATTTGTTTGTAAGGTATTACTGTCATTGATTATCAGTGGATATTCCTCAAATCTTTTTTTAGCCACTAATTTATATGTGTAATTTGTTTGTGAAACTGAAGGAAGACAACATTTTTCCATAAAAAGCTCTAATGACTGATGGAAATTTCAGAAATAAGGAGTAAGAATTCAGTTGGTGGATAGTTGTAATAGCCAGTGTACATATTGGAAAACCAAGTTCTCATTTTTGGAGATCCAGATCTGTGGTTTCTTTCAGAATTTAATTTTGAAAGACGAAACATCTGTCCAGACCTCATGGTACTAGTACATTTTTTTATCCTTTCTGGAGCCAATGAAAATATTTAGTGTATCGTAAGACTGTTGTAAACTACTTATTTTAGGAGCTGTGTATCTTAATCTTGGCAAGTGACATCAAAATATGCTGGTAGACACCTCCTGTGTGTGCTGCTGTTAGATACACGTGTTGTTATCAGCTATGCTGTTATCAGCTTTCTCTTGGCTGGCCACAGTTTTGAACGAGTGGTGAGATTTGTGGATGCCTGCTAAAATCCCTGAGGTGGGGAGCATCCTTGGGCCTTGAAGGACCTCACTGGTAGTGAATTCAGCAGAGGCTTTTCTGAGTCACATCTGCACAGATGCTGAGCTGGACAAGATGCTCCCATTAAACTGCCTGCCTCAGACCTGAGGTGTCTCTAAAATTTACTCAGCACTGTGGTTAGACAGAGGTCACAAGGCTTGAATGTTTTGACTGAAGTCCTGCTGGTGATTTATTTCAGAGATCTAAATCCTTTCATGGGTTTGAGTCATAGGCTTGGATCTGTAACATGAAAGCTGAGAGCAGACTGCTGTGTCTTTATCGGGACAAGGTTCTGAACTGACACTCATTTTCAGCTTCATGGCTTGTCAGTCTCTGGTGAGAAGGGTTAAATATCAGCTTAATGCTAACTGCCTGCTCTGTGGACTAAAATGTTGCACAGGTCTGGAGTAGATCCTCCTCCCCCCTCCTCCCCACCCATGAAGATGAATTTCACCCACAGGAATTGGGAGCTCACTGAGAAACAGCAATGGTATTACTCATTTTCTAATGTGAGCTAAGACCAACCTTTCTCCTGTGTTACACAAGGAAAGAAAGCTATTTTTAGTGAATCAGAGAATGAATTAAATGCCATGGTATAAACAAAGTAAATAATCATGTAAAGGATGGCAAACATTTTATACTTTTCAGACAACAAATGCAGAGAAATTAGTGAGGGACTTGTCATCCACATTGTATTCTGCTGCTCTTTTTTTTGTTTTGTTAGTTTAAGCAATGACATTTACTCACAAGTTTCTACTAAATGAGTAAATGGTATTCATGAGTCCTTGATGTTAGTGTGGTATTGGCGATGAAAACCTAATGCTTATCAACACCAATCTTCAAGTAAGAAAAGGCAATAGCTAAGGTAGATGGCTTCGGTTGTCTTTGAGCAAATAATAACAGGAAAAGATGCAGAACCTAATTAAGCAAATATAAGAAAATATGTATAAGAATAAACACACATCATAAACACCTGCTATTTTGTAATTGCTATGTAATACCTAGCCAGAGGGCTGAAAATCAGACTACAACATGTGCCTCATTTTGTGAAAAACATGTGATAGAATGAAACAGGAGAAAGAGAGAAAGCTCTTGTACACAAATCTTGCACAGTCTGCATGAGACAGGGTGTTTGCAAGACCCTTAGGGCTGGTCAGAAAGACAAAGGTTCATTATCCACTATCTCTTATGCCATTTGGCATGTCTGGAGTATTCTGTCTGTGGTCACACTTGTAAGCACTACCCAGCAGCTTCCCTTCATCTCTGTGGTGGTCTGCAAGATCCACTCTTTGGGTAGTTCATAGCCCTGAGCTAGTGGGCTTTGGGTGGAAAGAGCCAAAGTGAAAGAAAAGTTGAAACTTTCCACACCTTGGTCTTCCTTGCTCAGTGGAATTGCAGTCACACACAACTTGGATTCTATGGCTTCATCTATGTCGTGCTTTGTGAGTGGTGCCAGAAAAAGCTGTGAGCAGCATTAGGATTGACTTCTCTTCCTAATCCACACCCCTGCTGCACTGACTGCCCACAGGTAGGCCATGGGGAGCCTGTCAGCTCTAAGGGTATGTGCTAAGACATCCAGCAACCAGCCAAGGCTTTGGACATACCTGGGCATGTAGTGTCTTTCATAAAGTGGCCTCTGGCCTGTACTTTCAGTTTGTATGAATTGCACATTTGGTCTTGAACCTTGCCTTGGGACACCTCTTACATTTGCAGGGTACAAATGACTTTTGTGCCTGAAGGTGGAAAGATAAGGGCTATTGCCACAGAGCAGCAGAGGTCTGTGCTTTACATAGCTGCATTTTATAAAAATGTATAAATAAATAATCACATGTATAAATATTTTCATTTGAGACTAGCATATTCGTCATGAAGGATACTTAAAATCCTGTATCTTCTTTTTTTCTGTTCCGTAAGTAATACAGTGGAAGAAATCAGAATCTAATATAAGAAAGCCCACATGATTTCTTTGCTTAAGATGATCTACAGATCTTTTGTGGTATGAAAATACACTATTTTTACTTTCTTTTTCTTTTTTTCCTTTTTTGTTATAGTGTTCTTAACTGACTTTATCTTGGCCCAGGATCAGTGTTTTTGGGACATGCAGTATTACATATTTATGGAACTTAAGTACTAAAGACGTACAATTTGTTCTTTAAAATTTGGCTCCCCTTGCAGTTTTCACTTATAAACCCATATAATAAAGGAACACATGCCTGCCTGAAATGCACAATCCTTGCAGTTCTGACTAATTGCTTCCTCACTGCAGTCCTCCTTTAACACTCCCCCCTCTGGTTTTGTTTCAAGACTGTGAAGACATTTTTGCCTGCTTTCATGTTCAGCAGAAGATTGAAGACAATTGCTAGATAAACTTGGTTACCACTCTTATAGGGGCCTATAAGACCGATAGCTACCCAGCTTTCTGCATGATACCAAGACAAGAACCTGACCAGAACAAATTGTGCTCCCATTAAGCCCAATCTTTTATGTGGACCACTTTGGATAAACCAGTAGGAGAAAAAAAGAAAGGTTTTTTGCATTTTAAATAACATACTCAAGCTACCTCAGCCAAGAATCTGGGGAGTAATTTGTTTAAGGCCAAATGGCAGGTTTATGCAGGTAGGTTAGCATGTTTACCAGAAGAGGAAAATGCTGAGGCAGCAGTTACAGGCGTTGCCAGCAGTGGGGTATGCCAGCACTAGCACTATTTTTGGAGGCAGATATATGGCAACTATCAAACTTTTCCAAGAGATGTGAATCAGTCTTGTTCACTATTAGAGAACATGGTCAATTACTTTCTTATAGTTTTGATTTATTAACTTCTACTCTGAAGCTTAAAAATCTGAACCAGTAGCATATCCTACTCGCATTTGAATATGCTTGTTCTAAAGCACTGCCTTTAAAAGGTAATGCTCTGGCGATGCCAAAAGATTTTGCCTGGATGACAACTTCAGAAATACACAGAACCTATCCAATTTTATCTGAAAGGTGACTTCTAAAACATAAATGTCTAGGGAATTTAGCAAGAAAAGGTTGAACTTTAGCCTGTGTTTGTTTACATAAGGAGTGCTTTCCTGGAATGTAGACACCTAGATGTTGTATATTAGCAGTAGAGCTATAAAGGCAAAGATTTGCAGTTTACACGTATAGCAAAGCCACCGCGGCCTCCCACTCACCTGCCCCTGGGGGAAATAAGCTATTATTCTGAAAAAATGTTGTTTTTCCAGTAAGGTCTTTTGTCAGTACAGCTGTGTTTGGTAGGGCTTCGTATTCCTCTTAGGTTCACATTATTCTCAAACAAATTCCTTGTAGTGTAAACCTAGATGAGTTTATGATTTTTATTTGTAATATCTGCACTTGGAGGTCATTTTCTTGTGTCTGACTAGAGCACCTTAAGGAAACTTTGCTCTCTGAGCACCCAGGGGCTGCTCTGTCAGCCACACTGGCACCCCTTGCTTGGGACTGAAGCCCCTCTGTGGCAGCAGCCCAGGGAGGTGATGGATGCCCTGCTCGGCTCCCTGCACACCCCACACAGTCAGACCACTTTCCTTACTGCCTTGACTTCAGGTTTGCCACAGCAGAGTCTCAGACCTCTGGGTCCCTAAAATGTAATCATTGTGCAACAACACAATAACACCTCAGGCTGGAGGAGGAGGGACCCTAGAAAAGGGACCCTTGTGGTTTTATACTCTGTCAGTCTGCATGGGGACATCTGGGTCTCCCTGCTGAGTCCTTGTCTCCTGCAGCGTCCCTCACCTGGCTGTGCCTGTACATTTGTTACGCAAAAGGCTGGCAGTTCACGGACGCTTGCCTTGGGCTCTGCCACCCAGACCTCAATCTGCACAATGAGCTACCTGCACTAAATATATTCTTCAACATCTGAGACATTCTTCCTCCTAGTTTCGTAGAAAATATTCATCCCTGAGTATGACCTTTTGGCTCAAATTGCCTGCTGAAATGCTTTATTCAAACTGATTTCTCTCTTCATCTAGTCAATTACAAATTTTCAGGAAAGCTCCTGCCACAGATAATATCATATTGTGAAGAGAAACTGCCTAACATATTTTGTTAATATAATATGACTCATCATTTGCTTGATATTGCACTGGTTGCTATACAATTTCCTGCTAGAATGAATTCTTGGCTGTTTCTAATAATCTGTCTCATTGCTTACTAGCCATGGCACTTATTTGAACTTTGCCTGTGTGCTGAGGTTGGCACCATGGCATGGAAATCTATGTGGGAGATGGAATAAAACTGTTTGGTAAACCTCTGAAGAATGATATTAGTGAGAAGTTTTTGCTGAGCACATCATACACAAGGCTCTTTTTCAGGTTGTGAACCAGCCCATTATTTGTCTCAAGCAGAAGTTGCCCATGCAGCCTTTTAGGAGACTCCTCAACAAAACTTTGGTAAACATTGAGTTTCCTTATGACAAGTTGACAAGTTCTGGAAACAAGTTCTGGAAACAGTTTGTGAGTCTAGGAATTGTTCCAAATGCCCAGTGTGGCCTTTTAAAGGTGAGGAGGAGGAGAAGGGTGGATGAAGATCTCTGCACTAATTTGTTCAGCAGTATAAAGGTACTGAGGACTGGGTTTGTCTAGGCAAGACAGGAGCACAAGACCTTTCATTGCCTTTATTCTGATTGCAAGCAGTGTTTCATCTCTCCTGAGGAAGGTATTTGTGTTCACTTACAGCACAGGCCCAGCATGGCTGTGGTGGTAGACTAGGCCCTGGTCAAAATGGAGCATTGACATCCCACTTTTTGTTCAGTGCATGATACCCTGGATACAGATGCTACTAGCACATGCCAGGCAACCTGCTGAGCAGCTGTGTGGAGCATGTTTTAGGTGGAGGTAGCCAAATCAGCTGTCTGCTCCTGGCCTGAATTACAAGAGCTGCAATGTTGAGCTGGTCTGCAAAGCAAAAAATCTTGTTTTGCCTAATCTGCTAAAAAACGTGAACAGATTTTGGTCAGGAGAGAGGTTGGGACTGGAGGGTAACGTGGACTTGAGGAAGTTTATCTACACTTTCACTTGCTGTGCTTCCTGGTTGGTAACATTTTGGTAAAGACAGGTATTAAAATAAAAAAAAAAAAGTAGAAAAGTGAGTCTAAACATGCCTGGAGAATATTTGTGTAGAAAATGTTAACTTCATAAAAAAGAAATAAAAATCCATTTTAGCAGGTTCTCTTGAGATCATCTAGTCCAATCTCATACCCAAACTGGATGAAGTCACTCAGAGCCTGGTCTGGCTGAGGACAAGACATCTCCTCCAAGGATGGAGTATCTTCTTGGGGCATCTGGTACTTAACCTCTCCCACAGAGAACATTTTCTCCAGAAATCTAGTCAGAATTGCTTTTGCTGCAAGATGGGACAGTTGGCTCTTTTCTCCTCACTGCGCATCAGAAGAGAGTCTGTCTTCATATTTCCTGTAGTCCTTTCTATTTTAGTGATAAATATTATCTGTACTCTAGTTTAGTTCTAGTTGTTCCCAGGATGCATGTTTGGAGTTAGGCCTCTCCAACAGCACAACTGCCCATGGTGGCTGTGATTTTTCTACGGCTTTTGAATTGAATGGATGACAAAATCAGAACACAGCAGAATTCAGCTTAGCTTGTGCTGTCCCTAGCTCATACAGGCTGATCTCAATTCAGCCTGTGACTCTGATGACACATACTGAATATTTCTATAAGGCAAATACAGTTCAATTGCTCTGGTAGTGATGTCACCTATTTGAAGTGTCTGAATTACTATTTTAATCTAATACTTCACTGTATAAAATGATTGTGGGCCTTTTTGCTATTTCCAGCTCTATTCTCCTCCCTGGTAGAGCTCAGTAGGATCTCCATATCCGGGCAGGAATGGGGCAGGCCTAGGAGCTGTCTGCTTTGTTCAGCATTTTCTTTGCAAAATCTACAGGAAGCCAAGACAGTCTGCCTGCAAGCCTTCTTATTACATATTATTTTGTGCGGTTTCCCTATGGAAAATATATGGCTGGAAGGAATGCTTGTGTTGAACCACTAGAATGTGAAGAATTTGGGAATCAGTTTTTCTTACATAACTCTGCACTCACTCTTCAAAAGAAAAGCGACAGAAAGAAAGCTCTTTGTCATATCCTGAGTTTATTATCTCCTTTATTCACTATTTACTGGGGGAGGTTGTGACAGCCTTATGCTCTTCTAAAGGTTATTTTAGTCTGGCAGAAAGATGGAAGAAGAGGGAAAAACAGGCGAGAGAGGAAGGGAGTGAGTGGTCCCTCAAAAAAGGGAATTTACTATTAGATTCTAGTAGAAAGAAGAAAAGACAGCAAAGCAAAGGATGACATAGTTTCATCCCATTTAATGGAATGGATTTTGCTAGCAGTGTAACTATCTCAAGGAGACCTACATCAGTGAGAAGTAAATAGTGATGCTGAGAAGAAATTTTGATGTACATGACTCACTTTCCTCTTTTGCATGCGGCAGTTCCTAATGGTATTCCTTTCAGATTTCAGTGATCTCCAGTACCTGCTGCTTTTATTTGGGTTACAAGACTGTATCTCAACACTGCAGTCTTTTCAAATATTCTATGAGTTTTCAGTAATTTTTCATGAGAAAGGAATTGCTGCAGAATAGGAATGTCAAAATGAAAACTTCCATATAAATACAGTCTATTTTGTAAGTAATATTTTTTAAATTTGTAAAATCATGAAAAGATGACATTTTCATTCTTACATTTGATAATGTAATAGTGTACATGAAGGTCACAAGGGATTGAAGGGAAAACCACTAAAATTATTAATCTCCCTATTTAAGTTAGTTTTCTGATTCTGAAATTGAATTTAACATTTTGACTTAGTTTACACTCCAAATTCTTCTGCAGATCCTTAATTCTTCATCTTAGGAAACTAAAAATGTCTGATAGGAGCATGACTGACATTTACAAACAATAAATAATATGGTTTCAAAATACAGTCTCCAAGGACAGTACATACTTGAATTAGGAGGATATTAGAATTCTTTCCCAGTGGTTCTGTGCTTTGGCAAGATATTTTCTTGGATGTTGGAAACCAGCAATACAGATGGACTGAAAAAGTCAAAGAGGAAACATCTGAAGTGATTTTTTACACATTGCTGTAAGTCCCTCTTCTGTTTTAAATCAGCAAGATCTCAAACATCGTGGTAACAGATGTTGGTATCCGAGGGTAAACATTTCAGAATGGAAATCTCTCTGCATCTCCTGCTCTGCATACATAATATTAACGACATACAAACATATCTTGCCATTCTAAGAAAAGTTTTCACCTACCTTGAATAGTTGGCTTAGTTAAATAAAAGTTAGTAATCTTAAAAGGGTTAATAATCTTCTTGTGCCTGACTAGAGTAAATACTAAGGGCTTATGAATATGTATGGTAGTAAAAATAATAATTTATTATCTTTTTTTGTTTTGCTATCCATACTCATTTTAAGAGAGGTACATGACTTATCCTTTGGACAAAATCTTCTCATTTTTGCATGAAAACCTAGGTTTCACAAAATATGGGCCATGATAACAGGATCAGGGGAAGTGAATGCTGGAAGACATACACATTAAAATTAGTAGATTTGATGTTTATTGCAGACAGGAGATCTTTCAAAGGTTCAAAGGGTATTGGTTATGAGATTATTGGAGAAGATTACTTCTATTTCAACAACACAAAATATACTGCTTTTATAATTGAGTTGTCTTTCTTAATTTATCCTGAGCATTGGAAATAATCCCTTTATCCCACTGCCAAATCTAATATATTTTGTGTGTAGGATCACATAAATACAGTGGTTTCATAATTTACTTTGAAGAATAACAAAATGAAGCATACATGGGAAGAATGACCGTGTCAATAATGAGGCTCAGCAGAGCTAACTTCAGACAGTGACCTGAAAAGCTTATCTGGTATCACAAGCCTTTATTTCCTTTGCACTCATGACAGCATTCATCTGTGAGAACTGCCTAAGACGAGTAAAGTAGTTTTGAGGAGTCTCCATAGCTAATGATAGTTTGCTATTCCAGCCCAGGTGTTTAGCTGGTGTGTGGAATCCTGAGGACTACTGGGAACAAGAGAGTAAGTTACACACTTTTAAAAAAATTAGAGTAAGATGTTCATGTTTTATGTGTCTGGATACGTAAAAAACAGGAGGAAGTAGTAAAATTTCTTCCATGAAGTAGCATTCATTCTTAGAGGTTTGTTTCTCTTAATACCTGTTGGTACTTTTTGATATCTTGTTCTAGTACTAGAAGCACTTCACTGGAGACTGAGTCCCTCCATCTTCTTCCCTGTCCTCTCCAGCTGCACGTAAGTGTCTTTGAATCATCCCAGTAGGAATCTGGCTGTATCATGCATCTCATTGCCCTCTCCTCCACTCCTGTGATGATCCCTTCAGAGATATGCCCACAATTTTCATCTTGGCAGACAGCCCACTCTCCCATTCTGTGAATGGCCCATAAAATTCTTCTAAAGGAGAATGTAAACCCACTTATTTTGCTGTTCATATGGAATTCCTACCCTGCATTTTTCTCCTGTCTGCATATTATTCTGTGATTTGGCTTGATTTTACGTTTATTTCTGTCTATCATCCTTATGCCACATTCTATTTTTGTTATTTCTTCTTCTCCACCCCGTTTTGGGAAGAGCTGCTTCATAGTTCCTATTTTCTGTTTTCCCTTAGGTGCAGCCAAACCCTTCCTTGGGAATATCTTTGCTCTGGGAGCTTTCTTCCTCCCTTTCTTCTGTCCTCACATTCTTCCACAGGCAGCCCATCTAAAAAGGTATTCTTCTGCTACTTTTCTCTGTGATGTACCTCTCAGTCTTGGGTTACCTACCAATTTTCTGCTCCATCACCATGATGAATCTCTGTCAAGCTCTGTTATTCTCTACAGCTGCATTGAAGTCTGAGGTCTCATCATTTGTTGCCTTCGTGAGGCCAAACCTTGCACTGCAATGGTTTGTGCCAGGTTGGCCTCTGCAAAGAGACATCCTCTGCCTCTGCACATTCTCATTTACATGCCAAGCCCTCAGTCATTTCCAGCTGCATCTCTCTGTGTTTTATCACTGATAACATTTTCCATTTCACTGGACTTAAAAGAGAAAGAACAATATCTCTCAACATGCCTGTTATGGTGTTTGCTTTATTATTGTGGTGGGTTGATGCTGTGACTGGATGCCAGGCACCCGTCAAAGTCACTCTGTCACTCCCCTCCACAGCTGGACGGGAGAGAAAATATCATGAAAGCTTATAAGTTGAGACAAAAATAGGGAGAGATCACTCAGTGATTACCATCAGAGGCAAAACAGACCCAACTTGGGGAAATTAGTTGAATTTATTACCAACAAAAATCAGAGCAGGATAATAAGAAGTAAAAAAACCCATTAAAAACAGCATTACCCCATCCCTGCCTCCTTTCCAGGCTCTACCTCCTCTCCCAGAGGCCCATGGAGACAGGGAATGGGGGTTATGGTCAGTTCATCACACTTGGTTCCTGGTGCTGCTCATGGAGAGCAGTTGATCCCCTGTTCCAGCGTGGATTCCCTCTCAAAGGAGACAGTTCGCCATGAACTTCTCCAGCATGCATCCTTCCCATGGGCTATGATTCCTCATTAACTGCTCCAGCACAGGGTGCTTCAGGAACAGCTTGGGTTCCCCATCAAGTCAAAAGTCCTTCCAGGAAACCCGCTCCAGTGCGGGCCCTATCTTCACAGGGCCTCAGGTCCTGCCAGGACCCTGCTCCAGCGTGGGCTTCCCAGGGCATCATAGCCTTTCTTGGGCATCCCCCTGCTCCAGCATGGGTCCTCCACAAGCTGCAGGGGGATCTCTGTATCTCTATGGATCTCCATGGGCTTCAAGGGCACCGGGTCTCGACCACAGGCTGCACCTTGGGCTGAAGGGGAATCTCAGATCTGGCGCCTGGAGCACCTCCTGACCCTCCTTTTCCACTGACCCAGGTGTCTGCAGAGCTTTTCCTCTCACATGTTCTCACTTCTCTCTTCTCTGAGCACAATTACATCTGCTCAATAACTCCTCTTCCTTCTTTCATCTGTTATCACAGAGGTGTTACCACCATTGCTGATGGGCTTGGCCTTGGCCAGCAGTGGATCCATCCTGGAGCCAGCTGGCACTGCCTGTGTTGGCCATGGGGAGACCTTCTGGCATCTCCTCACAGAAACCATCCAGTAATCCACTCCTACCAAAACCTGGCCACAGAAACCCAATACAACTAGTCACTTTTTGTAAAGTGGAGGATGAATGTAATGATTGTGAAACTTGTGCTTCTTTCCTCCTGCATAATGAAAGTGGCTGAATTCCTGCTTTAAATGTGAAATTTGTTGGTGTTAACTGTGGAAACTCAAGCTGTATAATTTGTTGGCAATCTTTGCAAAATTAAAAGCAAGTGTATGGGATTATATGCATAAGTCAGTTACGAAAATCTTCTTCAATGCTGTATTGTAGGGGAATGAAAGGAGAAGAAAGATCCACAGCAAGGTAGTACTGATTAATGCAACTCCACTGCTAGGGAAATGTTCCTCTACTCAGGACATTGCCATTAGAATTAGAAAGACTTTTTGAGAAACAGCAGGTTTTGTCCTCAACAATATCTAAGTGTTGTCAAATGCAAACACCTGTAACCATTAAAACATCAAGACTTAGAAGAGAATGAACAGGACAGCCAACAGTTTTCAGGAAGTTCCAGTTTCTGCCTTTTAACTACCAAAGAAGTTGAGATTCTTGGGAAGGCTCATCCAAACTCAGCATCTGACAGCCAGTCATAGCTCCCCGTGACAGGACACTTCTTCATCCTCATTGAATCTGGATGAAAGTGGTGTGTACTAGGCCAAACAGAAATTGGTGATCCAGAAATAATGTCTTCACCACAAGTTTATATATTTATGTCTGGCTTGATGAAAATCAAAGACCCAGCTTTTCACACAGTCATCCTGAATTGAAAGAAAATTCAAAATGGTAATTCCAGGTGTCACTTCTCATACTGAATTTTAAACCAGAAAATCCAAAATGACCACCCTTAGAAGGCAGGTAAAGTAGCTATTTTTTCCTGTTAAGTGTTAGAACTCAGCTGCATGATTTGTTGCAATTGATCAGTTCTACAACTGCTCAATAATAGCAGCATTGGAGCAGGCTCCCCAGGGCAGTGATCACACCACCAGCCTGACTGAGCTCAGTGAACCTTTGGACAACACTTTCAGGCAACATGGTGTGACTCTTAGGGGTGTCCTGCACAGGGTCAGGAGTTGGACTTGATGATCCTGATGGGTACCTTCAAACTCAGCTTTTTCTATGATTTCATAATTCTACGAACTGTTGAACTGCATTCCAACTACTAAGCCACAGAATTTTTTGCACTCCTTTTATTCAAAATCATGCAGTTTATGGCTTCAAACTGCTCTCTTTTCAGTTCTATTGCAGTGAGATATGTGGCTCTCTTTGTAGGAAGTGAAGAATTTGCAATTTTATGACAATGTGAAAATTGTTATCACTCTCTGTTTTGCCCGTTTTCTTCTTGTCTTGCTGAGCAGCCTGCTTCTGCTGCTGCAGGGAGCTCTCTTATGTCAACCTTGTGTTTGACCTTACAGCACAGGTTACCCATGCCAACTAGGAATTCTTCTGTGGATGGCTGTTCAAGCTGTAAATTAATTTTGCTTTTTAAATCATCACTGAAGCATCTCACAAAAATTCCTGCGCTGATGAAAGAGGGGGTGTACATTTGCTAGTGAGTAAGCAGAATGATAAAGTCTCTGAGCCACTCGTGCTGCTCATGGGAAGGAGAGGCAGTGTTGCAGGATGAGGTGTTGACCTTGATGACTGGCCATAATTTTCAGATCACATTTCTAGCAAATCATGTTCTTTCTTCTTCCTTCCCTTTTCTAGCATTCCCGTCCCCTTTGTCCAGGGAAGAAATTCAGACATTTCCTGGATTGCTACACAAGAGCTTTCACATTTATCTTCTTCTCCTCTGTGAGCTTTTTCTCATCCCAATTTTAAGAGGAATTTAGAGGAGAGAGTGGCTGCTGTGAAGCAAGATGCTAATTGGCATGGACACTGATGACAGGGCTAGGTCTTTCAGTGAGGTTTCTGGTTTGTTCATCCACAGATTAATACAGAAATTCTCTTGGATTCATGGATGGTACAGATGAAAAAGTCATATTCGGTCATCTGGTTCATCCATCTCAGAGCACAGGGTTATTTAGCAGGACATATGTTTCTAATATTTTGTCCAACCTATTTTTATAGGCTGGGTCACGAATCATGGGGCTTACACCATCCCCAAAGGACCAGTATTCTATGTCTAACCAAATTTCAATGCTGGGAATAATTTTTTTTCTGCTATAGGTTTTCAATTTTTTAATTTTATTTTATTTTAAACTTGCTTATCACTTCTAAACACTTCCTCTCATTTTTCATATTTGAGTTCTTCATCTGTATCTTTGCTCCTATCAGATCATGGTATTTTAAACAGGGCAAATTGTTGTAGCCTATCTTTATTTTTGCCTGGCAAGTTGCCTTATAAAACCCTCTGTACATTAATGTATCATTTAACCTTCAGACTTAAACATTTTGGAAAGTTCAGCCATATCTGAACACTGTGTGAAGCAAAAATACCCATGCTCCCTTCCATGTTAATATAAGCAGTATAGTCATTCAGTTGAAGCTCTGCACGCCCATGTTTTGAAGCAGGGCTGGGAGATTTGGCAGGAAGGGTGGATGCTTACAACCAAAATGCGTCTCTTGACATCACTGAAAAATGTATTTTAGACAAATGATGAGTCCAAAAAAAGAAATCATCTCTCAGGAGTGCTGTGGGAGCTTGTCAGAGCCTGGCTGTTGGCTTTGGAGCGTGGAAGATCCTCTCTCCAGCTGTGGCTGCTGTGGGATGAGGGGATTGTGACTGTGCCAGCCCTTTGCCCTGGTGCTGGGCTGAGAAGCCCCCAGCAGGCAGGGCCCCACCTTGCTTAAGGACATGGGCACCATTTCTGGTGCTGGCACAAAGCTGACACCAGGGAGACAGGAGAAGAAAGGAAGCATAAAAATAGACCTGAAGAGAAAAAAATCTGGGAAGAAGAGGTGAGTGCAGTCAAAGAATACAGTACACACTAAGCATAGGAAGAAGTACATGACTCCCTGTCATATGGTCCTCTGCAGAACTGAGTGTATGATGACAGGTAGAAAGGTATGTATTTCTGTATCCTATGGATATAGGTACCTGTATTTTCAGTCCTAGTTTTACAGACTTAGTTTTTATTTCCAGGCTCTTTCCTTGCCTGACCAAACCCTTAAGTAGCTCAATTCCCATTTCTCATCTCCTGTCCCATGTTCTCCTGAGCACCTTTCTACCCAAAGGCAGCTCCCTGTTTTCCCCATTTCCTAGGTCTCCATCGTCCCAGCTTGCACTCCACTTCCTTTCCACAGCAACCAATAGTATATGTTACCAAATTTAGGGCTGTATTCTTTTATCAGGTAGTATGAAGTGCAGTGAAACATGCAGAATTACTGATTTGTACATAGTGGTAGGAATCATGTCTACTGTCATTTCGGTAACTATGAACACAGCATGAAGAATCTCTCAACAAAAAATACCATCTAACCTTTCTCATTTCAATAGCCATTTCAGTATTATATTTAATAGTAGTCCTGGGTTTTGATAAAAATCAAGATTTTATGAAAAAACTACATAAACAAATATTCTTTTGACCTAGGTAAGATGAAGGAAAAATAAACATTGGTTTATGCTTTAAGAGGTAAAGCTAGTTTTGCCTCCAGGAATTTTCCTTCAATAAGAGGCTAAAAGGCTGCCAGATATTAAGGACAAAGTTGTGAATTACAATATTGAAGTAATTTTCATTGCATTGAGCATTACTAGGCCAGTCATAAAGCAATATGAATTTGCATTTATTAGTCTCCTTGCTGTCAGTATCAAAGCTGCTTTTTAAGATCATGGCTTAGTAACTGACATCACTGGAAAATTATCTACTGTGTCATAAAGAAACATTTTATTACTGAACTAGGAACGTTTATGCTACTGCAAGTAGAGATGGCATGTAAAAAAATGTATTTGGTGCTTTTGGAACTCTTGACATTTATAATCTAATTCCTAATATATAAAATTATTCTACTGTTTGATTTCTTTCCAATACATGTATTCTTTGATTCCTTTACATGCAGTCATTTCAAGGAACAAACGATGCTAACATCACCATGGAAAGTAAAGATAAACCAGTTGCTACTGGTTACCCAGTTCCAAATCCAGACTATTGTATCTTCTTTAATATAATTTACTTTGTTTTCTGAATACAAACTGGATTTGTTGTCTTGTTAATGAATGAATAGAAGACTTTGCAGAAAATATTACATTTAACCAGATGTGTTTCAGAATTTAATGGGCCAGGATTTATTTTGACCTATCACTTACTAAGCTATTTGTGACTGTGTAACATACAAGGTTTATATTTCAAAAAGAAGCTCTACATAGTGATCTGATGTTGAGGAGAAACTTGAATCTTTTAAAATATTGGAGAGCATTCTGTTCAAGCTCTATTCATAGTAAAATAATGGTAAGGAAATGGTTATTGACAAAGCTGTAGGTTTCATTTCAGAATTTATTTGAAAAGAATATATTTTTATATTGACCTTTCAAAACCACATTTGCAAAAAAAAAAAAAATTATACTGCCAGATGTCTGTGTGAACTTCTTTTGCTATTGTGGTAGATTTATGTAGCTACCATTATATTAGTGTTGAAAATTTTAATAAATTAAAAAATTGGACGAATTAGTTTTTTTTATATTTATGAGAACTAAATAAATTTGTTCTTGCTGAAATTACAAACAGATAAACTCCTTTCACCTCCATTTACCCTTGAAGGAAGTATTGCAGTTAATTATCTCTATCACATGCACAGCAACATACATTGTACGCATTCATTTACTCAAGCAATTCTCTTGCATGTAAAAAGAAAAAAGAGACTTCTACTGGTAGCCAGAATTTAGGGTGGCAATTCTTTCTTCCTCATGCAGCCCAGCAGTCTCTGCAGCATGGGAATGCCAGCCCTCCTTGTTGTGGGCCCTAAGGGTGCTGAAAGCTGCATGCTGAGGAATGAAGTGGACACAGTGCATGAGTGAATTACTCATTACCAAGTGTACAAAGATTCCCTTGAAAGACTGCAGCATCTTGAAGTAAACTGCACTTCACCTTATGTTGAGTAATGACATAAAAGCCACCATCTAATGCTAATTACACAGGCTGAGTCACTGCAACTGCACAATCCTACCCACTTGTTTTCCCTCCCTGTTCTTCCTGCTTGTGACTTGTTTGAAGTATATGACAAGTACCTCTGGACAGACTGTCTGCTCTGATTATTTCATTAACTAATGCAATATGGTTCAGTCTTCATTTGTGAGGCTAGTAAGCACTGGGATGCTTCTAGTAAACTAAAAAGAGAACATTAATTACAGGGGAGGGACTTTCAATGTAAAAAATCTGTCAAAAGAATATGTCACTGTCAATATAACTGCATCAGACTTCAGAATGTGTGGTCTAGGATAGGTCCTGGTAAAGTAATTAATAGCTTCATTGGAAAGTATGATTTGGCTAAAGGACTGGTCAGAGAGTAATAGACACCTGCAAACTTCTCTGGTGATTTGTATAAGCCTTTATAGCTTATATTTTCTTGCATCTAAAACATTAGGACTGTCCAGAACGAACTCGTTTTATCACTACATATTTCTTCTTGAACAGGAGGGAGAAACCAGCAGGATAGCACTTGTTTAATTTAGGGGTTAAGCAGGAATTACATCATGCCTTTTCAGCTCTGGTGGTCTCTCATTCCTTCGGAAAGACAGTACAGCCTTGGGCTGGCTGCAGTGCACATGACTAAGTCTCCAAATCTGGATTTCCAGAGTTCATTTTAAAGAGAATGACCTGGTTAGATATCACCTGTCATAGTGGTTAAGCAGGTCAGTCTAGAAGCCAAGACTGGAGAAAGGAACACAGAAGGCTCTGGAAGGCCATTGAAAGACATTCACACAAGAGGCAAGAGCAGCTGGGTAAGGAACTGGTCAGACTGAGGAAGCCTGAGAGCTGCTACTGACCCTTAGATCTGGGACCAGAAAAGCTGCTTGATGGATATTCTTGGTGGAAAGAACAGATGGAACAGTAAGGTGACTCTTCAGTTCCTTTGTCCATCCAGGGCTTTCAATGAACTTTTAAAGGTGATTCTTCAGTCTGAAAATCTTGAAAAGGTTAAGATGACTGTAGTGCAGCTAGAAAAAACTCAAATTCAAAACTGCACTCCTATGAGCCCTCCTTGATGGTCTCTTTCTTCATGTCCTCCACCCTGTAAGAGTCTGCTTCTTTACAGATACACAGGAGCCTCAGATTGTCATGGCAGATGAACTCAATGCCCAGCTCATACCTACTCATGCATACCACTGGTTTAGATTTTTGAATGAACCACTGTGCCTAAACTTTCTGAGATCCTGGTCCCAGAGATACTTGAAAAGACATTTCTGCACAGATCACTGCCCAAAGATCTTTACCACAGATGGCAACATACATGAGAGCTGCCCTGTTTGTAACCAGACCTGACCGGACATGCAGTCCCGACAGAGACAGACATGGACACTTCTTGATTGAGATACTGCATTCACTGATGAAAAACTGATCACTGAGGTTTGGAAGTGCCTATGCATGGAAAGACTGCATAAGAACTTTGATTTTAATAGTGATATTTATAACAGCAAAGGAAGAATGGACTGGGAAGACATGAGTACTGTACCTCTGGACCCAGGAGGATCTGCATCCTAGCAGACTCTTAGCTGCCTCGTTAAAAATGCAGTATTATTTGCACAATGCTAGTCAACATTTGGTGATCTCAAAAAATATGGAGTTTAACAGATTCGTTAATTTGCAATCAAGATATGGATAAACCAAACCACCTAGTTGCTGACTAATAAGCAAAGAAGTATTATTTTTTAAGTCTTTGTTACCTAAGGTTTCCTGCCATGTTCTCCAGCTGCTACTTCAAAATTTTTCTTGTGTTATTACCAAATTGCATATTTTAAAAAGTCATCATGCAAAAGCTGGCTGATTAAAAGCAAGTTACTCATCCAACTCATTACAGCTTTCATGAGTATCTATCTCATAGCAGCCGGAAGAGTTATTTTGCTATAGTGGCATTTTCATTAAATCTTCAATTTTAATTTCTGTTTATCAAGCCTCATTTCTCCAAGGATCAGATGTCTTACAAATGTATCCAATATTCTTTTGATTTTGCCAACCAATTTCTTTGAGGGAGGAGGTATAGTATGAAAACTCTACTAATGACCATCAACATGTCCCTTTAAAATTCATATTTAATTTCTGAGTTTTCACTGCATAGATTTGCACTCTTTCTGATCAAAAACCTCTACCTTTTGTACTTGACTTGCCAGAGCAATTAATTGTCTCTAACACATTGCTATTTTTGCTTGTTTTTTGCTGTTTGACTTTCTTTCTTTTCCTCCTATCTATGATTATGAAAACCTGTCATGGTCCTGAAAGAAAGAATATTGCAATGTTGTTTTGAAAGTAGATGCTCAAAGTTTCCATTCTTTTTATTTGTGATGAAATACAGCCCACAAATCTCTGTACCGTCCATGACATGTGAATTGTGGAAGATTCAATCCATTTTGGGGACCTCAGAAGACTTTTGAAACCACAGTTACAATCAACACTCCTCTTTTCTATAAGTAGTCACTATCAATGCAGTGGGTGAACAGAAAGTTTTCTTTCAACAGCTCCAGAATAAGTTCTTAGTATCAGTAAAGGGAGTTATTTTTAGAAAATTAAACCCATATTGTCAGGCTTGTGTTTTGAGAAAAATACAATAATCTTTCAAGAGAAAGATG
Source organism: Molothrus ater (assembly GCF_012460135.2). NCBI lineage: Eukaryota > Metazoa > Chordata > Aves > Passeriformes > Icteridae > Molothrus > Molothrus ater. The sequence continues at coordinate 4,261,453 of NW_023416471.2, read as the reverse complement.
GCACAATGCTGTCAAAATGGTATTAAACTTTGACATATGTAGTGTGTTCTTGATCAGTGTTATCAAGATTGGACACAGTATAAGTAATCACAAGAAATTAAAATAATACCATTTAGTTTGTTCTTTAATCTTTGATCAACATGAAAAAGGCTTATCTGCAAGCAAATCGAGTCTTATTTTAGCATAGCACTGGGATGGACTGTTTGAAGTGAGTGGGGGTTACATCTTCAGCAACATTGTTCACCTTCCTTTTTAACTTTTCCAAATAAGAATTTTTCCATGAACTTAATAAATTTGAGAATCTGTGATGGACTATTTTCAGCTGCAAAATACCACTGTGTACCTCTGATACAATCAGATAACTGCAATCCAGATGTAAAATAATCATCTCCAAGAAGCAGGCCTAAACAGAACAAACATCCTGATGGCAACAGGGGAATTATTTTCACTCCCAAATACTTTCCTTTACAGATTATTAGGAAAAGCAGTTGTCATCTAGTATTCATGTGGAAACTAGAAATCTGTTTTCATGAAGAGGATCTATCTTTTCTCTTAAAATGACACTGGATACAAGTTCTCCAATTTTGAGTTTTGTAAGCAAGCTGAGAAGAAGGTAAGAAGAGCAGTCTGCCGCTATTGCAGAGCTGCTAACATTGCGGGTCCCCAGCATCCAGAGTACAGATAAGAGAAAGACAGAGAAACAGCTCTTCTGGATAATTTTGCCATTTCCATTAAAAAAAAAATAAAAGAAACTGTGCTTATTCTTTGTCTGCTGGGCCTCCCTTACAATGGCAAACCTTTCCATCAGTCCTTTTCCAGTTCCAACAAACTGCGGGACACACTGGAAGTGCTAGAATAGCACAGGTCTTTGCACTCAAGGTGGGGGAAACCACAAACAGCCATGCAAAACTCTGCTACTTTCTTTCAGCTGTGAAAGCTGAATCCTTGGCCACTCAGTCTTCTCTGTCAGAGATCATGGTCACTACATATGTGCCAGGAGATTTTCTGTATTACTGAGAGGATTACAAAGGAATACGTGGCTCTAGCAGGGGTAAAACACTCTTTCCTTTCAGCTCAGTCCAGACAAAGGCATTGGTGTCAGAAGGAGCTTTTGAACTTGTGGCACCAATAATTTCTCACATTATCGGTCATTTGTACCCTCTGGTTACTCAAGGAAAAGAATACAGGATGAAAACAAGGCCCAGCTTCTATTCACTCAGTGGCAGATTTGTTATCACAAGATGTATTTGTCATCTCTAGGGCACTCATTGACCATGGCTGTGAGCCCAGACCACAGTGAATTGCAGGGACATTCCAATAAACATAATGCAACCAAGGCAAAACTGGTGGGAGAGACAAGCCAGTTAGCCATAATTTCCAGTAAAAAAAAAAGTTATAGATTTTGATAAAGATCCATCAAGTATGAAAGGGATGAAATCAGCCAGTTTTCTTTGCAGCAAAAATCACTATGATTATTTTACACTGACTGGTTATTGTATTTTCTGTTGGTTATTTTCTACTCACTTCCTTTGGAAAGTAACAGTTGTATATAGTAGTGTTTCCAGCTGTTTCATCAGTAGTCCTTGATAGAGATGTTTTAAAACTGTGACACGTTTAATCAATAAAACAGGGGTAGGCTTAAAAGAGACAAAGTCAGAACTCCCATAGCAGCTGAACAGGTACTAGATTATTTATTTATGAAGCAAAAATAGCTCAGGTTTTCTCATACAAATCAATGTTAAAGTATGTATTTTCCTTTTCCTCAAATTAATTTTTCAGGTTCATTACCAGAACACAGACAAGCACAGATAATATTCTAAGCATGGAGTTGAATAGTGAAGATAGTCCTTAATCAGCCCAAGAAAAATAAGAGAGAGACTGAGATGGAAACTCTTATGGTCATTCGCATTTTTAATACTTTAGAGATATCACTGTCAATCTGTTATTACATAGTGCAAAATAATAAACACATTGTTAGTCATTAAAATGAATAAAACCCATTCAGATCAGGTATGCCACAGAATGCAACTACTTCAGTTAGGCTTGGTTAGATTAAAATTTTTAGTTTCCTGGTATCTTCTGCAAAAACTTCTAAGACTTCTTTCTGTTGTTTTCCTTTTTCTCATTATTGCTGTTGGACTTTTTGTGTGCATGTGCATGAAGTCAATGTATATCTGTATAAAATTTAATAATTGCTGCCCATAAAGGAAACAAGGAATCCTATATTCAAGGCTGGGACTGCTTTTCTTCACTGAAACAAACTTACTAAGCGTCAGACTAATTTAAGCATACCTCTGCTCACTCTTTCATGCTATTATATTCGAATAAATATATTCAGGAAACTCATGAAAAATTTTTAGACAATGAGGTTCCAGTGTAAAGGAAAAGTGAATGCTTTTCTCTATTTTGATGTTTCCAAGTGGATCCCCAAATGCAGATAACCTGCTGCTCAGAAGAAAATGATATCACATGTCCCAGAACAACAAAATAAACAAAATTCCTCTGTCTGAAGATTGTATCCTAAACATCTCCCATTCACAACTTCCTCATCATCTTTTTACAGTGGTAATGGGACCATATTGTTTGGAATGCATTTTGCCTGTGACTTAGAGCTGGTTCTGGATTTATATCTAGCAGATCAATCAACAGAGTGCCATGCCCATGGATATGCTGTGCTTACATGGGAATTGCCATTTCAGAGTCTGCTACAGGCACATGCAGGAAAAGGGATAATTTCTGTGGGGAAGCTGAAACCTCAGAACCTTGGTACACTGTCTGAAGTGAAGCAATGATGCTGAAGCCCCTGTGATAATCCCCAGCCCCTCCTGTGCCAGACAAAGCAATCAAACAGTGCTGGGCTCTTCCACTCCCAGTCTGTGTCCTGGACACAGCCCTGCTCTGCCCCACAGTGAGTTGGCAAATTTCGGTTTTATGTTCCCTTGAGAGGTTGAGATAGTTTTATGATGGCTTTGTTTTAATGTAAGTCAGAGTTATTGTACACAGGAGATTTAGGAGGATCTATCTTCTCTCTCTCTTAACTAAGCTGAGGTAGAAAGAAGGACTAAATGTCTTTATCTGTCATTAGGTGGCATCACTTCCACCCGCAGAAAACCTTGGGGTCTCTGAGTTACAGAAAAAGAGCAGAAAGAAGTATATTTAGTTATAAAGTAATAGCTCTCAAATTACTTTGGAAGTAAAAAAAAAGTGAGAATGAAAAAGAAAATTAAAGAAGATAAAATCATTATTAAAAAGCCCTTTGTTTGGAATGGTTATATCCCAGAAAGAGTTTTCTCTTCCTATCTCTTGTGATTGTAACATTAGTTTTGCATCCATATTTTTCTTATATTTTTCTTATATTTTTCTTACAGACCAAGTTGCTGAGGTCAATGCAACACCTTTTTTCATAAGGCATTTTTTAAGGAAATTAGTGTAGAAGGTAAATGAACAAAAGGTGTACATGAGGTTTAGGAATTGTCAGCTAATACCTTTACAGCCTGAAAAAAAATCATTCTGCAGAATAGGATTTTGAGTTCTCAGGGAATCCAAGTCTTCAGATTTCAAGTCAAAACGGAGATAAAGTGTTTATTTTTTGTTTCAAGATGAGGCATTGCTATCTGTGTTTAGGGAACCACTTAGAAAATGCCAACTAGAGGGAGTAATGGAAAACACATTTTCTTTGAGTTCTTTTGACCAAAGTAGGCTCCAAAGACTTCTTAACTTTCTAGACTTCCTGTGCAAATTTTATGCACACAGGAAGTGCAATCACATGTCATATTGCTTTTACCACTGAAAGATCTTTATAGAGCAATTTTATTTCAGTTTGTATTTCCTTATTCTTTCCATGAGATATTTAATGGGTACTTCTGGGGCACAGTCATCCTAGGGGTATTCCCAATTGATGTCACTGTAATTACACCACAAGTGCTACTATTTTTCAGTTTCAGGGCATTTTTTCCTCTAACAGAAAAAGCCACATAAATTTATTTGTCATGGACTGTGAAACATTAGGATTTTGACTTATAATCAAAGAATCACAGTAACTGTGATCTGAAGTGATGTGCCTTTTTTATTAAAAAAAATTGGGCAAATTGCTGTAGTCATAAGCAGAGGCTAAAAAGGAATTTATCTTACTGCAATATTACCAAAGACTGCAAAAAACCCCAGATTCTAAAGGACATCCTCCAGTGAAGTGTTTGTAAAGGGGTGGTCTCTCTGTTTGTGCTGTTTGCTGGTTTTCAGCAAGGTGCCACTTTGTTTTCCACTGTGCAGCCTGGATAACATGAGTCACAGTGGAAAGGATTAAATTAGCTGATTTACTTCTTTATGCATTGCTTGTCATGCCTTACTTTAAAACCTTCAGCATGCATCAATAAACAACATGCTGCTATGTCTTTCAAAGTGCAGTGTGTGCACTTTGCAAGTGTTCCAGTTCAGAGACATTTTCTTTTCACATTAGCAGATACTTAAAAAAATGAAAAGAATATTCTATTCTCTTATGAAACCAGATGTTGCTATAACTTCTTATGTCTTCATGAACAAGCATTCAGGATTTCACTATAAAGGCTCTAATTATTCCATCTGCACTTACACTTACATAACCTTCATTTGTAATTAAAATCTATTTCTGTCTTAATTGTGGACTTGATTTTCTTAACTGGTGATATCAATGCCATTTTATGCACTCATAGCCATAGGTTGCTAAAGCTATACACACATACATGACTAAGCACTCTTAACCACAAATCAGAAGAAGCTTGGTATGATGTTTTTTCTTCTTATCACTTCAAGACAACCTTATGAAAATCTCTCCATTAACTGTTTTCCTATATTCTGATAATATATCTGCAATTTCTGTCTTCTAAGTTTCACTGAACACCACAATAATGTGACTTTGATGAAAATTCAACAAAAAACAATTAATGGAGGTAAGAAAAATACACCTCATAATGCAAACCATATTTTCTCTGTTCCCTCAAAGATGTAGAGTATAATTTTGAAAACAGCTGTTTAGATTGTAGACTAATCAGTTAATCAGACTCATCCAAAAGTTTAATCATCTCAGCTCATCTACTCCTGACAAGATCACATTTAGGATGGCTAACACCTGAGCATGGAATATGTCACTTCAACAGTGCACTTCTGTTGCCTTGGTGACAGAGTTGACTAAAGAAGGGCTTAATGTCATGAAGTACCTTGACAACCTGTCAAGTGTCTCATGATAATTGTGATAATTCATGTGATGTAGAGCTGGGACAAGAGGTCTTCTGAAAAAACACAGGACTATCAAAGCTTCCTGCTGTTGTGCACAAATGCACAGCCATAGATGGTTCTTCAACTTGTCCTTTGGCCCATGGCAAAACCTGGCACACATTTGCTCTTTTTACATTTGCAAGGATTATTTGTGCAGAGGCAGCTGGTACAAGAACATTGCTTTCCTAAATTCCCCTGATTATTTTATAATAACTGCAGTACTTCAGTCAGCCTGTATGCCAGCACAGACATTTAGAATGAAAAAAGGATCAGAAAGTAGCAAACTTTCTGGAATGGCCTTTGTAGGACAATATATGAGCACATAAGGGAATGGAAACCCTTATCTTTTCTTACACAGTTGTGCCACCCTGCTTTTTTTTTTTGCGGGCCTTCAGCCTGCAAGTGCAAGTACAGCAGCCAGCCTGCCACTCCTCACTATGTTATTACACTTCTGCCAGGGGATCTTTTTTAAGAGTAAAATACCAGGTGTTATTAGAGGGTAAATGTGGTTTTCTAAAATGCAGGAGAGGGCACGTATTAAAGTGGGAAATGTCTTGGGTGTAAATAAGACCTCTGCCTCTCTAAAGTGGTAAATGGAAAATGTGTGCCCCACCCTGATACCTTGGTGCCTGCATTTATGTAAGTCTGGCTCTGTAATCAAGGACTTTGGACTTGTTTCCCCCTGTGGTTCCTGCATTTCTTGTGGTAAGGAGAATACAGGTGTGAGCATCGATGCACCCAATGGTCCATGGCTGTCTGAAAGGGCCATTCTCTTGAGCTATTTTCCATCTCAGCCATTAATGGTTACTAATTAGTGGTTATTAATGCTCACCACTGTTGAGTAAAACACTGCTAACACTAGCAGTTGACATTCCAAAGCAAGGGGCATGAACTTATTTGGGCTGCCCAGCTCTGGAAAGCAGTAACAAACTGTGTCTGAAGGAGTTCCTTTCCTTCTTAGTGTTAAAGGACCAGGAAGAGTTTTTAATATGTAAGTTTTCCAACTATGCTTCATAGATTCAGATCTGAGAGAGTACGATCTCCTCCTCACTCTGCCTCCAGGGAACTAGTCATATTGGCTACGATAATGCCTGTCCTTCTGAAATGAAGGTGTAGCAGTGCTGTGTACCTGGGGACCACAGCGTGTTCCTGCCTTGTCCTGTGTCCAGCCCTGTGTCTGAGGGGCCAGTGGATGGCCAGGTCATGTGTGGGGGCCTAGATCCCTCTGCTCTACAGTCATGCCTTCAGAGAGAGCTGATAGTGTGCCCTTTATAAGAAAAGGCTGACTGATGCAACCAATGACTAATGCAACAGAGTTTGGATTCCAAAGCGAGCTGAGTTGGGCAGTAGCTATAAAACACTAAGCCATGATGTTTTTTGGGTCTTAAGTTGAAATAAACCCACATTCCCAAAATGTTTTTCTTTACTGAAGGAATCTTAAGATCATTGATGAAAAGGCTAATAGTTTCCCACTTGTTTCTAAAAGACATCCAGCTGTTCAGGCTGCTGGAACACCCATGAGCCATGTGAAATGGCCCTGAGAGAGCAGAGGAGCCTACACCTCCTGAAGGACAGACTGAATGTGCCAGAACTGTGACTGCTCTCTGTGGCTAGATGGCACATAAAAGAATAATCCTGAAAGTTTTGTGACTCACAGGAGCTCTACTGTGAGCATCTTTTTGAAGCTGTGTTGCTGCAACATTTTATTCTCTTGCAATGCTATGTGCTGGCCTGTGCTGTTTGTCCCCTGTTTATATCGAGCATGACCTGTGACTCAGCTCTGGAAAATCTACTTTTAGAGGAAAACTGAGAGAGCTTTAGCAGCAAATTCTTCACAAATGAAAAAGTTTTTATTTCAGGTAGCCCAGTTCTACACAGCCAAGGAAAAAGATCTTGAAAATATATGACATGAACCACAGTCTTACTCAATCTTACAAAGGCTTCCAGGGAAATCTAAAGTAAATAGCAGGTGTTTATTTCATAAATAAAACAAATATGTTAGAAAAACCCTCCAGCTACTCTGGCACATTGCACTATATGCAACCACTAAGAAACTTCTTCAAAAACAAAAATGCAGTCATACCTTTGACCCAAGCACCGGAATAATGATGCAAATGAACAGAGCTCCCTTTAGTTGTTGAAGAGTCCTCAAGAAACCAGATTTGTTTCTGGCTTCTACTGCAATCTGTCTTTGCTTCCTAACGATTTTTCTTTTTTTTTTTCCAGACTGAAGTTGTTTATGAAAATACTGCAATATTGAAGAAGAATACTTGTTGAGAGTTTACAAGATTGTATTTGGAACATGTACTTTTGAAAAGACAGGAAAAAAAGAAAGAAACAATGTCAAAAATAGCTATTAATTTTCTGAGGGATCTTTGCCCTGAAGCTGTGTTATTTCTATACGCAGAGATAAAGGAAACTTCTCCGAAGCCAGAAGTACAATTTGAAATTTTTGGTAACACCAGGAAATTTTCAGCTTCTCCTTCATAAGTTTGCTCTGCTTCTCCAGTAATTATAACATTTCAGAGAGTGGAAACAAACAGAGTTAAAAATAGAGTGAAAATCTCAATGGGGGAAAAAAGGATAATTTTATCACTCTTTCTTCAAGAGCTCTGTAGTACTTTCATCAAGTTCTTTGTAATATTAGCCAACATTCTGGCTTTATTTTTAGTCTGGACTTACAAAAGCTACAGTGTCTAAGGCAAAAATGAATATGTAGTAAATGAGTTTCAGTTTCCCCTTCCTTCAGCATTGCTGTGGGTGGCTATGTATGCACTTTGGTTCACATTTTTCTCTTTTGTGAATAGTTCCTCATAGCCACATTTATGGTGGCAGCAAGAAGTGAAGTACTAGTGGTAGGATGTGAATTAGATAGCTTCTTGAGTTGCCTCCTAGTCCTGTTTTCCTGGATTTGTATGATTTTTATGTTTCTGCAGCACTTTGCCTCTGAGGATGGTGGCCAGGACTAATGAGACTTGTTCCTTCTGCCTTCTTTCAGGCAGACAGTAGTGAAGAAAAGAGTTCCCCTATCCCAGCCAGTGTTGCAGATGAATCAGAGCACCAGCCCAGACAGCTTGTGCTAAGTCCCCTGCTACTGAATCAGTCTTGCTTCTGGCAAAATTGAAGGTTTGTTTGGCTACATCACACGATACAGATAATGGCTTGTTGGACAGACTCTTCTTGGCAAATTGCTCCACCCAAGTAGGTCAGCAAATCAAACTGCTGCAGCATGTACAGAAAAAAAGTAACCCTTGGCTATCTTGTGATATGAGAGCAGCTGTCAGGAAGCCCCTTTCTATCCATTAGCTCCTACTGCTTTGCTTATCAGGCATGTTCTGTAAACTTCCAACTAGCCCTTGTCAAGCAGCACTGCTTGGAAGAGGATTTTCTGTAACCTCTTACACGTTTTCTTTCTCAGTATAAATGCCAGGAGTTTTATAACTATGTTTTCTTGCATCAGGCATGGTCTGCTTCTGCCGTCAAAGTCACATCCATTTACTTTTCCCAAGCTTCCTCCACTATGAACTTTCCCAGTTGTATCTTCTACATTCATCTCTTTCATGATCCTTTTTTTTTTAATTTAAGCCTTATTAAAGGGTACTAACAACGGAATGTTGTAATTAAGGCGCAGATTACTACCGGAGAAGGAGAACATTCTTTTTTCATATTTTTTCTGCCACTCTGAGCCATTAAAAACACAGCTTAGAATAACAACAAATTTAACTGATTATCACATGGCAGCTACTTTACCTTTTTTCATGCTTAGATATATTTACTCAAGTAAGACCTATCTCCAGGTGGGACTTTTTTGTCCAAGTAACACACAAAGGCCAAGGTGGTTCAATAACACAGAGGGGGAATGATCATCACCCCATCCAGTCTGTGGCTGAGTTGAAGATAGCTGTCCTTCTAAAAGGGATATCAGCTTTACCCACACCATTCCTGAGGGCTGGGGCTATGGATAAGCAGAATGTGGAATGCCTGCTGAAGTGATATTCCAGCCCTCTGTGTTAAAGCACAGGGTCACTCAATGACTACTTTTTGGCCCGTCTTTTGGTCAAAAATGGGCTTGTACCCTCTCTGCTGGTGTTGCCCCTGATATTTCAAACACTTTAAATGGATAATTGAAGTTTTGTGGCTCCTCTCTTTGCTAACTTCTCCTGTCTTCAGGTGTGAATTTGGCTGAAATCCAGAGTTCACTGCCTGTCACTACAGGTGATTTCTGTTTTCTTTCTCCAGTATTAAAAAAAGGTGTTAGGATGCCCAGAAAAACAGAATTTTTGGGCAGAGTAAAAACTTCAGCTCATCATAAAATATATACATGAACCTCGTCATTGCAAACATGAAGAAGATTTGTTAAAAATCTTCCATAGCTACTCTTTCAGGTCTACAGTAGGACTGTAAATACCCTGCTAGAGAGATTAGCAGCTAACTTCTAACCAGGCATATTTTTCTGGCAGGGAAGGCAGATGTGTGCATGCCTGGCTCTGAGCCCATCTCCTGTCACAGGCATTCACTGGTGAGTGTTAAGTCTTTACTGCTTCTTACCTAAATAACACATGGCTACATTTCTTCTGTTGTTTGTTTGTTTCCAGTCTATCCATGGCTGTAGAATGCTCAAGAATAAGACCATACATACCATATTGTGGTGTTTTTCTTCTACCTCTCTTGAGTGTTTGAAGCAAACAGAGTCACATTACTGCCATCACCCCAGAGCACCTCAGGAGCATTATGAATATGAGTCAGATTCCTTCATGCTGCTATCTGACAGGATCAAATTTTTGCAAGAATTCAGCAGAAAAACACCAACTGTGCCTGTTCAGCCGGACTACTCCGTGTGTCAGGAAGGCAGAGCCAAGGTTTCACTCTGACCTTATACAACTCCTTCTGTGGGGAATACAAGTGATAAGTAGGCTTTTGTTTTCAGATTATGCATTTTTTTTTTCATCCATTAAACCAGGCTGTAGTGATTCAAGGGTTGAAATGTGATTTTTTTCTTCTGTTGGCAAACAGTCCTGTTGTATTTAATTAGTTAATTATATGCATGGTCTTACTGGTGCTTAGATATGTGCTTTTGGTGGGACAATGACACTGCTAATAAGCAATAAAATATTTGCTTAACTGGAAAGTCCTGAAGTGAGAGGGCTGTGACATCACCTGTCAGAGCCACGAAGTGGTAAAATGACCGTTTTGCTGATGGGAACTAAATGAGCAGTAAACTCTAAATGTAACACTAAATGAGCAGTATTGTACTAATTCCTTTTCATTATGAGCTTTTAAACCAGATTTTAAGTGGATAACTTAGTTAATTCAACCTGCTCAAGCTTGAATGTCCACCATTTCCAGACTTGAATTTTATGGTATATGTTAATTCTTTTGTTTTAGCTCAGTTTCAGTGTTTCTATTGTCAACAGTTCATTCATCAGCCTGACTGTGGACTAAATCAATTCAGGTCTAAATTAAATGGTGTCTCTTATATTGTTTGAGACAAGCTAACCTAGTGTTTACTACAGTGAGAAAAGAAAATAATTTTCTTCTGTGTGATTATTCACTGACATCATGTTCCAAACTGTTAGGGAAAGATCAATGATAAGAATGGCCAGTCAAAAAATCAACATTCTTTTTTGGAAACTGACTACCCACAAAGATATTTTACTGTTGGCAAGATATCTTCTGCTGAAAAGTTTCTGTTTTATAATTTAAATACAAAAAAGCCAAAGGAACAAAGCCAGTTTTCAACACATAAAACCTGAGCAAAATTTTTCATTCTCCATAGTTTAATGCAATAAAGAACTTCAAGAAATGATGACTAAATTAAAATATTCACACAAGTTACTATTCCCTTGACAGGCCCCCCTGCTCCCATCATTTAATGGATGCTTTGACTAGCCCTTCTTTTGAGGAGCTTTTCAAGCAAATTGAAGGGGATAAGAATCAAAAAAAGAGGAATATCAGTATTCCTTCCAGATACATAGTTGTTATGTACTGTAATTTGTAAACCTTTTATTAAGTGTCCATTTTATGTAAATCTTTGGCTCCTATTTTCTCAATCTGCAGATAAAAAGATAAATAGGCCACAGGCACCAGAGATTTTGGACAAGGGTTTTCCAAAGACACATGCTTGCTTTCAGTAGGACACTAAAGTCTGCTAGATACATCTTCTCTCCATGAAATGTAAAACTCTGAAATTGTGTAAAAGTTGGGGTTTGGAAAGCACAAATAAAGAAGCAAAATTCTTACAGTAATTTTGCTGGGGCACACCTTTTAGCGATAACTCCCTGGGAAAACCTACCATGCATACATTTGTACAATCTGCCAAGAGCTGATAACCTCACCTTACCTATCCAAAGAATGTCTCTAAATATTAATTTTGTATTTAGATTGATAGGATTGTTTTCACCCTCAGTAGAGTGGATTTCAATCACTATGCGCAGAGCTTTCTGCTCTCCAATCTGCCAGCAGCACTGGGGAGGTTTAGACTTTTTCCAGGTGTTGCCTCCATCATGTTTAATTCCCAGTGTTAGAAACCTTTGAATGTAAAATATGGTTCAGACAGTTGATAAATGAGTACTCTGGGAAGGCTTGTTTGTCAAGGTGAACAATGGAGATGCAATTGTTCCAAATATTGTCCATGGTTGACACCTTGCTTTTATGTTGTTGTCTGGACACTTCTTGGAGAATCAAGAAAGTGCCAAATAAGACCATATTTTTTCAGAATGAGAACTAGCCAGTCTGAAGGAATTCTCAGCATCAGGGCAGCAACCAGGTAATTAATTTGTACAGTAACTGTTGTTCAATGTATGCACGTGAAGGTGTTTATTATTATAGCCTAGGTGGTCATCTCATACCCTCTGTGCTTGGCTTGTTCATAGCCACTACCATACACTCATATTTAAAACTTGAGAAGTTCACCATAGCAACAGAGATGTCTCACCAGGTTTTTCCACGATCACAGGGTTTTCTGTTTTTTGTGGTTGATGTTCCCCCTTCTCATTGGCCAGTAGAAACAGGGGAGTAAATACAATGAAGCCCTGGATTCAGGTTATCCCAAAGGATAAACAAGAATGAGAAGTGCAAGATCTGAAGGTATAGGAGTCATGGCTCTTCTCCATTTAAAGGAGACTGATTTTCTTCATAAAGGTTATTCCAAAGCAGTAAATTGGCGTTGATGCACAGGCCCAGACTCTGGCTTTCACAGAGCAGTGCTGGAGCTTTGCACCTGAAGTTTGTTTCAGGATTAGGTGTTTGAAAATGGGACATTATGTGAGAGTGCTGCAGATACTGGACTGGATGTAGAAGATGAGCAGGGTGGAGTCAGAGTACAGAGAGACCTTGTTAGATCTTGTCCCCGAGCTGCACTGATGAAGCTGCTTCTTGCTTAAGCCTTACCAAAGACACACCACATTGCAGCTCTCTTAATATTTAGATGTCTTTTTGCATAAATAATAGTGAGACAGAGCTGGAAAAGATACACACTGTTTTGCTTAAAATTAGAAAGTGGTGATTAGAGGCTTGGGATTAGATGCTTCATCCATTTTAAATTTCTCTCCGGTCGTTTCTCCTGTGGCCAGGGGGCTGAGTAGGAAGGAAAGTACACACAAATTTGGTGTAAGACACTCAGTGCAGTGAGCTGGGAGCCTACATCTTGTTTTTTAAAGTGTCTATGCATTTGGGAACTTACATCTAGACGTTTCAACATTTCTGAAGATTTTAAAGTCTTTCTGCCAGTAGTATGGTTTGGGAACCTATTTAGTTAGATTAATTACAAATTCCTTGATTGACTATCTATATATCCTTTTTTATCCTCTCATTATCTTCTCTACCCACCCTCCCATTAAAAATGGTGTAGTAGAGTTGACAGAATCAACTTTGGTGGTAGTGTGAATCATATTTAAACTGAGGAAATAAATTAGTATAGTCACTGTCAGATGCTTTCATAAGGCTTTCCATGCTGAATGACTAGAGACAATTAAACCTTGCTTAATTTTAATGGCTATCCTTTGTTAAACCTCACCTTTGTTAAATCTGCAGTGGCAGTGTTTGGGGACTGCTCTTTTATTATATTTCATTAGGCATGAGCCTGGTAACAGCAAAATATATTTTAAAGAAAATGCTAAACTCTGATTATGACTGGTTTGACTGACACTGATGAATAACATTCATACAGCATGGTTCTGCCTGGCCTGATATTAGCATAAGAAAATTAGGCAAAACTCTGTTAGAATGCTAACATATATTTAAAAGCCACTAAGTTGAATGTCTTATGTAGATACAAATCCATCCACTTTACATCATCATCATCTGTAGCTACTGTTCCATTTGCCAAGGTAATTTGTTCATTTATACCTGGTTTGTGCAGCTTCAAGCCATAATTTTTGCAAGGTCTTGTAGATACTATATAAAAACGACAGGAATTAGGATCAATTTGCCTGGAAGACACTACTTGTCTTGGAACATGCTGTACTCAGTGCTCTCCTCTAAATAACTGGACACCAGCTCTCTTGTGAAGACTTTTGTCAGGCTCTAGATGACTAACCCTTCTTCACAGCGAGGCACTGTATTAGAAGGACCCTCCACCCATTATTTCACATTGTTTCTGAATGAGTTCATGTCCAAAGAATGGAACGGGGTGACTCTGGAGTCAAATAAGGAAAGCTTGTAGTGATTAATGAAGCTGATAAAATTCAGATTTCCCCAGTCTGGAGAGAAATTCAGCTGGACTCAGATCCACAAAATGAGTCAAAGACAGTTGTGTCCAAAATGTTATGTCTTAACTGAATTCATTGCTTATGGGGAAAATGTAGACCTTAAACTCTAGAGGCTGTGTAAGCAATGGAAACTTCCTTGCATGACAGAAATAGATTTCTACTTTCTATCTGCCTGCATTTTTCTCACTGGTAGATCTGGACAATGGAGGTAAACATGAGAGTAATATTAAATATGTTCACCCATTATGTTAATGACTTGGTTGCTGACATAAAAGATCTCCCCCTTACTTCTTTGTGGTTCCATTATGTTCTGCTCAAGAAAAAATGGCAGGACTTTTGACAAGATTTTATTTGAAACTACATTTTCAAAGTACCAGAATGTCTCACCCCAGTCTCATAGACAGTTATTCCTCAGTCAGGATTCTCATGAGTGTGTCTGGTTTTGTAGCTTTTTATTCTGCATCTGTGCAGTTCCAGATGCAGTGGGTTGTAGTAACCAAGCAGAGCATGAATCATGGTAGCAAGGCTCTGGTCCAAGAGGAAATGACAGAGTTTTTGGCTTAAAGATAGAGGGAGGCATTTCTTGCCACTGTTGCTGTTGATGTGCTCCTGTTCATTGGCTGGCCTGACATACACATGCTCCCTATTGGCCCATTAATGCGAAAAAGAGTAAGTTCTGTTTCCTGACTAGCTTCCTGACATTTCTTCTTTTCATGCCAGCACCAGTTCTGGCCTGCTTGAGGGCAGCTTCAGGTGCTGTATGGTGTGTACATGAGGTCAGTGCAGTGCTGAGCTGATGATTCTGGCTAAGAACCATGATTCTGATGCTGTCCTAATCTAATGCTAAGTTCCTGGTAGAGTCCATCATGTCATGAAGTGCCCATTGAATCAGAATCACAGAATGGGCTGGGTTGAAGGGACCTGAAAGATGATCTGGCTCCAACCCCTCTTACCATGGGCAGGGACACCCCCCACTATCCCAGGCTGCTCCAAGCCCCATCCAGCCTGGCATGGAACAGCCACAGCTTCTCTGGACAACCTGCACCACGGCCTCACCATCCTCACAGAACAGACATTCCTCCTGATCTGAACCTGCTCTTTCAGTTTGAAGACATTTCCCCCTTGTCCCCCTTACAATCCAAACTCTTGTAAGAAGTCCCTCTCCATCTTTCTTGTGAGCTCCCATCAGGGACTGGAAGGCCACAGATAGGTCACCTCAAAGGCTTCTCTGCTCCAGGCTGAACAATCCCCATTCTCTCAGCCTTCCCTCATAGCAGAGGTGCTCCATCCCTCTGATCACCTTGGTGCCTCCTCTGGATTCA
Source organism: Molothrus ater (assembly GCF_012460135.2). Taxonomy (NCBI): domain Eukaryota; kingdom Metazoa; phylum Chordata; class Aves; order Passeriformes; family Icteridae; genus Molothrus; species Molothrus ater. Next base: position 4,246,173 of record NW_023416471.2, on the reverse strand, counting down.
CTCCAACAGCTCCATGTCCTTCCTGTGCTGGGGATGTTTTGTTGTATCTTAGGCAGTGAAGTCCTTCAGTTTGAGTAAACATGTATCACAAATAATGCATTTATTTTTTTCGGTGCACTCAAGTTATCTTTTTTTTATTTTTTAATTTTACTACATATATGAATTGTTAGATTTGTACTGAGCTTCCCCATAGTGACTATTGGATGTGGAGTTTTAAGAACTAAACAGTTGGGGGAAAAAAGAAATTATATGCAGTAATTTTACCCAGTTACAGCAGTTAAAAGAGTGCTTTTGTGTTTATACATATAAAGAATCTGATTCTGTGTAAGTAAAATTACAATCTATTATAATATGTCATAGCATAATGAGCTTTTGTCATGTAATTTTTACCTATGTAAATATTTAAGTGCAAACATTCTGAAGAGTTTAGAAATATGGCTGACCTCAGGCAGAAATAAATGTTATTCTTATCCTTTGTTAAAAAAAAAAAAACAGTATTAGTATCTTCTGCTATAATAAAATTGGATTGCTGCTGCATTTCAAGAGCTGCTGCTGGGAAGCTCAAGCCAGGCAAGACTGCTATGACAAAGAGAGATAGCTCATACTACAGCTGCCCTCTGGCTTGATGCACTTTTCCCCATTCACTTCCCTCAGATGTATACCCCTGGATGGCATACAATAGGAAAGAAAAAAAGGGAGATGGTTTAGGTTACATTCCCATTTACCACCCTTATACCACACACAGACAACAGGGACACATCCCTCCCTCTTGGGAGAAGGGATGCTTGAGAGCAGTCAGATGTGAATAGGAAGGCAGTGCTGTGAAACAGCAGGCTAGTCAACAGAGACTTGTGGAGTAGTTTAGGGACCATGTCACTATTGTTCCACTTGTTGACACTGCTATACTGTGGTGGAGGATGGTAATTTGTTTCTTATAATAATGTCTCCTATGAAGGCAGGCTGAGAGTGTTGGGGCTGTTTAGCCTGGACAAGGCTCTAGGAAGAACTTAGAATCCCTTCTAGCACATGAAGTGGGTCTACATGAAGACTGGAGGTTTAGATTAGTTATTGGGAAGTAATTCTTTACTATTAGGATGTTCAGGCACTGGAACAGGTTACCCAGACAGATCATGAACTCCCCATCTCTGGAGATGCTTGAGCCCAGGTTGGATAGAACTCTGAGTAAGCTGTTTCAGTGGAAGGTGTCCCTGACCTTAAAGATGATCTTTAATGTCTCTTCAACCCAAACCATTCTATGACTGCATAAATTTTTCTCTGCAGGAAAGAGCACTCAGCCTGCACACAGCTCTCCAGGCACCAAAAAAAAAAAAAAAAAAGTAGATATGTGTACCTCCCACTTCATATTCAAGCAATAATTTGGTAGCAAGCCTCTAAAAACTTTTGTCAAAATAGAAGGTCAACCTCCAGAGCTATCTGCCAGCACCTTTGATCCTGTTAATCATGCTGCAGATGAAGTACAGCACTTAATCTACTGTACAAATGGTCGTACTGAAGAACTGCAGTCACCCTCACCCTGCTCTGGTCTTCTTTTGTGGATCACCAGTGGCTTCAAATCAATGCAAAGCAAATAATCTAAGAGGGAAAAAATGCTTGACATGTTATTTAAAGACCCAGACGGCAGCTGCTGTCAGGGTTTATTATGGATGGCCCAGTCATAGTTCCATGTGAGGGCCAAAATTCCAGTAAATATGATGGAACACTAAGAAAGTCAATTTGACTGAACAGGAGACTCTGGTCTAATGGAGAGGCAACAGAGGTAAGAAAGAGGAGGTATGGGTTTTTATGGACTAGTGCCATTGTGATGGCTTGAAGGAAAAGAGAGCAGGGAAGATAAATTGTAGGAAGAAAGAGAGACTTAGAAAATGGGAGGATGAAAGGATTCAAACCCTAGGCTGGCCAGGGATTTTGCTGAATAAGCATAGAGGAAAACTGGAGAGAAAATTGAATTACAACTCCAAAGGCAGAGGAACCCTGACAAACCCTAAAAAGGAAACTGAAAGTGCATCAGAGAACAGTGGTTTTCTACTAAGAGCTGTGCAGGTTACATTCTAGCTCACTATTAACTTCCCATCAAGCTTTTCCAGTTTTTTTCTATCAAGTTTTATGTACAAAGAATGTTCTCTTTGCTTTAAACCACACATTCCCTAAACTATGATATTTTTGTGTCCTGATGTAAAAACTTGGATGGCTTTTCTTTCCAGTTGAGCAGAATCAGTGAGGTTGTTTCACCTCTGTTTCCAAAGACTACCAATAGGAATAGAAGCATTATTTACCTCTCACTATTCTTTGACAGATTATACTCCTTTGTATGATTTTGGGGGGTTATTTTGGGGGGTTATTTTGGGGGGTTTTTTTGGGGGTTATATGTACCTTGCAAACAACGCCAGGTAGCACTGACCTGCAGCCCCTGGGAAAGAGCCATGCCAGAGCTTGAGTGTTTATGCCTAAGTACAATCCCCATCAGCCTAAGCAATCCTTTACAATGGGTCTGTGCTAAAACCAGGTGAGAGCCTTGGGTGAAAAGTCTGGATCCACAAGGGAATGCATTTAAGGAATTCATCATTTCAGCCCAGAAGAATAAGTGGTCCTGCAGGCATAGCACTCAAAAGCTTAGATAAGCACCAGTAGCTCTTCAAGGAAAAGATGTTTCAACAGCATTTTCATTTCCATTGGCTTTTTGAGCCTGGTAGTTTGTATTACATTGGCTGCTGACTGGTGACCATGCATTGCCAATCTTTGGTTACCTACCTGGGAGTGACAGTAAAGTACATAATCCATAGTAATCTAATAAATTAAGTAGCACATTTTCACTATCACATGCAAAAGGGGTACTAACTATTTTTGATCACATTCATGAAGTGACCTTCTCTATTCTTAGCACACCAGTCTGAAATAAATACCACAAGTTGTTCCAGAGCTGCACAGAAAAACTTGTTGAACTCAAGTTTTCATTATTTCCCAAGTACCCACAGGGGCAACAGTTTATCTGAGCAAGCTTAGCAGCATATCAAGTGACCAAATTAATTTCTGAACAAGGTACAACATTTTCTGAAGACCTACATTGAAAATGAAATTGTTTTAAGAGTTAAAAGCAAATACTGCCCCCCTCCCCTACAAACCAGGCGACATTTTTAATTTATGCTCACTTTTTTATTATCTTCACTGTTACCCTTTCCAGCATATAGAAGTCTATTTTGGTTGTTGAAGTGGTATCTCCAATCTAAATGCTTACTTGCATTTCATAGTGCTTCATTGCTGTAGGTATTCATATTGTTGTCTACATCCTATCTTTGTTAATCTTTACCCAGTTACTGTAAAATAGATATCCCTTTGTACTATTGAAGTCTAAAATGACTTCACAATTGTTTTCAAATGCTTGTGAAGAAAGGAATAATGGAAGATTGCTTGCCTGTCCTTTTCCAAATCTTTGTGTGGCAACACTTAGGGGAAATGTATCAGTTGAATCTTGAAAATGGATGTTAAATGGAGAAATTGACAGGCCATGAACTGCACAGTGTGACTTAAACTCTCTGTAATTTCATATATTTTCTCAGTGTGTTGGGTATCTTGTTCTCTTTTCTCCCTAACCCAAAATGACAGGTCTGCTACACATATTTATGCTAAGTGCCTTAATGGATTTAGACAACCCCTTCCTGATTTTTAAGATGCAGCCACTAGACAGTTGGAAGCAGGTGCTGTTTACGGTTTGAGTTCTGTTTCCCTCTCTCTCTGCTGTTAACGTTTCCATCTTGCTATTGATTAACAATGAGGGGTTTGAATGACACCAGGGCAGTGTCACAGCCACACTGCCATGGAGACTGCTTTCATACCCGCCTGTCTCTCCCTCAGGGCTCTGAAAAGAAGGGAGAGACATATGTTTATATAGCCATTAAGCCAATATTTACTTTCAGTTATTTTGCAATCTACTTGCTTACAGACTTTCCCTGCAGGTTAATCTCTGTGCCACCTGTCTCTTCTTGTATTTTCACAACACTCTGGTGTTTCTTCCTGATATGAAGAGGCCAGTGACTGAAACAAGAGACCTGGAGAACCTGAGAAAGTGCTGCCAGTACCCATTCCTGCTATCCATTTTCTTTGCTCATGATATCCCTAAGTGATCAAGAGCAGAGACTAGTGGATAATCCCAGTTTAGCATGCAGTTGATCCCACCACACCTGTAGTGTTTCCTAACATCCCTGGGTAGGAACAGTGAGAGAATGCCTGGCTGTGTGCTACAGGGTAATGCTTGGCCTGGCACAGAGTGTCTGATGCAGAGAGGTCTGAGCTCTGAAAAGCTCTGCTTTAGCACATTTCAAACCTGCACTTGCACTTGCACCTGCCGAAAAAAGGGCAGGAAAGGCGCCAGGTGGCGCGGGAGGTGTGGCTGCACTTTTATATCGGACAGGTGTTGACATGAGGGCTTCATATGTTACCTTGCTGGCCAGCAAATGAGATGCCTTGCAGCAGTCCTCCTGCACCTGAGGTGTGCAAGCAGATGGCCTGATGGCACTGCAAGGCACTGCTGACAGCATTTGTCCTTCCCCAGTCATCGAGACTGGAGCAAGGACACAGTTTGATCCACAGCACTGAGGGTCCTCCCCTTCTGCATCCATTGAATTTCACTGTTTTGAGTTGCTGTCTTCAGAAGTAGATAAATCAAGAATTAATTTTGCCCCTCCTTCTAAATTTATGAATATTTCTCTAAGAAAACAATGTCATAGCACCTAAAAATTTAATCATACTTATTAAGATTCTCTAACATTTAAAATTGACACATTGACTGTTCAGTCTTCTCATTTAACATTTCTGAAGTGAAAATAGATGGAAATGAAAATAGGCATGATTGAAAATAAATGTGTTTACAACACATTTACAGAAATAATTTACTTGTAATACAGTGATGAAGGAAATTACTGAAGTAATGATTAGGGCAGTATATGTAGCAAATGTGTAATAGAGGTTTATGGAAAATGTGGACTTTAGATAGCAGAGAGGTAATAATATAAAACATTTTTTCAACAACCTTCCTTGTTCAGTAATTCTTTGCTTTCCATTTTGCATCAAGGACAATTAAGCAGATGCAAAGCACCGTGTGGCAAAGATGCCAAGTCCTAAGGGTAGTTGAGGCAAGCCTTGCAGAATCTGTAGGTTTAACAGTGAAGTTGTGAAATGTTTGCCATGTCAAACATTTTAATATGGTCCATTGTTAAGAGTGTTTGTGAGAACTCACAATAATCAGCAAGCTAACAGGACTCCAGTAAAATTTCAAATGAGAGGGTATATTGTTTGGAAGGGCGTTTTATAAATTATTATATAGAAGTCGGATCACTTAATCAAGATTTATGGAAAGTACACTCTGAAAGTACTGACACCACAGAAGAAGGAGCTCATGGATTTGTCAGTGTGTCGTTTGGTATAATAGCCTGATACAGCTGCTCTTATGTCTACTGTATTAACAGGAATATTTTTAGCAGGAGACCAACAGATTCAATAATTTCCCCTCCCCATCCACCACTTTTCTGGACACACATACATCACTGTGATGGAACCCAGGAAATGGAAAAGACTTGGAGAAATATGTGCTGTTTCCCAGTTTTGGCTCATAGCCATTTCACCACAGCGTCATTGGTGAAAACTGGCTTTAGAAGGAGAATATTAGAGACAATGAAAAATTAAGAATTATGACCATAGGGAATTCTGAAAGAATTATTTTAACACCTTTTCCACCCTCAGCTGTAGATGTAAAACAACCTGGTTTTGTAGTTAAAGCATCCCTCAAAAAATGCTTGACTCAGTCAGAAATAGGAGTGAGAAGAATATATTCAGCTCTATTTTTTCTAAAGCCCTCAAAAATAATGTGGAAATGGGTATTTTCCAAGTTCTTGTTGAAACAAAAAAACAGATGCATACCATACTAAAATGAGGGTGAATTCTCTTATCTATATCCAAAAAAATGTTGAATGAAAAAGTGCCTTGGAAAAAACATACTGGTATGTGCAGCAGACTTTTACAAGCTCTGTATCCTTCTGCAGGCTGCATATTTATTCTCTAGAGTAGCCAGCAATCATTTCGAAAAGTGACGTTTCTCCATGTGAAGTTCATTCCTGGAAAAGACATGATATGAAAATTTGGCCTTCTGTTATTTTTGTAGGACTATCTTTTAGTTTAAAAATGGAGATCAGGGCTGAGCTTTCCCTGTGTGCTGCTATAGTAAAAAATCCTGATATGTACATGTGTCATGGAGCAGGGTCCAGTAATACCATACATCTACTATTGAAAAGAATATCCTTGACATTAATCAGGACTTGAACATGAGGGCCAAGACCCAGCTTGGATCGAAGGTGATATTCCTTGGGAGAAACTTGCTGAACTTTTGGGTTGGCCAGAATGAGACAGCTTCAGACTAAAGGGGTAACACTGTGACTAGTATGATGATTCTTAGGCTTGTATTTGCAAGCAAGAGGAGTGAGAAATGTGATAACAAGGGAGATAGAATGGTATTGCAACCGTGAGAAATGTGGAAGGTCAGACAAGGGGATTGGCCTGCAAGAATATAAGAGTCTCACAAAGTGAAAAGGGAGAAGAAACATTGAGGCAAAACAAGATTTCAAGAAGATGGCTGACTTTTCACAAAGATTTCTGGTAAAAGAAGATGGGCTGTAAGCTTTCAAGGAAAACCTTGAAAGTGGTATGTGCCTCGTGTGTAGGGTCTGCCTAAGCAATGCAGATGAGAAATTGATTAATCTGATCCTAAAGCACACACCTCTCTGTGGTGAGATTGATTGCTTTCTATAGCCTTTCTACAGATCAGGACTTCACTGACTGTCACAGCTCACAGACCTGCATAAATTATGACTAAACACAGAGCCATGAGCCCCACTCTAGTTTCCTTGTGTGTGTAAGAAGATCCTGTTATAAAATCAGCTTCTACAGGCATTTTGCAAACTCATTGTCATGCATGCTGCAAAGAAGCACAAGCAATATATGCCAGATCCTTTGGAATTTGCTCACACTAGAATACATTTAGTTCTTTATTGTCCATCTGCTCTGCACTGGAGCAGCCTCACCTCAAGTCCTGGGGGCAGTTTTGGGTATCACAATATAAAAAAGGCATTAAGCTATCAGAGAATGTCCAAAGGAGGCCATGAGAATGGTGAAGGACCTTGAGGTGAAGCCATACAAGGAGTGGCTAAGGGAACTTGGTCTGTCAGCCTGGAGAAAAGGAGATTGAGAGCAGAACTCACTGGGCTCTGCAACTTCCTCATGAGAGGAGGAGGAGGGCCAGACCCTGATCTCTTCTCTGGGGTGACCATTGACAGGACCCAAGGGAGTGGCCTAAAGTTCTGACAGGGGAGATTTAGGCTGGAAATCAGGAAAAGATTTTTCTCCCAGAGAGTGATAGGGCACTGAAATAGGCTCTCCAAGGTAGTGGTCACAGCACTAACCTGACAGAGTTCAAGAAGGACAACACCCTCAAGCACATCGTGTGACTCTTGGGGTGTTCTGTGCAGGGCCAGGAGTTGGACTGAATGATCCTGATGTGTCCCTTCCATCTCAGCTTATTCTATAATTCTAAGAATAAAGTGAGTGGCATCCAGGATCCAGACTGTCATCTGTGTTAAGTGGAGCTCGTGCTTCCATCTGCAATTTATTGAGTTCAAACTTTTTCTTGCATCTTCTCTGATACATCACTTTTGGTGGGTAAAGACAGAAAGGACATAAGAGGATGGCCTCTTGCTCACACACATTCCTCTGTGTATCTTGTGTGTAGTTAGTTTGTACAAATTAGTGGCTTTGTTTTCTAGGGTGCTTAGTAACAACAGCTGGATAAGATCAGGTGTCCAATTAATTTGGAAATCAAGTCACTCATTTGTGTTGCTAAGTATGATTTCAGGCCTTCTATTTTGAAATATTCACAGCTCCTTTTAAATGCCACTGAAAGAGAATAGTGGACTATGTTTTAACAAACATAGCTGCTTTACTATTCTCCTCAGTGCACTAGATCAGTGCAGAAAACAGCCCACTGCCTTCTAACTGCACAGAAAAGGGGAGTAGATCTCACGCTGATGATTCATATGTTTGGCTTCAGGTGTCAGTCGTCTCGGGATTTGCATCAAGCCCATTGAAATGATGTTAGATCATTCAAATAGTATCTGCTCATTCATGTCTTACAGAAAATTGGACTTCCATGTATTTAGCTGAATTGGCATCTGACCAAGGCACCTCTTTCATGGGTGAACTGGGAACTGAGTTCTCTCAGAGCACTTCAGCTGAACTTTTTGCGTACAAAACACTTAGATTTACTTTCTTTCGTAATTTACTACTTCTGGCATTCATGTGGGCCTGTGAAATTCAAGTGTGTTAGGTTAATCTCAGCCAATTTATTTCTGTCTGATTCTGCCCTGAGCAAATGCTGACATTAGACATAACAATAACACACAGTGCTGTGCCTCCAACAGAGGGTAAACACAATCTGTGTAATTCATTTATGAGGAATAATAATGGGAAGTTACCCACTACCAGCAAAATCCAGGTCAGGACAATTTCAAGGTCCTGCAGTGCTCCAAGACTACAGTGGATACTTGTAAGAATACTGCACACAGTATTGATAAAGAGCAATAATTTCAAGTTGTACAATAATGCTCTTATTTACCTTATGTTACTTCATTGCAGGAGTGGACTGTAAATCTTTCTGTCAAAGAGCAAGTGAAAACATCAGAACCTTTCCTTTGTTGTCAAATTTAAAAATACTACTTAGCCTGTGGACTACATGTGTGCAGCTTTAGTACTTAAAAGGAAATAATTTTAGATAATGTTTTTCAGCTTTTGGATACATCAACTCTTAAGGGATGCCTCTGAGGAATTAATAAAAGACAGTTAAGGACAGTGAAGTTATCTTCAATAGTGTTCTGTCTTTAGGAGAACTACAAATTGAAGAAAGCTTGATAGTTACAAAAAAATTCCACTTGTATTTGTACCCTTACCTGGCACAAAAATGATGGAAAATAACAATGCATTAATTATAGGTGTGTGAGGGACAAACACAAATTTGACCAGTGCATTGTGTATATTTGGTGACAAATGAATTCCCAGACTAAACAAATGCACATGGACAATGTATAAAGATGTGCTCCACCCTCTCAGATTCACTGATAATAGGTTGGGTTATCATGACAATGAGTCCTTCAGTGCCAGGCTGAGAGAGTTAACTGCAGAAAACCTCATTCAGTCCTTCCTCGGGCAAAATTCCATTTGCTCAGCAGGAGTTTGTCTGGGTAAAGAGTTTGAGATTTGACAGGCAATATTTATGAGTTGTACAGGAAAACTAGCTGAAATAGCAATCTTTCCAGCCCTTCCTAATGGACTAACAGGGTTTTTTTTCAAGCACCTGGAGGATTTTCTATAATCCCTCCAAGTCCTTAATACCAGTTTTACAATTATGTCTTCTAATAAATGATGGAAATTTCTTTCATTTTACCACCTCAACCAGGTGCCTTGATGAGTTCTGCAGGGGAGTTCACACAAGTTACAACAGGAGCTGGAAGCACAACCATTGCTCTAGGCACAGAACAGCTGCTTACAGATGGTTTGTGGTGAAGAACCACTCCCAAAATCTGAGGAGACTACATGTCCAGGGCAAGGTTCTTCCAAGGTAGAACACTGTCCCTATTCTTTCAAGTCTCCCTCAATATGCCTTGCCTGCCTGCCTGCCTCCTCAGTGAGGATGGAATGGGGGTATAGACACTTCATCTGCTGTTGGTGGGGCTGAGATGCCTGAATATGTGATCTGTACTGAAAACCTGTTTTAGAAATTACAGACTAAATAGGAGATTTTCTCTTGCAGTTTTGTAATGCCCACTACAAGAGAAAGAAGACAGTTTCCTTCCTAGAATATGTTTGCATGTTTTCATGAGGTTGTTTTTCTTCTTAAGGAGTTTAAAGATATTGAAGTCTAGAAACATTTGTACGATTTTTATTCTAGTTTGGAAAAAAAAGCTCTTCCTTCCTTTATCATAAAAATTATGGTGTAATATTTTTAATACTCAACCTTCAAAGTGCTGAATATTTTCTCCTTTTCTGTGGCTACTGTGATATATCACATATTCTGAAGACATAATTTTTTTCTCAATTAAATATTTGCTTTTATTTGCTATTTATATGGACAAAGTGAACCATGCTCTGATATGTAATCTATGGTTCAGGTATTTTGTATTTAGAATTACATAACAACAGTACAGAAGAGAATGCTTCTAATTAATGCAGGTAATTTCTGTACTGCTTTATTAAAAAATTACTGTGGTACAAAATGTCACTGTTTATTTGGAACAACTGACAATCCAGTGCAAGACATATTACTGCCCATGTGGCAGTAGGAAGAATGGTGTAGGCAGGTATCTTTTCCAGCATCTGTTTGGCTTGGAGCTTGGAGCTTCTGTCTGGCTTGATGAAAGGACTGTGTGATCTTACCTGACTGTTATAAACTGTATCAGTTTCCTAGTAAAAGATGCTTTCTCTCCTGTAAAGCTTAGCTTCTTATAATAGGTATACACCTTCATCTTCTGCATAATAAATATATAATATTTTAAACAATAGACATTCACACTGATGTCTAATAACTTCCTTGTAAACTTGCCTTGGTGAGCCCTTTGTTTTATGGAAAATAACAGTGTCATAACAGCAAAAGCTTTCTGGATTTTTGTTCCAATCAATGGTGCTGTGGCAGGAGCTTATACAAATTTTACAAAACATGGAAGAACAGGAGATAGCCAAGAGTTGTGTCAAAGTTGTGGCCACAACAAAGTCCACAAGAAGTCAGGGAGCACAATATACTGGTTCACCATCAGGTTTGTCACCACTTGACACAGCCTCCCAGAGAAATGCCCCCCCATCTCCAAGACAGGTGCATATCTGTTTTCCAGATATGTACCTGGCAGCAACATATTTTCAAGGCTTTCCTTGCGCAATCTTCTCTGGGGGAAAGGGGAGGAACAAGACTAAATATTAGTACTGCTTGTTCTGCTGGTAATAATATTGTGAGGAATCAATACGTTTACAGGCCTGCTTTTCTCTGACTCCCTGGCAACCCAAAGCATTGGTATTAGGGTGATAACTTACAAGAAGTCCTGGAACAAGGACTGTTCCATTTAGTACATTTTGCTGCTTTTATATTACTCTTTTTTCTTCATACTTTTATCTGAATCTTTGGGAGAAAATGAAGAGACCTTTGCCTGTACTCTGTGGCTCTTTTACTAAGGGAGTAATTTTTACAGCTATATACTATGAGTTCATGCTTTCTATCTGAAGGATCCTCGAGAAATTTCTCGCTTTGATCCTGTTGGAACAATTAACTTTTACTGTGTTCTTATCGTTATCTGACATTCCCCATCTCTCAAGCATGTCTGGGAAATCAGTGTGATAGAGACCAGTGATTGCACTATACATTAATTTGGGAATGTGAGGAGTATCTCAGAGATGAAAGAACAGACCCATGATCCCCATACTTAGATTCTGTACCTCTGCTTTACTCCCAGTGAACAGCTGCAGTGCAATGGCAGTGCAATCACAAGGTAGTGCAATCTTGCATAGTGGCCTCTGAGCTGCTGCACTTTCGGAAAGAGCTTTTTCTTTTTGATCTTCTCTTTGTATCTTACTCAACTTTGATTCTGAGGTTCTGTGATGGTTTTGGCTGGTGTAGAGTTAGTTTTCTTCCTAGTGGCAGGCATGGGGCTGTGTTTCATATTTGTGCTGAATACAGAATTGATTATTCAGAGCTGTTTTTGTTATTGCTGAGCAGGGATTGCACAGAGCCAAGGCCTTTCCTGCTTTTCACATCACCTCCCTGGGGAAAGGGCTGGGGGTGCCTGGGAAGCTGGGAAAAGACACAGCCAGGACAGGTGACCCCAACTGACCAAAGGGATATTCCAGACCTTGTGACATCAGGCTCAGTGTATTAAGTGGGGAGAAGAAGGAGGAAGCGGGAGGGAGGTCTCTGAAGTGACATTATGGGGCCCTGCTTTCGTGGGGATGGCTGAAACACCTGCCCAGCCACAGGAAGCAGTGAATTAATTCCTTGTTTTGTTTTGCTTGTATGTGTGGTTTTTGCTTTCCCTATTAAACTGTCTTCATCTCAACCAATGGGTTTTGTAGCTTTTGCCTTTCTGATGCTCTTCCCAGTCCTTCTCATGGAGGACCATCTCTGTGGGGCTTGGCTCCTGGCTGGGGTTAAACCATAACAAAAGAAATCTGAGAGGGGAAAAAACCCCCATATGGCTGTCACTGGAAATGTGATCCATTATTAGCAGTTGTGTCCTTGGACATCTGCGTTAGGGCAGGACTCAACACAAGACTTTCTACCAGCATCTAAATTCCCTGAATGCAATTATCTTCTCTGTAAAGCTGAATCAAAATTGTTCCCTAAGGCTGTATCCTGTCACACCTAGGATTCCCCTAGAAAAGATCCAATTCCCTTTGGACCTCACAAGTCCAGTTGATGCTAAACAAAGATTTAGCAGTAATGGCCAGTCTTGTTGACAATATCAGTAGTAATACAGAGAAAACGGAACACCTGGGAATGATTTGGCTAAATAAAAGCTGAAGTTTATTGTTGCTGGGGAATTGTTTCTGCCTGGGGATTTAGAGGTACGCTGCTTCTCCTTAGGGAATGGGTGTCAGACAGCACATTTCACAGTCACTGCATTTACCTGTCTTCAAGATAGTTAGGCTAGCTCTGCCCCCTAGTCCTGTTAAATTTACACCAAGCTGAGACCATCATGGTTCTGTCACTCCATTTTCTTGAACACCATGTACGTTTTGATTACTGAGGCTCTATCTGAACCACTGGCTGAACTGATCTGTTCTGACCTATGTTTGCCAACTAACCAAAGCATAAAGTCCCCTCTTCAAACATCTTTATTAGGTCAAGCTATTGATAAAAAGCTTTGTTCAGAATGCATGACTTCTGATAAGCTTAGCTTTCTGACCCGGTCTGAGAGAGTGAAGACTTTTTTTTCTTTGGCAAAACAAGAGGCAAGCATTTATACCTTCACTATTTCTCACTAGTCTTGTGCTCCTGAAATCCACATTTTTCTTATTATCCAAAGGGGAGAAACGCCCCATTGTTATAGTACCACAAACTAACATTAAATATTACTGTTCCACAGAAGTTCAGACACTAATTTTTCCTGGGATGTCATTTAATAGAGGGAAAGAAGGAAAGAAATAGCAGACTTTATGCAAGAATGTAGATGTCAGTGACTGTGTGCCACTGTATGATGGAAGATTGGCAAAAATATACTCCAAATGGTCTCTTCTTCCCTTGATTGTGTTTCCAGTAACAATGAAATGATCCAGAACTCCCTTACAGATGATCTCATTGTCAGCTTCTTTTACACAGGGTTACAAAATTAGCTTCAAGAGGAGAATGTAAGGGATGTTCTTATGGATGTGTGGAGTTGCTCATAAATTCTCTACTGAGATTCATTATTAAAAAAGTGCGACATACAAAGTAATGAATGACTGAAGCTGAGTAAGAAAAAGCTGGCAGTTCTGCAGTGCATGAAAATTTAAAGCCTAATGGAGTGTCCTCCAGCAAGGATTCATGACAGCCACCCTGGATTCAAGGCTCTGTTGCTTAAGCTGACATTCTGCTCTGGCAGAAACCCTACTTCAATCTGTAACTCTTTGCTGAGAAACTGTTTTCCACTAAATACTGGATCAGGCAGTACCATGTCAGTATTGCAGATAAGAGCATGTACTGGCAATATAATTCACAGACAACTGCTCCCTTTCTTCTCAGATTTATTTTATAGATTGTGACAAAAAACCCACCAAAAACTCCCCAAAATCCAAACCAAAACAAAATTCAAAACAAAAAAAACAAATAACCCCCCCAGCCTCACTAGACTAGTTCAAGCAAGAATTGGTGTTGCACTCCTGGGTCTCCCTATTCACATGGTGACTGTATGGGGCCATGTACATTAAGCTACAGAATTAGGAATTTGACAGACAAAAGTCAAATATAGCTCATGGACAATAGTCTTTGAAAGTTATAAGCCCTCTTGGTACCTTTCTACTTGTTATAACGATGAAATAAAAGTGAGGAACAAGGGGCCCAGCAGCAGAGAGCAACTCTGACAACCTCTTACTTGCAGCTAGAATTGGTACAGCACAATGAGATGAATCCCCAGCACAATTGTTGCATATAGAATAGAAAATTATGTACTTGTATCTACTGGAAGATAAGTTCAATGGTAAATGTGTATTCATTTGACACTCTTACAAAGAAATAGTCTCTCCAGGACAGAGAAATTTTGAACAGTCTGGTGCAATATGGTTTCTTACACTAAGGTACGAGAATATCTCTGAGCCTTACATTCAGGTACTACTTAAGGCTCTAATCTAGGTCTAACAAGATCAAAAGCATTTTCCTCTCTGTCATATTGCTCATTTTTAGGACTTTTCATTGCAATCTATCACCACCAGAACACAATTTTTTCAGTTAAAACCACTGTCTGAAATTTGCTGGTTTCATACTACTGGAAGTTATGAAAGTGTCCCTGAAGACATCTAGAAGTCTTCTAATTGGGTGGCAGCCACCTTTGGATGTTTTCTTAGGCTCCTGTATATTTCAGTAAAGGTAGGAAATATAAAGGAAAGGCTTTACTTAGATAATTTCTGTGTTGGAAAGAATCTCCGTGTATTTAGAGGTCATAGCTTGAGTATGATTTTTTCCCTAAAGAACCAAGAGTGCAGGGAGGAGAGCAAATAAAATGAGATTTTTTTCTCAGTGCAGCAGCTGGCATGCATCCTCTGTGGTGTAACCCACACTGGGCCCCCAAATAGAAAGACTGAGAGTGCTGTTATGAATTCCCTGTCAGCCACCCCACTCTGCCAAAAGACAGTATGAGGTGGATGCCACAGACAATCTGATCCCGTGTCTGCAAGACTTAGAAGGGCAGAATTCCAGTGAGAGAGTTAACACTCAGCTAAAGTTTCAGGTGAAAGAAGTTTTTCCAATAGCAATTTTGGCTGCAAGAATCCCTGCAACTGCTCTTTAGAAAAAGACATGCAGGACCTCATCTCCTCGTGGTTCTCTCAGGGTGTGCAGATCTGTCTGTGGAGTTTCAGGGCTAGCATTTCTTGCTGCAGAGGTGAAAGATGCTGCTGCTTCCAGGCGAGAGAGGGAGATCTCCATCAAGCTGCTTGCTTCATGGTAGTCTAGCCCTTTTTCTCCTTTTTTATGATTGAAGTTATGAATTCAGTTGTTTCTTTTGCACAAGCAAATAAGGTGTAAAAGCTTGCAGCAAACACTGTTGTGTTGCATTCATTTCATCTACTATGCCCCCTAACAAAAAGTTCAGCGAAATATGGCTTGTGCCCTTTCTGGAAATCAAATACACAGAAGTTTTTTGTAGCAGAGGGAGAAAAGACTGGAAGAGAAGAATGCTGCTTGACCAACCTTTGACACCCACCTTTCCTAGGTCATCTGTTCTCTGTCTCTCCCTACATTCACATATTCAAGATTCCCTACATGTTTAACCTCAGCTTTGATACCAGTGCCTTTCACTAATATTAGACAACATGCAGTCTGACCTGAGTGCTGGTGAAATGCCATTATTGGGGGGGCAGGGTACTGAGGGTACACTACAGAACAGCACTTCTCTGAGTTACATTTCTCCCCTCTGCATCCAGCTCTGCAGATTTTGGTACAAGGAAGAGACAGACCTGCGCAAACAGCTCCAGAGGAGGAACACAGAGGTCATCAGAGATCTGAAACAACTCTGCTGTGAACACAGGCTGAGACAGTGGGATGTTCAACCAGAGAAGGGAATGCTCTGAAAAGACATTAATATGCCCTTTGGAAACATTGAGGGGCATATAAGAAAGAGAGAAAATATTTTACCAGGGTGTCTAGGGATAGGACAAGGGGTGATGGTTTTAATCTAAAACAGGGTAGACTTATTTTAGATATTAGTAAGAAATTCTTTACTGTGAGATTGATGAGGCATTGGCAGAGGTTGCCTAAAGAAGCTGTGGATGGATGCCCCATCCCTGGGAACTGTAAAGCAAGGCTGAATGGGCTATTAAGCCACATGCTCTGGATGAAGGTGTCGCTGCCCATAAAAGGGGGATTAGACTAGATAAACTTTAAAGGTCTCTTCCAACAAAAACTCTTCTGTTACTCTATGGCAGAAATACATGAAATAAAGTAACATATAAATGACATTCTTTGTGCCTTCAGAGAAGCTTAATAAGAAAAAGTACATTTTAATTTCTTAGGACTCTCTTTGCATCATACTAGGCCAAAGAATTCACTGCACTTTTTTTTTTCCATGCAAATCTGAAGGTGGTTTCATTCTATCAATATTATTCCTTTTGGGAACACTAAGATCCTATTGGTTTTAATCTTTGGCTGATTCTGTTAACACAACAGAGAAAAAAGGTCTCTATTATTTTAATTTCTTCGCATTAAAGTTATTTTAGATCTTCTTGAAATGATAAATCTCTCTGAATTTTAATACACATTATTCTGTGGCCAATTGTTAAGGAGATTCAAATCTGGCAGAGACACTCAAATCCCTTCCTAGAGAGAAAGGCTAAAGAATAAAATATTTCACTTTCTAAAATAAAACCAGTTTGTGGTTAATTACTTGGTCTATAATAAAACCACTTATTAGATCTTACTACTCAGGAACATGTTTTTATCATATTTGGTTTTAAGGATACTTAATTTTCCCCTTAATTTTTAAGGATACTTAATTTACTTAATGAAAAACTACCTTAGTGAACCAGGAACTCCTTCTTTCTCAGGTAATGTTTTCAATTTCTCTGTGAACATTGAAAATAAAACGGTACCCCATAACAACCCACAACAGTAAACATAATGACCCAGGAGGAACTGGAAGTGCTTATGCTTCCATTCCTGAAGCCCAGTCAGATCCACCAGCCATCACTCAATATTTTACTCTGTTTTAATGTTTTACTCATGGTTCAGTGAATCTTCCCTTTGCCAGTTCTCCCTTCCTTCCATAAATACTGTGCTGAAAGGCCAAACTGCTACCAATGCTGCAGACACAAATCCATACAAACACAAAAAGACCTGTCACAGCACATTTCAAAAAGCAATTTTAAAAAATCCTATAAAAACTTAATTATGTAAGGACCAAATTCCACATTTTAGATGCAACTTTCATGTTCCTGAGTCAGAGTGAGATAAATTATCAGATTCTGTGTAGCAGCATGATTTTGTCTCCCAGACTGACAGCAGATAGAGATTACTGTACATCAAAGTACATTGTATAACAAGGCTGCCACTGAATTGGAATGAGGACAAACTGCCATGCTTTATTAATGTTGCTGCTGAAACTAAAATAGAAGTATAAAAGCCAGATTCTACCCCAAGTGCTTAGTTTACCCTCGCAAGCAACACACCAGAAGTGTTTCTCAACCTCTGGGTCCAATGGAGGGATATTTAAATTTCAGCTCATTCTTCTTCAGGAAATATTGCAGTGGAAGCATGAGGATATAACAGGATGGGAAGGCCTATTTTGGCTTTCTCAAAGACGATGGTGTTCCTGGGGGGGCTATAGGCTGCAGATGGCTTTTCTGGCTGCTGGCCTTTAGGCAGCGATTTTCTTATGCATGTATTTCATGTACTTTATTTAATGCAATTAGGGCTGAGACAGAATTTGGCTTGCAGGTGAGAATGCCACACATACCAGTTCCTGTGTGTGACATCAGTGGTATTGCAGCACACTCTGAAACTGTGTTTGCCACAGCTCTTGGCAGCCCTCAGACTGGGTACAGGCAGCTACAGCTGCGTTCATATGTGTGAGAATAAACTTTACCATAAAAATCCAAACACACTACAGGGGCAGCTGCAGCTAAATACTGAACAAAACTGATTTCTGCTTTCAACTGCACAGCCCCTGGCTCTCTTTCCCAGGATTTGTCAGGCTGTACCTGGAACCAGAATTTGACCCCAAGATTTGCTCTGTGGAAGTTTTGCAGTTCGCCACCTTAGGGCAGAAACAGACACTGTTCCTGTTACTAGTTAGTTACAATCTAGTGGCATCCATACCAAGCACAGTTGTGCTACTTCAGCTGGCAAAAGCAGGACGTGTTGTGTTTTTACAGTTTTCATGGCTGAGTTTACAACTGAGAATTGTTTTGTCAAGCTAAGCACAACAGAGGCATAGATGAGAAACTGTAAAAAGTAGACTAAAGTAAGAAATCATTCTCAAAAGAACTACTTTAAATACTTTGTGTTCATGCTCAGGACTGTCAGTAAAATACACAGGTGGGCCAAATCCTTGTCCCATTGAAATAAACTCCTAGTATACTAATAAAAAAAGCACCTTTGACTTTTATCAAGACAACTTTATCAATACTTACTTGATAAAGCTGTACACCAGAGAAATTTTCAAGGCATGCAACACTCCTTTCTTCCTTCATGAAGTCACTCAGTATAGCAGCTGTTTTAGTGATTCTTTCTAGATAGGGTCTGGCAAGATGAAAGCAGCAGTAAGTACATCAAGAATAATAACAGCAAATGTACAACCACATGCCAGAAAAGCTGCACAGACAAACAAGATGCTAGCTTGAAAATTCTTTGCAAACATTACAAAACTTTGTCCACTAAGGCAAGGAGCATGAAAAAAAAAGATTCTGCAGAAGTAAAAGTTATCACCTTTTTATAAGCAGAAGCATTGAAGCAGAGCGGCTGGTCATTTTGGCAGTTTTTTTTAAAAATTTGTAAAGCTTTGAAAACATTGAGTTTTTTGGGAATTATGACAGGGAACTGAAGAAAAATAAAAGTTCTACTGTGTGGCTGTAGACCTCTGCAGTGTGTTTGATTTCCCTGATTTAAAATAAAAGAATTTCAATAAGATCTTCTGTTTCCTTTTAAAATATGCAACCTATTTGTCTTTTTGCATCTCTTCAGTAAATATAATTTCCTCATTAAAGAGTGCAGTGATTGCAATTCCTGCAACCTTACTGTGCAATAAAATGTATAATAGTGGTGGCTGTTATTAGTCATGGAGATCAGGAGTTATTACAATTCACATTTCATGACATATGAAACAAAGATATATTTATTAATTGATGTTAAACACAAATACTCTCTAGCACTCCTTTATCAGTCCAGTTGAGAATGATGTGCTCCTAATATTCTGAAGCAAATGCTTCAATCCGGTTTGGATCCAGCAGTTCCAGTGCAGAGTGACATTAGGATCAGAGCACAGGCAGCAATCAGCCATGGGCAGCTCTCCTGCATGTCTGGCAGCCTCACGAGAGAAGTAGCTGACAGTAGACTTTGGACATCTGGACATCATTTCTGTTTAGAAAAACAATAAACTTTCTGGAGCATCTCTCTGTATAATAGACATCATTCTTCCAGATTTGAATTGTGCTTCTTCATCTGCACTTTTCACCAAAGAGCATCCTGAATAGTTGTCTGCCTCAGAAACAGAACTGATGCTAAGCATTAGACACAAAAATAATATTCAAGCAGTGAGTTTCATCCTTTATTGGACACAGATGGTAATTTTCCTAGGGGCAATACTAACACTGAGATAAAATCCTCTAATATACAATCTCTTCTACATTATATCAATTATTGGGATTCATCAGCAGTCTGGCCTCCTGATGGAAAATATTAAGCTCTTTCAAGTAATGCTTCAGCTTAGGCACTTCATGTCTCAGGAAGATATTTTGTTCTCCCAAGAGCATTTAAACAAAGGAAACTGAAGGAGTTTAAGCAGGAGCCTAGCAACAGTACTCTCATAAAAACTGCTTCTCTCATTAAGCTTAGCTTGGGCTTAATTGCTAACCCAAATAGTACTGGGTTTTAGACAATTAAAGCATTTTCAAAGAGCTACAAGTAATTAATTTGGCTGCATGAGACTGACTTGTATAATGTGGACACTTTCAAGACTTTTGAAGAGCAGTAAGTATATAAGAGATGTTCCTAAGACCAAACAATTACAACTATTAGTACGGTACAATAAACAGATGGTCAAAGTCCAACCCTCACTGACACCTAGGCTGGAATAGTCCTGATCTGGCATCCAAATAATGGGGATCTTCTGAGTAGGACAGGTTGATATAAAGTAAATATTCAGCTGTGTGCTGGACATTTTGTCCAGAGGGATCCTGTGAGAGACAGGGCCAAAATCTTTACTGAAATCCAGAATGATGTCATCAACTGCCTTCTCTTGATCAGCTATGTGGGTAACCTTGGAAAAGAAATAAGGCTGGATAAGCAGGAATTTCCTGTCATGAAGCTGTGTTGGCTGTGACCAGTGACTGTGCTGTCCTTCAGGTGTTTTTTAATACCTCCCCAAATAATATTCTCCATAATTTTTCAAGGCACTGAAGTGAGACTGACAGGCCTGTATTTTCCAGGGTCCTCCTTCTTGTCCTTCTTGAAAAGTGGAACATTGTTTGCCAGACTACAGTTGAGACTGTAGTTATATTTTTCAACTCTAAAATACAATATGTAGGTGTTTTGCTTACTACTTCCTCCTATTTATGGGATGAATGAAAGTGCTACAAGAATATCCCTTTTTGGAATGATCAGATGCTCCAATTTGAATTGTGCTGAGCCAAGGACATGGAAGGGTGTAATCTAACTCTGATGATGTTGGGTTGGGATACTGGGATGCAACATATGAACACCATATTAGCTATGACCATGGTTTTGGAATGGCTGCAAAACGGGCAGTGGACATATGATCAGCAAATACTGTTTTTGTTAAAAACTGTCCCTTTCAGTCCTTGCTCTCAACCTACTCAATCTGTTTCGGAAGGTGCAAACTGCATCCCCTTGTGCTGTACAGACAAAATATGGAGTCAACAGTAGGAGATGCCTGCAATATTTCCACAGGGAGCATATTTTCTCATGGATTCAGTAACTCTCTGTCTAGACAAGGTGGTCCTCAGAATAAGCTGAATATGTATCTCTACCAACAATCTCTAGCTGTCTTCTCTTCTACGAGAGATACTCTTTTTCTGAGCAGTTCTGGCAACAAATCATCCCCACAACACAGAAGCAGGGTGTTGGCACCACAAGCACTTTAAAACTCAACTCTGGCTTTTCTCAAACCGGCTAAGAGCTTGTTTGCCATCAGACCTTGTCCTTGAATTGAGTCTGAACAGCTCTGTATTTCTTTGTCACTTAGTGCCAGCTGGAAGGTTGGTCCTGTCTTCCAGAGGAACATCTAAGTGTTATTTTGAAATGGCTTTGGGAGTATCTGCTTGTATCATACACAGGAAAGGGGGAAAGGATTCCTGTTTGCATGCTCTTCCACTGTGAAATACTGTTTTATCAGTGTGAATTAAAAATGCTGAAAATATGCATTCCTTTTATTGCATGAATGAAGTGGCTGTCGGATTACCTGGGCTCCATTGTCCCTGTGGTAACTCTCCCTTTCCAAGGCGTCTCCTATGACAGGGAGGTGGATAGTGCTGGGGTGCTCTACTCTGTTTCCCCCAGGATCCCACCAGCAGATCTGAATCACAGATCCAAGGCTTTCCTCAGGTCCTTGATAAGACCTGCTGACCTGGATCAGACTCAGACACATCACTCTTCTCTGCCCCAGAGAAATGCCTTCGTTCTGGAGTAGCCTGTGGTGATGCTGGCCCCTTACTCAGTTCAATCAGAAATCAGTTTGAAGTTCTTTCATGCAAGTCTATAAATGTGTGTGCCCTGAGTGAGAAACACATTTTAACACTGCATCTCAGGAAAGGCCTCCAGAGCTAAGAATTCTCATGTAAAATGTGGTCACTTCTGAGGTGCTTTTACTCTTTTACTTCTTTTCACTTGCCTCTCTTCCTTTTACCCCACCTTCTGCACACCTGGCTGCTAAAACCAGACACACATAAGCACAAGATATGTTTAATGCTGTCTAGACAAGCACCCTATTAGGCTGGGCTGGGGCAGCCGTTGCCATAGCAATGAACAAATATGGTTTTGTAGCTGAAAATGAGGTGGCAGGAGATTCATACTTTCTTCACAATATAGTGCCAATGTCACAGTGAAATTGCAGCATGAGAAAACAACTCTGTGTTAACTATTAGCAAAAGAGTAATAAATAGGAAGCGATGTGCTGGTTAAGGACTAGACTCTTCTATTCACTCTGAAGGTGAAAAATTAAGTTTCAAAATAGCCTCAAAACTGCTCCTGAATGCAACGAAGATCACTAAACATTTGCAGTATTTCAGTTTTTGTTTGGTAAAAAGCATAACTTTCTATCATACAGAGCTTTAACTTTAACATTTGAA
Organism: Molothrus ater; assembly: GCF_012460135.2. Taxonomy (NCBI): domain Eukaryota; kingdom Metazoa; phylum Chordata; class Aves; order Passeriformes; family Icteridae; genus Molothrus; species Molothrus ater. The sequence goes on along the minus strand of NW_023416471.2, from coordinate 4,223,868 downwards.
GTTCATGCTGAAGTTTTAGCTTAACAACTGGAAGTTTTCCAGTGTTAGAGGGGCCCAGAAAATTTTTTCTAGTTTTTGCAACATTTCTCACTGAAGCAGTGTTGCCAGGAAATCGCTGAGGCAGGCTCAGGGAGAAACCACAAGATTTTTTTCACTGCTACAAAGATTCAAAGGAAAAAACTTTTCTCTTTTTACCTATATTGCAAAATACAAAGTCAAAACCACCTCTCACTTCATTTACTGGGCATAGTGGTATTAGGTCAAAGGTTGGACATGATGATCTTGGAGGTCTTTTCCAACCTTAATGGTTCTGTGATTAAGACTGGAAAAGACCCTGAAGTTCATCAGATCCAACCATTCACCCAGCACTCCAAGTCAACTGTTAAACCATATCTCTAATTACCATATCTACACATGTTCTTGAAAACTTCCAGAGACACTGCTCACTTCCAGTTCCCTGGGGCCTCTCTGGTTAGCCAGACTGCTGGAGAATAATGGAAAGTGGCTCAAAGAGCACTTCCACAAGCTCCCTTAGTACCACTTGGGAAGCTGAAGTGGAGCAGCAGGTCACTGACTGTTTCCTCCTGGATTACAGGGCTCTCTTGTTTTGCAAGAGAACAAGAGCCAGCACCTACATGTACTCCTGAGCTGCCTGTCGAGTATTTCACCTGCCTCTTCATCCTGGTTGGGTGGTCTTTAACAGACTCCTGGGATATCTGCCTTGTTGGCCTTTCCCCTAATTCTCACCCATAAGAATTCAGCCTTAATCATTACCATAATAAAGCTCTTGGCAGTCAAAACACTCCCTCACTCACAGGGCTTCCTAGTGCCTCTCCTCCTTGCCTGTCCCCTCTGAAGGGTTTGCAGCCACCCACTGCAGCACTTGGGTCACCTGAGCTACCCCAACACAGCTCTGTGCTTGCCACAGATCTCCTTCTGCACAGCTTTCTCAGTTTCCATCTGAGGGTTGCCAGGAGGAAGGGGAGGTGTCCTTAGAGCAGCAGCACATCATGACAGCTCTCACTGCCACAGCCCAGCTGCCCCTGCCACAGTGGTGCCTGGGACACAGCTCTGCTGCAGCCCCCATGGCTCACACCCCCTCCTGCTCCACACATGGTGGCATGGGGCCCATTATAAACCCTTCTTGGTTGTAGAGGAAGCCAAGAACTATGCTCACATGGCCTGTTAAAAAAGTGGCTTTATTTTCTTCTGATGCTCCTGAAATATGTTTAATGGAAAAGTATGGCAGCAGAATTGTGCTCGGAGGTAATAAAGCAAGGAAGAGGCATTTCGGATGGTATTATGGCATGATTATGAGTAATTTTTCCCTCATCCCTTTTGCATAGTTTTTATATCAGACTATTAGATACAGCTAAGCTGTATATTTTAATATATGTCTTAATGTACACAAACCTGTGAGCTGTAAGATGTGGAGAAAGTATTTTCCTAATAGAATAACTTGAAACAAATATTAAATTACCACACTTATTCTTAGTTTTTTATCCAAATTTTTCATCCATACAATGTAACTTTTCTCCATTTCAAAGATAGGCAGATGTAGGCTCAAAGATTTCTGTGAGCAAAAAGACTCACAGAAGCCCAGGTGTCTTAAACTTTTCTGCTTGGTCTATGCTTGACTGCAATGCTTGTTTACTTCAAAAGGAGATGAATAAGCTGACAATTTCTAGAAGGCTCACTTCAAGAGGGGAATCACAGGGGTCATAAATAATCTGAAAATTCCAGGTAACAGACTGACAAATTGACTGGGCTAGACCATTTATTCATAATTTTCTTTAAAAATATTTTATAGCTAAAAGATTTAAATATAGTAAAAATAGTAAAATAGAAGATGCTTATTAGTACAAAATGATATAATCCCGTTATTTTTCCAGTCACAAATCTTGTTTCATTAATGTCTGGTTGCTGACTGGGGTGAATAGCATAGTAAATGAATGGCTTGACTTGATGATCTTAGAGAGCTTTTGTATGATTCTATGATTCCATTAGAGATTACTTTTTCTATCCATCAGTTGGCTTGTAGGTAGAGTGAGTTGTGTAGAAAGCAGGGTACCTGATGTTAGTACAGACAGCATTTTTGCCAGCATACCCTAAATCATGTTCCTAAGGAGTACAACTTGTATCCCTGCAAGAACTTTTGCAACAGGACGGCTGGATGTGTGAAGCCCTTCTGTTGCCACAGCACTGCTGGTGAGGTGTGAGTGTTTTCCTGGGCTCCATACCAAGGAAATGACCTGGCTAAGGCTTGCTGCTTTGGCCCACATCTCAAAACTGGAGTTGCAGAAAGAACCGAGACACAGCTGTCCTGCTCAGACACACTGCAGCACGGTTAGGCAAAGTAGGAAGTTAAGGACATTTTTTCTCAGGACTATGTAAATAAATTATGGTTAGTGCTCCTACTGAACTGTAAAAGCCCAGGTAGGTAACTTCATAATGTATGTCCCACTTGTAGCTACTTACTCTCTGGAGTAATAACACTGAGCATTTCCAAAAACATATTCAGTCTGTATAAACAACTCTGAAAATTGTCTTTCTATTCCTCCTTTTTAGAGGTGACCAAAGCTATCTGTTGTTGTTCATTTAGCACAGTTTGAAGTTTTATATTTCATCTAGACAAGGTCCAGAAAGATCAGTTCTCTCTTTTGACATTAAAACCAGAGTCTGACTCTTCTTCAGTGTGGTGGTTTTGTTGCTGAACTCCACAGTCTTAGAACAACACAAATAACTGAAAGTTCTCAAGTTGACTAAAAATGTCTACAAATCACATAGCTTTCAGATAACATGAGTTAGAATAAACTGAGTAATAAAATTTATGGCATGCTGTAATATGCTTGAAAAATATTTTTTCATTTTTCAGTTGATAGAAGTGCGAGTTCTCCTGCTGCTGCCACACTGGAATGATGATTCTGACACTGCTGGTTTCCTTTGACTATTATGAAATGTATAATGATGTCTTAGGGCTGAGTAAACAATCAAGTAAGAAGTTCCCATACACTTAGTGGTATATGGAAAGAGGATCAAAGATAATGGACATAAGTTGAAATGTGTGGCTCAGACTGAATTTTTAAAAAGTTTCCCTATGAGGGCAGTAAATCAGTGGCAGAACTTATGCAGAGGCTACGTGGTGTCTGTCCTTGCAGTTTCAAGCCCTGACTGGAAAAAGTCCTTTGCAAACCTATCTGACCTCAGATGTTGACCCTTCTTTGAGCAGAAGGATGGAATAGAGATCTCCTGATATCCTTTCCAGCCTGAATTATTTTGCATTTATTTGATCAGATACAAAAATAGTGAGAGAGGTTGCCACAATTTCATCAATACAAAGGAGTCATTTGCTGCCAGCAAACACATTCCCTCTCCCTGCCAGGCTGGCAAGATAAATATTTAATTAGAGGTGCCTCACACTGTGCCCTGATGGACAAGTTATGGAGGTTTGATCCAGATGTGAAGTAAAACACTTTGCAGGACATGACCATTCTGTCACGAACAGACACACAATATCCTTGTGAGTACAAGCATGCCTTCGTCATCATTCTAAGAAACACAGACACAAGGGAAAGTTTCTGCAGAAATCAAAACTTGAGAAAGTCAGACCTTGTTGAAACTTGGCTTTGTGAATTATAATTTGGAGGTGGAAATACAGACCACCAAATCTAAGGAGCAGAGAAAGCCAGAAGTTCAGTCCAGGTAAGAGGTTAACTGCTGTGGTAAACAGTATCTGAAGCCTTCAGGTTTTTTGCACAACCAAATAAATGGCAAAACAGATTGGAGTTCAATGAGCCAGAGCTACAGAAGAGCACCAAGGTGACCATTTCTGGAAAAGGCAGTCACTTGGCTCATAAATACTGTAAATCATGGAGAGCCACCATGGTTGCCCTCAAATTCAAGGTATAGTTACTCTTCCAGTAAAATCCTTCAAACCACTCCGAGACAAGAGCAATGAACCATTCACTAGCTGGGCAGAGATACCACTCCACCTTTCAGGTAGCAGGACTTCCACAGCACATAGTGTGAATTTGATCTTAGCAAATGTGTGAACAGCATGAATTTGCAGCTGAGCTCCTGCCACTCTCAGGCAGCTGGAGGGACAGACACCTCCAGTTGTTTCTTTGCTAGAGGCCTTCTTGCTAAAGGCCTCATTAAAAGCCCCAGCTTTTACTTCAGCTAATGCTGAATCGGGCTGTATCATGGGTGCCACTATAATGAAAAGTACTGTAGGTCAAACCACCCAGTGCTTTTCTCACAGCCATGTATTTAAATCCAGATTAAAATGGAATGTGAGGGAAGCATCTGTGATAAATTAGTCTGTACTTGATCAGTATAAGCTTTGATGTGTTTTGGTAAAAATATGTTCTTATGATGTGTTATCTTATATGGTTACAACCTGTAAGGAGAAAAATTAGATGGAAAAGCTGAGTTAATTTGTTTAAAAATAAAAGTATTAAGATAATCTTTACTGTTTCTTTTTTTTCAGATGTGCAATACCACAAATAAAAATTGACATTTGGGAGTTTGTTTATTTGGTTGGTGTTTTTAAGTACAATTTTACAACTTTTAAAAATATTACCCAGAACTTCTTAGCAATCCTAAAAAGAACATGTCTCTCACAAAAATGTAATTATACTCTTACTACTTTCAAGAACATAGATTGCAAACACACAGATTGCAACTCACTTTTAACTTGGGATCTGAAATAAATAGATTGTAATTTTTATATTGCAATAGGTTTGATGTTTTAGTGTTCCTTATAAATATATGACTTAACATGCTATTTCTCTTGGTCAACCTGAAGATGTTTAACATGGTTGTTAAACACACAAAATGAGATTTTAATTTATACAATCTATCTTTAAATTGCTATTGTGTGGGAGTACAAATTCTGAACTTCATCATTAGCATTTACAGGGCAGCAGACTCTGATATGTAAATTCAGAGTTATGACTTTACTAAAGGACCAAGCAGCAGAATCTGAACAGCTGTGGAAAGCATTTATTTAAAAACAAATATTAGCCACAATGTGAAAAGAAAACATACAGCAGTATGCATTCTCTGCTTAATTTAAAGTCCTTTATTCTGAGAATACAATATTTCATTATATATACTGGATTAACAGAAAAGGACAACAAGACAGTAAGGACACTTATTGAAAGACAATGCAAAGGCAAAAGGCACAGGGTTACATGTCCCTCCAAACAGCTGCTGTCCCAATGTCACAGCACTGACCTGAAGGGACTTTCTCAATTTATCTGCAGTGATTTTTAGTCCACCACCTTGTTACTGTGTCAGGAAATGAGAATGCCAGTTATCCCTGACTGCAAGCATTGGGTGAAATAATATCAATTATGAAGTAAGCTGATCAACCAAGTCTTTCACACACAGTGGTTAACCTTGTGTCAGATGATGGTCTGGATAGATTCAAGAAGAGTAACCTACTGAAGACCTCCATAACATATAATTAACGTTGCTGCTTGGTTGATTTTTTTCCCTACCTTCTCTAAGTTCCTTGCCTTTCAAATGCCCTTTTTTTTTCTTTTTCCCCCCAGGAGCAAGGAATTTCCTTTAAAATATGTCTTTTTCTGCCTTAGATAAAACATAACCAAATGCAGATAAGCAGTTAATTCCTTCTAAACAAAGAAAAAGCACACATATATGTTTTTATCCACCTGTACTGAATTGCTCAGGAGCAACTTCCTGTGTTTCTGCCAGTACCCATTCTCCATGGTCCTGTCACTAGGCGCCCCTGGAATGATCCTTGCAGCCTCCCTGCAGGTGTTTATATGCATTGGTGAGATGCCAAACTGGGGTCCCTTCCACAGGAAACTGTTCTCTGCAACATGGGTCACCCTTCCCGAAGGCGCAGTTCTTCAGGCACAGCCGGCTCCAGAGCAGGTCCTTCGTGGGGCCCCAACTGCTACCAGGAAACCTACTCCAGCATGGAATCTTTCCTCACAGGTCTGCAGCTCCCTGCCAGGAGCCTGCTCTGGCACAGTTTTCCCACAGTTTGGCAGGCCTCCCCCTGCTCCAGCATCCCTGGGCTGCCCCAAGGGCTTCTCCCCAGCCCTCACCATGGCTGTGGGGCAATCTCGGCCCTGCCCCTCCTGCTCCACTGCCCTGGCTGTCAGCAGAGCAGCTCCTCTCACATGCTCTCCCCCCTCTCTTCTCTGGCTTCAACTACATCTGCATCATAACTTACATTTTTCTTAGTCTTAAATATGTTATCACAGAAGAATAACCACCACTGCTGATGGGTTTGGCCTCAACCAGAGACGGATCCATCCTGGAGCCAGCTGGCACTGGCTCTGCCAGACATGGAGGAAACTTCTAGCATCTTCTCACAGAAGCCACCCCTGTAGCACCCCACTAGCAAAACCTGGCCATGCAAACCCTCTTAGCGGAGGAGCTTGTCCTGCTCTGCACAATCCTTGAAGGAGAGGCTGGTGACAGCCATGCCCATTGCCTCTGGCAGCTCTCTGCGGCTCTAGGTCCCTGAGTGCTGCCTCTGTACTTCACTGGCAGCATAGGAATCGGGAAAGAGCCTTTAGACAACCCGGGAAAATCCTCAACAAAGAACTTCCATTCTTAATTGCCAGCTTGCATCTCTATGATTCTGCCTTTGTTTTTAAAATATCAATTATGATTAAAGCCAGACATTTACAAAACCAGAAGGAAAGCACAGCTTCATGGAGTCCACAGCTGCACTGAAAATTCTGCAGTCAACATCTTGGAGGGGATTAGTAATTATTTTTCATGACAAGCCTGATGTTGACTTCACTACCCTTGTTCTTGATTCTCATGTGCAGTTTCTGACCAAAGATGCATTTCCCCAAGAAAGGTTGGAAATAAACTTGAAAATATGTTTTTGAGATTTAGTAGTTTGAAGGGAAATATGTTTTTCATTTGGGAGAAAGTAGAATATTTTTAAAGGTTTTTTTAAAAAAAGGGCTTAGTTTTCAAATCTGTTTCATATTAGTTGTTCATAAAAATAACACTCAGAATAACTTTAAAATTCTGGAACTCTGCACTATTGGTGCTGGAGAGAGTTCTCTGAGTACACATTTCTGAAAATGATGCAAACTCTGTAATGTGATTATAGAGTGTTCACAAGGACAGAACATTAGTCAGACATGCTTCGTGTGAATGACTGAGTGGGGCCAAAGGAGGAAATTTAACATCATTAACATAGATCATTTAACTTTAATCTTTCCTACTGCTTGTCAATTATTCCACAGTTCTGCATCTGTTCCTTTGCATATCTGCCCCAAACTTTCTTATAACGGTGTTTTGGGGTTTTTTTAAAGGTGGAATTTCCCCTCAGCTGTGTGTTTTATAGAAGTGATCAATGAAGTGTGAGCACTCACTAGAGCTCTAGATCTGCTTCTAGAATGGCCTGCCCTACAAAATGGTGAAGCATACTTGTGGGTTAAAAAGGCAACACCAAGAGGACAATCATGAACAAAGCTCTTTTTAAATAGTGGCAGATACAAACCAAGAAAGCTGCCACTAAAAGCCACTTAAAATGCATTACTGACTTGCTAACAGCAAGCAACCGTTGCCATCTGCAGAGGTGAGTACTCTCTGGATTGTAACATGCAGCTGCTCAGTTTTCCATCTGCCCATGGTTTGAATACTTCAGTTCCAGCTGCTCAATAGAGGGAATTTCTAGTTTTAAGAACTAACCACAATTTCCCTGGATTAAAACAAACAAACAAACAACCACCACCACCACCAACAACAACAACAACAACAACAACAACCCAAAAAACCAAAACACCCAAGTGTCATTAAAAACAAGGCAGTAGACTGAAGGATGCAGTGCAGACACTGTATGCTTATGGCTGTGTTATAACCTAGGAATGAAAGACTGATTGCAGGCTTTTGGTCCCAGAACAAAACTCCATTGAACCCAAACTAGTTTGGGATGACAATGACTGTACAAGAAAAGCATGTCTGACATTTTACATGGAATATCTGGCAGGTATGAAGTGGGGTAACTACCTCTCCAGCCAAGAACTGGATTTTCATTAATCAGTATAAAATACAGCATAACTAAAGTAATCTGCTAAATATAGGAAGGAGTCTGTAATTTGGATCTCTTTTTAATTTGTTTTTTTTTGTTTTTTTTTTTAAATGCACAATTACTTTTTCATGCTGGAGTTGCTAGATTGCAGGCTTCAGCATAAGTGGTAAAATACAAAGTGTTCTGTGAACACACACACAGATACACAGACACACACATGTCTATAAGAAAGAAGATCTGTTCACCACTTAAAAGGGATATTTTAACTTCCTTCTAACTTTAATCTTTTACTGCCTGTTCTTTGGCCACTGTTATGATAAATACCAGGAAAAAGAGAGAGTTATTGGATGAAGGATAAAGAACTGAAGCTTAGTCTCTACCAAATGAATGGGAGATGTGTTGGTGAACAGTCATGACCTTTTTCAGATATACCCTGCAGGCAGAAAGAGGAAAAATAAATGATGATACAATTTGTGAGAGACACCATAGTGCAATGCTTTGAAAAAAAATGGAAAAAAGGAGAATTTTGAGGCAAGAAGATTCTGGCCATGTCTTTCTGTAGTGAGGAATTTATAAGTCATTTTGGTTAAAGGGAAAGTTTGGTGGGGTGTTTTTGGTTTTAAGCCTATGAAGCTAGCAAAAAATTTGCACTTAATTCCATACCCATCACTTCCACAACTTCCCATTTTTGTAGTACTTGTCCTGAAACACTCTAAAGGAAATGCTAAACATATACAGCATTAAGGGGTCCCTGAGCTGTGACAATTTAACTTTTTCCCTAGATATAGCTGGGTATATTAAATAATTCTTTTCTCCTCTATATGTTCCCCAAACGTAAGTATTTGTGTTCCTGTCTGACCCAAACTGTCCCTTTTATGATTACGTTCAAGAACCCTGCTGGGTCCACGTCTGAATGCAGAAATTTAAGGGATATTTGTTTTCTAATACAACCACAATTGTTGTAATATAGTGTACCCAGATCATCAACACTTTCAGCATCATTGGCAGTGTGAACCTGAGTGGCTTTGTACCCAATCTAGAATGAATTTTCCTTGATTGAATTTATTTACTTAACATCGTGGTGAAAAAAAAAAAAATCATCAAAACCCAGGCATTTGAAAATAAGCTGACAGAATTGATTTAAATCAAATGCTATCTTCTATTCCTGCTTTTCCAGAAGTGGCAAACTAGCAACAATTCATCCTCTGGTCTTGCATCTCAGCAAAATTAAATTTACCCTTAAACTCTGCTTTATGGCCAAACTTAAGTTTGACTTAAATTCATGAAGTGTTGACTGAGGTAATGTAGCAGGTTTTCACTGGATTGCAGAGAATAATCAAATGCATGGCCCATAATAGAAAAACTGTAGTGTGCATTTTTAATTAAACAAATTCTCATGAATTTAAATTAAGCATACTGCATTTAGTTAATTGACTTGAATTGAAAGGCTGGTGTCTTGAACTATTGTTTGGAACAACAATTAACACATTTGTGCAGTCACTAGTGTGAGTAAATGCTACTTCAGAAGTGAAGGTTTAAGAGTTGCCCTGACACTCATGTCTCTTAAACATCCCAAGCATGGCAGCATTGCAAGTGTATATAAAAATATTTATATATGTGTGCGTGCTCTTGTATACACACACAGACACAGACACAGACACAGACACAGACACACACACACACACACACACACACTCATATATAGATCAGAATGACATTCACAAAATCTGCCAGTGTAATTAGGAGAGGTCTCATGTTGGTTTGAGCAAAGTACACACCTGCTTTGGGTGTAATTTTGGTTGGTAGTTATCAACAACAAATCCTTTGATCGGTATTTTAACTTTCCTTCTGAAGTTTGATAATGCCTAAGGCTTTCTCCTCTGTCTGTTCTCCATCTCTCTCTCCGGGGAACACCTGCCAATTCTTTATCCAAGAGGGCAGAACCAGTCACTCTTACTCAGAATGAAATGTTTTCCCACTGTTTTCCAGACCAAAGTACTTGAGTTTGCAAGGAGTCTAGCCCATAGTACACATCCCCCCACTCCAAGTTTAGGAATCTATCTGTCTTCTTTAAGTAATTTACCATCACTTCCTTACAAGAAAATTAGGCATTGCTCCATGCTCCAGCAAACTTCAGTTAATGGTGTCTCTGTAACACTCAGGCACAAGAGTGGCAATGTCATGCAACAAAGCAAGCCCTGCTCTTGAGACTGACCACCCTTTGGGGTCTTCAGGGACTCAGGACTTCAGGAGATTCCCTGTTCCCTACATGCAGATGCTGCTTTAAATATTCCGGCAATCAGGCAGCACAACCTGAAAGACTTATTTAGTTTATAGAAAAATACAAGGTCAAGGTCAAGCCAAGTCCTAAACATTTAGTTATGCAATTGTTGGTTAATATGCAAGGTTTCTTCAAAATGTAAAACACTTTTTATCTACTACTTTTTTTCTATAGCACTTTTTATCTACTACTGTTTAGTATTTTGGTACAAATCTTTGTAATATTGGAACTGATACCAACTACATCTGTATCCTGGAAGTAACATGCACATGCTCTGAAAGGCTAACTTAGAGAGACCAACAGGTTCTGGGTGTAGTTAAATGATTCACTAATTCAGATAATTTCAGACCAATTCCTACACTCTGGGTCTGGCTCTACAAAAGAAACCCTAACTTCCTGTAAAACCCAGGGGAACCCTGATTGGAGAATCATTGTTCTGTTTTACTCCAACATAAGAATTAGGAGATAATACATTGATTTGTCAGAGAGACTGTATAAAATGAGAAAAAGCATTTTTCTGCATACAGTAAAAACTGACAAAATTTTTAAGAGCCAGTGATCAAAGGACCACAATTGAATTAAGATCCAGGAAGAGCACACGCAGGGCAAGAGTATCCAGCAGGCAAGACAATACAGCCACTCTTTTCTGCTTCTTCTTTTGCAAGTCCAAAGAAGGACTTCACCTGAACTCTTAGGCACTTAGTGGTACTATGGCTGCTTTTTCCAAGCACACAACTGCAAAGGTAGGCATCATGATCTAGTATGGACGGGGACAAAATACAGACAGTCAGCACCAGTGTCTTTTCCTTCCCTTCAACAGCAGCTCTTTGAGCCATTTACTGTCACTTCTGGAGCTCTACTTCCCTGTGTCTCAGGTCAGAAATTTGCTCATTATTTTTCCCTCTAAAGACCCTGAATCATACAGCTTTTTCTCCTATAATATTCTTAGATTATTTTTCTGTCTGGTCTAAGAGAAAAACTCTCTTCATTTCAGTCCATAACAAAGTTCCCTTGAATTTTAGTAGATATAGAATTTCACTTTAATTTGTGTATGCTTAACCTTTGCAGGGTACTTAACTCTATACATGTATGTAGCTTCAATGCACTAAAGGAAATGAATCCAACTGTCCAGGCCTTGCCACAATTTCCTTTCCTTTGCTATATTATCTAAGTGTTCTGCATATTTCAGATCACATCTTGCTATCAAGTGTCCAGCGTCAGTCATCATTGCAGAGGAACTACAACAGGTTAAACCAAGAATTCACTCTGCAAATGTGAAGAACTTCAGGTTGTTAAAGGTGAACCTGTTTGTATGGCAGCTGATGTGTGGTCCTTCCATTCCAAGATGTCCTTATTTGGAAATTTTGCAGAAAACTTGGTTTCTTCTGTTATTTATGCATACCTCATTTTGTTTATTAATAAAAATAAATGAAAACAAAACTCTCATAAATTTGGAGGTTATGCATTAAAAACTGAATCCAGCTCTCAGAAAACTAAGCTGAAAATACAACCCACAGTTTGTGTCTCCTCAAAGCATCAGCTAACAGACAGTGTCCCACTCTAACTTCCACCTTGTTGCCACAAAAAACATCAGACATAGTTTCTCATATCTAGTAATAATCTACTTATAATCCATTGCCCCCTTTATGGTTTTTTAAATCTTTCCAAGTTTTTTTATGCACTTTCTTCCTCAGATTTATATGTTGATGAATAGAACTTAAGAATAGGAATAGCACAAGTGACTGAAGAATTTGAAGGAAAGGAAAATTGTCAATATATGTTTTATCTTTTCACCCACATGGTGAGTTTCTTTGTGATGCTTTTAGGACTTATCTATGTAAGTAATGGAGTGATGCAGATACATAAATAGAAACTGCATATTCACAAAAGCCACAAGCAAATATAACTGAATTTTGGGGTTTGAATGTGTTTACAATGCGTTGTGTGCATGATCTGGCTCCAGTTGCCAAGATGTCACCTGTACCTAGAATCTTGTGCACCTTTTAACCCCCTTCCTTCTTCAGGTGCTCCAGGTGATTCCAAACCAATTCATCACAGGACCAGGCAGCTCTCAACCACCTCTAGCAGGCTTGAGTCTGATGGATTTCCAGACCACAGTCTTGCCAGTGTTGTGTGCTGTGCCCAGTGTTGGAATTGGAAAGGACAACTTCAGAGTGATTTTCTGGTGACTTTTTTAGGTCTATTCATTGCAAGCCATGGAGTTTCTCAGCTGCTTTATAACAGTAAATTTTTGTTCTGCTGCTTTTACCTTTTCCTCAGCCACAACAGCCTGTTCTGCTCTGTCCACTTTGCAGGCCCATTTTAGGTTATTTGTATAACAGTAATACTTTGTAGGTCAGGACTCTATCAATTTTAGGGATTATAAATCAGAACAAAGATAGAAATAAAGAGAAAAGGAATCAAAGGGAATTGTCCAAGATGAGAGGCAGTAAAAGGAGCAAACCTTTTCTCCACATCTATAATTGACTGCAGAACAAAGTCAGACTAGTTTTGGTAACCACAGGGTGTAACAATCAGCCTTGAGGTTAAACCTATTTTTCTGAGGACAGCAGGACAATCTACCTGAGTGTCACATTTGTAATAATGAAATTTTAGAGGAGTGATTAAAGACTAAAAGAGCATTGGAATGTTGGTATTGGATTCCCAGCCAGGCTGAAGGCCAGAACTGCAGGCGCAAAAAGATTTCCACTACATTGCAACAGAGCATTTTAGAAAGGGCAACACTTTCCCTAATAGGCTGCTCACCTATTGGGTGTTTCTCAGCATCCTAATGCTCTTGCCACTTTGACAAAGACCTAATATAAAAAACTTACTTCTTGACTAATAATTTCAGTAAAGTGTTTTTTTTTTTTTTTAAGTGTTTTTTTTTCATATTTTAGTTCAATATTAGCAGTTTGCTTGAATTGGTTCTTAACCTCTCGGTTTCTACCTCATTGTCTGGAGTCCATGTTAGGCTTCTGTGTTCCTAAATCTGGAAGTGTAATTGCATTTCCAAAACTCTTCCTGCCTCACAATGAGGCCAAACTGCCCCCTTCTCCCACATAGGCTCTTGCCCCCTGACTCCTCTTAACAGCTAAACCTTTGCTTCCAGTTTCCATCAGAGCTGCTGAGGGAAGCTGGCTAAGAAAAAGGAAACTGCAGACACTAGAGCCAAACTAGAGAGTGCAGACTTGGAGCAGATCCTATCAACATAGCTTGTTACAGGCAGCAGACAGGTATAACTTTTCACAGGCAGTCACATACACAGAGCACAGCAAAGCAGGTTGCTTACCCATGCTACAAAACCAGTCATTGGAAAGGAGATTAGAGCCAAAAGGGCTCAGAAGGATGTTTACACCTATCCACAGCCATTCTTGGTCGTTCCAGACGGAATTTTAGGATATGAATAGATTCTCAAATGGCTTGCAGAGGATGGGCTACAGACAGACTGTGGAAACTGGGTACATGTGGTTTTGAGGTAGCAGGGAATGGAGAAAGACATGACAGCTCTAGCTGGGAGTTTATATCTCTCTTCTCCACAGCTTTACAGGAAACTAACTGCAGAGGGTCCAGGTGAATAGAAATTACAAGTTAAATTAGAACCTAGGTGATGAACAAATTTAAGTTAAGCTGTATTAGAAATTTTGTATTACATGACTTATTGATTGCAATAAATTTTCTGCTATGAGAGTCATAATATAGGATGTTTATTCTTCTGAGAATAAAAACCTTCAATTGCAACTATGACTTAGTGCAACCATTATTCTGCCATGGATCCCTGAAAGAATCTGTTCATCCCCTCCTCCGTGTTGTAGAACAGCTTTGTCCACTTCAGCCTCTTGGGGGCTTCATCAGCACAAGCTTCCCACCTTCCACAATCAGGTCTTTGGTGCCTAGCTTCAGTCCACGGTGCCAAATCTCTACAAGTGGTGAATCCCTGATATTTCACTAGCTAGGACATATAGTCTACACATTAGAAGATGCACCGAAGGCAAAGGGAACCCCTTGCTCACACCTGGGCATGTGCCATGAGGGCTTGCTACCTGCACTGGACCCATTTGTGTTATTCAGAACCTCCCCCCCGCCAACTATTAAATCATTCTCTCCAGATAAAGTTTAAACATTCAAGCTCTGATGTGTTTCAGTCTTAACAGCTGATGGGTGAAATCTGTGGAGGAGGTAGGCATCTGAACAGACATGAACAGTAGTAACTGTATTTTTAAGGCAAATGATCTGATCCTAATGCACTAAACTTAGAATTATTACCACAGCTTACCAGGGGTTTAAATATCAGGGGCTGTTTATGTCCCATATTTCTCCCTTCCAGCTGCTGAATTTTCCTGAAGCTGGCAGGCCTGCAAAGCATTCACAGAGATGTAGTAGCTGTTCAGGAAGGGGCAGAGACGTGAGCCAACTGCTTGCACTCAACAAATGGAAATCCTAAATGATTTCCATCATGAACAATGCAGTTTCATGCAGAGTTAAATACAGGTGGGTTTGAAAAACAAGGTTAGCTGCTTATAACCTAGGCCTGACAGAGAAGGCTTCTGTTAGCCTGCACCACGAATGATTTCATACCATTTTGATCTCTCTTGCCATGGACATTAACTCTGAGGAAGACACCTTCACACGCTGCGGGGAACAGGGAATCTGCTTGTTTCCACGTGTTTCTCCGATTTTTTGGCTGTATGTCCCTGTACACCGTTTGAGGGAGAGGCCCCGTAGAGCACCGCACCGCCCTGTGTCCCTCCATGGATCCGCTGTCCCTTCCCCACACCCTTTCCCTGGTGCCCGCACAGCGGGAGCCTTGGCAGAGTCTTTGTGTCGCGCTGTCGCTCGCCTGTCCCTGTCGCCTGTCCCTGGCAGCGCTGCGCACGCTCTGCCACAAGGCGCGACCCCGCTGCTGCAAGCCCGGTGCGACCCTTCGGTGGCAGCCCCGGTGATAGCCCCGGTGGCAGCCCCGCCATGCCGCACCCCCCTGCCCTCCCCTCCCGCAGCTGCGGGCACTGCCCGTGGCCCCGACCCGCGCTGCCCGCCCGCTCCCGGCGCTCCGCGGCCTCCCCGCCCACCGCCTTCTCCCCTCCCAGACGGGCACGGCCGAGGCGAAGCGGCGGGCGGGCGGCTGCCTCCGCCTCCCTCCCTTCTCCTCAGATGCCCTTTGCAGGGTTATTATTACAGTTCGTGGCTGCGCTCCGCCTGCCCCCCCGCCGCCCGCCCCTCCGCGCTGCGCAGCGTGCTGGCCGCGCTCCCCGCCCGGCCGGGCTGGCCGCCGCCCAGGGGTGCGGGATCCCCGCGGCCCGGAGCCAGCGCGCCCCGCTCCCCGCACATCGCTCCGCACATCGCCCCGCTCCATCGCCCCGCTCCCCGCAGCCGCGCTGCCCCGGCGGGCTCGGCCGTCGGCGGGGCGGGCGCTGCCCTGGGGCTCCCAGACAGCGGGGGGAACGCGGGGCTGCGGATTATTGCAGACTAAGCAGTCTGGCGCTGCAGCATCGTGCGGGGGGGAGGCGGGCGGGCAGGGGGAGTGCGTGTGCCTGTGCTTGTGCTTGTGTGCGTGTGTGTGTGTGTGTGTGTGTGTGTGTGTGTGTGTGTGTAAGTAAAGGGGGGATGGAGCTGGCAGCTGGCCCGCTACCATCAGAATTAGCTCATTGTTCAATATAACCAGCGCTGGCAAGCAAAACCCAGCCCGAGAGAGGGAACGGGCGGGGGGGGGGGGGGGGGGGCGGGGGGGAGAGAGAGAGAGAGAGACTTTCCCCCAGCCACCCCCACCCCTTTTTTCTTTTTTTTTTCTCCGAGGCTGCACTTTGGAAGAGGTGCAGTCATTCTTACCCACACCCCCTACCCTCTCTCTCCACTCCCCCAACTATAAATTCCGTTCTGTAGCATGCTGCCCTTTTGTAATCCACATTTGTGTTTCAGATCATGTAGAAAGGACAGAAAGTGAGCAGGGAGCGGGGGCTTTTGGCTGTAAGTATATACAATTCCAATCCACAGAATTTAATTTTTTTAGTTAATCCCCTTTCTTTCTCTCTCCCTCCCTTTTCCCCCTTTCTGCTTTCTTCTCTCTGTGTTTCTCTGTTTCTTTTCATTTCTTTTTGATTTCTTTCTGTCCTTAGCCGGACTTTGCTGCAGCTTGGCTTTCCCCTCTCGGTGCACATTTCCAAACAGGCTTTTTAAAGGAAAATGAGAAAACGTGCAGTATGTGTCTAACTCTTTGTCTTTGTGCTTTAAGGCTGGATTTCTAGGCTGAGGATTTTTCTGCACACATGCAAGGGGAGATGAGAAGTGATTTTCTAAAATTTTTTCCTTTTTCTGGGTTTTGCACTACGCAAACACCAAAATATATTTTTGAACCTAATGCACTTGGCTTTGTTAGCATGCGTGCAAGGCTCTAGGACAGGTTTATCATCTCCTTTCTTCTCCCTTGTAAAACGAATCTCCCTCTTCTCCGCCCTGACACTGGATTCCTCTCAGGCTGCTGGGGTTTATTTTTAGAAAACAGTCATTCTTGCAACAGCCTTCTGCATTTTTGCATGTGCAGCAGATAAATTTTGGGTGGTTCTTTTGAGAAAAAAAAAAGGCAACAAAACAACAAAGCCAAAACAAACCATGTTTTGCTGTACATGTACATGCTACTTTTTCTTTTTTCAAACATTTCTGTGTATATTTATGGATATATGAATTTGCAGTTTTAAATCCAATATGTATGTGTGTGTTTGTGTAAACATATGACTCATACCTAATTATATTTCATACATACATGCTATAGGTAAGAAATGTGTAATCGATAGAAGAGAACTTTTAATTTTTGTTTCTATAAAGAAAGCTGATAAAGGAGATATGCTACAAATTCAGTCCATTAAGACCGTGATAATTTAAGGTAAATGAGGTAGGACCTACTCTTCTTTTTTTTCTCTCCCTGTTTAAAATAGGGGGTGTGTGTGGAATAGAGAGAGGGAGAAAACTGGAGGTTATGTAATGCAGTGCCATTTCCAAAAATACCTACTCTCTGGGCTGTTACATTGTGTTATACTTGTTCCTTGATTGCAAAAACCCACACTTAGTAGTATGCCTGGGAACAATGGACCACAAATTACAGTAAACATACACTGACAGGTTTTTGTCCTCTTGACTGATTTTTACCTGTGTTAACTATTATGTATGGGGCTCTTCAGAAATATACCCAGTGCTAAGAATAGCAAAGGGTTCTGCAAATCCAGGTACCAGGGATTCCTTTGTCCTATATTTAAGCCTACAGACCACTGAAGTGCAGAGATGCATGATATATAGCATATGTGTGGTTAGAATCATTTGCATGACTTTAATCTTAACCACTGAAGCTTATACTTGGTTCACCCACTTTTAACTATTGCGACTGTTGGAATTACTTTTTTTTTTTCATTTTTAATTTTTTTTAAATTGTTTTCAGATTGTTCTACTTGTGCTACTTGAGAGAAACTGCAATCCCAAGACTTAACAGAACCTAAAAATGGTAAGAATTAGTTGCTTTAGCAGAGTATCAATAATTTTTTGTGTCATTACAAACCTTATTTCCCTCTTCCCAATACTCATTTATAAATAGGACCTTTATACGACAGTTTTTGAGGCTAGGGGGACTTGCCATACAATAACTGATGTACTCTGAAAAGCTCCTTATTTTGGATCTTTTATTTTCTTGCATTTTTTGAATAAAAATCTGAAATCCGTCTCTGTGCAGTAAGGCTTATTTAATTGAAGGAAGAAATATTTAAGTTACTGTGAAAAATACACATCATAACACATGTAGCAATACATGCAGACAAAACAATATCCAGTAATGCCAACACTGACACCTTTCTCCCAAAAAGAAGAAATAGGTCATTGCACTTTGTAAGTGAAAAAGATTTAATGTTAGTCTATCAGGGAAGTAAATAAGGTGCAACCTAAATTTTCTTATGAGGTTAACCTTCTGAAAACACCACCATTCTTTGTGACACAGATCTGTTCTAGAAAAAATGTTTAGGCCTCAAACCTGACTGAACTTACAGGCACTTGTTTGGAATGTGTTTAATGAACAACAACCTCTTTCCTTCAGTGCTAATTGTGTTTCTGTTTTTATTGATTAAAGAACATTTTTTATATTCTGAGATACCACTGCTGACAAACTCCTGATTTTAAGGATATGCATGTAAAAATGGTATTCTCTGAGAAGGACTGTCTCAGACTCAGGAGGACAAAGGTAACTGTATTTTTTCAGAAAACATGCTCAAAGTAGGCAGATTTTGGTCAGCCAGTTTTTCATCCTATAGCATTCTTAGTTGAGGATGCAGCTATCTCAGAATCATATCTAAATACATGTACTGGCAAAAAAGTCATACATTTTGGATGCTACAGGATAAAATCATGATAATGATGTTAATGTAAATTAGTATTGAGCAATGCTTTAAGTAGCATTGCATAGGATGTACATTAGCACAGAATATTTTTCCCCAGTGCAAGGTTCTGAGGGACATACTCTTATGAAGACTGGGCTAATTGCATTAATATTATCCCTGTCTGGTTCTTTGGGGTTGTTTTGATATGGGGGAGGAGTGATGATCAAAGAATTATTAAAATAAGCAAATACATACTCTGTTATAAAGTCTTTGTTTTTGTTTTTGGCTCCTTGTTTTACATCATTCCTATCTGCAAAAATAAACTTGCAAATTTCTGGAGTTTTAGTCTATTCTGGAACCTACTTTCATCAAAGTGCTTTGCTCATCTGTGTATAAGTGAGTAGATGGGGGTGGGGAATTAAAAGGGAAATGATTCACTTAAACTGTGAATAGAAATCATGCTAAAATACATGTTGTTCACACAACTGTGGAATATTGGATAAGGCAACTGTTTTCCTACCAACACCAAGGTGACAATCAGCCCACATTTTAGATGTTATGCAGGCTGCTCTGTGCAATGTGTGCCTATTATGGAACAAAAGATTATTTTAAGTTTAGTTAGGCATAAAATAGCCACTGATTTCTACCAGCAGATGGTTCTATAAATCTAGCAAGGTTCCTGTAGTAGTCAGTTTTATAGAGCCAATCTCTGGGCCAGAACATAAAAAACAACTTAAAGCTATCCAAATGCAAAAAATAAAATGTTGTACCCACCTGTCTAGTCCCATTGTTTGCTTTGCAGTGTGACATAAATACAAACCTCATTTAGTTGTTTTTAAAAGTTCCCCTTCTTTTTTGTGATAAAAATTAAAATGTACTATTAGGTTTTATACCAGCTTGCAAGGATGTTTAAGATGTGATACTTGGCAGAATCTCTTCTCCTACCATCACCCTTTCCCCCTCTGTTTTTCACTTCTGGCACACTAACACCGAATGTAATTCTACGTCAGACCAGTGACACACTTTCCTTGCAGTAGTGGACACACTTGTCTTTGGCATATTTCTTCTTGTATTAACTGCAAGTATTTCTCTAACCATTCTAATTTACAGGAAATACTCTTCTTTGCATGTCAACACTTTCTACACACTGAAATACATGACGATGAAAGTGCTTACTTTGTTTTAATATCACAGTATATGCAAAGGCTCTATCCTGCTCTCTCTGGTCAGTTAAAATTTAGCTATTGTGTTTCAGTAGACTCAGATAGATGTTAAAAAATGGGGGAAAATAGCCTTCTTATTCCTTTGCCAGTCTGAAAGTTCATTAATTATTTAGCCAAGATTAAAGTAAGATTTGAAATGACTAGAATAAACTTGTTCAGTGAGAACAAATGAGTTCTTGGTTTAACTTCACTGTCTTGCCCTCTTAGTTTCTTAATTTTCTTTTCTCATCAAATGTTTCCTAAACATTTTAAACAGTAAAAGCAAGTTATTTAACACATTAGTTTTCAATGCTGCTTCTCCTTTTTCTGGACTTGAAATTAGAATTACCTGATTAATTAATCATTCTTTCTTGCACCTGTTTTATAATAGCCTCAATTTTAAGAGGAACAGAAAAGCAGAAGAGTGCATTTTCTATTATTCTTATAATTTTAACTCATTGACATTTTAAGCCATTTTACAGAAGAACATTTGCCATTTGAAGATCTGTCCTTACTTCTGCATAATGCATTTCCTTTATGTGTCTACCTGAAGGAGGAAAGAACCTTTTATATATATGTACAATGTATAAAATCCTGAGGTCACTTAAGTGGTCTTTTAATTTGAAATGCTAGAACTTCTATATACTATGTTTGTGGCAAGTGCTGAGTGTTATGAAATATAAACTAAAATTTTACTTAATATTAACTAAAATTTTGGCTAACAAGGGGGAAAAAACTGTTCTAACTAAAAAAGAATTTTAAAAAAGGAATTTGTTTTAAATTTTTTTTCTGCCACTTTCAATCACTGAAAGTGATCTAATAATTTAAATAAAAAACATGTTAGAAGAGTGGGAGCAAGGAAGTCCTAATTCCAGTTTTCTGTGATCTCAAAGAAGGCTCCTACCAAAACCAGGAAAGGGTTGGGTTTTGTGTTGTTTTTGTTATGGTAAATATTAGCTTTTAAATAGAGAAATCAGATCATCATTTTAGACAATTGGAGAAGTAGTCTGTTTATTTGCTTTCAAAGAACTCAATTGTGTCCTTTTCTCCTTCTTGTGGATTTTAAGTTAAGTTCTGGGAGCTCACAGTGATGGTGCTTAAAGAATTTAAACTAACAATGCTAATAAATGTGTATATCAGTAAACAGATCCTTAAGAATTTAATTTTGACTTTTCTGAAAGTAAACAGAAGATAATGTAGAGCCAATCATTAATTTTCTCCTGACTTACCACAATGAGATGGCTTTCTTGTCAGCATTTCTTACTGGTGGGGAGTCTCTGGGCTGGCTGTTGTACAGTATAGCTGTGTCATCGCAGAGCAAAGAGGCTCTGGAAGTAGGTCACTTGGGCTGAATGCTTCCTGTCCTGCATCCTTGCCTGAACTGCATCACTTTTGTGGTTATTCTGTCATGTTTTGTCATTTTCATTCCCTGCATTTCATAGTCTTACTTGGAGGAAAAGAGAGATAGGGGATGATGACCTTTAGGGGTGAGAACAATTTGGAGAAAAGCCCTTCTTTTTTAAGTCAGAGGGAAAGAAAAGACAGCCTGCATTTGGTTGAAGAGAAAAGAATCACCATCCTATTTAGTTTCTTTTTTGTGTGTTTTTTTTTCCTTCTAGTTTGTAGAGAAGTTTATAATATCATTTACATTAGGTGAAGATATTTCTGAAAAAAATTTTGTGTTTAAAATTTCATACCAGTTTAACCATTACTAACCTTTTTGCAGGGAGTTACATGCAGGTGTCTTTACACATTCTGTAATTTTCTGTGCCCCTGGGCTGGAACAGCTTTTCATAATTTTAGAATTATTTGTGGAGAATAGAGTCTAGAATTGGTCTGGCAGAGGCAGGCATTATTTGGAAGCTTTTATATGCTCTGAGGAAAATAAAAAAAAAAAGGAAAAAAAAAAAAAAAAAAAAAGCAAGGGAATAAAATGAGACATTATGCCCAGCCTATTATTAGATGCACATTGGACAAAAGCAGCTCTTGGTCTGGCATGAGAAAACTCATACCTGGTTGATTATTACCAAGCCTGGTACTGGAACTGGAATTGGAGTCTCCTTTATGGTAAGTCAGAGGTACACGGAACCTGCAGGACTGTCAGACCCCCTTCTGTTCATGTATAGCATGGCCAGAATTTGGTGAAGAGAAGTAATTCTGAGGGATGAAAGCTAAATAGTTTTGGCCATCTGAACACGTATATTGTGCTTTTTTATTATGCTTCTATAATGCACATGCTATACATTGTGTGTAGTTTGCACAGTGCTACTTGATTGCTGAAAACTTGGGGAGAATTAATGCTTTTCCAGCTTTCAGAGTTTATAAGCAGAAATTCAAACCAGTTTCTGCAATACTTCTGTCAAGCCACCTGTTCAGCTGAGCAAAAAACAAACCTTTACTTGATCATGGGTAGAAAAGCAGAGTTTTTAAAAAAAGTAATTTTTGCACAAAGCTATAGATACTGTGGATATTTCAGTGGTAGAGCTCATATGCACATGAAAAGACAAAAGCTTTTTATATACTTATTTCTACTCAGTCAGAAACATGCTCTGGATGCTAAAATTTTGCTACTCTGCCCCAGCGCACTTTATCTGAACCAAACTGTGTTGGCACATGGAATGGGAGGTTTATATAATACTAAGTCCAGGAAAAGTCTTTACTGATTTTTTTCTCAAAGGCTGAAATTTTGGAAAATCAGAAATAAGAATATACATCTAGTAACACTACAGATATAACATTGGTTTTTTAAGGCTTGGTATCTAATGCCATCACTAACAATACTTTTACTTTTTTTCTGACTTTGCTGTACTGCTGCTTCATAACTAAATTCTGATCCTTGTATATGCTGAAGAGATGGGGAAAGGAGAACACTTAATAGTTCTAGAACAACTTTATAAACATAATTGAGCTGACATCATTGACAGGGACAGGATATTTTAATAAAAATAGTTTTATCTATTTTTATTTTGGTTTTATCTCAAATATTTATTCACCTCATTAAACCATATTAATTGAGGGCACAATCTTCAAAGGTGAAAAAATATTATTTCCAAATGTTTAATGTAGAATGATGGTATGAATCACTGTTTGAATGTTACATGCAATTCTGTTTGGACTTCTGGTCTGGCAAATTTATAGTAGTGGTACTGAATGAATCCTTGTGTACCTGTTTCTGGGAGGATTCCTGATGTTTCCTTCTGTAAATACTGCATTAAAATAAACAAACAAACAAGTAAAAACAACCCACCCTCAGAACAAATAGGATTTTCTTATCCTGCAGGAAGAAGTGTCTCTGGAATAATTTTGTAAACAGTAACCTGATTATCTCTACTGGCTTGGCATACTTAGGTGGGAGCAAGTTAAAAAAAGTTCTAAGAAATCTGTGCGTCCTCGCTGGAGGTGGTAAAAGCCTTGGCTTAATATACACATTATCAGAAAGAACCCCTGGCCTCTTCCAGCACTGATGTTTAGAAAGCACACATTGACACCTCATAGCTACCTTAGAAAGGTCAGGTTAGAGAGGAACAAACCTTCTTCTTTGCTTTAAAATGACTATGTGATAAATCCCCGTCACAAAAGAGTATGAGTTTACACAGCTCCTTAGATGAGTCCCAGAACCCACAGATTTTTTATTACCTTTAGCTCCAGAACATCCATGGTACATTTGTGCTTTTGTGTCTGGAGTAGCACATAGCTGCATTACTATTTGCCCAGTAGAGGCTGGTAATAGGGAGGCTTCAGGTAAATGTACCACAGTGCTTTCAAGCACTTGTTAACAATCAGATGCCCTCATTACATCTCTTTTAATGAGGTAAGCGAGGACTGGCTCTACAAGATGGCTCTCCTATTTCCAAGAGTATGGCTGGGACTTTTTAATACTTGCCTGCAAAATGCTTGGGCAAGGGGCTGGCACCTCCTGAGGGGAAAGAAGGGCTCTGCACTTGGGGAGCTGCATCTCTGGTTGGATTTCTGCTCATCTTTTTGGTATGTGGGAGAAAAGCTGTTGTAGTCCAAAGCAGTCGCTTGAACCTTCGGTAAGTTACAGTATTCAGGCCATTATTTAGAAAACATATAGGAAATTTTAAGAAATAAACACTTATTTTGGGAGACTGCTTGGTGTATACACTTTGTGTACCCCAAGAGTGGACGGCCAGGTCTGGGAGGGCACACAGGAGAGGTATTATTCTGGTCTATCTCTGTTCCTATTCTTAACAATTCACTACAGGCCACTGTTCTTGCTGGATTTTCCCTTAAGATCAAAACTTGATAAAATGAGTACATTGGACTAAATAGACTCTTTGGTCAGCCTCTGACCATGCTTCATTTCTTCCTCCTCTGTAGCTCAAGTGTTTTGTCCATGTTATGTATGAAACTACTGAAAAAGTACTCTGCATCCTTTGGTTCAGAATTTTTGCCAATTTTTGTTGTGTATCCACCTCAGTTTGTAACAAAAGACTTGCTCTGTATCTTGTTCTGCAGTTACCATTAGATGTAGGTGCAAATAGTTACTAATTAAACTCTACCTTATTGCACTTGAAGAGCAAATTACATACTCCTCTGGAATTAACTGAGAACTAGAGTATTATTTCAATTCTCAGCCTTGTTATTGGTTTTTTTCTGTGTGTTGCATGTTAAGTAAAACAAAAAAAATACTGTGGTATAGAGGCAAACAAATATGTGGGGTTGTACTGGGTTCTGAGTTAGGTTTTCTGGATGGCTGATTTGCTTATTTTGATTTCTCTGATGTTTTGCAGTTTTGGAGAACATAGAAATTTACTGGAGGAACAAAGTAATTTGCAACCATTTTATTACTTGATGGAACTTTCCACATAATATGCATTTGTTTTTTATTTTTTCTGAAACAAATGTATTCTTTCTCTTTCAAGGAGTGCAATACTCTGGTAATAGTTTACTCTTAGTAAAATTCATTAATTCAGTAAGACGTTGGAGGAGCATTTATGACTGTGTTCACTTATTACTTATTACTGCTTAATTTTTTTTCTCGTAGTCTTTGTATGCATGGTAAATATTAACAATGATTTGCAATTTTTTTTTTTGTATTAACGAAGTAAAAAAGCAGCATGACACTTGTAGCACACAAGTAGGATTGATCCTTACTGGTGCAGAAAAGTGAAAATTTATCCCTAAAAATTGTATCACATTCAGGTGGTGTGGAGTGGATTCCTCCCTAGGGAAAGTTGGAAAGTGTTTTCTAGAACTAACCTCATTCAATCACCTCTGTTAGAATATAGCTAAAGTTTCTGTAGAGGGGTTTTTACTGGATAAAGAAGTGTGCAGAAGTCTTATTTTTAAATACACATATAAAACATGCAGCCTATATATGGATGAGGACAGGAATGAGTCCCTTGAAGAAGCTGATGCAGATAAGCCAGGATAGGAGACTGCCTAGGAGGAGATGCTTCAGTGTAACCTCAAGAATAGATGCTTTAAGAACAACAAAGGAAACAATAGATGACAAGGGGTTTATAGGAGAACCTTTTCAAGGTCACTTCCCTATGCTGTGTAGGGAAGGAGCAAATGACATCCTATTCTGTGAAATCTACAGAAATTGCAGAAGAAATGCAAAAGGACTACAAAAATCATCAAATACCTAATAAATAAACTTTGTAATTCATTTGCAGTGTGGAGAGGGAGATGCAAGGAAAAGCATACTTGTCTCATTTAGGCCTTTTCATCTCTATGTAGTTGTGAGTTTGAGTCATCAGATGGGGAGGAATAAAAAGCAGCAGTAATATCTTCCCCAAGAAAAGGCAAAGACATCAAAAGATGCTGATGCAGAGAAGTCAAAGGCAAATTCAGGTGTACAGCTGTCTTGCCACATTCTGTTGATATACTGCCATGTATTAATTATCATTGCAATGGCAGATAAAGTCTCACAAAGGTGTGCCACTTGGAGCAATCCCAGCTGCAGAATCATGATGTAACTCTTCATCTCAAACCATTTATCTAACCTTTACTTTTTGGAACTAACCCAAATGAAATAAATGTAAATTATTGGTTTTCCCCACTGCTTTTTTTTTCTTTTGATGTTCATGGCGCTGATGTGAAAACCAGGGATGACAAAAAATCTGCTGCCCTGACAGGATACTGAAATCATGAAGTCAGGTTATTTGGGATGACTGTTGCTGCACCTCAGGCAGAGGCTCAGACTCGTGATGCAGTGACACTCAAAAATGCAAACAAGTTCACAAAATTGTTAAGCCTCACATTTGCTAAATCACACATTCACAGCATTTTTAAATTATTAAGCTAAGGTAATGAAGTTGCACTTTAACTTGGGCAAGTTTGTTTCTGCTGTTTCTGTAGGAAAGTCTTCCTCAGTGAGCCTGTTACAGAATCAAGCTATCATAACAGCAGCCTCCCATTTCATCATGAGTACAGCTTCTTAAACATAACAAAAGCTCATCAAAACTTCAAGGACTCACTGAAATAAGGAGTAATGATGAGTACTCTTGATGTAGCTTTGTCCTAGCCCTCTCCACAAGATCTAGAAAATAAAAGCTGTGACTGATAGAATACTTCTGTCCAACTAAACTCTCAAAAAGCAGCAACCATTCAGCTGACAGTTGCTGTATTTATTAAATCTTGTATGCTAGGTTAGGAACACAGCAGATATTTGTATTTTGTACTTTCATAATGTTCCCCTCATAGTCTTAAAAATAAATTGCTGAGGATGGGAGCATTAGTTTATCCCTTGCACTGAGGCAAAGGCTTTGATCCTAGCACAAGCTTTCCCTCCAGTTTGGTTTAAAAAGAATTAGTGAGGTTTTCATTCACAAAATTATTTATTTAGTGCTTGAGCAGTGGTGCAGTAAGATTGGTTATGCATTTGGATTGTGATTGTTGGATGTTGGTTAGAAAGAAAATGTTTTACTGCAGTGGGAGGCATTTGGGGGAATTAAATAGTACATAGTAGGATGTGCTGTGAAACGTACATCTACAGCTCAAACTAGCTGGCAACTAAGAAATTTTAAAGAAATGTGGGTACAGAAATGAGAAGCAGTGCTCCTTTTTGCTTATACAGCCCACTCTCAGGAGGAGGGTGGCCTCTCTTCCTTTCTCTGTTCTGGATTAGGCACAGAGGGGACTCAGTCCTCACAGCTGCGGACTGCTGCAGAGAGAACATGCATACCTCTTTCTTTCCTTCTTTTTCCTACACACCTCTTATCATTCTACTCCCATATTCCTCAGCATGTGGCCATCTGTGTCTGCTCTTACACTGCTAATCCATATAGTAAATAGTTTTCTTTTTTTTTTTTCCCTTTCCTAGGCAGAATTATTGGACATGGTCACCTTTTATTTGGAATTAGGATCTACAGCACTTGTCATTATTTCCTTTTTGTTTTCAGTTCCCCCTGCTTCAAAAATGGTTTATAATACAAAGAGGTTACCTGAAGCTTCTTGGAAAGGTGGTTACTGATTTCCTCAGATCAGTTGTTCTTCAATAAACTTTTAGTTAAGAAATCAAGAGTGCAGTTGAATACCACTCTACATCCTGAATAAGACTTGATTGCAAGAATTCAGTTGTGGTTCACACGGAAAAAAGGAAAAAAAGGAAAAAAAAACTTAGAAAAAATAATTACAAGGGTTTTCTCAATTGTTTCTTAACTATAAAAACTTCGGCAATGCTTAACAGGAGTATACTCATTTTAGTAAGTTTAGCATGCCATAAATCTGGGGGTTTTTTGCTGTTGATGGATTTATGTGAATGTTTGAAAGATGCTCTTAGTGAATAGGAATGAAGAGTGGGTACCAAATCAATTTTAGCATTTTGATGTGACTATTAGAGTATGTTAAGTTCAGCTCTGTTCAAATTATTTTATGTATCTGTTTTAAGGCTTGGCAAAAGACTGTACTCCCCTACCACTGTTCTTTAAGAAAGCATAGCTTAAAATGGAAAAAAATCCAGAAATTAGAATTTTGAAATATCAGTAAAACAGAGCAAGAGCAAAAGAGTTTCTCAGTCTGTTGGCCAAAGGACTAAAGTAGACTCTGCTGGTTTTTAATCCTCCTGGTTTGAAAAAACCCAAGTTGAAACAACTCAAAAAACTATCAGTACTTCCACTATCAGTGGAATCTGAGAGATCTGGTAAACAGACTAGGCATTTATTTGCCTCCATTTTTGCTCTCTGTAATATTAAAATGCATTATTTGTGTCTTTTCAGGAGACTGGAGGCTACAAAATTGAACAAATAGACAACCCATAATTTCCAGTTTTCAAGCTGGCCTCAATGTTTAAGGCAGAATTGCATGTTGTTGTGTCTCAGGTAGCTCTTCCCACATCTGATGGTTCATGGATGAAGCTTCCTGGCTTAACTGTCTGGCTAATGAGGATCAAATAGTGAGGCTATCAGTGTGAGTCAGCATTATGCAGACTTGCAGAAACTGTACTTTTCAATCCACCCTAAAGCTCAGTAATTCTGTTCTGAGTCCTGATACTTTGGTTATTTAAGCCAAGCCTGCACTTGCATAGCAGTCGCACAGGAAGTACTAAGAAATGAAAATTTGGTGTGTTTCAATGGAAGCATTTATTTAGAAGTGTTTGCTTCATGCTAACAGCTGGAATGTTGTAACCCTTACATCCTACTCTGTAATGGAGCATTGCTTTCCTCTCTCATAGCTCATCGTGCAACATTTATATCAGTAATTTGAGCTGCTGTAACTGAATTAATGTTCTGTGTGTTTTTCTAATACCCTAGTTATCAGTATATTTGAACTTCTAAGTACCTTCTGCATTTATAAAGCACAGCAAGATGTCATGATTTGTTTTATATCTTTTTTCCTTTTTCTCCTTCTGGTGAATTACAGTAAATCTAAATTGGACTTCTCTACACCAGCATCTTTTTTTCCATTCCAGAATCTTCCTCCACTTGGCCAGATTCCAAGCCATGATTCTCCAGCCTTTCAGCATTGCTCCCAAGGCAGATACCTAAAGTCCTTTGTCCATTCAGGGCTCTGGTACACTCATAGCAGAACAGTAACTTCATGTGAAATAGGTCCATGTGATTATTATCTGCCAATATGGGGCACAGTATTTGTTTTTGAAGAAGAAAAAAGGACATTATTGATTTTTTTAACAGATAATTACTATGAAAGACCATTTGGGGATTATGTGGGGCATTCTGCAAGTGGTGGTAGGTTTTGGGGTTTGTTTTTTAAACCCTGGAGCATAGTTGTGAGCTCATCTTACACTTTACATCTTTTCCCTCCTGCCTCATTCCCAAAATCCACCCACAAATTGCAATTTCTCCAAGTTTTTATGAATTTAATTTGAGGAATCCTTTCTTTTTCATCTAACTTTTGGTGCTTATTTTATTCCTATTAGGTTGTTATAGGGATAACACAGCCCATAGTCTAACCTAAATACATCTCAGACTCCATGGAAAATATACAAGTTTGTATTCATGATAATGACTAAGTCAGCATTCTAATGCTTATGTTATCCTCCCATATACATTTTGTATACTTTGCTGGTGTGAACAGCATGTCCTGTGGTAGAGCTAAACTCCTACTGCTGTTTCCCACCACAGAAAGTATGACTACACAATAAAATCAAGACATAATTGCAGAATGAATAACAAGTGATTATAAATAGCGACAGAAAAGCTCAGAGGTTACTTGGTATCTTTCATACAAGTGTTCAAATATTCAGAGTGAGCATTAACTGAATTCACAGAGTGCCCTGTGCCACAAATTGGTTATTTTATGTCAAACACACCCAGAGAGCTGAACTGACTTGTCTGAGACCTCAGATATGAAAAAAATCTGTTGCTTTAATCCGTAGAAAGTACTGTTTGTACTGCAGAAAAGCACAGGAGAATGTACAAAGCAGGCACTGCCTTGAGCTCTGTGTTTTAAATTTCTCACCTATGTGTTTTTCTCCTCTGCATTATAGAAGAGTTCAGTATTTTCTACTGGGAAGAGGATTTAAATACTCTTCCAATATTTTCTCCAGGATAGAACTAGTCCAATTGTGACAGCTAATAGTCAACATGGACCTCCCCAGAAATGAAAACTTTTCTCATGTTTCAATATATGCACAGGAGCAAGAGAATGGGTAAAACTGGCCCAGCACTTAACTGACTATGAAGGTTTTGATTTCCAAAGTGCAAACAAGTCTGAGTGGTGTAATTTATAGTGGCTAGCTCAAAACACTGACAGTTTGACATGCTGGCATCATGCAGAAAGAGTTCAATTCACCCAACTCCAAGAGCCCAGGAGAAAGACCCAGCAAGAAAATAAATTTAAGAATTTCAGCATTGTATGTAACTTGTACCTGAAAACTTTGGTGTTTTTGAGACCTAGATGAAGAGATATTCTGATCTTCATCTTGAGCCTGAGAGGCATCATCTTGATATTTATTCACTTTAACCTCTACTGTAGTCAGTGCCCAGCTTTGGATCTTGCCCATTTAACATTGAAAATTTTTCCTGTGGACATTGTAGGACAGCACCTTAACTGTTGAATCCTGCTGCCAGCTACTTTATTGTATGTGTTTTATAATGTGTTGGAATTTCTTTAATGTGGAAAATGCAGGGAGCTAACACGGAATTCTAATTGTTTCAATGATCTTACAAAGTTATGCATTCTAGTTCACCAGTCATTGTGAAAGGATATCAAAGGTGTGGTGCTCTTGTCACCTACAGTCATCAGCAAAGATAATGAACTTCATTAAGCAGCCCTTTGCCAGTGACCTGTGGCAAAAGGGAATGGACAGGTTTTCTTAC
Organism: Molothrus ater; assembly: GCF_012460135.2. Classification (NCBI taxonomy): domain Eukaryota; kingdom Metazoa; phylum Chordata; class Aves; order Passeriformes; family Icteridae; genus Molothrus; species Molothrus ater. The sequence continues at coordinate 4,193,254 of NW_023416471.2, read as the reverse complement.
AATATCCTCAGCAAGTTCATTAGTACAGCCATCCTCTATAAAGAATTTATTAAAGATATTTTAAAAAATACATTCTATACTCTTTTAATTATTTTTAAAGTATCTGTTGAATGCAAGCAAACATAAAACAATATAGTTGGAATGCTCTAGATGTTGTCATGATACAAAATATATGTACTAAACATTAAACACCCTGGGCCAAGCTCTACTGACATTAGACTTGTTTTAGTGATGTGGTCTGTCACTGCATTTAATGAATCTCTCTTTGTTAGTAAGATCTTATATATATTTATGTCACTACAGGTTTATCAGCCAGGTTCAATGATTTGGATGAGCCAGAAGATCTTTCCAACCAGCTGTGGGGATGGGGGATTTCCAAAGGTAAAGTTATTTATGTAATTTTTTTCATATAAGAAATAGTTTGCTAAGATGAAAGTTTTTGGGAAAAAAAGAATTAAAATTGAAAGTTAAATGGATTTTATTTTACAACCACTTCAAGAAAGTAGCCAGCACTCCTGATTTCATCACGAGTCTCATGTTGCTCTGTTTTTCTTAAAGCCTTGGCTCCTTGTACCATGCAGTTAACTGAAGAGCTCAGTTTTCATTTTATAATTATGTTTTTAGCCTTCAAGCTTGCAGAAAACATGGACTCTTGTTGGCTGCACACCAGAAGGAAAACATACTAATTTTCAAAGGTTCATATTTCTTAAGCCTGTCTCTTGATTTTACAAGGTTGACATCTGAGTTTTGAATGCTTAATTTTGGCAATGCTTTCCTAGCAATGCAGATGAAAAAGTCAATGATAATGCAGCAGGAGGAACCAGGTGGTTGCTTATCTTTTATTAAGTATCTTGCTTGTGGATTACCTGGCTTGAGTAACAAGCATACAAAGCCTGAAAATTTTCATCTGAGTTTGACAAGAAGTCCCACATAGAAAGGCAGAAAATGTGGCTCATCAGACAGCATTAATAAGATTTTATTTTGTTACCATTACTGGTTTAAAAATGTGAAACTGGACATGAAATTTCAGTAGTGAAAGATAAAGATTATGCAGAACCATAGGATGTACGTGTTTTATTTTCATATTCCCTTTCAGTTACTGGCTTAAGCAGGTAAGTAAAGAAGAGAACACATGGAAAATTGTTTTGATTAAGTTTCAGTTAATAACTAGGCTTCTGCTGCTCATTGTTAACAAAACTCTGCTATTGTTCCATATGGATAACACTATATTTTCCTCTACTCTTTTTCCTCTACAAGTGAACTTCTAAAGTTTATAGGTGGGGTATTTGCAGCCTCATGTGCCAGCCTGCCAGTCTTTAAACTAGCATTAATGGCAGTACTGCGATTCTTAGCATTCACAGCATTCCAAAAGTTCAGCTGAAAAGGCTGATACCAGTGCCAGAGCCTGATTAATGTGCTCTGTAGGGTCAATCTTACATCAAGTGAATTTGCTAATTTTATGAATCAGCTTTGTGTTAACTAGATGATTTTTATTCAAAATGTTAAGTTAGAAGCTTTCAGTAAGTTGTCATTCATCATTAAACAAAGTTTCTCCTAAAGCACAAGAATGAAACTGTGCACTATGTGCAGCATAGCAACAATGCTGCATTATATTGGATTTATGAATAGCTGTGGGTTTATGCTGTACCTAGTTTAAAATAAAATGTTCTCAGAAAGGATAATGGTTTCTCAACTAGCCCAAACATATTATAAATCTTTTTTCCTTTTAAAGTTACGGGATTCCTGCTTTTAAAATACAATTTTTTTTCCTAGCCTTTATGTAATTCTTCAGAAGATATTTGGCATGTGCTAGTACAACAACCAGTTTTTAGAATTAGCTCCAAATTTTATTTCACAATTGACATTCAAAGGCAATTTCAATATTAATTGCACATAATCCAGCTTCCAGCAGAGAATCATCTTTAACAGAAACTGTGCATCTTTCGAAATTTTTTCATTTGTGCTATAAAATTAATTAGGATAAATTGGTGAAAAAAACTGCAGAAAGTTTTCAGTCCTCTAGATGAGCACTTTTATCTACTCAATGCTAAATAGCTTGAACTTCTGAAAGTATAAATTAAAATACATAGATTTTTTATAACTATTATTTGAGATAAAAGTGGGGTTTTTTTTTGTTTTTGTTTTTTTAAATTTTATTTTCATGCAACAAACAAACATAAAAGGCTTCAGTTCTTAATGACAGTTTATTTCCAGACGTAGAAGGGTCACATGGGACTTTATATCTCATGATTGTATGGCAGGATTTCAGGACTGAGATTGTTTTCACAGCTGAAAAGGAACTGCCCAACACAATGCTTTTGGAAATTTGCCCAGACCTTTGGTCTGTGTGGTGTGCCTGTTTGCATGTGTAAGTTTCCAGTTTTCCCTTTGTATCCTGTAGTGATACACAAGTAGCAAATTTAGTAAAACAAAAATAAGTAAAAATATTATCATGAGGATGGAATTTTCTAGAGTACTTTGAGGAAACATGTTTTTGCAGTCACTAAAATTTAAATGTTATTTTCTCATTTTGAAATTCTTGCAGAATACCCATATTGGCTCTAGCAAATATACCTTACAACTCCTTACCCTTCTGCATTTGTACTGACCAAATTCTGCTCCTTTCCTCCATTTCTTGATGCCCCAAAGGAACAGGTCACCAGCTATCTCCAGGAAGGGATTTTGCTCTGTGCTCAGCCAGAAAACTGCTCCTGTGTGCAGCGCAGAACTCCACGGGGAGTTCATCTACCTAAAACCAGAAGTTATCCTGTACACTGTGATAAAGAGAGAGGGAGAGCCATGGGATGGCTTCATTCCCAGCACAAGTAAATGTAGCAAGTATGAACATCCCAGTGAAAATTCTGGGTTTGAAGAAAGGAAAATTGCTGAAAATTGCACTTTATTGATGACTGGGAAACTGCCATGTGTTTAATTCCTAATTCAGAAATTCACATCAGAAAAAAAATTAACTTGGAAAAGATAACTTTAATTTCTTAACCAAAGAGAGATATTGAGCTTATGTGACAAATACATCCTAAACAATACGAGCAACAAAACACCTTTACAATTCTTACCACTTAAACACAAAACCCACAGATTTTCTTTTTCCCTATCTTAAGATAAATAAATTATTTTTGTTTCAGATCCCATAGTGACATTTAATCAGTGAAGTACTTTAGGCATGTTCTTAGCCTTTAGGCTTCATTCTGAGGCTTAAAATGAAACATATATTTAAATGCTGTCTAAAAACTTTGCTGAATAGGCTCTATTAAAATGTGTGGTTGACAAAGATCTGAGGCAGCTGGCTCATTTGGCACACCACTTCCTTACCTGCTCAGAACAAGAAAACACTGCAGTGTTTTTAGTGTGCTCTTTCTGGTGGATTCATATAGGGAAGTGACTTAGTAGTGTATGTTGGTTGCTTAATTAGTAAAGTTTTCTAAAAATGAGAGGTCTACCTGGAAAAAGTTCTCATAATATTAAGATGATATTTCATAAATAAAATGTACTTTTGTGTTGGATCTTCTGCGTTTTTTGCTGCTAGGACACATTCGTTCATGCCCACATGAAATGTTTTTATCAGATGCTGCAAGAACTTCCTGGTTTTCAAACAACCCTTTGTTCTCTGTGGCATCAGGTGCTTCAGTCATGTTTAGTAGCTGAACTAAAGCTAGGAAACTATGGAAACTTTAGGATGAGAGAAGGGAGCACCCCACCAAACAAAGCACAGCTAATATGACTTTTTCCTCTCCACAGGGAAATCTCCCCATCTCGAAGGAAGTGAATCGCAAGAAAAGTGAGGTGGAGGGGCTGTGCCTGGCTCCAGCAAGTGGCTATGGACAACATTTCACCAAAATCAATTACCTCTACTCTTTTTAAACATAATTTCTCCATTCGTATTACATATGATGTATGGGTTTGATGAGGTCATGGTGTCATATATTGGAAATTGTTTCTGTGTAAATCATCAAGTGTAAGAAGAAACTATGGGACTCTGAGCCTTGCTTTAGAGAATAACAGTGGACAAACGTGTACCATAAAAACTAGTTTTTAACATTCTAACTCAACCGAAAGCTCTCAGAATTTCACACTGTGAATCCATGTTTACAAACATTACAGGTGGGCCCTCAGGCCTGGTTCTACCACAGCAATGTCTTTCACTACTCAAACTCCACAGCTCACACACAACCGGTAAACCACTCTCTCCATTTCCACCAACCCAAACTGCTTCTTGCAGAGGCTGAGAGTCCCTCTTTTTTTTCATTTAGATGTAACAAGCCTAGTAGTTTATTTTCATCGATTGTCTGTATATCTATATTTTATCCATGTACTCTTTTGATGTATAGAAGTAGTATGAAACTCATGGTTTCCTTGTGGTAAGTGATCGTGATGCTGCCACGGGATTTGAGACACTGATGAATGGTGCTATTTTGGACTTTAAATATGCTCCTTGGCAAGGTAGCTCTGATGGAGTTATTTTTTATTTCCATGTTCTGAGAGGGTGTTGGTACTTTGTTTTTCTGAATGTTGTTCTTTAGACTGGACTGACTTGTTTACTTGTGTCTTCAGTGTGGCTTTCTTATTCAGTGCTGTAGGTGAGTAACTACTTATAATGTACAAGTGAGGAACTGATTCCCTATCAGTGTCCACTCACAAACATGCAGTTATAGTGGGAGCAATCACAAAACTGTAATTTTCGTAAAATCTCCCTTCTGACTCCTAACCACCTTATGGAGAAAGATGAGCAATAATTTTCCACCAACTTCTCAAAATCTCTTGATTTTTGTCTTTTTTTCTTACAAGCCTTTTTTAAAGAAGGGACAAGTTTTAATGTCCTCTTCAAATCCATAAACTAGGGGATATAGTAAGAAAAATACAGCAAATTTCTGGGAAGAGAAGTCCTAAAGGGGAAAGAGTACATTTCCACAGTACTGTCAACATGTGGAATTTACATTTTTGTTCTTGCTCCCAAACTACTATAAATACAAAATAACACAAACCACAAAACTAAGCAGTATCATCTACTCATGGAGTGTTGTTGTGTTAGACACAGTCTGAAAGCCCACCTTAATTTTTATATGATTCTGTCTTTTAGCTATTCCTTTTACAGGGCAGCCCTTGTTCTGAACTGTCTTAGCTTCTGACTGTTAAATACCAATGCATGCACTGCACTTCTAGATTTCTTTCCTTTCCCTGCCTTCTGTATCCCTTTCCTTGTACACTCACTTTATTTTCCAATAGAATAGATATATCTGCTGTGCTGTATATAGAGCAAGAAGTAATATTCAGCAGTTGTGGCATTTATGTATAGTTGCAGTTGTGTACTGCTGAAAATGCAGGCTTTTGTAACAATGTGATCTTTAATAATGCAAGTACCCAATGTATTTTAGCTATTTTAGTAGGATTTGTTCAATAAATATGCAAGCTCTAAGGGTAGCTGTGATGTGTCTCTTTCCTTATTACAATAAGGGCAGGGTTCCCGTTACCAATTGTTTTCACCTGTTCTTTTCCTGAATCCTGAGGTTTGTTTCAATAATATCTGGTGAAGTAAAAGGTAATTCCTTTTGCTGCTTGCAAAACAATAGCTATCAAGATAACTTAAATGCCAGACCTGGATCTGGGAAATGATAGCTTGCTGGACAATGGCAGTGGCTTCCCACACCGCTGAGTGGCTGGGTCAGATGTGACACTCAATGCCATTTTTAGTAGCCCCAGGAGGACACTCTGGGGCTGTGCATGGCAAATACAATATGTTTCATTTTCTACTTCTGGTAAACTGAATTAAAATATTATTTCCCCTGTGTGGCAATTTGGTTTAAAATAGTGTTGATACAGTCCTCTCTTAAACACAGTTCTTATTTTTTTTATTGGTGGAAAAGTAACACACACATTGCTAAGATTTAGAGCATATATTGGTTTCATAATAGTATAGACATAGTAGAGACAAAGATTATACAATAGACACTGTGATTAATAGAAGCTTGCAGAATAAGCAAAGATGGCATACACTTCTGCATCTGCAACAGTGGCTGTGGTATACACGTAGTATCAGATTCATAAGGCTTAAAAAAAAGAAAAAAAAGTTATAGTTATTAGGCATTAAAAAATAAAAAAATCATATGGCCATTTTAAAGAATGCCCCTCAGATTGAATACATGTATTTTCACATTTGGGATGAAGTATAAAATTATATAAATGGAATTATTGGGGAAAAAAGCACAGTGTATATGTCTTACAGTCAGTTGTTGCAGAACACCATGACCAGCTACTTTTGTACCTACCTCATTAAATAATAATTTCTGAAATAGACTAGTAGAGTATTTTGAAAGCATTATGGTCAAACAAATTGATCAGGAAACACTGGTTCCAATTTCAGACCTTTTTATAACATATCATGGAGAATCTAGCAAATCAATATTTGTCCCTCAGCAAATCAAGGAAAAAATAAAACCCTGAAGGTGAATTCTGAAAAATAGAAATAATAATGAATCCTTGCTTTCATAAAGCATTTTAATCTACACAGACAAAATCACTGATTAGGAACTAACTGTTTTTACCATTGAGCATCATATTTTAAATGAAGAGTAGGCCATAATGGTATGTGTTATCAATTAAATTCCAATATTAAAAAAGCTCCATCATTAATTACCAAATGCAAAATACATTAATCATTATACTTAAGAGTTTGTGCCACTAACAGCATCCTGAGGATGTGTATTAAAAAATCTGATTCATATTAATAATTTTATTCATGGGAAGTTAGCTAAATTCTGTCTGCAAGCATATAAAACATATGGAAACAATCATAAAAAATTTCAGTCAATAGTACTTTAGTGCCAGACTCTAATTAAATTTCTAGTATTAAAGCTGTGCTACCATATTACAAAAGATAAAAAATAAAATTAATATTCTACATAAGAAGTTCAAACAGAGGAAGAAAATTTAAATAGAATGGAATTAGCCCAGATCTGTCTCATCAGCATTATGCTCTTGTGAGTGTAAAAAAGAACATGAGTATAACATGAGGAAGCCAAGTGAGGTAATGGTTTAAGACCACTCAGCAATAGCCCATGATCTATGTGCTAAAGCTAGAGACCCCTTTTTGTGGCCCTTCACATCTGTGTGCACTAAGGTTCATCTTGAGCTCTGGTGAAGTAAGAGGCGAAACGCAGGAGCCTTGGGCTTTGCTGCTGTAGCCATGAAAACATGAGTAACTTACATTCTAATGCAGAGAAAACAAAGACCAGGAGGAGGAAAAAGAGAGGGAAAAAACAAAAAAGAAATAAACATGGAGAGAAATACAGCAACCAATTAAGGAGAAATAAGAAATTCAGAACTTGAGCCTGTCTGGAGCCTGTCTGAACTAGAGCTCCAGAGGTGCAAGGTTTGCAGAGAGAAAACACAAGTGTCACATTCCAGTTTGGGACAGCAATTTTCCTTCACAGTGAAATGCCCTGTTGAAAACATGCAGGAATAAACCCTGGCTTTATGAGACAGTCGTTAATGGGGTTTTTTTTCCCCATGAAATTTTGTGAGTGAGGGGCTGCCAGAGAGGTGGCAGGCTGGCATCACCCCCTGGAAAAAGACATAGCAGGACAAGACAGTCTTGGCCAGCGGTGCCAGGGGTAGGGTGCAGGCTTATCCCAGCTTGGATCTTGAGACTCTAGCACTTTTTCTGCCCAGGGACATGCCTGGCAAACTTGAGACAGTGGTCCTCACACTGTGTCCTAGTCCTGGACTAAGTAGGGGAACATGGTATAAAAGAGCAGACACACTGCAGTTTGTATCACCTTGAAGAAAGAGCCCATATTTGGATACTCAAATGCTACCTGCTTATGCTTCAGGGAAAAAAAAAAAAAGAAAGAAAGAAGAAAAAAAGATAAAGAAAAAAAAGAAGAAAATACATCCTGCATTTATAGTTCAACTGGTATGTTAACATAACCCAGAATCTTCAGGTATCTTACTAGCACAGTGAAAATCCTGCTGGCCTACACCTACCCATCTGAACTATTTTCTAAGTGCATCCAGAACTACCATCTGTCTGTCAGGGTATGGCCAGAGCACAAAGTGCTGTGTAGGCTGGTGTAAATTATCTCAGGAAGCAGAGTAACTGCAAAATCAGCAGTGCCTGGGGGAAAAAATAGTCAGAAAAGGATGCTCATGCTCTTTGTGTATTCATTTCTATCTTGTCATTTCTGATGCTGCCTGGGCGCCTTAGCTTGATTTCACCAATCAATTTGTAACATTTCATAGCAGCTTTACTCTATTCCTGCTCTGAGGGCTCTGATTTGATGTTTTAAGTTGTGGGTTTAAAGCTTTCACCCTGTATGTCACCTGGTGTATGCTGCTTTTCAGAGCTCTCAGATTCTTGTGACTCATGTAATATTTTCCAGCTGGTGATTCCAGAGGAAGAGATGTGACCCAACAGCTGATGTTTTATACAAAGAAAGAGTATCCTGTTTGCACAGCACTGTTTCAAATTCATATTGCATGTGTCCAAAGTCAAACCCATGAATCTGTACAAACAGATAATCGTTTTACTGGGAATTTTATTTTGTGTAACTTAAAACAGATCCCAAAGGTTCCAAAAAGTCATAGCACCTGGGAATTCTCTTTTCCAGGACACGGCCTCAAGATGAAAGGGCTGTACAGGTTTCTTGTGCATTTTTTTCCAGTATTCTCAGGTGATTTTTGCAGTCTTAAGTCTCTAGTTGATCTCAACAGACTTCGACTGATAAATATAAGAGTGCAGAAAGATCTTCGTGATATAATTTCTCCATTCAACACTGCAGCTTTCCCAAAGCTACTTTTCTCAGCTTTGCAAATTTTACTGTGTATTCCTAATAAAACTCTGCACCTGTCCATTCGAGACTTACCACAGGCCATCCAGCTTTCTTCCACCAAATTACTGGACAGCAAGCCCCAAAAGCCTGCTAGGTTCTCAACCAGGCTGCCACAGATTTTACAGCTACATCTAGATTTGCTTTCCCACCAGTTATGCAATCATTCTGCTCACTGGCTGTAGTGCTGCTGCTGGAGTTAAGTGTGTCAGCAGGCTGCCAGGACAGCCCTGCTCTGCAGCCTTTGCTCCCCTGTGAGTCATTTTGGCTTGGTCACTTTTTCCCCACTAGTGCCACTTGCTCGGAGGTGAGTTCCTGCCCGTGAGTCATCAGCGTGGCTGTGGAGCCCTGTCTGCTGAGGGCCCCCGGGAGGCCCAGGAGCCGGAATGTTTCCGGCACAGACTCAGCCGATCAAAACCACCTGCAGCCTCTAACAAATTCACAGTCCCTTTGCTTTCTTTTCAAGTCTGACAAATTCTCCGTGTTTCCTTGGTAGCCCACCCAAGCTGGCAGCGCTGCTCACAGGAAGGTTGCATGAGGACAGGGCTGCATGTGGCAAAAACACCCTTCAAAAAAAAAAAAAAAAAGAGAGAGAAAAGAAAAAAGAAAGGGGAGAAAGGGGAGGGAGGGTACAAAAAAGGATGTCTGAACACTGTGTTTGTAAATAAACAGCAGTAAGTTATCAGTAACTTAACTGTAGCAGCAGGAAACAGTTCTGTCAGATTCTGGAAAGCCAGCCATGGCAGGAAATTGTTACATAAAGTGCAAAACTGCTACTATTTAAAAGTGTACTTTGATCAACAAAGGGAGAAAAGATGCATTTCATGCTTTTCACTCTGAAATACATCAATATGAGCAATTTGAGGTATCTCTTTTCAGTGGGGAACCTCAAGTTAGCAGACTTGCAATTTGCTGTAACTGTTAAAGATCACAACCTTGGCAGATCACACATGAGAGCAGAGGAAAGAAACTGGGCATTGTTCCCCAAGTTTCATCTGCTGGGCGTTATCCTGTCACTGAAGGACCTAAACCTCTGAAACCAGAAGAGAGGAGCTGGACACTGGCAAGAGGGTGCAAAGCTGGGCACCCCACCTCCCACCTTGCCAGAGCCCCAGTGCTCTCTGCAGGTCTCTGCTCCATTTTCCTTTGCCCAAGGGGTCCCAAAGAAGCAAGTTTCAGCCAGAAAAGCCCAAGCCTATCTGCTGTGAGTCATGAAACCTATCTAGAGCCCCCAGGTGTAATTGATAACCCTGGTTATCAAATGATACAGGACACATGTCCAGAGGCTGGGGAGAAGCTTGCTGAAGAGAAATGAGAGGAGGGGGATGGATTATCCCAGTCTTGGAAAGCAAGATGGTCAAAGATCTGAAAAGTAAGGAATTACTCACTGTGATAGAAAAAAGGTATCTTGATCAAAGCCTTTTCTATGATTAGTGGCATCTATCCTAATTTCCAATAAATTAAGGAGAGTCCAAGGACACTATGTGCCTAAATCACATGCCAAACCCAGGGATTTTAAAACAGTAAACCATCCATCTGATCTCACACAGTGGTAAATGCTGAGCTATTCCACTGGAATTACCAGGCTGAATAAAAAAGATCAAAACCAGGTTCATGGGGATGACCCAAAACTTTTGATGCACCTGTGAGGCAGATATTCCAGCAGGTAAAGAAACTGCAGACCTCAGCTCTCATAGCCAGACAGTGTCACTGACATTGCCTTACAGACAGGCAGAGTTTGAGCAAAAGGGCATAACTCTAGGGGTAGGCAAATCTCCCTCAGGTGAGCTTTGCCCATGCACACCACCCCTGCCTTTCTACCCACCCTGGGGTGCTGAAAGGCAAACCTCAGGTTTTCTCCCCTTTCAGGGGTGCTTGGCTGCTACTGATCAGAAACTGAAGCTCTACATGCATTTTAAGTCCATCACCCTAATTGTGGATGGGTTTCCTTTATTATGAAGGTGATTGTCTTGTGATGTTCCCTCCTGATGGACTGAACTACTCTGATGTGGAGGAATGACAAGCCAGAGCTCACTTTCTGCTGGGAAGCTTTAGGACCCACCTAAACAACACATAATCAGCTATAAGGCATTTTTTGGGGAGTGAATAATTTTGCACTGATTTAGGTATTACAGGCCTCAGAAAGGATTCAGAACACAGGTCCCCTGAAAACTCAGATTTCTCCAGATGCTCTAATGCTTCTAAAAAAAATGGGTTCTGCATTGTTCTAATGTGCTTGAAAGGTAAAGACAACCTGGAACTGACATCAAGAACATATCTTGTCCTGCAGGGCCATAAAGAATGCACAAGTTGCACACAACTCTCTTCCCTTGCATTAATTCCTGTACTGAAAAGCCAATACACTTTTATTCTACATCCCCCCCCTCCCCCCCCCCCCATTGGTTGTGTAAACACTCATATCAGAAATGTGAACAGCAATTTAAATTACAGATTGTGATGGAACAAACATCTTTTTTGTGGATAGTGCAGTAGTGTTCTGTCCAGTGGCAGGTAAGGCAAGGTTTGTTCCTGTTTCTGAAAACCATATTATTTGTGCTTATTTCGGACTGGTACAGGTGGACTCACTTCAGAAAACTGGGCTTCTTGTGCTTCTTGGAATCACACATGAAGTACTGAACCTGTTCCCGCACAGCCCATCAGCAAACCATCCCCATAAGCATAAACTCTCTTTTGAGAGGATAGAGTGCTGTTAAGGAAATGGATTTTTGAAGGCTGAGAGAATAATTACCCATGTCCTTTTTTTTTCCCTTTGGAGAAGAACATAATGTTTTCAGGTTAACCTTAAAGTCTTGAACCCTAGAAAACATTATGTAATGTGTTATATTAGGAATATCATGCAAAACCAAGAGAAATGGTTCTCCATAGGCTTCACAGCAATAACAAGCTATAAGGGATAAGGCAGAAATTATAATTTCAGAGCATCTCATTTCAGTACTGTTAACCTACATTAGAGTTTTTGACTCTATGATGAACAAAACTATCTATACTCAGGGTGATAGGTATATCTGAAAACATAACAAATATTTAAATTAGGTCATATTGCTACATTTTATGTAGATAATTTGTTGCACCAATATTTTTAAAGCAAACTGCCATAACTAGTCTGATGAACATCACACCAGCATTTCAGGAAACCCCCTCTGGAGCAATGGAGACAACAGGCCCAAGTTTTGCTGGATTATAAATAACCAGATTTGGCCTGGCTCTCTTGTGGATTATGCAAGTTCAGTGGAAGAGGAAAACAGATTAGGGACCTCATGTTGCCTATTTCTGAGCCAGGAGGTTGCTTTTACAGTACAGGCAGGAAGCAAAGGAGTAGGACAGAAATAGTTGCTGTCCCCCTGGGAGAGGGCACACAAGTGAATGGTACATCTCCCTGCTTCCTCTGTATCACAAAGCAACTTCTGTACCATGGAACAGATGTATTTGGCTAGTTTGGCATCCTAGAGGGCACAAACTGAGCACACTCAGTATGTCAGTGTGTCAAAGTAACTCAAGGCCAGAATAGGTGTCTTTTCTCTGAGCCTGAGAACTGGTTCTGGGCAGCAATCAGCTTCTTACAGCATTTTGGAGCTGTGTATTCATGGCTAATTGGGACTACACAACTTGCCTTTGAGCTGGAAGGTCTCAACTAGTATTTCCTCAAAGTACACAGCTTCCATGCCAAGCCTGTGCCATTGACTGATTTTCTATTTCATTTGTGTTTTCAGAATGATATGTGGGTGCTACTGAAAAGAAAGCAAATAAAAAGAAAGCAGTAGGTCAGGGAAACAACTTTATCCAATGCTCATGACTTGCTTGTCTTCTACTAGTTGCTAAAAATATTTTTCTTTCCCTGCCAGGAAACAAAAATACATGTATCAATGTCTTGGGCCATGGGATTTGCAGGAGTATGCACCTCACAATGCCAGTCTGAACAGTCATGGATGTCTGTGCTGTGCTATTTTCTTGATTTACTGCTGATTCCCTGGTACTCATAAGAAAAAGTAGAGAGAAAATCTAACAGTGAATGTGCTGTGTGTCCCAACTTGATACCAGCCCACACAGCACTCTCTGAGAACTCACAAAACTTATTGACTCTAATAAAAGCATGCAGTTACAGAAGGAGAGCTGAAATCCCTGAGGGATAAAGGTTAATGTCTGCACCAGAAACACCTGCTCCCCAGGGCCAGCACGCCTGTGCTGCTGGATGCAGGAGAGCCAGGAGGGTGCATGGCAGGAAGCCCTGGAGCAGCAGGAGGCTCCCCTAGGAACAGCTGCAGTCCTTAAAAGAGGTGATATCTCTAGAGTCCTTCTAAGCCACAGCTCCTGATACACCAGCTGCTTTTGAAAAAGTAATTTTAAGTTATCCCTGGCTTCTTTTTAATGTAAAGAAGGAGTGTAAGAGAAAATAATACTGATGATTAGGTTTTGGAATGTGAGATGGCACATAAATCCCTGAGAGCAAGTTAAAAGTGTGCATTAAAAATAGCCCAAAGACCAAAGTGTGACACTAAAAAATATGAGAAACTAGTAATGTTCACTGATTTCTTATGCCAACTACTGCAAGTCACTCTGTGTCACACCTAAAAAAATTCAAAACCAACAAACCATAACAGCAATAAAACCAACAACAACAAGAAGAGAAAAACAGAAGAAACCAACTATGGGTTCCATGTTGGAGTGTACTTTTGGCATTCCAATTGTGTAATCTACCCACATTTCCTTGCCCATTTTCATCAGAACTCCTCTATAAAACACAACCTTCTTCCTTCCCAGTGCTGCAGGGACAGCCCAGTCACTCTGACATACTAAAAGCATGGTTGTCTTATACATGGAAGTATGAAAGCTACATGCAGTGGTTGTCATTATTTCTTTTTAAACACTGGCTCAAATGACAGATTGCTGACACTTCAGGACTCTACAAATATGAAATACCTGCTACAGCTAACCTGCCTCAACCCTCAGGCTTTCCCTCAGCTATCTTCCTGTACTCTAGCAGCAATATTATTTGGGCTTAACAATAGTTGTTACTTCTCTCTGTATATTCAGCCCTGATTTACTTGTGAGGAACATTTACATGTTTGCTGTATCCATTTGGGGTTTTGTTGTTTATTTGAGTCTACTCCTGAGGTAAGTTTTTGAGTTAAAATTACTCATGGCTTTCCAAAAATTCTGTCATACCTTTCAATACAATAATCACTGTTGATATTCATAACTCAAATTACACTGACTAATGTAACCAAGGTTTTCTAAGCCCTTGTAATTCACCTCGGATGGGTTGCTTGCTAAGGCCATAAAGGTCTACTCATTGCTTATCATAAGGTATGGGATTTGGCCATTATTTTATCCTATGCCTAGGAATATATTCCTTAAAGTCATTTGGATAGTCTCATTCTCCTCTAGAGTTAGCAATGCCTTGCAACAGAAATTTCCAAATTTCCATCCTTCTCTACACTGTGAGATATTGTGCATAGGCCTCTACTTTCTTCTCTTCAAGATAAGAGAAGTTGGCCTTAGACAATTAAATTAATTGATCACAAAGGTTTCAAGACAAAATATCAAAGGTTTGAAAGTTTGAGACAAAATTAATATCATACAAACCATGTTTTAGCAGTCAGCAAGGATTTGATGAGAACAAAATTGCATCCAACCAATCCCATTTCATTTATGGAAGGTTATAATGAGGTAAAGGCTTGTGAATAAACAATAGAAACCATAAATCTTGTCTTCCATTATGTTTTTGATATTGGCTGATGTGATCTTTTTATAAATAAATTAGGCAAACCAAGACTGGATGAAATACATTTGTGTGGGAATAAAACTGGAGAAACATACCAGAAAAGTGCCCAGCCATACTACAAAAACAGTTGTGAATTAAGTCCTTATCTTTTTTCCAAATCAATATTTCCAACAACTAGGAAATTGAACTAGGAAGAAACCCAAATGAAATTCAGTGACTGAGGTAAAAGTACGGTCAGTGCCAGTGCTGAAAACCAGGAACACTTGAAATTTTCATGACAAACTGACATTTTTTTCTTTGTAAGAGAGTGTTACTCAAGAGGAGGGCAATGTCACCCAGTGCTTAGACAGCCAAAGTTTTGAGTAATACTTCTGTGGAAAACTATCTGGGGATCACAGTGAATCTATAGGTAGGAGGAGTTAATTTGCTGCTGTTAGAAAAGTTAACACTCTACTGGATTATACAAACAGAAGCATTAACCTACACAGCTCATGCAGAACTCATTCCACTCCTGTCAGCATTTGCTAAACCTCAGGTGAGCAGCTGTGTATCTGGTTTTGGACAAGGCACTTTGAGCAAGATGGGGAGAAGCTGGAGGATGCCCAGGAGAGAGCAGTGAGAGCAGCCAAGGGTCTAGAAGATGCACTTAGCAAGGAAAGACTGCATGAAACTGGACTGTTTAATCTAACATGAGGGAAGCACAACAAAAGGGGCAGCTGCAAAGGGGAAGAGGAAAGATTTTGTTTCTTGGTCCATGAGTGTCAGAGGAGGATGCAAAGAGCCTAAATTCTGGTAGGAAGCATTGGGTTTAATGTTTGAAAGTGGTCTCCTAACAGCTTGGCCTCTGCTGCAGGGCATCTTAGAAAACTGCACAATTTTTTCCAAGCTGTGAAAAACTTCACAACCATGCAGGTAGTTCATACTGCTGACAAAGGCTGAAGATCTTAGAGATCTTTCCAGGCAAGCCTGGCCAGGAAGAGACATGTAAAGCTGTTCTGAGGGTGGTGGTGCTGTTCCTCTGGATCTGGTGGAAGTGTCCTGTCACACAAAAGGAGCTGCCTTTGATGCCTACTCCCCCTTGCCTTTGTTGTCTCAAACCAGATTTTGCAGGCTGGTTGCAATAGCAATCTCCCAATACCTAAATGAGGAATGCAAGATCATCTTAATAAACCAAAGACTTCAGTGCTTTATACTTCCAGTATTTTTATCCTTTCCTTTCTCTCTTTCTGTACCCCACTCAAAACATTTAATGTATGTTTTAGTGTGCTGGTTTTCGTGGGTGTAAGCAGACCAATACATAAAACTCTGAATCTTGACTGCCCTCTTGTCATACTCTGATGAGGCTGTGCTTAAACTACTGGTTTCATGGCTGCATGTAATCTAATAACCAGCAGAAGCAGAAGTTGCAGTCTGTAGTCCCTGGCCTAATGACCCTATGCTTTAAATGAATATGTGATGCACCTACCACAGAAAATGTGAGGAGGAAGACAAACAGTGAGTGAAACACAAGTTTCACTTCATCCAGTTTCTATTGTTTCTACCACCTATATCTATGTTGTTTCAAAAATTATTTTAAATTTTCACTTTGTCTCACTGCCTTAAGAAAACTATTAAAACCAAGGAGATTGGTTTCTTTTAAGACAGCTACTCAGATAATAAGCCAGTTTCCCCCTCAAATCATTCATCCCACTGATGTGGTGCTAAGAAAAGCAGGCAGTTCCCCACTTTCACCCTTCAACCAGGACCACCAGGAGCTGCTTCCAAGAGAGATGAGCATGGACCCAACTCATGGTGCTGGATTGAGCAGAACAAGGACACCTGCTCTACGTGCTCTCTAGTCCACCCTGCTCCCACCAGCTTACATTGGTGCCTAGAAAAACCAGATTTCCAGATTTCAATGTATTTCTAATTATTTCTGCCTCATGAGGCAATGCAATAGCTTGGGCTACTGACATGGGCAGGGGCTGCTTGGGCATGGGCTGGGTGTTTATGACCCCAGTGGATGGATCACTGCATAGAGTTTTCTGCTGTGAGGCTGCTGAGGGGTCCCATGGACAACTCAGGTTGTCCCCACCAGCTGCCAAAACCTGTACTAGACCAACCTTTAGACACTGACAATCCAGACATGTGCAATTTATGCATTAAACCTATTGCTTCTGTTGAAGCTAGAGGTCTAATCTACTTGACTGCTGGAAATAAGCGCCACCTTTCTGAAATCTACCATGTAGCACAGGCTGGACATAAACTGCTGAGCAAGCTGCCTATTGCAGCATTCCCCTTGAGGAGGATATACAGGAGCAGATTTGTATCTGCAAACTTGCTCCTAACATACAACATGACACTTCACAGGTTAAGGCCTGTTTCTCTGGGCTCATCTGGTAACATCCAAGCTGCCTCAAGCTTTGTCTAGGCACACATAACCACCAGGATAATTATCTGTCCAAAAGCCAGTTTTGATTTCATGTTAGCATTAGGTCTGCCCTCAGAAGTGTATCTGTAACACCTGTATTCTGCCCATTAACTCTGCTACATCATCTGCTTAACATCATTATCCTCAGGAGGATTATAATGTACTTCATGTACCTTTAAAAGGCAAAAATTCATTATGCATTGTACTGAATATAGAAGTGAAAATTTGTTTCTGGGACTGACTCTTGCTTAATCCTAGGGACTGATACCATAGTGAGTTTATGGGGTTTGTCAGAACTAGACAGTCAATAGATGTGAAATTGTACACACAAATGTACACTTGTACAATGAAATTAAATAAAAGATGTTCTTTATATTAGTTAGGAAATAAACTCCTTTTTTTTTTATTTTGCAAACTACCTCTAAGGAAAATTTGCCATGAAGAATTACTTGTGTTTTCTATATTATATGACAGCAATTTATGTCAATTACTTAACTTTTTGCCATTTTGTGAATTTTGAAGTGCTTAGATTACTTTGTCTATTTTTCCTCATTTTTGAATGAATACAGCTGTTACTAAATTTCATTAAAGAAAGCTTTGTACCCACTCTTTTTCAGACTTGAAGCCAAGACTTTTGGAAGGTTTACAGAGGTGACTTTCATGCAGATAAGAGGACCACCATCAAACAGTGTCTCTTTAATTTTAACTTAATGAGTTCAGCTACTTTGCTACTGGAGATAAAAGGAAAGACCTAATGTAGCACAAAAAATTTCTTCCTACCAGCTAGCTTTTCAGCTACCAAATGCTTCTGCATCTATGAGATGGGGAACTCAACTGATTAGGCCTCAGATCGGATTTTGAACCTGCACATTAACATCAAACTAAACTTACTGGCATCTGCAGCAATGTGAATGAATTGCTAAAAAAAAAGCAATCAGTAATTATGAAGGGAATTCTCTAAATTCTCATATGGCTCATTTTCATGAATGCCCCAGTAGCCTGAAGGTATTTTATCCCAACAGCATGGAATACAAAATAAGGTTATAAGAGGAACATTCCACCTGGTATTTCCTTTGTAATAGATAGTAATAATATATTGGGGTTTAGTACAATTCCTTGAATTAAATCTGAGCTGACAAGAACTGAAAGAATGTCTGACAGGTTTCCTCCACCTGCAACTTAGATCACTTTCTACACTGTTGTAGCCAACATCAGTTTACAACCTCTCAGCTTCATGTTTTCCCAGCAATTACACCCTGGTCACAGCAAAAGACAAAATGAATATTATTTTCATTTCTGCAATTAATAGATTATTTGCCTCACATTGTTCAATGCCAGTGTGCTTAAAGAGAATAGTGTAAAGATTGAAAGAGTCTGCAAGAGAGTCATTTGAGAGAGAAAGTGAGCAAGGTGTGGAGGAAGTAGATCTGTCTTGAATTTCTAACAGATGTTTCTTTAACTTCTGCATGCTGCTCATCCTAGGAATATAATTAGCCTGGTGTTTAAAGCTATCTCAGACTACATGTGCAATTGTTCAGCAAGATGGCAAAGGCAAAGGTCAATTATAACTCATGTAATTTATTGCATAATAGGTTCTTGCTCCCTAGTTGTGTTTGTGGAAGTGCTTTTATTCTAAGGACACTACCAAATTTGATCCTCTTCTGCAAATAATTTTGAGTCTGCTGAGAACTCAAGAAGAACTGGAAAGAGGGAGATTCATCCAGTCCTGAAATGGTCTGTCTCACATAACTTGCCTCTGGGAAGCTTTTGAAGCAAGGCTATAACATATGGCATGTGTGACAATTTATCAGATTGTGTCATTCACAGGGCCTGGCCTACATACTTCAAAAAACAATAATTTTCCCAGGGAGTGATTCACACAAATTAATTAATTTTTGTTTTTAACTGAATATCTGTGCTACACATTGCCTCCATATTTATGCTCCCTCACATCTCCCCTACACCACTGTTAGCAATGACAATTTTAATAGGATGAGGGAAGCCACCTTGAGCTGAGAAGCACCAATCTGGTGATACTGTTCCATTAGATTGAAGATCAATGTTTGTAGTCTGCCAGGGAGATATTTGGAGTTAATGCGGCAACCTGGGCTCTTGCTCACAAACTTTAGGCAGTTAATCGACTGCCTTTCCAGTCTGAGTTCAGAGAAAGGCAAAGCCAGTTTTAAACTTGTACCATAGGTAAACGTAAAGTGAAATTATTGGGACAGCCTATAATTACAGCAAAACTGTAATTCTGTGGCACTGTGGTGATGTAGGAGAACAGTTAGTGTGCAAGCACAGAGCACCTTCTCAAAGCCATGAAGTGAACTAAAGAGGGTTTTTTGGTTTTGGTTTTTTTTTTGTTTTGGTTTGTTTTTATTTTGTTTGGTTTGGGTTTTTTTGCCAGAATACACAAAAATTCAAGTTGGTACTTTTCTAATTATTATCTTTCTGTTTTCAATCCAAATGTCAGCATCTCTTAAACTAACACTTCAGATAATTTGGAGACATTTTGCCAAAACCTAAGAACACCACAGTATCCAGACACTGTTTTGTAAACAGTTTCTCTTCCACCCAGAAATCTAAGTCTATGCTGAACAAAACAAGAACAGCCCTAACCTTAAAAGAGAAAACATAAAAGAAATACCAATACCTACCCTAGAATTTTTTATTGCTTATTTTATTTTTTTTCTTTTTATGTGCAGCAGGGCCACTGGTCTTTGAATGACACACTTTTCTTGCAATTCAATTAATTATAATTAACTGGGTTTAATTAATTATAATTAACTGCACTCTTCTAGGCAATGCACAAATGCGTCGGACAGAAAGCAGCCAGCAAAGAACAAATCCAGTGGTCAGGTAAGGCAAGAGTAGAAGTGCAGAGGAAAGGAGAGGTTTGTCTTCCATCAAATGTGCTAATGGGAAAGTAGGCAGAATCCTGTTCTCTTGCCTTTGCTGGGACTGTTCATGTGCATAAATGCATACATGCATTCATGTTTTGACAGTCTGAGATTTTTAAAAGGAGATCAAAGAAGCTGTGGGAGGGAGTGGAGAGGAGGTTTAAAATTCTCAAATTCATTCAAGTGAGTTTTTGCCTCTGAGCTTAAATTTGGCTCAGTGCTGTGGATCAATCACTTTGTTGGGTGGGCAGGCTGGGGTGGGAAGCGCACACAGACACACACGCACATGTGTATGCACACATGCACACAGGGCTCTGTAGGGGCCAAACTTACATTATACAGTGAGATAGTAGAGACACTTCACACTGGCAAAATATACTGACTAGCAAAACAGAAACCAGCCCTTCTTATCTTTTTAGGATGATAGGAACTTGATGAGATGAAAGAGCAGTGGTATCTTCCTTAGTGGAAGAAGACAAAAGTGGAGCAATTCCTCTCTTGTTTTTAGGTTCCCATTTTTTTCCCCTTTCTCTGTGTTTCTATTCTTCTAGGGGTTGTGAGAATTCTTGAGACTTCCCTGTTTTCTCCTGTGTTTTTACCACATATGGGATTTCTACATCTGGTATACGTATTTCCTGTTTGTTGTGTCTGCTAACCAGTTATGATTTGTGCTTTCACCCTCAGCCTCCTGTTACTCCCTCTGCCTATATCTTCACAGCCTCTACCATAATTTTCTGCCACTTTTGAGAACGTCTGAGGTATCTCAAAGGGAAAGACCTCTTGAGGATCTCTGCTACAGAGTAGGGTGATTCCAAAACTGTGTTATCAGAGTCCTCATTTTGAGCCCCAAAATTTGTGCAGTGCATAAATATTTGAGAGATTTAAAAGACATTTAGAGTGCCTATTTCCTAAATGTAAATATGGATGTGTAGCAGGGAGAGGGACATGTAGGTATTACTGCCTTTCACTGTCTTCAATAGGGCTTCTATTGTGTCAGTAAGCATGCCTCCATCATATCCGTAGTCCTTAGACAGATCTCTATGAGAAGTAGGACACAACCTTCTTATGTAATAATAAATACTGTAAAACACAGAAAAAAACCCTCTGCCTGACCTTCAAACACTTTCCAAGAAATAGTTTAAGCATTTTCCAAATAAGGCAGCAGTTGTGTAGGAAGCTGTCCAGCTTGGCAAGCATGTGAGAAAGAGATGCCAAAGTCCAATCTCATTTGCCAGCCTCAAGAGTATAGTATCTATCTGCAAGTTTCTACTTGGTAAATCAGAGACAAGTATTAGCTCCTCCTCTACCAGTATTCATTAACAAGTTCTGAAATGAAAGCTAAGAAAAGTCAGAAGTTTTGAATAATAGAGTTGGAAGAATTGCTCCAGCTTTTTGTTGCACTTCTAGCATGTTTTCCTAGCCACAGAGATGTTTTTTCCTAGATTTTTTAAAATCTGCTTGATTTATAATGGGAAAATAAAAGTAGATGACGGCAAAAATACATAGTTTGTGGACTTACAACCCTCCTTGTTCTCGTGATGTTCCAAAACAAGAATGCATGGCTCATTTCAAGTTTAGTTTGTTTTCAGGTTTTCCTACCTACCGTCATGCAATGTGATTTAGAGGTGGCTGCATTCCAAGCACTGTGCTAGCAAAGGACCCCAATACTTCAGGGCATTCTGGTTGATAGTATTTTTCCAAATCAAAAATACTACAGACAGTTATGTTAGCACATATTTTTAAAAATAGGAGAGCAAGTTTTGCTATCAGAAAGAAAGATTTTTTTTTCCCACTTCTAAAAACAAACTAATTATAATATGTTTACGATGACCACAGTGGTCAAAAGAATATGGAATTTTTTTAACTTCTTATTTGAAATTTAGGCATGTTTCCACACAAAGATCTCACTCAGTTCTCAAAAAACTCTCATGAAGATACAAGACAGCTATTGGTTGCTTCTTATTGTGTAGCAATTTGATTGTACTACAAACCAGCTGCACAGCTGACATGTTTTTGAATTTGACAAAATATCAAACCAAAGAGAACAGAGGCTGAGTTCTGCAATGCTTCAGGTGTCCTGGTCTGAGTCCAGTGAAGCACTGGCTCAACTCTTCCATTTAAAATAACCAGTTCCACTGCAGACTGTTCACTTGCAGAAAGTCAGGTAGTTCAGCTCTGCTGCAGTAATGTTTGCCAGAGAAAGGTCCCTTCTGTGGAAAAATCGGCTTCAGGTAGCTTTCACTATAGCAAACAGACCTTAGGTCAAAGAGAAAATAAAAGTGGGAAAAGTAATGTTGCAACCTGAAGCTTTGTTATCTACCTAAATAACTAGTAATCCAAAAAGTGCATCTAGGTCCGCCACATTTTCAACATGTCTTTGCATATGTGATTTTTCCTGCTTGGAAGGCATGCCTAGGGACAAGAGTGGGTTTTGTTCTTCTGGGTGGGAGATCAGACAGTCTGGTTGGAGCACAAGCTACAGATTCCCAGAACACCTGGGCAAATCTTGCATGTACATTATGCAGCTCCTAGCAGACAAACTGTAATGCTGTTGTAAGTGAGGAAAGACACTAAAACTACAAATTAACTATTTTCTATAGAGTGTTCACTGCTGCAACTCGTTTTATCGA
The DNA here is from genome assembly GCF_012460135.2 of Molothrus ater. Taxonomy (NCBI): domain Eukaryota; kingdom Metazoa; phylum Chordata; class Aves; order Passeriformes; family Icteridae; genus Molothrus; species Molothrus ater. The sequence continues at coordinate 4,170,731 of NW_023416471.2, read as the reverse complement.
CTGTTTTGCTCCAACAGCTCAAGGCTAAGAAAACCAAACTCCACAAAATCATATTAAACACACAAAATGTAAAAACAATCAGAAGTGCCATCATTAGAAACAGTAACTTTATTTAACATGTAGAGGACAGACAATATAAGAAGAAACATCTCCCTCTGTCACACAGCCCACACTTGGTCTTGAGGTGGAAAGGTGGAAAATAAAGTTAATGGTCAATGAATTTTCCAGTCTGTACAGGCAGCCAAATAAACAACACACAAAATAGGAACAGACTTGAGTCTCACCCATCCTGCTGACATCACTTTTATTAAATGTTTTACTAGTTGAAAGGGCTTCTGGATAAACTTTTTGTGTTCTGGCTTAAGGCAGACATAAATCAGAAGTGTTAAGCTAGAGCAATTATGACACTTTCTTGCCATATATTACGATAATCTGTTACTTAACCCGAAATTTTAACCAGTGAAAAAGTATTCTCTACTATTATTAAAATATATTTTATACCATTGCAGAAAGTCAGGTGTTTATACACCAATGCAGATGAGAAGGTGCTGAAATTTATGCATAGCATTAGTGACTCATTATGGTTTTTTTAAATGTTTATTTAAACAGACAATTTCTGTTGGTATTGTTACAATTGTATGGAGTTTATAAAGGCAAATACACAATAGTATAGCTGAAAGAAACTTCTCCAGGTAGACAATTTTAAACATTTCATAGTTGCGTCCATAGCTGAGGGCCACATTTTTACTTGTGATACACAGTGTGAATACGGCTGAAAGAATCCCTCTTTGCAGGAAAATAAGGCTTCTGAGAGGCATTATTCAAATCTTAAAATCTGCCTGAAGTCATATATAGGACAACTACTCTGCTGGTGAAAAATACAGAAGATCAACTAAAATAAATACAGAAAACATTTTAAGGTCAGTTCTGTATCAGTCAAGTTGTGCTGAAATATAAGTTATTATCTTTAGGTTTTGGAAAAAAAGAATGCAGCACCTGTTTGCAGGTAAACAATAAAAATCTCCTTTTCATGTCAATACAATATTGCAAAATATTAAGTGTTATCTGAGTAGTACCTGGCTTAGAATGCACTAGAGGGTGAAGAGAATATTTCTGCTTACTAACAGGGTAATGTTTGAACTGATTATCCAGTAACTATTGCTGATAAACCTGGGCCAAATGTAGGCTGATTTATTTCTTATCTGATACTAGCACTAAGAAATAGTTTTTTTTCAGTTTTTTTTTTCAGTTTTAACCCTGAGGTATTGCTTAAGTTGGAACAAAACATTTGCCCCATTTTTGTGTTTTCTACAAATTAGTATTTTGTAATCTCTTTTGTTTTGTTTTGTGGGTGGGGTTTTTTTTGTGTTTTGTTTTGGTTTTTTTTTAGTATTTGTAGTTACAAATATTCTTCTCTCTGAGAACTATGAGGCCTCTAGGATTTCAGCTTCTGTAAGGCACCTCCAAAACAGACATTGTAAAGCCTTTAACCAACAAGGCAATTCAAGAGGTTGGGGTCACACTCCCTTCAAGTCAGTGGTGAGATCATGGAGGGCAATCCACAAAGCTAATTTGTCTGACAGGACAGATCAAGAGCTGCACTAGCAGACACACTGCAGTGACTTTAGTCTGTCTAAATTGGTAGTGTAAGTGCTAAAGACTCAGAAAAAAACCCGTCACTTCCAAAGGCACCTGAAAATTCATTTGTTTCAGTTCCTTGATGACTAAACCCATTCTCTTGTGTTTTGTTTTGGCATCCTTTAACTTGCATATAGACTTGGAAAGTACTCAGCTGATGGGTCAATTAAAGGATAAGATATTTGTCCAGATCATGAGATACAATCTGTAGGACCTAAGGTCTCAGTTCCCAGCAAGAATCCTCTCACATCTACACAAAGGTCTTATTAAACCTCCCTTCCTTCCCTCCTCTGCCACAGGCTAATAATCCCATAGAAAGACCAAGTAGAAAGTGAGAGCAGCCTAGTGATAGAAACAATTTAGCAGGGTTGAGGAGGTTCTGGGATCTCCCAGGACTGTTTTCACTTTTTGTACTGGACAAGAGCAGCCCAAAGAGCAGCACAGATTGACCTGAGGAAGGTCGAGGAAGGTCAAGAAAGCAAGCCAGGTTTGAGAGCAGCACAGTCACTGACTGGTACTGAGCACCTTCTTGTGAACCAAACAAAATTATCCCAGATAAACAGCTTTTTTGCAACCAGACTAAGTGTTTGTGTCTTCTCTTTTGTAGTGCCACTGTAGAAGGGAGAGAACAGGAAGGGGCCAATGCTAAAAATCTTTGTATTTCAACCTCTCCCCAAAAGCGGAGAGAAAATCTTTGTATTGCAACTTCTCCCCATGCAGTAGGGAGTGTGCAGCAACCAGCTCTGGCAGCTTTACTACAGGGGCAGTGGTGGCATATTCACTGTCCGATCACTGTCCAACATGTCCAGCCTGTGCTGTCTGAGGACACTCCATGTGGTCAGTGCGGATAGGGCTGGCCCTATCTGCACCCAGCTTCGAGATCTTCACTGTGCACTTAGACGGGATGTCCTCTGACTGGCATCAGGAGCAGACAGATGTGTGTAGCTGTCACCTGCTGAGCCAAGCAACAAGTATTAGCTAAGCAAAAGTCACAAATGGACTTGAGCAGCAAGACCTCAGGTGCAGAAGGCAGGGTCCTACACATGGAAGAGAGTAATTCTCCTTTGTATGCTGGTGAATTTCACTGGAAGGGTGGAACTCAAAGCTCGTTCACCCATGGGAGATGTCCCAGAACTGTAAATATAATATGAGGCTGGATCTGGAATCCCATGTCAGTAGGCTGTAACACCTAATCTCATTAGACCTTGGAGCATGGCTCCTTAGCTCAAGATCAGACCAAGGCTGACAGGGTTATGACCTTTCAGGGACATAATTATTTGGCAGCATCTAACAGCTTTTTGCAAAGCTTTTTTCTTTGGCCACTAGACATGTCCTAACTCAAAAATGGCAGAGCAAATAGGAAAACCCTATAACAGTCAGTGTCAGAGGGTCAGCCAAGTGTCACCCATTCAGTTTCCATAAGACAAGAAGAAAAGGACCTTCCACTGAAGAAACAGAAGTAAACAATTTAGAAGCAAGAGGAGAAATTTAATTATGTGCTGAACAAAATAATAAACAGAGTACCTACTATCTCATTCTATCAGAAAAACAAGGAAAATAGGTTAAATGGATAAAAAGTAATTAAAAATATCTAACATATTCTTTATAAATGAGATGTTATTTGCTGTTAAATTAACCAGAATTAGAGTTAAAACAGAATAGATTTATGGTTCGTGTCAGAATTCATGACTGCAAGGGTTGTGCTGGGAACAAATTTTTCCTCTTGGCATAAACTGTATAATTGGATTTGTGAAGGTCCTACATGTGTTCTTGAAGCTCATAATCTGATCAAAGTCAAAGTCACTGCTTAGCATTGCAAGGTTTGTGCTTTTCTGTACCTATCTGTTTTCTACTAATTAGAACATTAAATTTGAGGGTGAATACAAAGGAGAAATGTTACAAGGTTGCACAAAGCAAATTTATTGTACAATTTCTGCCTTTATCATGGAGAACACATCACATAGTACTATGAAGCAAGTGCAGAATATTTGACTTGGTGAGATGAAATAATTTTTCCACCATGTGTGAGTGGTTACACACTACAACAGCTAATTAGTCTCTGCCCTAATTCTTTCAGAAAAGGCACTGGATAATTCTTTTCCACAGTGAGTATCAGATTAGAGGGAAGACTAATGCACATTATGTATTCGACTTATGATCGATGGCTTTCTGCCTATCGTTTGCATTGTTGTTATAATTGCCTTCTTATTTGCCACCTTGATCTCCCTGTTAGATAAATCCTGACTTAGAACTGCCCTCAGTCAAACACGAGTCTTTGGAGGGGGCTGAAAGGAAAAATAAAAGCTTTGACTCGAGGCAGTATCTGCTACCTCTGCAATTCATGAGAAGCTATTTGAGCACACTGCCACCATGCCACCTGCAGACCTGCAGGAGCAGTACAGGTGGTTATGGTGTCTATGGCCTCGGTGCTGGCTCACGGTGGCACACTCATATTCTTGCTGGCATTGGCAGAAGCATTTCATTATGTACGGCACAGGCCTTCCACCATCTCTACCAAGGGAAATTAAGAAAAAATCTGATGTAGGAACAGCCAAAGAAGAAAGCCAAGTTACAATGAGACAGCTCGAAGTGTTGCTCATATACATCATGCCAGAAAAGCTCTTTCACTCTTTACCTATAGAACAGTCTCATTGAGAAGACCTAGAATAGCAGAGGAAAAAGAGTGTGGTTAGGACTGAAGTTCTCAACTGCTCCAATGTCATTTCTCATTGTGAATCCTGAGAGTAAGATGTGTGAACAATTAGTTTTGATATTTAATATAATGTCTGCATTTTGCTGTTCCTCAAACATTTATCATCAAACATCTGGTTGCAAAGGTGTCAACAGCTCTGAGGCCTGTGGGAAGCCAAGGCCAATTCCAGAACTAAAACCCTCCTCTAAAAAGGACCAAAGAAGCCATGGTCTCAGCTATTGTATAGCACAGTCTAACCAACTCTCTGAAGAGCAGTCTCCATTCCTACTGGGCTGGTACAGGCAGAGCTGGGCCTACAGGCTCAGCTGTGTGCAAAGTGATCACAGGCTCCTTTTGCCTAGCAATTGAGAGCAGTCTTTGGAGAAAAAAGAGGTTCCCTCTCATCTGAACTCTCAGTGAAATATCATAATCACAACTACAGATTGAATTTTCATTCAGCTTAATTTTTTTCCTGGCTTTTTCAACTTTTTTCTCCAAAGGAGTTGAACAGCAGGAAATGCTCTCACTGCAGAATCTCATGGCCCAGAAGTTTGGTCAATCCTATAGTGATAAGGATGACAAACCCATTCATGCAGAAAATAGCAAAAGGATGTACTCTCACCCCCACCTCAATTAGCCTGTGTCCTGAGCAGATGTGGGAGGACTTCTGTCTGGATTTCTGTACCCACAGTGAAAGACACACGCTGAAGTGAGTGGCAATCATTTTGTGTTACAATTCTAGTCCCCTGAAAAATATCAATGTAGAAGGAGGATTCTAAATTGGGTGGATCTGATACTCACTGTCACCATGTTGCAGAACTCCAGTCCACCTGGCATTGCTTATACCCAAGGTCCGCAGGGCACAATTTCCTTGGATATCAGTGCTCCAGCAGGAGCAACCTTGCTGTCTGCACACCTGCCTTCCTTCCCCAGGGCTCTAGTTCTATGGCTACAATGGTGACCTCATTTTCTTCGTATCAGGAATTTTAGTGCTTATCTCCTTACCTCATCATCCCTGGCTTTCTTATGCTACTGAATACAGGAAATTTCATCTGTAACCCATGAATAGTTTTAGCCTTTTGATTTCCCATCTATCCATCAGTTCAATCCAGAACATTCTGCCTACCTTCAGTATTTTCCCTTTTACACCAATTAATAAGTAAACGATCCTTTTAAAATTTATTTAAGACATCCACATAGGAAACTTTAAATTTAGTTAAGAGAACCACCATTAGCTTGCACAATGATGTGCAAAATTTTCTGAAAGCAGTAAGAACAGATGAATAACCATCTAAAGACACAGTACAATGAAACAGGAATCAAAATTGCCATAAATACTGCCATCATTTTCAGTTATTATAACACTACCAAACTAATGACAGTCAACCTGGCAGTGGGGATCTTGGAAGTGACACTGGGGTCATGCATATATTTGTACACACACATGCAGTGCATTGAATATGCCCACAATCTAAAGCAGAAGTGTAAAAACACAGAGAACAGGAAAATTTTTGCCAACTTTAATCTACTTAAAGCCTGCATCACCAGCATTGCCAATGCTTTGGCCTGGGCTGGCTATCCTTGTCCTTTGCAAGCTTCATGCACCCAAACCTGGCTAATAATTCTTATCTCTTACTGGCATCAAAAAAACTGGGCCTCTGCTATTTTGGTAGAGCTCCATATGCCTGCAGTCACACATGACTGCCATGCAGACACTCTCTAGCACCAAAGAGCCTTTGAACACCAGGCTTATGTACTGCTGCCACCACATGTGAGCTGCATACACTGTTTTCCAGTACCTTGTTATATCCTCATGCTCATTGCAAATGAATCTTTCCATTATGGTGAAATGGCAATGTAAGAAACTAGAAAAAAACAGATGAATTGTTGAGGTGATACTACTATTTCAAAGCAGTAGTTAATTTGGCTGTTGAAGAATAAGAATTTGATAAGTAAAGAATGTGTTACAAGTACCACATCTTTGTCTTTCTCCCAAAAATTCCATGCAGGGCCTCCCTTCAAGAATGAAAGTTACCTAGATAGTAATTAGCAAACTTAGGTTTTTCAATATAGTAAGTTTTTCTGGGGTATTTTTTTTTGGGGGGGGGGGGGGGGGGGGGTTGGGTTTTTTTCAGATGAGGAATATTTTCCTGGATTTTGCATCTCTTCTTTGGCATAGCTATGGGAACCCAAATAAATCCAAAGGTTTTTACTAGGGGCTACGAGACTTGCTATGCAAAGTTCAAGCTTGTGGATGTTAACGTCAAACTGCTTTACGAAGAAATACACATATTCAGTCTATTTATGCTACCTTTAAATGTGAAGATGTGAGTGAAAACTAAGCATTTGGTAAAAAGGGAGCCACATTTGAACTGTATGAAAGAGGCAAAATAGTATCCTGTTCTGAGGATATGAACACACATGCACAGAGCCCTTACCAAACCTCTACAAAATACCAAGACTTGCTGTTCTTCTTACACAACTGCATGAAAAAAATAAATTAATAAGGATTTTGTGATGTCCTGCCCTTTCTTGGATGGTGTTTTAGTGGTCTGAAAGACCAACCTTCACTGATAGTATGTAGAAAACAAAGTAGTCACGTGTTGTTTCCTGTTAAGCCAGTTTGCATACTCAGTATATAAGTGGATTCAAATCACCAACAGTCAAAATCAGGCATGAGAAAATTACTCAATGAATGTTAGTGCTTTTTAAAGCCATTAGGTAGCATCAAGATGAGCCAAGTGTTTTCTAAACTACAATGAGGACCTCTTCACACTGGAGGAGTTCAACCTAGAAAATAGCAAACACTTAGGCTAGGAAGAAACATTATAAAGTACATATCAATGTAATTACTGCTGTTTGTCAGAGTCACAATCACATGTGAAAAAAACTCAAACCTCTTGAAAGAATGGGAACATAAATAAATAAAAGGTAGAGAAAGAAGGGTAAGGTTTCTAGTGGTCCTTTTACCACATTTCTGGGAAAATGCATGAAAGATTTCACTGTCTTAGCATGTAATTGAGTAGGCAAGTAAATTGATTATTACCTGGAAAAAGGTCAGGTCAATAAACAAGTGAACTGGGGAGAAGAACACAGAGAAGCAGAAAAATGCTTTGAAGAGCATGTGTTTACCATCTCGGAATATTTCAGAATAACCACTCCATGTGCTCTCTGTTTAATTAATTATCCAGCTTATTAAAGATATTGCAGTAAATTGGACTCTGTCCCAGTGAAAATTGCTCTTACCATGAAAATTTTCTTTTTTTCTTTACAAGCTGAAATCCCTCCTGGTGCAACTTGTACTCATTGTCCCTTGTCCTTATGAAGAGACAAGCTCTGTCCTCTCTGTAGCTAGCCTTTAAAAATTGAAAAACTGTAGTCACATGGCCCCTAAGCCTTCTCTTCTCTAGGGTGAAAAGACTGAACTCCTTTAGTTGTTCCTCACAGTGGAGGTTCTCTGTCCCTTTCATAATCTGGGAACTTTCTGCTATTGTCTGCAGTAAGCTGTTGTTGAAGTAACTTGAAGCAAGTACACCTTCAAGGTGAGTGAATCTTCAGGATTTACTGACAACTAAACCAAGGCATGAACATGTTATGTAAATGTGATTGTCCAGCTGTGCCCTGCACTAGTGCAGCCACCTTAGATATTGTGTGCAGTTTGGGGCACCACAACAAAAGAAACATATTAAACTATTAGAAAGTGTCCAAAGGAGGGCAGTGAAAATATTGAAGGGCCTTGAGGGGAAGCCATGTGAGAAACAGCTGAGGGTAGTTCATCTCTTCAGCCTGGAGAAGAGGGGACTGAGGGGAGACCTCACTGGAGGCTGCAACTTCCTTGTGAGGGGAAGACGAGAGGCAGACACTGATCTCTTCTCTGGGGTGACCAGTGACAGGACTGGAGGGAATGGCCTAAATTTATGTCCAGGAAGCTTTACCTTGGACATCAGGAAAATGTTCTTTCCTCCGAGGGTGTTTGGGCACTGAACAGGCTCCCTGGGGCAGCCATGGCAGCACCAAGCCTGGCAGAGCTCAAGAAGCTTTTGGACAATACTCTCATGGTGTGACTCTTGGGAATGATGCTGTGCAGGGCTGGGAGTTGGACCTGATGATCCCTGTGGGGCCCTTTCCAGCTCAGCTTACTCTGTGATTCTGTGATTCTGTAATTTGCATCCACAGTAATAAGAAATTCTTTCTTGTATTTACTGTGTATCCATGGATACTCTGTGTATACAGATCCAGTGATTTGTGCAGGTCAACAACTGTTATTTGTAAACTCCAAAAATGATAAGGTGTTTTGGTTCAATCCCAGCCAGCAACTAAATACACACAGCTGCTGGCTCACTCCCACCCCTGGTGAGACTGGGAGGCGAATCACAAAAAACACATGGCCTGAGATAAGAGCAGATTAATAGCTGAAATAAAGAAAATCAATAGTAATACAATAGCAACAAGAGGTGAGAAAGAGAACTAAAACACAAGGGAGACAAGTGATGCACAATAGAGTTGCTCACCACACATTGACTGATGCCCAGGCAACAATTGTTTCCTGGCAGCCAACTCCCCCAATTTACCTACTGGGCATGACCTTCCATGGTATGGAATATCCCTTTGGCCATACTGGGTTACCCATCTCAATGCCCCCTCCCAGTTTCTTGCAACAGCTCCTTACTGGCAGACCACAAGGCACTGCAAAGTCCTCAAATTAAGATAAGCACTGCTCAGCAACAACAAAAACATCAGTGTGTTATCAGTATTATTCCCACACTGAATCCAAAATACAGCATTAACAGCCGCTGGGAAGAAAATTCTTTCTACTCCAGCTGAAACTAAGAGAGTAGGCACTCCATATTCCATATAATTTGTATAATGCCAGGTCCCACTTCCCAAAACCCTATCACTTTCCTCTCTTTTGGTACATATACACACACAGATAAAATTCCCTTAAATTATGGACCATCCCTATAAAAACCCATTGATCTCACTGAGTGCATGACCCTGGGCTCCATTTGTCAGAACCAGTTTTCAGGCGGAGAGAAGGTGTGTGGTGTTTGAATGTTGCATGTGGAAAGCAGTTCTGAATCCATCACTGCTGTGCTCATGGTTCCATCAAAGTTCATTAATGTGTGATCAAAAGGGAGTTGGGATCAGAGCCCCAAGTGAAAGCAAACTGTGGCCTGCACTCTGCTTTCGAAAGGATTGACAAAAATACATCAGTGATACCCACTGTGGAACCACTGGGCTGCCTCAGACTCTAGTTCATACTGAAGTTTCAGCGTGTCCAGCACAGCAGCACTCCATGATGGTGTGACTTCATTCAGGCATTAGCCTCCCTTCATTCAGCTAGTCTCCCTTTTCCTCAAACTTTCACACTGGCCATATGGGACTGATAAAGGATGAACAGGCCCTGTGGATCACTCCTTGTTTCCACAGGCGATAAATCACCAATGGGTGGGTACCAGGGAATCTTCCATGTCAGTTGTGGAAGTGATTGGCAGCTGTTGTTCTCTGACCTTCTGCAGCTTCACAGCAGAAGGGTCCTCTGAGAGACCAGGCAAATTAGAAAGCTGCTTCATTTCCTCTGTCTCCAAGGCAGAGCTGAAAGCCCACTGCCTTTGGGTCTTTGAAAAGCCTTCTCCACAAGCGTAACTTGATATCTTCTGACCTTCCATGTGAGGTGAAGGGCAGTATAGCATAGCATGTACACATCTGACAAAACTGCATTTTTTTGGTAAAAAGTGGGAAGTCTTCTAGAATTAAGCTGGAGGACAGGAATGGATGTCCTGAATAACCAGAAAGAATTACATTAAAAAACTCCTAAACACTGAATTCCAGACAATCTGAGTGTGAAGCAGTAACAAAAATTTCAAAAGGGGAAAGTGGCCACTGATTAAGGAAGAATTTGGTTTTAGAGTGATTCATAAGGAAAATTTATAGGTCTCTGGTGCAGTGCCAGTGCTAAAACAGAAATACCTAGCAGAAACATTAGTGTATTGGCCAGTTTAGGAATGAAAACCCATAATCTGCACTTATTGCAGAGAATTAAAATACACTGGGGAGTTTTTACTCTGATTTAAGCACTCACTGCTTGAAGGTCTCACATCATATTTCCTCTCCATTTTTCTGTCCTCCGAGAGTTTTTCACTGTCTTTTATTATCATTTCAATTTATAATGATAACTGCTAATCAGTCTCCCCACATCCCCCTTGTAAAGGACTCTTGGGCTCCTTCTCCAGAGGCAGTACTGCTGCCTCCTGCACTACGGTACTGCAGGGGATATTTGTTTCAATGGCCAAGATTCCTGGGAGGTCTTGCATCAATAGCAGCATTTCCCCATCTCTAAAAGAGGGCTGACAACATGAAGAAATGTACAGAACTTCATGGCAAGTTTTACACTGTGGGGAGTAGAAGATCCAAGCAGCATTAGCCCTTGGAACAGACAAAGTGGCATACCATAAAGAAGTTGAGAGGATCATTAACATCCTCAGTGAAGAATGTGTAGTCTTGAGTTATGAAGGATGCACCAGTTTAGTATTATTCAGACTGGTGTCAATATTGTCCACAACTCTCAGTGACCACAGCAAGGACTCTTGTCACAACAGAATTATTTAATCTTCAGAGTAAAAGCTAAATTAATAGTCAGGGTTAAACCAGGACACTATATTTAACCTCAAGCATAATGCTACGGGTGTCATTATCTTAAGCTGGAGGGAAAAAAAAGTAGACCAAAAATTCCTCAGGAATTTACTGAAATGGCTGCAGTATGACTGAGCAAGAAGATTTTAATGGAGAGCAGTGAAACTCATGAAGCACCCTTTTTTTTCCTGTTCTCACTCAAAACCACACAAAATCATTGAGAAGTAATGAAATATAATTTACCCTATGCCAGCACAAACAACTCCTCCATGTTAGGCAAAGAAAACACCATCTGTCATCTTTTCTCTTCAAGCTATAGAATAAAGAACTGACTAAAATATTTTGGGATATAATTTCAAGAGAAACTTTACCATGGTCTATGAGTAACAAATGGCACAAAACCAGTACCCCTCACTCTGAAAAGGGTCTCTGAGCAGCTTCTGGCTGAACAGAGCTGGTCAACGAGCAAATGCTACTCTCTGTAAATCAGCAATCAAAGTCTAGCAAGATCCAATACTCACAGATGTTGGTCTGGTTTCACCTAATGTACAAATGTTAAGACACCTGAAACATGTGGCAAGATATGCGATCTATCTATCTATCAGATGTAACCTAAATAAATTACTTTTTTTTCCCCCAACAGTTACAAGCATTACTCCAAGCAGAGGCACTGGCATATTTCATGTAGGTCTGACTGAGAGGACACAGAACTGCAAAAGGCTAAGGGAAAAGCAAAGAACACAGCCCAGATGTCTACAATTCCTTCTGCACAACTAATATTTATGTGAAGACTCTTCAGTGAAGATTCCTAAGTGAGAAGTCTTCGTTCTGAAAAAAGAGAGACAACTGAATGCGGTCTGTAACAGATGTCAATAAAGCCCAAGTACACAGAGATACTGAATGGGGATTAACTGTTCACTGTGTTCCAGCACCAGAACTGGGGAGGGCATCATATAAAAGTAACAGAAAGCAAATAGAAAACTAGGAAAAAGAGATGGTTTTCCTTGCAGCATATGGCAAAATTTTGGACAGTATTATTTTACACAGGTTGGAAAAGTGAGTAGGCAAATTCATAGGAGAAAAATCCATAACCAGTCATTAATTTAATCAAATCCTATAAAAATATCTATCTGCAAATGATCAAAAGGTGAGAGAGTGTATGTGTGGAAATTAATTTGTGATTAACTTATATTCTTCTACAGGTAGCTGCCCTTGGCCACTGCAAGAGACGTTCTTATGTTCTTTGCAGTGTATTATGGAACTCTGAAAATCATTATGGATGTCTTCAATACTACTATAAATGTTTTACAGAAATAGACTATACTGCTTTAGCAATTTAAGTAACATTATGCCATAAATGGCACATTTTCTTTGTGGCATGAGTTGCCCACTTCTTTTTACTTTCTCCTAAAGATAGTAGGATTTATGCAGGAGGTGAAATTACATTCTATATTTGCAGTCTCCTATTGTGGTTGCTTAGACTATGTCAAAAAGAATGCAAACCTCATTCTTAAACATGTTTCTATACATGTGATTAGTTCTAAGGAAAAGATCCATACTGATACTGCATTTTTTTCATGACTTCCAATCTTGAGCTAAAACCAGTCTCACAAATATTCTGGATCTTGTTGCACAGTAACTTCTACTTCCCGAAAAAAACCCCACCAAAAAACAGAAATTCAAAAGTATTGTGGGAGATCAGTGAATAAGTAATGATATTTTTTCTTCCATTAAGCAGCACCAGGGAAAAAAACAATAATCAAAACCACAATCAACCTAAAGCCAAAGAAAAAAATGAAACAGAACAAATGCCAGAAATAAAAAGAGTATAAAAGAAATAATTGAAGAAAAGAGTAATGGTAGTATAGGAAAAAAAGATAATTAAAAATTCACTTATCAGCCCCCCATATTTTCTGTTAAAATGAATAGATAAAATTTTATCTACTGGCCTGTGTGAAGTGTGAATTTCATTATTAAAAGACTAGATAATGTGGGATAGTAAACTCAATTTGCTGGGTGCCTTTAAATGCTAAGCCCCTTTCTCTGTAACTAACTTAAACTGTCATCTATCATGTTGCCAGACACTTTCTGTAGAAATCAAGAGCTTCAGAATTTCTCTACTTTGACATGGCTGAGCCGTCTTTAAATGACATAAAAAACCAACCTGGAGATAACCAAGAACTTAGACAGATGCATGCAGAGCACAGAAATGCAGGACATGTGCACAGGTAATCACAGCCTGCCACACGGTGGACACAGGCACACAGAGCACTCACATAAACACAGCACAAACAGCATCATCCTGCTCCCTCCTCTGGCTGAGCAGGACAGTGAGGATGTAGATCCAGCAGCTGTCCCTGGATCCCAGACTCCGGAGTTGTTGGCGCTGGATGTAGGAGAACCCGAGGTACAGTGTTGTCTCAGTGTTGTCTCTGTCTCTCAGACAGAGACAACACTGAGACAGCCACATTGTGGTCTCACAAAAACAGAGCACCTGCCTTTGCCCTGGAGACCCCCAGACCCTGACATCTCTCCAGCAGCTGGGACTCCTCTGGGCCCCAAGACAGACCTCCTCCCTAAACCCAGGGAAAAACAAAGAGTTAGAAACTAATATGATAAGAAGATAGGTCAGATTCTGCTAACTGGGCACATGGCAAAGGCAGACAAATGCAATTATTTAGAAACAAACAGCCCTTTCTGTCATCTTATCCCTCTGTTTTCCTTCACTTGTTACTCCCCAAATAATCTAAATTCTTTTCCTTTCCCATTTTTGGCATTTCCCAATATAGCCTGTTATAAATCCTCTGCAATCCTAAAATGTTCTTCCCCTAACATATCCTATGCCTCTCAGCAGAAACCCCCTCAGTTCAAAAGCTGCTCCAGCCTTGAATTTTTATTATAATGGGTGTCATAGCTGTGCCACGGGGTGCTGGGTTCCCTGGGAGAGTCCTGGGAAGAGCCTGGACAGGGCACAGTTCCCACCTGCTTTGGGCTCCCGTGTTGCTCTGGCTGTGTTGAGGTGGGCTCTGAAGGGCTGGTGGCTCCTTGGGAGCAGCCAGGGCTGGGTGTTCCCAGGTTCTTCCATGTGCCACTGGCTCCCTGTACTCCACTGGGTGGGTGAGCAAGGGAGCATTTTAACATCACAGACACGGTCACAGAATCCAGAGATCCCTTTGAGTCCCTTTGTATCTGGGACCTGTCCCAGGTTCTCAAAATACAACTGAGATTATGTAACCAAAGCTCTCATGCATATCTGGAGGTGCCAGCATGAGCCTAGCTCAGAGCTACTTGCCCTGTTCACCTCCCTGAGATGCCGATTTTATTCAGCTGCCAAACAATGTAGCTGGAATTAGGGAAACGGAGGTTGGAGAGCAGCACTGTGGAAAGAGACCTGGAGATCCTGGTCCACAGCAAGTTGAAAATGAGGCAATAGTGCTCTGGCAGCCAGGAGGGACATCCCTGTCCTGGGGGCATCAGGCCCAGCATCACCAGCTGGGCAAGGAAGGGGATTGTCCCACTCTGCTCTGGGCTGGGGTGGCCTCACCTCCAGTGCTGGGGGCAGTTTGGGAGACCACAATGTAAAAATGATCTAAAGTTACTAGAGTGTCCAAAGAAGGGACACAGAGCTGGTGAAGGGCCTTGAGGAGAAGCCTTGTGAGGAGTGGCTGAGGGCCCTTGGTCTGTTTAGCCTGGAGGAGACTGAGAGGAGATCTAATTGGAGTCTGCAGCTTCCTCCTGAAGGAAAAAAGGAGGGGCAGGCAGTGATCTCTTCTCTGTGATGCACAGAGGCTCAGGAAAAGGCATCAACGGGACCTGAAGCAATGGCCTGAAGTTTTGTCAGGGGTATCAGGGAAAGGTTCTTCCCCCAGCTGAGGGGCAAGATTAATGTTAAAATGAAAATGTCTTAAATTGTTTGGATTTTATTCTGAACTGTTGCTTAAAAATGTGGTTTACTAAGGTTAAATATAAGAGTACTACTCCTGGAATAGCCACACATGCCTTGTCAGTGACACGTGCCCAGAGAGAACGAGCGCCCGTGGATCGGCAGGAGGAGGAGGAGGTCAGAGAGGCTCTGTCGCTAGGATGACTTCCCCGAGCAGCCCCCTTCGAGCCCCCCTCGAGGCGGGGGGAGGCTCCGTCGCTAGGATGAACTCCTCCGGACCACCCAATGATTCCTCCGGACGATCGGACTGTGGGAGGGGCCAGGCTGTATATAAGGAGTTATGAACTGCACCGCAGCGCCCAGCCCCTAGCCTGGAGCCCTAAGTACTACCTCAGCTCGCTGCTGCCCCGCTGCTGCTGCCCTGCCGGTCCCGCTCGCCGCCGCCCCGCTGCCGCCCGCCCGCCGCCGCCGCCGCCGCCGCCGCCGCCGCCGCCGCCGCCGCCGCTGCCGCCGCCGCCGCCGCCGCTGCCGCCGCCGCCGCCGCCGCCGCCGACGCCGCTGGAGCTGCCGCTGTCCCGCCGCCGCCGGAGCTGCCGCTGTCCCGCCGCCGCCGGAGCTGCCGCTGTCCCGCCGCCGCCGGAGCTGCCGCTGTCCCGCCGCCGCCGGAGCTGCCGCTGTCCCGCCGCCGCCGCTGCCGCTGCCGCTGTCCCGCCGCTGTCCCGCCGCTGCCCTGCCTCGAGGCGCGATGCTCCTCTCCGCCCGGCACATGCTGCGATTCTCTGAGCAAACACGGGTCTTCCATGCGGACAAACTGTGGGATGAAGGGAAGAGCAGAAGGGGAAAGAGAAGGAACCGGAGGCTGTCCCGATTGAGAAGATGCAGAGAGAAGATGCGTGAAAATCAAAGAAGCAATACAGGACAGTTATAATGTTGTTGATGCTTATTGTACTTTGTTAAAATAAAGAAAGAAATGTGTAAATCCTGTATCCATTAGGAAGAGTTTCCAAAATTCCAAACCGTTTCTCTAGAAAAGAGTTCAGTCACATTTCAGCACAGGCTTTTGGCATGCTCTTGATTAATGTTAAATGACAAAAGTTAATATCCTCCAGGTACAGATAACATTGTAAAAGTTTTCTAAGACTACTTCCATACATTTTAACAAATTAAACTTTTGATGTTGTTTCCTAGGAAAGTTGTTTTGTTTGTTTGTTTTAGATTGTTAGAATCGTTATTGTTTTGCTGACTTTCACTTGAAATAAACCCATGAGACTTATTACTATCCTATTTTCTTTGCCATCCCTTCACAGCTGTAGTCATAGAAAATTTAAACCACAATTATTACCTTAAGCTATTTAACAACGCTCAAAAACTTTGTCAGCTACTACTGAGTACATAAAATGTCCAATGTTACCCCAAAAATAAATTACAATAAATCATAAATATTTTCCAAATAAAATAAATGCATTTATTTTATTAAAAATAAATATACCTCTGGATTGTATTTCAGAAAATTGTACAGACAACTTTTAAAATTCTCTGATATAGCAAGATGAAGCCATTAAGCTATATCCTGCTGGTGTGGATACATATATCCTGCTGGTGTGGATACGTATATTCTCTTTTAATGATACTTTAAAACATGTATCATAAAAAAAGAATATATGTATCCACACCACATTTATGGTATATGCAGAGTCAATGAATTCACCTACTACCTCCCACTTTAATCAGAATTAATTGAAAGCCAAACTAATGTAAATGGCTTCTCTCTAGGCTATCTATCTGACAATTTTCTGCCACAGAAATACAGCAGAGAAATTTTCTATGAAAAACATGCATTAACACACAGTTTATTTTCCCGAACCTCTTATGCAGAGAAGAGGTCACTCAGGCCTTCTAATGCATCTTGCAATTTAAAATACTGTGTTGTGAAGAATATTGCTCTCTTGACCCAATTTCAGCCTCTTATTTCCAGAGCACTGCATAAAAGCTTGTGTCAGAGCATCCTTCAAACATATTAAAGCTCCTTGAACTCTAATAGAGCTTTATTCAACTTCCTCCTTGCTGTACACACAGGCAGTTGATGTGACTGAAGCCTCTTAAAAGTTTTGCTGTTATTTGAAACCACACAGTCCCTCTCTGACCCCTGTTGTGCAGCCTTTGTTACTACCCAACAGAATTACATCCTTTTATCAGCTGAACTACCCTCCCCAAATCATCAGCCTCCTACTTCTAGCTGGCTACATGCACACTCTAACCTTGTTTTGACTCTGCATAAACCTGGTAATTTGCATACTTTCCAATCAATTCTCTGCTATGTCTTAGCAGAGTGCCCTAGCCACTAGAGGATTATTTTTTTTCTGTGGTCACCTTTCAGGATCCCATCCTTGGACAAAGGTGCTCTTTATCCAGGAAATTAATTCTTTCCTAAAAGTGTTCTACTAGTCATCTTTATCTCATCTAAGGCTGCCTCAAGGAGTCCCTCCATATTGAAAAAAAATCCTGACAACAATTGCACACAAGGAGTTTTAAGCTGTGCTCTGAATTTTGTTGTCCATACTGTTATTCTCCTCACACATCAAACCCTGGAGCACATTGTAATAAGAATCATCTGAAAAGACAAAGACATGCCTCCATGGTACAGAGGAAGAACTGTTTTATTCATACCACTAGTTCTCACCAAAGCTAAGAAAACAAGAGGTCATAGGGTTAAAGAAGGCTTTTAAGACAATCAGGTTCAGTCTTCTGCCACTGTCACATCTGAAAAATATCTTAGGTTTCCTGTCTGTGACTGCCATCCTCAACCAGAACAATGCTGCCCTATGTTAGTCTACTCACTTAATACTCCAAATATTACATTTATAACCAGGATGAAGATATAATCCAAGATAGCAAGTCTGTTTTGGACTGGCTGAGAAAACTGAGGCATTTATTATGTCCATATAATTAGCTGATTAAGAAAGAAAGTGTGTTAAAACAATGATGTCATGTTCTGTTCATTAGTCAAAAAGGCTTATTTGCAACTCCTAATGCTATCTTCTGAAAGGAAATAGCTCAGACATCCATGATAAATGTATCTTACTTCACTGAAAAATTGCCAAATATACTTTAAGATCTTAAAAGCTCCAAGTTGTTACCCTGGAAGTATTCTAAGTAGTTTCTATTTTATATGGATGATAAGGAGGATACTTTTCTAAGAAAAAAGGTCATCTAGGAGGACTGTGTGCCATAATGTTCTGCCACCATTCAGAAAAAAAAAAAAAACAAGAATGCACATCCAGCTACAAAATAATTTCTGCAAAGAGAATGTAACAGTTATTTCAGAGAATATATGGTACAAAAGGCAATTACTAAGCTTAAGCATTTCCATCAAGCCTGGAGATTACAGACATCAAAAGAGGTCTTGTTTTTCTTGACAGTGACCATGATTCACACACATTTTGGTGATGATGGCTGTCCTATACCTATGTACACTTAAAATTGTAAAAGGGTCAGCAAATTTTATATATTCAAATTGACTTACAAAATAATATAAACAGTGTAGCAGCAAATATATCAGGAACATGGTTTCCAGATCTGCTAATGTCAGGACAATACCAAAGCAGAGCAATGTGTGGCCACAGGGGCTTTCAGCACATATTTATAGGAAAATAGTATAAAAGCCTACAGTGCTGCCAAGGGGCATGGTAAGTCAAATAATTAAAAGAAAAACCTACAGGAAAAGTGGATCTGGAGTTTACTTGTCATTGTTTCTGTCTTTTTTTTTTTTTTTTTTTTGCCATGATTTCCTCAAAACTACAGCAGCTGAAGTTGTGAGCTGCTTGAGCAGGCAGAGTGAGAGTGGCACAGCTCTGCTATTGGTGTAAGACCATTAGGAGTAAATTCAGCTTCAGTGTTTGTCTGCAGTAACCAGCTCCATTAATCCTGTTGTCTCACTTTGGGTGAAGGGAGAAAAAAGGAAACACAGCAGAGACTAAGATTTTGGAAGTGTTGTTGCAGAAATCACAACATACTGTGTAACTACAACAATCCCGAAGTTGGAAATCAATGGATAGGTGGCAAGAAGTTTTCAACGCAGCACATTTTTAAAAACCCATTAAACATTAGCCTTCTAAACAAAGAATGATAATTATTGCTGTAGGTTCTTCCACGAAAAGTGCAACATCATGGCATCTTGTGCAGAGCCCTTGCTTTGCCCCAATATCCACCTTTCAAAGATCTGTAATCTCAACTTTCTATTTTTGTTTTCTCATTGCTGTAATAAAAGATCTGGTTTCCTAAAACAGAATATCATCTTCTGCCTATGACCTGAGAAGCAAGTCTTTCAAGGAACGTTTGAAAACTTGACAGATTTTATGATTGACACAAAGAAGTCACTTTTGGTACTTATTAAAATTGGGCATTCCTCACCATGACTGAGATATTGAGTTAGAACAGGTATATATCCAACAGCTACCTTTTACTGGTATTACTCCCTCATAGTGGCACAAGCATGGACAATTCACAGAAAAGCAATGAAATAACTGCTTTAAAAGAAAACATTGCTTTGCTGCCTGAGTCTCCCAGGGATCAAAATTGCTTTAGGGACAGCTATGAATTTATCATAAACCAACATTTTAATACCAGAAAATGTGGGATCAGTAGTTCTCACAAATAAGTGTGTTGTATGTATAAATCAGGAGTTACCAACATGGTAATTTTTCAGTTATACTTTTTTCCTTTTCTTAGCAGGGCAACTACATATGCACACATGAACTATGACTGTTTAACTTCATGATAAAGACATGAACTAGTCTTCATTTCTTGTCAGTGATAAAGTTCTGTACACTGCCTCATGGCCCATCATCTGTGTTTCTGACCCTTGGCCAAGGCACAGCTATTGCAGAATGGTGCCCTCAAGCTCAGCAGAGACCTGCTCTGTCACTGACACATCCGAGGGCTGCTTCTTGGAGAAGAAAAAGGTGTCCCTGTTAGAAGCAGTAAATGAGAACAGTAGGGATAGAAAGAGGCAATAAATTCCCAAACAGACCAAACTACAGAAAGCCCTGGAGGGTGTAATTGAAGCCTGTCTAAAACAAGTTCAACAACTTTTTTGGAGATAATAAAGGCATTTTGGTGAACAGCTTCCTGGTTCACTATGATGAGATGACTGCAGAGAGGCCACAGACAAGTGTATCCAGGAACACAGATAAGGCCAGAGGTTAAAACTCCATCTATCATTGGACATAGGTCTTTTACTACACTCAGCTTGCTACAGTCAGGAAAACATGTAAGACACCCTAAACATTATTAATTATGGTAGACAACATATTCTCTGGGTTGCAATCAGCATTACACGGCATTTAAGAGTGTTTGCAGGACGAGACTATCCAACAACTGGGAATTGCTCGTAAGACTCCATGCACACCACTCCTACAGACACTACTGCCATGTACTGCTATGGTGCACTATTGCTACTTAGGCAGTACTAATGATGACATTGTGACCACCGCTTTTGAAAAAGGAACTAAGATATTTTAGAAGCCACTCTCTTTAAAATTCCACTGACAGGATATGGCAGGAGAGGAACAGAATCCAGACATTTGAAATTCTTTCATAGAAAAAGTTACAGTACTTTTCTTAATATCATATCACAGAGGCAGATAACTACAGAGATGATTTTAAGGCACTGTGTCTTTTACTCTTCAAATCAAGAAGAATCAACTCATCATTTGACTCTCTTATGTGGCTTTGCAGTCTGCTTTGAGAATAATGTGAAGGTAGATTTTTTTTTTTTGCAAGGCTAGAATGAGAGGGTATACCACGTAAGATAGAGAAACCAAGGACTAATCACGGTTCAGGGCAATCATGGTTTTTCTTCCACATACAAAGAGACTTTATTCTGAATTTAATTTTGTTACACACCATATTACACTGGGAACCACAATTGAAATAAGCAGTTCTAACTTTTTTAATTCTTGCCCATAGGCAAAAAATTAGACATTTCTCCAGAGACATAAAACAGCAGGTAAGAGAAAGATGGTTTAGTGTAAATCACAGTTAGATAGCATTAATTAAAGGGATATCTAACATATTTTAAAACTTTATAAGACTTTAGCAACACTTTCATGAGGAAAATTTGCCCCCTTCTTGATAGTATTTGGTTTTAGACGTAACTTTCAAGTGCAGCTGCTTCATAAAATAATATTTATTTTGTTTTCCTGCCATCTCGTGGCTTAGCCGCAAAATGCACTTTAAAAAAAAGAGGTACAATTGCAGGTCTGTGAAGTGATTGCTTTTGGAACGCTATTTGGCCTAAGCTGTGCTCCAGACCATCACTCCCTCTTCCCTAAACAACACAGCAGCTTGCAACAGCATGGACCTGCAATCCAGTGAATTCCTGCAACAACCTGATACCATGGAAGGAAATTGTGGCAGCTAGCCCAGGTCTCACCAGAGGAGTGATGGCCCATTCTCTCTTCCAGACTGTTCTCTTGACCCACATCTGCCCAAGCCAGTGAATTCTTATTGCATTCCTGTTTCTTAGTTAAATACATTAGTTTGAATGATTATGTGAGAAGTGAGCTGAATTCTAGTCTGGCTCACTCACAAACTGAGGCAAACCTTACCAGAGCTATGTTAGTGAAACATGCAATATTATTAGTTACACTTCTCACCATCTGGAAAGTTGCATTTGGCAATATGTATGAGTGCTAAGAATCCAGACGTAGCCTTTTGGGATTTTTTGGCATTTACAGGGAATGGTCAAGCTAGCTGATTTAATACAGCTCATTTTAAGCAAACATGAAATCCTAATGCCGTTTCTGTCATTTTATGTGGGCCAACTGTAGAAAATAAAGACTTGCTTTCCATCACACTATGATTGAAAGGCATCACATTGTACACTTCCCTAATCCAGCCAAAGTTAAATAGACAGTTGAAGATCAGACATGAAAAATACTAGAGGTTTTCTACAAAGTTTGGAGGTTTTTTTGTTTGATTGGTTTGTTTTGTTTTTGTTGTGACTCACTTTTTAACTGCTCAGCAGAAAAGCAAAGTCATTTGTTTTCTTCATGCCTGTGACATATTTGTATGAAAAAATTTTACCCATGCTGCATTTGAAAGAGCCTCCTTACCAAAGATGTATAATCAGTTAGATTTAGTGGTTCATGTGACAGTTTATGGGTGAACAATACATGTGCATGTTTTAGCAAGAGATGGCCTCTCAAGATTTCACTGGCTGAACTTTCTAGAAAGTCAGACTCCTCCAGCAGTTGTCCTGCCAGCTGAAATGCTGTGCTCGTCTGACTGAATACACCAAGAGTGGTTAGAGCAAAACACTTTTGCTAGTCTATGATTTAGCAAGAAATTTTCTGTGCCATATAATTCCACATGAGCCAGTAAAAGGTTTCAAAACAAAATTGTTTTAGTTAAATATCAGTCCTCCTGTGCCACTTGCAGAATGCTCTTTCCAGTACATTCCAAGACTGTGGTTTTCCAGGGCAGGTTTTTGTCTAAGTTCAACTTCCAACTGTTTTACTTACACCTGAGCTGCAAACCTGGATACTTGTATTTCATTTTATTGACAGAGAACATAAACTGGATAGTTATAAAGGTGTGGGGGGGGGGAAATCTTAGAAGCCAGCTGCAGGAGGAAAGTAATTGCAGGATTTCTCACAAGATCCTCATAAAGAAGTTGACACACCAGCTGGATGACCAGATAGTGAGGGAGGTGATGGTCAGTGGCACAAATCCTGGTTGGAGCAGTGTGACCCAGGGTTCAATACTGGGTCTGAATCTCTTTCACCTTCGTTAATGCTCCAGATTATGGGGCATCTGCACCCTCCATAAATTTGCTGATGGCACCAAATTGGGGAAGGGGGGGGGGGGGGGGGGGCAGGGGAGGGCTGATTCACCAGAGGGTCATGGTGCCATTCAGAGGGACCCCAACAGGCTGGAGAAAGGGGCTGACAGAAACTTCATCCAGATCAGATGGCACTGAGGTCCCTGCCAGCTTCAACCATCCAGTTACTGGGTCTGCACTGAAGAACAGCTTTAAAGGACTACACAGCCCATGTGTTTTGCGCAACACAGAAGGCATGGGTCTAGAAAGTCTGAATTTTGCCACAAAATTGATGCCTGTGCAAATGCCCCAAACTTGTGGAACTCTGACTACGTGGAGGGCTTTCTACCTTTCACAATTAAAAGCAACTCAAGTTAATACCTGAAAAAAATCCATAAACAAAAACCAAAAGCCCAGCAACATTTTGAATTGTATAGTCAGTTATGAGTATTTTTCACTGCTTGAAATTGCTCAGATCTTCTGCACCAGTGAGGAGATTCATGTAGATTTGAGTGCAGTGTCCTGGTAACAGGGAACACAATGACCAGATAAGGAAAACTGAGTAGTCAGAAGAGAGTAATGATAAACACACTGCTCATGATCAAATTAAGCACAGCTCTAGCAAGAGACCAATTGGTCAATCAACCAATCATATCACTCTCCTATAGAACTACAAATCTAGAAAAAAACCCAAAATTCCTAAGTGATATGTAAAATAGAACTGTACAACAGAACATGTATTGGCACAGACATCGTAGCTACTTTTCATAAGTTCATAACTGCTAAAAAAGACTCAAGCTTAGAATAAATATATTGGACCACACTGGAAATCACACTCCCTGACACACTGTAGCTTATTCATGACAAAATAAACAGTTAAAAAAATATAGTAAGAAAATGCTGCTTTTTCCTCAAAAGTATTAAGCAGTACTGACAAATAGTGATAATTCCTGAAAAGCTGTCTAATGGCTCTTGCCAACCCATCAGCCAAAGGAATGTAGATGCCCCAAAGAATGAAGGATGTCATTATCTCCACCCTTCTGCACTGGAACTATCTGACGCCTCTAATTGCTCAAGCCTTAGTTAATGCTTGTAGAAAGAAGAAAGCTCCTAATGAGGCATAAAACTACGAGAAAAATCCCAGTTTTTCAACTTACCTGTAGCTACTGATCACTTGTGAAAAAGAAGTGAGAAAATAGTAAGCCTGGTAACATGGATCCTGGATTTGCATTTTCATTTCCAAAATTCAGATTTCATTCTGAAGAGCTGTAATAATTTAATTCTAAAAGGAGATACTGCATCTCCATATGATCAAGCCAGCTCAACCAGCAAAGAACAGTCTTGGCAGGACAAAATATACTGGGTTTTTTAGAGTCCTCTGTGTGACACAAGTTCAGATTATATTTAACTTTGAGAATATCAAATACATTATTATTAATGGCAGCCTGCTGAGCTTTAGAATCATATAATACTTGCCAGGGACATCAAGGATATCTTTTTTATCTGCAAAGAGCACAAAATACATCTAAATTTAAGAGAAAAAAAATTGGTCAGAATAACTTTAATGAGGTAATTGTGTGCCATTTTCTCTTCTTCCAACAGCTGGAGTTAAGGTTTCATGCAGCTAAATACTTTGGGTACTGTTCTGGGTCGGAAACAGCATGCTGAGTGTCATATACAAGTGAGCACATTATGTATTAGTGGTTCTATACCCTTTTCTACAAAAGCAGAACTTGGTCCAATATGTTTGGTAAACTGCAGACATTTTGCTGACTTGCAAGACATTAGGATTAAATGTCTACAGTTCCTTGTATCTGAAAAGCAGGCAAGATTGTTATACATTCTTCAGAGAGCACCTTCAGTGATCAAAGCTATTGCCAGGCACTGGTAAAGTAAAATTAAATGCCAGTAGTTAATATTCCACTTTTCCAAACAACAGGATTTCTAATATGAAATATCAGACACTGTAAGCACTCCTCTTCATGGAGGTGAATGCAGATGTTTCCAGAAAGAAAATTATTTTATCTAGTTACTTTCCTGTTGGGGTACAGAGGTATTTTGGGCTTTTTGACAGTGTTTGTGGGTTTCACCCATTATGGTAATCAAAATTCACCCGTGCAAGGTATTATGTAACAAGAGGAACAGATGTTCTTCCACAGGAATACAGCATACCTCAGGCATGACACAGCTGTGGTGTAATTTGGGAGTGGTTCAGGAGTTACTGCGCAGAGATGGGCCAGAGAGACCAGCAGGAAGGAACAGCAAAAGCTCAGCTCTGGTGTTGTTAGCAGTATTTAACATTCACATCCTCACAGCACTTTTCTCACATAAGCACAAACTAGTGGCATTGTAGCTATTACTGTAACTCATGAAGGAATGTAAGACAAGAAAAATATTCAGCATCACATTGGTTATCTTGCACGCTTCACTGACACAGTGCTCTGCACAGCTGGGAAGCCAGAAGGTATGGAAGTACCTCACTGTGAGCAAGAACCAGTTTATAAGTCCTGAAAGCACCCTGTTGGCTCATATATTAAAATTAATGTTAAATATGAGAATACAGAGTATCTATATTCTGTAAGACTACTTTGCAGATCTCCTAAACTTGAGAAACTGATGTATGAGTTCCCAGAGAAGCTTTAAAAAGCCCAAACAACCTTCTGTTATAATCCACTCAGTCCAAGGAAACATAAAACATTTATACAAGTAAGGTTTTATTAAAAACATCAGCATTTTCCAATGCAAACTTGCCATTCCCCCCTTCAAGAAAAAGAAATTTCCCTCTTAAATTTACACTGGTGGTTTAAACTAGAAACAGCCCATGGGGAAGAATTTCATGCTCAAAGGCATGAAAGCACTGGACTTCAAGGAGTGTAACAGGGCAAGGAAGAATGGAGAAAGTAGCCAGGGACTGGTCAAATGTACACCTTTTCACTCAGAGAAATATAATAGACAGCAATCTGAAGGAAGATGAATGAAGTATGTTCCTCTATAGTCATATGCTTTCAACTCAAACTTCTCTCTTGATTCTGCAATTTGTAAAATTTCAAGGATTGCATGTAAAATATCATCATTTTTTTGTTTAGTATGTGCTAGCATGACCTTTGTTTAGAGACCCGTTTTCAATTAGGGAAAAATGAGCAAGAGTTGTACATTGCAAAGGGAACTAGGACAGTTCAAAAGGTCTGATGGTAAATCCCTGTATTGAAAACAAAACCACGTTCAAAACACTCATTTTGGGAGCCAGCATTGGCCAAAATGAACAACATATTACCACACAAAGATCTGTTGACCTCCTACTCCAATCATCTGCTTTTTAACCAATTTAACTTCCTGTCTTTACAAGAGGTTTCAGTTTTTACATGGACATTGTCCAATGTGTTTGCTGGACTGAATGATGCCCAGTGAACAGTGCAAACCTGCAGGAAACAAGCACTTACACACACTTTTGAAGTTTGCTTCAGCTGTGCGCTGGCCGTAGGTGCTGTTGTTTCCTAGGACAGGAATCCAGTCTGCTTGCTGCTTTATAGAGCAAAGCGAAACTTCAACACTCCCTCCCTTCAACACTCTTGCTGAGTTGTGTTGCGAGCACTGCTGACTGGACCAGGAGTGTCAAATGCTTTCTCACCCCAATGTGTCGCTCACCATGCTCTGCAGCACCTTAAGCTCTTTGTGGCTGGACAAACATGCTGTTTTCAGTTTCAGGTGCTGTGACAAAAGCCACAGCTAACAGCCACCTGGAGATGCTGACCCAGAGAATCTTCCTTCACTGCTCCTGCCCACCACATTGGCACTAAAGGACATGCTTCAGCTGAACAGCAAACACAGAGGACTCTGGAAAGCTGCAGCCCTGTGTAAACCTTTATATGGCCACTGTAAAGAAGCACTGTTGTCCCCAGATATGTTCTTGCACCTGGTGTGCAGGAGGCCAACCCATGCACAGAATAGAGATACTTGATTTATTTACAGACCTGTGCAGCAAATGGGGACTAGGTGGCAAATCCACAAAGCCAGCACCATGATTCCCAGAACTTTTTACTATTTATACATTTTAGCAAAAATAGGAATAATGTTCATTGGCTAAAAGCTGCATAGTTCTCTTATTAATTAGCAGCCTATCTTCTATAGGTTAAGTGAGTCACTCCCTTCTTATGATAATTAGTCTGCATGCTCAGTCTTTCTTTACTTTTGGGTCAGTGGTTGCATCTCCTGGTGCTGGAATTACTTTTTACCCAGTCATACCTTGTGGAAATCCAGGGCACAGAGTATATTTCTCTGTCTGCTCTAGGGTGCCCTGACCCCCAGGGGAGTACCGACTTTGACTCTCATTCATGGAGAAAGCTTCCTAGACTTCAAGATAGACTAGAATCCACAAAAGTGTGAAATAGATTATAGAGATAGAGAGTAGATTATAGATTATACAGAGTAGTGTAGGTGTATCACTTGTCTGAGAAATTCAGGTTTTGGGATTTTTAGTATGTTGCGAATGGAAGCAAGATGGAGGACAGAGGGTGTGTCCCATGTTCCTTCTTTATCCTTCTTCCCTCTTCTTCATGGGTTTGGGTGGCATTTTGTAATTGGGTAGAAAAGTTTGCATTATGGGCTTCCAGGGATCTGTTATTGGGTTAAAAGGGAAAATAATCTAGGCATCAGTTCTTAATTGGGTAGTTTAGTCTTAAAAGACATTGTAACAAGAGATTGTTAGCCATTTTTGTGGTGCTTTTCCAGTGCACTGAACCTAGTGTGGACAGCATGCAAAACTTTAGATAAGATAATAATAAACCTGAAGACTGAAAAAGTCCGGTGCATCTCTCTTTTCTGACACAAAACTGCTCCAGGAGAGTCTCCCCCAACAGAGGAGCGCCCAAGGAGAGCACAGCCAGAGGCCCAGAAATCGAGAAATTAATATTACCTGATTCAGTGCAATTGCTGAGTTCCTTCATTAGTTTCTTCCTTGGGGATTCTTCCAGATATTCTTGTGCCTTGGAAATTCTGCATTCTTTGTGCCCACCATCAGTGGTACATCCTTCTCCCCAAGCTTTGCAAACCTCCCATAGGTCTGAGATCATTGAAGCCTGCCAAGCCCTAAACCTTAATAAGGCAATTCTGCCAAAAAAGCAGTTTGTTTTTTGAACACCTGGATATCACTTAGAGCTTGTTGGCTGTTTTCTGTTTCAGGAATTAAATCTTGTTGTTGAAAGCATAAAAAGGTAATAAATTAAAGAACATCCCTTCTTAAAAAAGTTTTTACATCTTCCACATTTTGCAACAGTACATTCTTCTTCTAGATATTATCAATCTCTTCCTAGGTTTGAGCATTGAACCTCCCCCTAAGTCATGACAATGAAGCCCACTGAGTCCTAAACCTTAACAAGGCCATTATAGTTACAAGTAATCAATCTTTTGAACACCTGGATAAACATGCCATATAATGAGTGAACAACTGGCTCACCAGTCAGGCACAATCCTGATCCAATGCAATCCAATGCAGGGCTCCATCCTTGGCCCTGTGCTCTTTGACATCTTCATAAACAACCTGCAGGCAGGACTGGAAGGGAGACTCAGCAAATCTGCAGATGATACAAGACAGGGAAGAGCTGTTGACTCCCTCAAAGGCAGGGAGGTCCTGCAGAGACCTCGATGAATCAAAGGGCTGGGCAATCACCATGTGCAGTTCAACAAGGAAATGTGCTGGACTCTGCACCTGGGATGGGGCAACCCTGGATGTATGGAAAGACTGGGGAATGAGAGGCTGGAGAGCAGCACCACAGAGAGGGACCTGGAGATCCTGGTCCATGGCAAGCTGAAAATGAGGCAACAGTGCTCTGGCAGCCAGGAGGGACATCCCTGTCCTGGGGGCATCAGGCCCAGCATCACCAGCTGGGCAAGGAAGGGGATTGTCCCACTCTGCTCTGGGCTGGGGTGGCCTCACCTCCAGTGCTGGGGGCAGTTTGGGAGACCACAATGTAAAAATGATCTAAAGTTACTAGAGTGTCCAAAGAAGGGACACAGAGCTGGTGAAGGGCCTTGAGGAGAAGCCTTGTGAGGAGTGGCTGAGGGCCCTTGGTCTGTTTAGCCTGGAGGAGACTGAGGGGAGACCTCACTGGGGTCTGAAACTTCCTCAATGGAAGGGGAAGAGGAGGGGCAGACCCTGATCTCTTCTCTGGGGTGCACAGTGACAAGAGGGGAATGTCTTGAAGTTGTGTCAGGGCAGGTTTAGTCTCGGTATCAGGTAAAGGTTCTTGCGCCAGAGGGTGTTTGGGCACTAGAACAGATTCCCCAGGGCAGTGGTCACAGCACCAGCCTGACCGAGTGCAAGAAGCGTTCGGACAATGCTCTTGGGCACTCTGTGACTCTTGAAGTGCCCTGTGCAGGAAAGGAGTTGGGACGCAATGATCCTGATGCGTCCCTTTCAAATCAGCCTATTCTGTGACTCTCTGCGATCGGTACAAAGCAGCACTGCCAGACACGCGTGAGCAGAGCAGCCCTGGCGCTGTCCCCGCAGCTGCCGGGGCCGGGCGCAATCCCACTCCCCCACCCTCCCTCACACCACCCCCGCCATTCCCAATCCAGCCCGAGGCTCCGCCCCTGCCTCATGACGTCATGGTCGCCACACATCGGGAGGTCGCGTGACGCGAAGAGGCGGTCTCCCCCACCCCCGCGCCCGGCGGACCGCGCCACCATTGGCTGCGCCGGCGGGGCGGTCGCGTTCTGATTGGCTGTCGGTATCGCGCGCTGTCGGGCGGGCCGCGGGTGAGCGCGGAACCGGGGCGGCGGCGCGGCGGCGCGGCCGTGAGGGGAGCGCGCCTGTCCCGCGTTCCCGCCGGATCCCGGGACGGGGCTGGTGCTGAGGTGGCGGCTGCTGGCCCTCGGCCTGCGCCCCTGACCCTCGGCCTGCGCCCCTCACCCTCGGCCTGCGCTCCTGGCAGCCGCTCTCTGCCACCTGAACCAAGCTGGGAGATGCGCGAGTGTGCGCGCGGCGGTGTTTCCCGCATCCTCCGTTCGGGTTTGGAAGATCCGCGCTGCTGCTGGCATCCCTGACTCCGTGCCTTGTTTTGCTCTGTGTCTGTGTGATTAGGCATCTTCGCGCAGGAGGGAAGCAGATGGATCCCCTGTCCAATCCCGCGCCCCTGGCCTCGAAGCTGCGGAACACGCTGGTTCGGTACCACAGCATCGGAGACAGCGAGTGGCGGGTGGCGAAGAAAACCGTGAGTGCTCTGGCCGCTTCCCGGTTCTGCTCCACAGGAAGCTGTGGGTCACCGGTGCGGCGGAAAGAGCCCGCTGCTGTGCGTGCCACAAGGCTGAGAAGCACTTGGCCGCGCCCTGCAGGACTTGAAACTGACAGAAGCTGTGAAACCATCCCTCTAGAATATCTTTAGATGGCAGGATGTGTTTTTCCTGTTCTCAGGCATACTCTGTCATTTCTTCTACCCATTTGCAGGGGCGTATCTCACGGAAGAACCTGTGTAGGATTATAGGCTTGACTTGCAAGAAAATGTGAAGTAGTTAGCATTAATAGTGTTGCAAGAGGCTGACGTGTACTTCCAGCAAAGCAAACGCAGGCATCTGGAATCTCTTGTCAATAGATAGTTGATCATGCTTCAGCTTTCAATAGTTGATCATTCTTCAGCTGTCTCCCTCTTAGAAAAGAGAAAATTCCTTCCTTCTTAAGAAGGAATTCCTGTCCTACTGTTTCACTTTTCTGTTGTTCTTTAGAGACTGCACTTTATCCTAAGTTTCCTTCCCTGAAAGGGAATACAATTCCTGCTCTCTCCAAGCAGTTTGCCATCCTCTTCTTTTGAGCTGCCTGGGTTTTTTGAGTTGTGCTTCAGCAAGCTAAATAGCCTTTACTTGTGCACCAGTCCTAGGCTGGGTGAATACTTTTTGGTTCTGTCCTCCACAGAAAGTAGAAGTGTAGCAATATGGTAGGGCTAGTGTGGTAAATTTCTGTCTTTGTCTTTTTATTACAGTGATTTGAGTAGTGCTTTTATTTTTTCTTCATCATGAGCAGACACTGATAAGACAGAGGCAACTGATCCAAATGTAACTTATTATTTGCAGAATTAATAAATTTGCTGTCTGGAGAGGGAGGAATGGAGCATCCAAGCCTTTCACTCTTGCAGTACACCTATACCATCTCTACTCTACTAAATGTGTTGTTAAATTAAGTACTACTGAATTCCTTTAAAAAGTTACCTGCATCCTTGTGTTCCAAATCCTCAGATTTTACCCCTTTCTCCAGCCTTTCCTTCCTCTTTCCTTTCTTTCCTCCCTCCCTTCTTCCATTTTGATGTTGTGCCATGTAAAAGAAACTAAAGCTTTACCTACCACAAGGAGATGTGTTGTGCCCCAAAATACCTTAAATGATTCTGGATGTAGTACTTAGCAGTACTGTTCTTTAGGGCATTTGGTCTTTTGTGCTTATATACTCATGATTCCAAAGAAAGTGGTGCCATATGGTACTCTTTTCAACACCAAAATTTGGACACTTTGTGCAGAGGTTCCATGTCATAGTTATGTAAAAATCAGAAGATACTGGTTTCTCTATTTTCTCTGGGTAACTTTAAAATAAGTAGACTACTGCTTGCAAGAATCTTCTAGTCAGGCATCTAGGAGAGAAAGGTAATTGAACTTTCTTGTCTGCACCTGCACCTCATGCATGCTTCTGTAACTTGTGTTACAGGAGTGCAAGCAGGAGTAGTGTGGTCTTCCTGTCTGAGCAACATCTGGCTGTTGGCTTTCCAGTGGCCTTGCAATTGGAAGGCTTTCCCTGCTAATGTTGTTCCATTATTCTATGTAAACTGACTTGGCCTACCAAACCCTATTTCTGCACAGACTTCTAGCGTTTCACTCTGAAAAAGCCAATTTTGTGATTTTTTTTGAAATAATAGAAAATTACAAGTAAAAGATATCTGAAAGATCTGAAGAAAATTGTGCAGTGGTGCCCAGGTGAACCATGGAAAATTATAAAGTTGTCTGCTTTTCTTCAAGGAAATTGAAACATTTTGTGGACTTCTTGCAATTGTATCCAAGTGACAATTTATACTGTGTCTTATATTTTCTTTCAGAAAGATGCAACCGTGTGGCGTAAGCCATCAGAGGAATTCAGTGGATATCTGTAAGTTTTCCAGCACAAGAGATACATTTTTAATGTTCCACAGATGTGTTCTGTAGAATTTAGAGATTAAGGCTGTGAATTCTATAGCCCTCAGCTACACCGATCCTACAGGCGGGAAGCTAAATGGGTTACCTATTGTGGCTGTATGATTCCTTTGTAGTTTTTCAGTTTGATGCTTTAGCATTGCATGGTGTCTAGAACAACAGTGAAGTCTGTGGAACACAGCACAGGACTCCCATTAGCTGAAGTGGCAACAGCATTTGTCCAGAAATTATGTCCTGTAAAGCTCAGAATCAAGCCTGGGTTCAGTAGTCCTGAAGGGTCACTGGGTGACAACTCAGTCAGTCCTTGGACTCATTAGTTTGGTTCTCATTAGCTTGGTTCTACTCCTGTGTTATGATCTGCTCTAATCACAGAGGAGTAATGGGAACTCTCTGTGAATAAAGCAGAATGAACCCAAAACCATTCGAATATTCCCAAGACTTGATTAAAACCAAACAAGGCTAGGTGTTGATACTGAAAAATTGATACATTTTATTTAGTAGTAAAAGAGGCAAAGAAAAAGGAAGAAAAAAAAAAAAAAAAAGTAGAAAAAGGGGAGTGTGTTTGGGGGGACAGGGAGCATGACAGCTTAAGTAGAAACATGTTACCCCTCTGTGGGTCCCAGTGATGTCTCATTGCTCCCCTCTTCTTGGTGGTGAGGGTCCCCCATCCAAAAGTATAGAATCCCATGGATTAATACAGGTTTGGACAGGTGGGAATGCCCAGGTGGCCTCCCCTGAGGGGGGCAAGTTTGACACTGTCCCTTGCATGACTCTGGATCTGTCATTTTGCATCACATGCAGCTTTGGTGCGGAATCTGGGGACCCCTTTGGGAGGGCCCTTTATTGGGCCATGATAGCCCCTCTGCTGTCCCTCATGTGGATGTCCCTTAGATGTGGCTTTGCCGGGGTGAAGAGGTCCCACAGCTGAGCTGGTGTTGGGCTTTCACTGCCTCTGAGCAGAGGCTTTTTCACCATAGACCCAAAACCTCTTCTTTGTCCTCTTTTGGTGTGAGGGTCTCTTCCAGCCTGACAGCAGATAAGTCTGGGGCTGTGGCCTCCACCCCTAAGGTGCTGGGTTTAATCCTGTGAAAGTATTTTTATACCCCAGCCCAGACCTGAGTCACTTTATCTTATCTCAAATCAATTTGCAGTCCAGGGCCTCAGTCAGGAGGCCCATTGAGGGTGCTTCTGTGCAGCTTTTGTTACACAGTTTTGCTATAATAGGCAAAAGTCCTTCATAAAACTGTTCAAGCCATAAACCATAGCATTTCAATCTCCAACATCCTGTTACTTCTGCTTTATGAAAAATGTTTTTCCTGTTATATTTGTGATCTCCTTTTTACCTTAGGTTTACTTACCTATGGTGAACTCCATTGCTAGCCAAGCAAGAGGAGTAAAATGATAAATTGTTACAGTTGTTAGAGAAATAAACAGGATAATTTTTATCCAAGGAAGGAATTTGCCATTTATAAATTACTAACTGTATAAGAAAAGGTAGTATTTTCAGAAACAAATTTCTTGCAGAGAAGAACAGATGCACCCATAGGTGTTTTCCTGTACTGTTTCTCTGATGTAATTGTGCACAGACCATGCTTTCTGGTACCAAGGTGTTAATGGAAGTGTACTGTTGAAAATTAATGTAACATAAAGAATTTCTTACTAAATGTAAACACATTTTTCTAGCTACAAAGCTCAAGGAGTGGTGGAAGATGTTACTAACAGAATAGTGGATCATATTCGCCCTGGACCTTACAGGCTAGACTGGGACAGCCTAATGACTTCAATGGACATCCTGGAAACATTTGAAGAGGTGAAGACTTGTTTGGATTCTTGAAGGAGATGTGTATTGATGAATACATTAATTTAACATTCATGTAGAGCAGAGCAATTCTAACCTGAAAGATCAGAACCTTTCTCAGCCTTCTTGTTTGCATGCATGAGCAGCATTGTGCATACATGCTCTGTGTGACCATAGATCAGGCCCTCTGGCAGCACAGTCCTATTCTGAAGCATGAAGTGCATCGTTCCATTAATGCTAAAAATAAAGGAGTCAGTCACAATTCTCTTGGACCTGGGAGGTCTGGTAGCCTCTGATAAAATTCACATACAGAGGGCTACAGTGTGATACTGTGTATGCCAAAGCCATTTCATACAGCTTGCTTTCTTCCGTTCCACAGCAGACAATAGTATTAGTCCAGACGTATGGAAGCTGCAACCTCCCCCTCTTCCTGAAGGCTGACTTGTGTAGCATGGCTTTGTGCTGAGACACAAAATAGTTCATACTGAGGGTCAGGACTTGATAAAAAAAGGTAGGTTTGAAGCTGATTACAGAACAGCTAGTAGCCTTCCTTTGGTTAATGCAGACATTCAGAATGAATTCAAAACCCTCATCTGGACACCTGGCTTGAACAAGGATTGTCATTTGCTCTGTCTCTGAAAGAAGATTTGTATGACAAGGTATTTTGTCTATATAAAATTTATACAGACTCTACTTTATAATATAATAAGAAAGCCTATTTTGAAGAATTGTTCACATTCCATTTTATTTTTCCCTTGTGGATTAAAAGTATTAGATACAGTATCTTAGTACAAAGAGATTCCTCTTGAAGTTTGTTCATGGTCCTTTTTGACTTCCCAAGTGCTCTTTGGTGACAGAAGAGCCACGTGGCTTTCAGTTATCAGGCATGCCAAAGTTCTCTAGCTTTAG
The DNA here is from genome assembly GCF_012460135.2 of Molothrus ater. Taxonomy (NCBI): domain Eukaryota; kingdom Metazoa; phylum Chordata; class Aves; order Passeriformes; family Icteridae; genus Molothrus; species Molothrus ater. The sequence continues at coordinate 4,136,194 of NW_023416471.2, read as the reverse complement.
ATCTTTAAATCTTTATGGTGCCAGATACTCTCTGCTTCCACAACTCTCAGTTGTAGACCACAAGTCCTTAAAACTTCCAGATCTTAGGTTGAGAATGGCACAGCCATTCAGACCTCATTGAATTTGCAGTGCACTTGACAGACGCTGTGAACTTTGTGAAAAACGTTAGCTCCCTGCAAGCATTACCTTTCCCTGTATTCATTATCCTAAGTTATATATTTTTTTTCCCCTTATAATTCTGTCACTCAACAAGAACTGCTGTGTGATGCGCTATACAACTGCTGGCCAGCTCTGGAACATCATAGCACCAAGGGAGTTTGTTGATTTCTCTTACACTACAAGCTATGAAGATGGGCTTCTAACATGTGGTAAGCCACCACCTGCCTCTGCTAAATTCTTATTTTACAACAGTTGCTTGGCTTAAGATTTGACTCAGATTTAGTAGTAGTAAACATTCCAAAAATGGTCTAAGATGGTCTTCAACAAGTAAATTCAAGATGTTTTAACAAATTTAAAGGTGTTTTAACTTTAATTTTACGTATATAAAGAAGTGTACAAGTTACTGGATTACTCATGAACATTCCTTTCTGCCAGGCTTCACTTATGTCAGCTGTGGGGCAGGAGTGTTAGAGACAAGTTGAGTCCTTCAACTCAGGTCTTAGAGCAAAGTGGGATGAGTAACAACTAGCTTCTTGTAAATGGGAGGAATGTCCTCTTTTAACATTTGATTTTTTGCTTATCATGCTTTCCTGTCGTAGAGTTTGAATGAACAGCAAATTCCATGCATGAAAATACCTGGAAACTCATAGTGTGGCTGTCACTACTACTAAATTCCCCAACCAGAAGCTTATATATGACAAATTTACTGTGCATTATTTTTTTTTTAACCTCTTTCAAATTAATTTCCCTTTTTTTGGTTTGTTTTATTTTCCTTGATAGGTATAAGCCTGGACTATGGAGACGTGACACCAAACTTTGTCCGTGGATTCAATCACCCTTGCGGTTGGTTTTGTGTCCCTCTCAAGGACTCTCCTGGCCACAGTCTTTTGACAGGCTATATCCAGACTGAACTGCGAGGGATGCTGCCACAGTCTGCAGTAGACACTGCCATGTCTAGCACCCTGGCCAATTTCTACTCTGACCTCAAAAAGGCACTCAAAGCGTAGACAAACAGTGATTTAAAAGTCAGCTCATTCCTTGCAATCGGATTATGTTGTTTAGCTTAGCATAGGTTACCTACTAAATTGAGGTAACACTCTTCCTGAATGACACCTGAACCTTTGTTCCAAATAACTTTAGCAAGTGCTTCCTGATGTGATCATTGGCATACATTCCCAGTGCACAGTGCAAGATGCTTTTTGCTGCTCAGCACTGTGCATCTTTGTGAGAATAGCCTGAATCTCTAAACTGCCAGCTTACTCAGTAGAAAGCGCAAGATGTGTGTGTGGGCTTGAAAAATGCAGTGTGAGCTCAGCTCTCTCCAGCAGTTTTGGAAGCCAGGTGCTCAGGATTTTGATGGTGCAGGTTGCTGTACAGGCAGCATCTCATTGAAGATGTAATTTTGTAATATATATATATATTTATATTTACCTAAATTTTAATTTATTTTTTAAAGTTTGTTCAGCTCCATCTGTAATTTGTTTTTAAAATTTGCTTTGATTTATCATATGGATATTATATAGCTAAGTTGTTAAATTATACTATTCATAAAAAAGCTATTTGTACTTGAGAGCAAAAATAAGTGTTCATTTTTGGCATTTCTTTGATGTTGTAACTGTAATTTATTTGCTGTTTTATATAACAGTTTCAGTACATAAGGAAATGCCCTTACAGCTGATCCAAAGCTCATTTAGGTCATCAAGTATCTTTCCATAGGTTTTTTGTTGGACTTTTAATCACACAATTGTCAAAATAGCAAACCTCCAATGGATCTTCAGTGACACCCTCTACTTCTAAGGAGTTTTTTATTTAAAGTTGCATGTAATAGTGTGTGTAGGGATTTCATTTGGTTGGGTTTTTGGGGGGGTTTCTTTCTGTGTATGTTTCTTTAACTGCAAACCCTGGAATTACAAAAGCAGCAGAAAGAGCCGCTCACTTGCTTCAGGGATAGGTGTTGCTGTAGCCACAACAGCACAGGCTTGCCAGTGTTCTGGTGCTGTGGAGTGCTCTGTGTTACTTCCCCTAGATTGTTCTTTGCAATAAATTAACATCTTAAAGCATGAGCAACTGAAGGCCAAAGCTCAAGCTGCAAAATTGCTGAGAACTGCTGAAGGATACAGGGTCTTTTTTTAAGATGCAGATTTCAAGGATATTCAGCAATCTGAATCTGTGATTCTGACAGATACATAGCAGCAGCATTTAAAAAATAACTCCCTCCCTGCTAGGAACATGAATTCTCTTTAAAATCTGATGTTAAGCCTTTGATGTTGGTCATTTGCTCAGACATTTTAGTTATCCCCATGTTTTGCCAGTGCTCACAGTTGCAAGTTTAGCTGTGTAGGAGTTTGGGAAGGTATCTTGGATCCCTGATATTGTGGAGTTGTATATATATAATCCAGGGAGGGGTTATGGACTCTCAAAAAAACCAAAAATTCAGATGAAAGTCCCCAGTAATATTGGCTTTTTTGACACTGGCCACTGTAACTGAACTCTGAACAGTGAGGACTTTCCTTTCTCATTGCTCAATCAGAGAGGTAGCAAAAACATAATACCAAAAATAGTGGGGGCTTCTTCAACCTGCTTCATGTTTTAAGGTATTTAGTACTATTTAAGACTGTTAAAAACAATGCATGAAACAGCCTTTGGGTCTTTATGGGCAAAAAACGTTAACTCCTTTTTAGGTTTTGTGTATTCTGCATTTCCCTTTAAACCCCTCAATTAGTCTTCCCATTTTTTTTCTACCTTCCTTGTGTCTGCCAAAGTACTGCAAGCTCACAAGGTGATCTTCCACTGCCAAGGACACCAAGGAATTGCTGCCAGAATCCTCTCCTTTCTAGTACTGGTACAGAGGCAATTATGAAATCTCTGGCAGTGCTGCTCCATGAATGATGACATTATGGTAGAGGAAACTGTTTGAAGTGTATCCTATTTTTTCTTCCCAGTTACAAAGATTACATGTGCAGTGAATCTGCATATTCATGTCTTCTCTTTTTAGAGCTGCTGGGAGTGACTAAGGGAGGGGTTGTGATACAGATGTACATTGAGAAAAATATTGCCCAGTTTAAATCTGCATAGAGGCACTTCAGTGCTGGAGAAGTGGGTCACAAGGAGCACAAGACACTTACAGGAGGATGTTTGTACAACACCAGGCACAGAAAAGTAATTGTTCCAAACACCCATTTTAGTGGCTCTGACACATATACAGTATCTATCCATATTTAGTATCCAGTGAAATGGCTTTTTCTGCTTTCAGTAGAGACAAGTTGGTGAAGCACAGAGTGGCTGAAGAAAGAACTTGAGCTAAAATAAGAAAATTGCTAGTGTATTTTTGTATATTGATACTTCTAATAAAAACTTCAGCTACTGATTAATACAGAACTAGAAAAAAGATGTTCGATTTCAAATGTATTTGAACCTGAAATTTATATTATTTTTATATAGCTATAGATGGAGAGGGAAGAAGAACTGTTCTTTAACCAGAATACATCAGAACCAAGAAAGCCACAATATCAGAGCCTCTTCTCCTACTCTTGTATTCTCCTGCTGATTTACTGGACAATCTAGGTGGAGCGAAGAGGGTTAAAACAGGAAAGCAGTGGCAAGGACAAAGTGCAGGAACCTATGTTTTGCTTATGCAGAAGAAATGGGAGACAAAGTAAGTGGTTAGTATGGATTTCTATCATTTAGGAATATAGTTGTCCAGAAGTGGCTTCTGAACAAATTGCCCAGGAGTAGTAGAAATCTGGCTTTGCTAGACAAATAGTATGTATATAGACATATCAAAATTATTTTTATATGGCTAATAATTTTTTTTAAAAACTTACTTTTTAGAGATTTGGGCAATGTGGCACTTTATGCTTTGGCACTTTAACTAGGTGCTTTGTATGTGTGTGGGAAACATGTCTGAAGATAAGACAATTTTCATGTTTGGGTTCTGTTCCTCATGTAAAACCTCCAGCATTAAACCTTGCCTGTGATGTGCAGAAGACGCAGGGCTGGGGTTAGCCTACATTTAGAGGCAAAGTACTCTACCAAATCTGGCTGGGAAGTGCACCAGTACTTCAGAGAGATATTCTGTGCACAGGCCCTGATCTCAAATTTGATGAATTTATAAATGTGAAACATGATGAACTTATAAAACACAGCATATGTAATTCCTCCAGTAATCGTAAGTAGCCAGAACATGACAATGTGGCCTGGTTGTTTAACCTAGGAGGTTCACTGTTGTAAAAAAATCCCTAATTCTAGAGAAACCACTCAAGTTGTGCCTGTGAAAGTCTGTTTTAACAGTGGGTTTAACTTACTGTGTTCAGCATTTAAGCAATTGTATTTGTATTTTGAGTGCAAATGCAGAATAAATAATGGATTCCAACAGGCTCGTGATGTAGTTTCTTAAATACTTGTGCAGCCATATGTAGCATTTTTGGGGAGTTATGTCTGATGATGTGGTTCATCTTCAGCTGCATGGTGATCTCTAATGATACCAGTTTGTCTCCTTAAATCTAAAACCCATAAGGCCTGCCTTCACTTAGAAACTTGATTTAGACTGAGGAAAATGCCTAACTGAAATGTCTTGAAAGCTGTACAAGCAGGATTTTCGCAAGGCTTCAGTTCTAAAAATGTATATGCAGGAGTGTTTGATGGCCCGTGATTGTTGTGGATTATTTATCTTTTTGTATGTTTAAGAAGTGATCTAATAACCATAAATAAATAAATGAGCATATAGCACCTGGCAGAAGGCATATAGATGTATATTAGATGTATAAAACAAGCTGCAACATGTATATGGTCATGTATTTAATTAGCACCTACAGAAATGAAGAAAATCCCTGTATCTTCCCTGTGCCTTCCCTTGTTTCTCTTGCCAAGCTGGCATAAAGGCAGTAGGGTTCTGTAACATTTGACTTGGGTGGAAAGAGTTGTTGCTTTCCTCTGTTGCTGACAGAAGGAACTGTCACCTCTGAAAAACAGCACACTCTTGTAGGGCATGTATCATGTCACTTTCTGTAAAGTGTGGTAGGGGTAGGTATAGAGGCCACTTGGGATCTTAGGATAATCCTTAAGGACATTAATTATTAGAATTGGTAAAAGATTGATATTCAAACCCATTTCCTGGTGAAAGATAATAGAAAGCTGAGAGAGATTTTAAACCTACACGAAATGTTAAATGTTCTCTAGAAAAGAATATATCCTGAAGTCCTAAACCACCATTCTAACACATTCTGCCTTTTCCAGTCTGCATGGGCTGTGCTGGTGACTCAGTTTTACAGTTCATATAGGGGCTGCTTATCATGGAGTTAACCTTCTTTGGAATTGTGCCACTAGCAGGGAGAAAGCAGACACAGATGGTAGCAGCATGTGGCAGGAGATACCTGTGCATATTGCATAGCTGACCCACATGATAAGAAATGCCACATCTGGACTAAGGAGCCTCAAATACCAACACATTACCCAGAACTGCCTTCTCTGGAGTTACTTTCTTTAAAACATTTCTTTCAGTGTGCCAAGACACTGGGACAAGCTAATAATCCTTAGGTTACCTGTATCAAAGATCAACTGATCTTAGAAGATCAGTTATTGCCTGAAGTGTAACTGGAAACTGACCTTGCTCAGGCCCTCACTGGACCAGTTTGGCTCTGCCCTGGGATGCACGGGGGTAGAAATCACTTCCTGAGCTCTGTACCTGGGCCTTGCTGACCTGCCTGCCAGCAGAGACCCCTCTCTGTGGCAGTTTATAACCCTGGAGAGAAAATTATTATGCCAAGATTCTGTGACTGTCTCAGCCTGCAATTTGGGTTCCAGTCAGGGAGCATTGCTGCTGAGGCATTGGTGTCACTAATTCCAGCTCCAGGGTGCACTGGGGAGGCAGGGCAACAACGCTCAAGTGGATGCATTTGAGCCGCAGCAAACACGAATTTGGTCAACTCATGTTATTTGGGTGCCATACAACCCCTCCTTGTTATATGCCTAACAGGATTTCAAGCTCCTCGCAATTTGAAGGGGGAAGGAAAGAAACCACAGCAGGCCTTTTTGCTGGAGCATAAGCCATGTCTCCAGAAACCACCCTCTCTTCTGCATACAGGATTAACGATGCAGCCTGTATGTGCGCAGCCATATCTGCAGAATTTCATGGTCTCTCTGTTTCAATCAGCTAAAAGAAAATAAAATTTTGTATATGCTCAACATGGGCAAAACATCTTTGTGTTCTGCTGTGTGCCTCCCAGCCCACCCCATGGGAATAGAGCTTCAGTGGAAATGAAATTGAGGAAATCTTGATGACCACCACTAATACCAAAGAAGTGAGGAAGAGGGAAGAGACCCTCCATGCACTTTTTTTTTTTTAATATCAAATGAAAGTATGTAGAATTCATTATGGATGTAAAAATATTGAATCACTTCTCAAAACTACCTGCATCATGGGATATTTGAAACATAATTTTGGGGATATGTAAAATGTTGAAGGAAACAAGTGCCTGAACTGCTGAGAAGGACATCATAACTACAAAAGCCCAGTGCTTTTTAAAGAAGACTTCACTAGACATCAACAGAAATGCAGAAATTTGATAGTTATGAGGCAGGATCATTATGTTTAACTCCCCAGCTATCTTAACTCATTAAAAGTTCCTCTGACTTGTTAATTCTTATTTCCCATTTCCTTATTTGCCTCAAGTTCACTATAAAGCCAGTGTAATGTTGTGCTGTATCACGAGCTCCAACTCAGCTGTTTGATGTGCTATTTTTAAGAGGTCAGGCAAAAGCAAACAACCCTTGAGCTCCAGGGGGAGCTCGAAGCCAGCTTGATACTTGCCCTCTTCTTTCCTTTGGTCTTTCCACTGCCCTTTTCCATTCTGTTACAGAGGTGTGACCAAGATGATTTCATGAAAGTGCAGTAAGAATATATGCCTTGCATTAGCTTGGGATAAGATTCAGCAACATCCATGGAAGTGCCAAATTAAACTATTTTTTTTCCTGGAGCACTGTTGCCATGCAAAATGTCTTGTGGAGCTTATAATAATATATTTCTTACATTGCTCCAGGATGGAGAGATTTTGTAAAATCATCTCCCACAAAAGGATATGAAGGAACTTTGCATTCATGCAGTTTGCAGGCGTAGGAGTTGTAGGTGACAAGAATAACAAGATGCTCCAGTACCAGGCAAGACAGGACACCACTGAGGGTGATAGATGTGGGAACAGAGCAGAGAAATTTAAAAAAAACCAAGTCCTTTCAACATGTCAGTCTTGCAATGTTCTCCATTCAAGTACCATGTGCAGCTTTTGACGACATAGCTCAAGACAAAGAGTAGTCAACTAAAAGCAGAAAATTCATATTCCAGTAAGAAGAGGAGTGTAAGACTTCTGGGGTAAAGGATTTGTTTGTGCTGCTGAGAGAAAAGGATGCTGAATGAAGGAGCACATTGGATTTGGTTACAGTAAACAAATCATTGTGAAATGGCTGCAGAAAACAAATCATTGTGATAGAAAAACTGTTAACTGCAACAAAAAGACTTGGGACTTTGTAAAATACTTCCCAGTTAAAAGAGAAGCAGAACTAAAATGCACAAGGAGGTGGTAATTTCTTAATTGCTGGAAGTAATTAACAAAAAGGGACACAAGCATCTATATCACATAACCCACCCCTGGGACACAGAGGAAGCCTGGACAGCCCCTAGTTTTGTACTCCACCATTAATAACAGATTTTGTTTGTTATTCAGCTGCTAACTTTTGAGGAAAGAGGAGCAGGGGAAATGCTGTGCCAAGCTGGAATTCAATCTGGCTTTGCAATATAACCAATTAGTACCCATGATGACTCCTCTTTATAAGGATGAATATTGTTCCTTACTCTACATTGAGCATTAGCTATCAGCAAATAATAGATGTAAACTTTTCTAGATTTACTAGTTTATTTAGCATCAGATCCGTCATGCAAGACACTTATTAAAAATAGACATCCCAGCACTGAAGCATTTTCTCATGGCTTATCAGCATTCCCATGCAAACACACAAGGAGGTACACTTGTCCCACACACAATACATGGAAATAACGAAATCGTCATTTTTTTCTGGTTCAAATTTCTCTCTAATTCACTTGCACAGTATAAGAAAATTTACTACACAAACAGGCCTAATCAGAAGCAAAAGGGTAAAGTTAAACAAGCAGACTATAAACTGCTATTTAGTTGCTTACATCTTTGCTAGTATAAGAAAAGAGTGTTGATAGTACAGGATTTCTTACACATTAAGCAGTAAGTTAAGGATTCAGGAACACAGGACATGGAGCTAATTTGAGAGAGTCTGCTATATATATTTACAACATTCTTCATTGTTATTAGTTGGAGTCCAGCCTCCACTGCTCTGAGATCAACGAGCTTCTGTAACAGGCTTATAAAATATTTTGTGTTATTAATCAAAGGCACCATTTTTTCTGTTTGTGTTGGAAACATCAGCACATACCCTAACCATCCAGCATACAGTATTCTTGAATTAACAAAAGCACAATATTCCCTCCTTATGGTCCTCATCCAGCCAGAAGCCTCCAAACCAAGGCCAAGCCTTCATGTATCACACTTCTTCCAAGCCTCCAAACCATGCACCCTTCATGTATCACACTTCTTCAGGTTAAAATCAGTTTAAGCTGATGAGCTCCTTACTCTGGGTGGGGAGCAGCCAGGCAGCCTCTGCTTGGAATCCCTGATCTTGCAAGGGTGTGGTGGTATAACTCCTGGGGACCAACAGACTTCTTCCCCCAGGCCAGAGAGCCTCAATGAGTCTTCCCTTCTCCTGCTCCCTGACAAGCTGGAACAGCCACCACTACTGCTTCCCTGCAATAACATCCTGTTCATGGTGGACTTGACAGTGCTGGGTTAACAGTTGGACTGCATGATCTTTCCCAACCGATCTCTTCCAAAGGTCTTTCCCAGCCTGGATGGTTCTATGGTTCTATGATGTGGGTTCACCTCCACCTCTCCATCTTTCCTTCTCCCTGAGCAGCCATTTCAGAGGTAATTTCTCACAAGCATAGGCCACTTGTCTCCATGTATCCCAAAAAATAAAGCCAAAAAAAACCCCAAGGAACAACCAGACTTGAAAACAATGTCCTCTTATGGAACATTCAGTAAAATTTCTGCTGTTTAATCAGAAGTGTTAGCATGACATCTCATGAGGATTTGGTGTGAACAAGGAAGTGTTCTTCTTTCTTTGTGTGAACAAGCACAAAGAAACTGTTTGGGTTAGCTCTCACCAGTTAGTAGTTGTAACTGTCCTTGTTTTTAATTCCTTTCAGTAAAAAGAATCTTCATTTGTAATTATTGTCTCCCTGCAACCAAGGTGGTAATGATTTGAGCAGTGCAAACAAGGCACCTGTCACTACACTGGAGGTAGTACATTGATGATGGAACCAGCCTTGGATGCTCTGTAGGGTCCTTGTCATTCCTGAGGAAAATACTTCTCAGGGAGGACACTGCTGCAGCAGGGTTTAGGAGGTATTTCAAAGATATTTTTGTCAAAATATACATACAGTCCATTTGCTTAGTTTCATGAAATTTTTCTTGACAAACTTCAGTTTTCTGTAAAAGACTACTTCAGGCCCCCATGGCCAGCTGAGGGAGAGACGACTGGGGAACATATTAATAGTACAAACAATACAACTTCAATGTCTTACAAATGAAGGGTAGGGTCAGTGGTGACATTTTTCCATCTAGAGGAGGCTGTCACTGGATACATGTGTTTGCACTACTTCCAGAAACATGGCTGGTGGGCATATCAGGAAAATAACAGAAATCAAGAAACTTGAGACCTCAGAATGTACATATATAGACACTTCTCACTTTATCCTTTGTTGTCACAAAGCTAAAAAGGAGCTCCTTTTGGTGTGTTCTGTAGCAGACTTCTCTGGTGTGTTTGTTGTGGGTGGTTATTGTGCAGTTTTATTTGGGGATTTGTGTAGTTGTGCTTGTTCATGCAAATTTCACATTTGTAAGTAACATCATCATGCTTTGGGATCTGAGGGCTGATAGGATAGTGTAGACCCCTATGCACAGTTCTGTGTATGACCAAATATGACTCAATAGCTCCTAGAACATACAGTCTCTGGGACAGATCACATGTAAATCAAACCCAATGGTTTGTCCTCAGCTTTCAAATGACCAGAATAGCTGCTTCAAGTAATTTGAAATAATAATTTCAATTAGAAGAGCTAACCCAGATCCACCCAACATAGGGATAATAATTACAGTCTTTTTTGTTGTTAATGGGACTTTCCCTCTGTGTACTTATGCAGATACAATGATTGGCTCCACAATTTTGTATTACAAAGCAGATCATTATTTACAGTTCCAGGCAACTAATGGGACCACGTGCTCCAAACCGACTTTGCAGCTTCTTGTGCTAACACTGTAAATGGCAACATGGCATAAAATAGGATTCTAAGTGTGTCAACTCATATTATGTAAACAGTATTAGGAAGGTCACTGGTCACAGAACACATGATATTTTTCAGAATTCCCAGACCTTACTTATCTCTTTGGATTGACCTAAACAATGTCTTCCACAGAAGGAAAAAGGTGCTGTTGGCAAAGGAGCTTCCTGGTGCTGAGGAGCAGAACCTGGCACAGTGCTGTTCTTGTGCCTCTTTGCTCTGAGCCACTCACCCTGTGCCTACAGCAGCCCAGGTGCCTTCATTTTCTTTTGGGAGAATAACCCAAGAAGCTCAGTTATTTTCTGTGTCTGTCTGGCACTTGTTGCACACCAGTGAGCTATTTCTGTCAGCCAGGTATAGGCTGTTAAGAAAGGAATCTGAAGGTGCCAGCAAACAGCATGAGTCTGGGAACTGGAGAGGGAAAGTAGAAATACCTCTGCCTGGGTACCAACTGGCAGTGACAAATCACACCAGGGATGGCTGACAGAGAAATATATGTACTGACTGGTGAAACCCAGACTCTTCTGGGAGCAGAAGAGCAGGAGTGAAACCCTCTGATGGAACCAAGGGCAACAGCAGATTTGGAAGGGCTGAAAAGCTGAAACCTGCCAGGTGTCAGATGGCTCTTTACCCACTGACTGGCAGCTGACAGCTGCTCCTGGGTGCCCCTGGGCCAGGAAAAAAGAGATGAAGCACAAAGAGGAAGAATAACGATAAGCCCTTTAGCCATTAATGTTAACACATGTTAACACAAACTCTGAAGCCAGAGTTTCAAACAGAAAAAAAAAATCCCTTTCTTTTAAGCTTTGCTCTTTATGTATCTTCCTATAGGAAGAACTCTGTGCTACTTCATAGGGGCAAACACTTGCTGTTAAATATACCTTGGCCAGTAAACATCTTCCTTTTAAACAAATAAAGGGCCCAACTGTTCTCACACATGCTGTGGATGGAGCATCACTGGGCAGGGTTTCTGTGCAGTTTGGGGAAGCTCCAACTCCTCACAAAATGGTGTTCTTGTGTTGTCACTCCTCTTCCACACCTGTACTGAGCACACCAATGGAAGGCTTTGAAATGATCTTTTTTCCAGCTGTGTCTTGGAAGGAGCCAGAGCAGGGCAAAACTCCGTACTGTTGTATTTGTTATCTTCCACACCTTGATTTGCATTACTGAATTTCATCAGCAAAGATCTATGTACACCAGACTGATAATCATTATAGTTTCAGGTCCAGCTGAGTAATGCTGGCAAGGGACAAATGATGGCTTCAAACTGCGACTGTTGCAACTTTTAATACAGACTTGGTTCTCAGATTGTTCAGCCGTCTCTGCTTTTTATTTGATAAATTTATATATTTATGTGTTCATGTACATATTCAGATTTCAATCTATAATTCTACTGCTAAATTCAGAATTGGGCCACTTCAAGTATTCCATTATATTCCTCCTTCTGTACTATGCCTATTCCCAAAATATTTGAATGCCTTACAATAATAACTGCATTCATGTTCTCTTTTCCACTTGGGAGGGGTAGAAGAGGATGTATGTATTTATTGAATTTTTAGTTATGTGTATGTATATCGTTCTATCCTTCTATTAGTTAGAGGATTCACACTCCAAGGAATGCTCTTCAATGCTCCTTCAGCAATCTTCTGTATTACTCTGGCCAGAAATTTTACCTCCCAGATGTAAAGAATCTGCAGCCTTGCCGGTAAGAATTTATATGTCTTCTGGAACTAAGATCATGAAATCACAAAATCACAGAATGGGTAAGGCTAGAAGTGACCATTGGCACGGTCATCTGGCCCCAACTCTCTGCTCAAGCCAGGCTACCTAAAGCACATTGCATAGGATTGTGTCCAGGTTCTGGAATATCTCTAGTGAGGGAGATATTGCCTCTCTGGGCAATCTGTCCCCAGGTGTGGACACTTGCACAGAGTAAAGAAGCTCTTTCTCATGTTCAGGGGGAACATCCTGGACATCAGTTTCTGCCTATTTCCTCTTGTCCTATTGCTCAGCACCATGGAGCAGAGCCTGGTCCATTCTCTTGGCACCCTTCTTTCAGGTATTCCCATGTATTAATGAGATCCCCTCTCAGACATCCCTGAGGGGCAAGCTCCCTCAGCCTTTCCCCATAAAAGAGTTGCTCCTGTCCTGTCATCATCTTTGTAACACTCTGCAACCCTAGCTTTAGAGCTCTGTGTCTACACTAGGCAAATATTTCCCTCATATTTTTCCCCTTTTCCTTCCTTATTTTCTTGTTATTCTGCAATGCAGCTGATGTTTTTTTGTCAAGAAAACATGGTATTGTGCAGGGGCTTATCAGGGAATTTAATATAAAATTTTTTATACAAAAGAAGAATGAACTCTGTTTATGTTCCAGCTGGATTAACTCTGATAGGAAATAAAGGATATTCTTTGAGTTGTTATTGTTTTATAAAGTAACTTTAAGGATGTTCTGCCTGTCTCTTATATTACCTTAGTTATCTTCAGGATTTGTGTGTATCCCTAGCACTGGTCTCTATGTCTAACTGTACATCTTTCTTGGTCAGCCTCTGATATTTTTTGTTACATGAATGCCATGCCTCCATAAGTTGTGCACACATAACCTCAGCAGCAACAATGTTGGCTCAGCCACACAAAAATTAGTTCTTCTCCAGGAGGAAAAGCCTCTGCACAAGCCTCGGGTCAAGGCACTGTGCTGACACTTGTGTCTGCCATTCTGTAAGCAGGCAATGTGCAGGACAATGTGCAAGGATCTGCAGGGAGTCCTCCACTCCACACTTTATAATACTGCTCTCAAAACCCCAGAGATGACCCAGCACATGTGCAAGAGCTGAGGGACATTTATTTAAAGACAAGGGCTTATTTTCCAGAGTCCTGCTGCATTTGCTGCTTGTCAGATATTGCTTTCCTTCTGCTGAGTTGGACACTAACAGCTCCCAGTATCATTTTCCCTTTCCCTGCTGCAGAAAATGCGGTGTTGTCCTCACTTGTCCTATGGCTGCCAGCTCTGTCTGTCTTCCACTTGCAGTGTGAGTTGTAGGAGAAGGTGATTCATTTGGAAAGTGTGGAGGCCTAGTGACAGTGAGCCACAGCCTCCTGCAGCCTGGGCCACCCTGCTGGTCTGAGCCACTTCAAATAACTTTTTGGTTGATGCTTTGATCCTGCTTTGCTACCACACAGCATTTCAGAGCATTTTGCTGTATTCACCAAGGCAAAGGGACTGCTGGGCAGTTTTTATCATACTCTGTGTGCCCAACAGCTTGCTCATTTGTGTGGACAAATAGTACCCTTCTTCTGAAGCACCTGCTGTATCAAAAACTTTTGCCTGGATGGTATTCTGCATTCAGAAGTTTGATTATGGCATGTCTGCCTCTTTACAGCATGTTTGCACACTTTAGAGTACAAACTTCAGCCAACAAACCAGCACCAGTCTCACACAGTGCAATCTATTGTGTCATCCACAAAATTACAAGCAAAAGTGTTTGGAATTACAGGAAATCTGTTCTATTTTGGAGGGAATCTTTCTGAAACTGGGAAAACCCCTGCTGTGGTGCAAAGGCAGGACTTCCTTAGCCATTTAACAGCAATCTTTTCATCATTTCAGCTCTAAAATATTACCCTACAATTGACTAGTGCTGAAGTCTGCTTTTACAGGAAAAGTTTTACTAAGTTGAAATACTTCAAAAATATTGGAAAGTTTCCCCTTTTGTACTTAAAGAACTTTGTTAATATGTTAAATATTCTAAAGAATTAAAGCTCAGTATTTCAACAGAAAAGAGCACAAGTAACTTTCTAATTAGCTTATAACCATGGATTTGGAAACATCTGCTCTTTCCCCAGTAGTTTTCAAGTGTGTTCACATTTTTCAGCCATAGTAAGACACTGATGTTGCACATCCCAGTCTGCACTACAGCAGATGCCACCAGGATGTGATTTTTCAGACAAAGCCAATGCAGGTAACACCTGCATCTTCCAGTGCATGCATACACCCAACTGCTGTCATACATCAAATATATCAGCTAGGCACTGTGCTTTGCCAAGTCATGTACTAGTAATCACAGCCTCAGCACAGACATCCTGATTGCTTAATATTGAGTATGATAAAAACAAAAACAACTGAAGCCCCAGAGCCTAACACAAAACTGAGTTGTCTCTGAAGATCATGCTGTCACAGAGAGCTCTTAGATATCTTAGATATCTATGCTCTTAGATATCATCAGCTCATAGTTATGATATTCTGTGGTATAATTTAGCAAAAACCACCACTGGGAATCAGCTGGGACCACTTTTCAGCTCAACAAACTGTGCCTCAGACGAAGGAATTTATACTCAAGCTCTCACAGATGTGCAGTTACTGCTCAGCCAACTCCATTTCTGCAGGTTTGAAGCAATTATCCCAAATGAAGGAGAAATAGTACAGAAATCCAGCGTCTCCCATCAAATTTCCCTACTGACTGAATTTGGATGACTTCACTACAGTATAGGAGAGTGGAGTAAAGTAGCTGAGAACTGCCTCTTTCCTTCAGTGACCTGAAAGGAGGTAAGACAGACAGTAAAAAGTGAGACAGGTGGATGTATCTATGATCTTCTCCAAAGTTATTAATCTTGCTGTACTTGTTTCCAAGGGAAAAATCTGTAAAAGTGTCACGTTGGCTTGCATACAGCTGTTATGCCCCTGCCAGATGTTTCTGCTGACCTCAAAGTGTGTCCTTTGAAAACTGAATGGATGCATGTATACTTTACATTTCAACCCTTCCTAGTTAGCAAAACTTTTTGTTCAAATTCAGAGAGTTCTGAGAAATGGATAAAAAATCTCAAGTATAATAGATCCATTAGCATGCATTTTCACCCAGTAAAGACAGGATCTTTAATCCTCCTTTATATATTAATTTAGGGCACATTTTATTTATTAAATCTACCATACGAATAACATTGTATTACCCTTTAATTTCATCAGGAAATGTAGTTATTGAATGCTTTATTAAAGTCTTGTTTTTTTCAGTAGCTGCTATATTTTTTCAAGGCAAGTTGTGCAAGGCCTAACAACAACATAAAAACAATTAAAGCTAAAGAGGAATGATGATTGTATTAGGATGTTAGGTAACTATCAGTATTAAAAAGTTTAACAAGCACAAATGACATTTTTGTATGTCAGGTTCTTTTTGCGATTTTTGTAATATATCAGTACAATAGTCACATGCTGTCAAATAGATAACAAACAAGTGTAAGTGGTCATACACACTGATGCACATTAGTTTTTCAGTTCCTAACAATCACATTCAACAAGAACATCAAGATAGCTGAAGAGCCTGACCCTACTTTTGCAAGCTGATTGATGCACACAGCTGCTAACTCAAGACAGCTCTGGGTGGATGCAACATCGTGCTGGTGGATCACTTTACAGGACGCATCCTTTGTTAGGAAAATGTGGACTAATTACAAGTGGAAACTGCTCACTCATGAGGTTAAATTACTCAGGAACCAACTAGATTATACTACTTGCTCCCAGACCTTGCATAAGAGTGTTTCCCCAAAGCAAAATCAGTAATTGTGAAATAGCTTCCTTCAAGCATTTACAGCTTATTTAAATGTAGATTATTCCCTTAGGGTTTATAAAATGTCTTCTATCTGCAGATTAGAATTTTAATGAAGAAATAAAATGGTATGCCAGAAATTTGCATGTATTTTAATCCTTGTTTAGTGTGTGGTTTTGTTTTGCTAACACTTTACTGTGGAATGAAATAACAGAGTAATTTTGGTTGTTATTAAAATACTGTATATAAACAAGAAAAGTCAGAATAAGGCATTCTCAATGCAAGTTTGAACAATGTACATTTTCATGCCCAGTGGAACTACCATTTCAATTTCTTCTCAGAAGTAGTGGAATGTTTTTTTGTGGTTTTTTTTCTTTTTTTTTGCATGTAAATCCCCAAATACTTTTTCAATTTTACAGATAAAAAACATTATTTCATACATCAGTTTTAAAAGCATTGGTTTGGTATTTCCTTCCATTTTTCTGCTGAAGGACTATGAACCTGGAAGGAAACAGTTCAAAGAAACTCACAACATAGATAAGACACCTACTTCCATAAAACCAAACAAAATAGCATTTTGTTTCAAATGCCACCTAGGAACACTAGATAGATGAAGTATACACATTATGGTAGGTAGTTAATAATCCCCATGTTTTCACCTGCCGATATTACTGCAAATTACACTGTTTCCATGACATGCCTAATGGAACAGTTTACTATTTTCATAAGCAGTCACATGCACTGAAGGTAGGATCATCAGGTGGGGCCTGTGACACCCCAAAGCAGAACCAGAGAGGCCAAGCTTGCTAATCTCTCTTGCTGGATGACAAGGTAGCTGGTGTATGAAATGACATCTCCGCTGACATGAGCGAGCGCCATCGATCTAAGGCATTTCTCCGGGAGCCGCCGCTGTCGCCTCCTGCGAGGGATTTTCTGTGTCCGCGGGCTGGCTGTTGTGGCCGGGCGCCGGGCTGGGGCCGGCCTTGTGGCCCTCGTGGGCGCTGTGGCTGCTGGCGCTGCCGAGGCGTGTGGAGGCCACCACAGCTTTCACTGCAGCCTGGGAGAGAGGGGACCAAGCAAACATTCCTTAGGGAATGCGGCCCGTGGGCACGCGGCACTGCCCCGACAGCAGCAACTACATTCAGTCTTCCTGGGAATGTCAGCTTTGGATACCTGCCTGGGCCCGGGTGGATTTAGAAAGCCACCTGGCATACTGGGTTGAGGTTTAAAATTGCTGCTTTCACAAGGTTACAGGTTGGGTGACGTGAACTTTTTTTTCAGCTATACTTGCTGTTTTTTTTGTTTCTTTTGGGGTTTTTTTTGTTAGATTTTTTTTTTTTGCTTTGTTTTGTTTTGTTTGTTTTTGTTTTGGTTTTTGTTTTTGTTTTTGTTTTAGAAATTACTTCAGGTGTCCTGCCCTGAAGCCTGATGGCAAAAAAGAAAGTCATCATCTTCTGTCATAATAATAAAAAACACCAGTACTACCACTGATTATTCCATGAAAATTTCACAAAGAACACAATATTTTTCACTATTGCACTGTTGTATATTCCAAGCACAATGTTGCAGAGCAGATGGGCACCTTCCTAAGTATAGGCATATGAAAATACACACTAGGAGGAGGATTTCATATCACATGTAATATCACAAAATGAAGACACATATGAAGACAGGTATATTAGCCCTTGCCTTGAACAGTTTTATTGCCTGAAGAAAACCAGACATACAGAGGTGAGGAAAATAAATGCTAATTTCTGTGTGCGACAGCTCAAGCTATTTTTGACTTGGCAGCTTTTGCTTAGATCAAAGCAGGTCTGCAGGAAGAGATGAAGAATATAGCAAGTTTTATGGATTCTTTGGAGAGGTAATCATACACATACACACACACACACACACAGAAAACACACACAAAAAAGAAACAAACAAAAAAGTCCCACAAAGAAATAAAAAGGAAAAAAAGATTTTAATGAAAAGCAGATAACATAAACATTGTCAATAGAAAAGAATCAGCTACAACAGATTATGAAGAAATACTATAAGGCATAAACCAAAGAAATGGGCAAGAATTTTGAGAGAGTAGACCTCTTAAAGGAAAAATCACAGACATCCACATTGGTGGTGAGAGGACATTGGGAAACTGATCACAAATGGAACAAGCCACTTAGTGATACTATAATGTCTAAAGGCACTTTCAATGTAATTTAGTGTCGCAAGAAGTGTTGGATGTTTATGAAACAAATTCAACACAGCCTATGAGAAACCAAATCTTGACTGAAACCTTTAGAGTTACTCTTTAAAATTTGTCTTTACATAAAGAAAGTCTGCTGATGGACTTTTATGTTGGGAAAGAGAAAATAATTGCATATTATTCTTAATAACAAAACAACAGCCAAAGCGTGTACTCACTACTTTGATGTCTGCTTTGGTTTTATTTTTTTGACCAGGAGTTAACTGTCAAAAAATTTATTGTTTCTTTTACAGATATATTGTGGAAAATTATTAACTCTACAAGAAGCTAACTGCTAACTTCAATCAATCCTCTTAATAATTGGAGATTTGGTAATTTAATCTTCAACAGAGAAGCAATGAAGAAATAAACTTATAAAAAGTGATAGTTTGTAATCACAAAAGAATAAATTGATTTAGTGTAGGGGTCTAAATAAAATGAGCTTCAAAAATATCTCTGGTGTAAAAAATATAAAGAAAAACAAAATCAAAATGTCAATGTGAATTATATCTATAATCTCTGAGAACTTTGTAAATGACAAAACACATTTCTTTGCCCTGTAGAAATTCTCTGCTACAGTTCTCTACTAAAAAGAAATAGCAAAGCCAAAGTTAAGGCTCAGTTTTTTTGTGAATGGATTTTTCTATGGAATTTACTAAAGCTCTCAGTTAAGTTGCTTTTACTCTAATTCCCCAGGGCTACAAGGGCAGCTTCACTGTAGCTGTTACTAACAATTCCTGTGCTGAGGTATCCCTGGAATTATCTCCTGATCAGATGAAAATCTTTAAAAACTAAATAACGTATTAGGAGAAAAGAAAGTTTCCTGATACTATGTCAGTCAGGTGACCAATTGCCTGCTATTTGCACCTAAAGACATTTCCCTGCTTCTTCCCATGGCAGATATGTGGACTGTATGGTAAAGGAGCATCCTGGGGATATTTATGGACCTACACATCTGAAATGCTGACTCAAGTTCATACAGAAGGATGGCTTAAACCTCCTGCTTTGAATTGACAGGTACAGGTGGGTTAGGGATCAAAATATTCTTGAATAGACTAACTTTCTTCTAGATTGATGGATGCTTATTAAAAAATTACTCAGTATGCCGTTCTTTCTGGTCAGTATTCTAAGGATGCACCAGCAATACAGGACAGATGGATGGACAAAAGCAAGAAAGGAAGAAGGGAAGAAAAGATGGAAAGTAAGGACTTTGTGAAAGGTGTGTACATCCTCAGTGGTCCTATCTGTGTAGATAGAGTTTTCAATCAACTTCACCAATTTTTTATTTGTTTTGGCTTTGGTCATTGACTGAATCAACTTCAAACTTCTTCAATCTTCATCAGACATCTTAAATGAAAAGCTTCCATAACACCATGGAATATTGTCCTCAAAAATGTGCAAGGTTTCTGCAAGGCTAATAATTTAATTGCATGCTTTCATAGCCAGAACAGAGACTATGAGCAGAGACTTGCCTTAAGTTTACGCCGGGCATTGAATTCTTGAAGTTTCTTTTGTGCGTTGTCCATGTGTGCAAAGTTTATTGCCTTCCCTGTGACCCACGGGTGCTGCAAAGCCTGTAGAGTGGTGAGGCGTTTCTTGGGGTCTAAAACAATCAACTTTTTAACCTGCATCACAAGCAAGAAATACAAAAGACTGTCAACCTTATTCTTCATTCAAATTTACCTAGTTTTGCATTTGGGGGCTCTGGCCTTGGTTTGGAGAGCATCTTAGGTGAGACATTCTAAGAAACCAACAAGAGTTTTCATTTGTGTCTTTGCAAGTATTTTGCTTCTGGCATTTCTTGGTCCTCCATAAATAACATCTGATTAAGACAGCCACTAAGGGGGAAGAAAGAAGAGAAAGTACCAACTGGTTACCAACATATTAAGGGTATGTACCAATGCAGCTGACCTGTATCTATCATAGGCTCTTTCATGTCTGACTTGTCACAAAAACCCTAAGAGGTTCTCAAAGTCTCTAAGCAGTCTCTCTCTCTACTTCAGGATTTGGACAAGTCTTAAATTGGATTAGAAGGTTTAAATTATGCACACGCAGCTCCTGCAGGCTTGTACCATGCAGTCTCTGTCATATACATCACAAAGGAAATTTTTCTTTCAGTCACTGAAAGACCTCTTGTACATATTAAAAAAAGCATTGTACAAGTGTTTCTGTCTTAACCCACTCTGGAACTAATGCTGCTTACACCAGTCCTTCTATCACCACAGCCAGAAAACCTGGACTTCTACAAACATGACACCAGGATATTTTTGGGAAAAGGCACTGCAAACATACCCTTAGGACAGCAGATGGTCCTGCTGGGTACAAAGTGTGTCCAGTCAACTGACATTCCATAAGTTTTATTGTATCTCCGGACAAGTGGAGTTTTAAAAAAAGAAGAAAGGTGAGGATGGAGTAACAAAGTACACAGATGGCACTCTGCAGAGCCACACTTACCCAGGTCTCCTGACTGCAGACCCTCTTGGAGCAGTGCAAGTGATGGCACAGGGCTCCACTGCTCCTATGTGCCCAAGGGTGAGGGAAAACTTGCTTTAGGGTTCCCTGAAATCTCCCTACAAATACCTTTAAAGTTGCTGCCCTGAAGTGCATGCAGGAGAACAGGCATTGTGGTGAATATTGGTTGTGTCTACAAGGAAGTCTTTGAGTTAAAGAAATCCCTTCAACTGAACACTGAACTGCCCACAGCATGGGTTTTGAGAGTCATGGTCATCATTGTTATCTACAATTTCCTATGCAATGTTCAAAAGCTTTACCTGCAGACTGCTGTTTATCTGGCATTAAATGATATTTTTTTGGCCTTAGAAAAACTTCACATCTCATAAAACACCAAAAAAGTACTTTGAACTTCTTCAGTCCTTCCATTTGAAATATCCTGAACTACTTCACTAACACCAATGACGTAGTATTTTGTGACACAGTTTGTATGAGTGTATATGGAACAGAGCACTTGTGTTTTCAGTGCTTATGAAATAACTGAATTATGCAAGTTATTATTGACAAAAGTCAGACTCAAGCATACATATCTTTGCAGAACAGTGTCTCCTGGATCCAAATTACTTTATCCAGTAATAAAAGAATAGAGTGCAGATAGCATGCCAGCCCTTGCATTTTGCTAATGGAGCATATTTAAAAGGGGTCAGTCTTTCCTCACCTACCAAAAAAAAAAAAACTTTAACGGACAGAAAAAATATGTCAGAAAAAGCAGTGGGAGGAAAGTTTCATTCCTTTTTATATTCTTCCCCAAAATGCAGGCTTGAAAACTGCACAAAAAGAAGGGCTTGTTTCTACATTCCCTGAAGGTGTTTGCCCGGAAAAGATGAATGGTGAAAGACTTCAGAGCTGGAAGGAAAGGCAGGCATACACGAACACTGTGAGAGCTGCCAACAATCTATGGCTTGCTTCACAGAAGGACCTGAATATCCATGTTCTGAGTGCAAATTACAGCAGTGGACTAACAGGAGATATTAACAGCACCATAATGTAGCAAAGGCAAGAGGAAACAATTATGAACAATTAATTAACCAATTATTCTGCCCCCACCCCAAAATGGACTCTTTCTCAGTGGCAGAAATACTAAATACTCCAGTCTCATTTTTACTTTACTTACTAAATCCTTGGCATTCAGAGACACATCATCCCACCAGGGGGACACAAAGTCATATTCACAGCTCAGGATTCTCTTAAACATATACTGATCTCCCCTTTCATCATAAAATGGTTCAAAGCCACAAAGTCTGAAAGGATAAAAAAGAAATTAATTAATCAAAGTTTAATTAGTCTTGGGTTGTTATAAACAGTTCATGGCAGTATTTTTCCCTACTTTGTGTCCTGTAGTTCACTTTGGGAAACCATTCCTGGATGTACTCATGAACTCCTAATTCTACCTAACAGAGAGAAATGTGGTCATAAGTATTCTTAAACACTGGGAAAGGTTTTTCTAACTGTAATTTTTCTATTTTCATATGTTGGAACTATTAATATAGGATCATAGAGCATTTATCAGAATCCCTGTAACTCTTGCCAGAGGAAGAGGAATTAGCTGAGGAAACCCATCTTACACATGAAGTTAAAGTTTTTATATATCCAGTTAGGAATGATTTTTAGACATGTTCATCCCTGTACTTTTTTCCATCCTATCAGCCACAATATGTAAAAACCTTTGTTAAGTTTTCATGATTAGGCCTCATCTTTACTTAGGTAACCTACATACAATCTAGAAGTCTTGTGATCTCACTAATGACTGCATTTATAAATATATTGAATAATACAGATCCCAGCAGAGATCCACACCGCTGGCCTCAGGGAAAGCAGACTCATAGATGTGGTTTCCATTTGTATAATGTCCTTTTTTTATCGCTTCACTGCACTTTAATCACGCCTGCACACATAATCAGATTTTTTAAAGTGAATTTCCTATTCAGCCAGTATGTGATCTGAGCTTGACAGAGAAAGGCTATCTCCTCCTCTGCTTCCAGAAAATGCAACAAGCAGTAAGATGATGAGAGGAAAACAACAGCAGATCATAATGATCAAGACAGCAACAAATCTAGAAAAGCCTTACATTTTAACTTGTTTTTGTATGTTTAAACACAATGTGCTTACTGTTTTGAAAAAGGAGGCTGAGATTCAAGGAAGAAATGTGGTTTTGGGAGTGGTGCATAACCGTGGGTGGAACAGCTGCATCAAATTCCACTGCTGAAGAGGAGAAACACCTCATTGCAAGCACATTCTGGGCACATTATTTTTCCAAGTCTGGCAGAGGTGCATTAAAACACAAGGATCTAGCCTCAAAACCTTGTGCTTCAGTAGGTGGTGGGCAGGCAGAGCCCCTCTGCTGCTCCTGTTTGCTGTCTCTCCCATCACCATTTCTGGGTTGGCAGCAGGTCCCTGCTGTCCCATGGAACACCCCTGAGCAGCTCCCCTCACTGGCTCAGCCCAAACTGCCTTTTGGATCTGGCTAACCTATGACAGTAAGAACCTGCTAAAGTCTTGCTGTGACTGTGCTGGAAGCCTCCTAAGTGAGTTTTCTGTTTTCACTGTAACTCACTATTACCTATTGCTTTCCTACCAACAATTTCAATAGATATAGTTCTACTTAAAAATCCACTTCAGCAGAGAGTATTTTTTTTTTTTTGCTACATGCCAAAATAGATAAGTAAATCTAGAGGTGTGGTTTCAAATTAGATCAATTGAATCAGTGCAAAACCTCGTGTGGCTGCTCTTGATTTTATTTTATTTTGAAATAACATTTTATTATTCTGATTCACTTTAAATCAGGTACTTATATAAATAAAGGAAAAGTCAATGTAAGCAGCTTAAAAAACTACTAAAAAAGACCAGATTGGGTCTTGTGTCCTTTTAAGTAAGTTAGTGAAATAACATCCTTAATTAAATCCACACAATTTTAACTATTGGCAAAGAGTTTGTATTTTTTGACCACTGTCTGCATCTCAAACACGCAGAAGGATTTCTACCTGCTTTAGGAATAGAAAAAAGACTGCTCCTCTTGACTTTTAGAACTATACATGTGGCTTCCGTTAAATTATGGTAGTTTAAGGTAGTCAATGGGTCTTAATATAATTTGCCTCAGGAAAAATTGTTCTGTCAAAATATGTGTCGTTTTTTTTTTTAATCAAATGTAAGTCCACTTTGATTAATGGCAAGATACAGTTTTATGCAGATCCTCTGTAACATGGTTTTTAACTCTTATATCCACTTCATTTTAGGGGGACATACAGGAATGGTGGGGATTTTTTTGTCTCTTTGTAAGTGGAACTGAACTATGAGATGGAGACATGAAACATTGTCCTCTGGGCTCCAGGATTAATGACTTAGTAATTTTACATGTACCTTTCTGGTCTCAGTTTCTAATCCATCAGACATATTGATTCACAAAGCTTTACACACAATAGAAGAGTTTTAAATGTGGAGTACTGTTAAAGCTAAATGGAAGAGACAGCCAGGTGGATTTTTGCATCTTGTTCCTGTAGATCAAATTGGATTTTGAGGTGGGAGTAGGACAGGATTAGAAGGAGGAAAAATGGAAGAGTATCTGTAGTCATGGAAGAGTATCTGTAGTCCATCCAGGGCAGGAGCCCACACGCTTACATTTACACTCACACACTTGTAGAGGTTTAGTGTGGCTTGGGAGCATCCCCTGAAGAGCTGGAAGGTTTTGAGAAGATGCATATAGAAAATGCCAGATATTTAGGTAGGAACTGTTTGGAGTTTGTTGGAGCTTGCTTACACTTGAAAATAAGTTCTGCTTAAGAAAGGCTCTTAGTTTTAAGCGCAATAACTTCATTAGGCCTTGAGTAACTAGGAAAGGCCATAACTTAATCTAGGTGGCTTTGTAAAGGGACAACAAAAGTCACCTCTCCAGTCTTAGGGACCGCCTTGCTGGCAAGTTTCATATCTCTCTGCCATGAGTGGAAATCTTAGAAGTGACAAGAAATGAGGACCTGGCAGGCAATATCTGAGATGTGATCTTCAACACAAAGTCTGAATCTTAAACCAGACCATGACACAAAGATACATGCATTTAAAAGGAGCAGATAACAAGATGGGAAATAGGAATATTGTAGTCTATTATTTACAGGTACCAAAAAGGGGACCTTTGAATTATTTGAGGTTTATGTGCAGAAGAAAAGATGAATGTTTTCTGGCATTACTATCAGCATGTATGTATATTCTTACATGGACTTTTAGTATAAACACTAGAGAATATAATTTTTTCTTTGCAAAAGATAAAAATAACTATGTTATTCCACACTGTACTTGCTGGACATAGCAAGTAGTAGGGGAGGGATAATCGCCCACATGTATAAAATCCTCCATATCTTTAAGTTACATGTATAAAATGCTATTTTCTTCCCACAAAAGGCATCCTAGAAATATTGTATATTACTACACAAGCCGTCTACATATTGTCATTGCCAAGGGTCTAAATTAAGTCTCATAATTATTCTCCCATAAAGGAGGGAGTCAATACATCATATGCAATTTTCCTTCTCAATAATGTTCCTTTGAAAGATTCAATCAATACAATAAAGTAATTGTAATTCTTACCAATTGAATCATGACTAACCACAATAAGACTTAGACACAAATGCCTACTTAAACACAAGTGTTTGGAACTTTTGTTCTATACTCATTCACATTAGTAGCATGATTCTGCACAGGTCTTGCTGTTGTTCAGGAAGAAGTGTTATAGTTATCAAATATTTAGACTGACTGTTTTGCCATGTTCCTCTAGGATTTGACTTACTTCAGTAAGGTTAGGAATACAATAAGTAAAGTTCAGGATCTTGTCTTTTCCAACACCACAGTCCATATTGTAATGATATCCTGTGGATGCTAAAAAGTGAACTTCTCTTTGTCAACATTTGCACTTACAGGATGTAGGTGATAATCCCCAGGGACCACATGTCCACCTCAGGGCCATAGGCACATCCCCGTAGTATCTCTGGTGCTGCAGAGGACAAAACACTTGTCAATAACACAACACTTGCGTGAGGAAATAATAGCTACAAAATCAATCAAACTCCATGCACAGTTGTGTCTGTTATAAAAAATTAGGACTGCCCATTTAAGCCCTTAATTAGACAAATTATTCCCTTCACAGAATACAAAACAAGAGAAGTCATGTCCAAGCAGAGCCAGAATGAAATGAGAAGTGTACTTTGGTTTCAAATTGTATTTTATGTTTGTGGAAGGAACCACAGAAAGCTACAGCAGTGCTGGAGCTGCAATGTGACCAATAAGGTGGTGCTTTAACTTCAGTATTTTACTTAGTGTTTTTATAAATACATCAATTGTATTAATACAATTGTACAAATAAGTTACACAATTTGAAGACAACAGATATTTCGTGTCTGTGGATCAGAAAGGAGAGTAAGCAAATGCAAAGGTAATAGGCTTCCCGTGTGGATAATTGGGGTTGGATATCTGGAGTTAGGGTCCGAAGGAGATCATAATGGTCTATAAGGCGCATCTAAAAAGTCTCTATTGCATTAATGTTTGCACATGTACATGTAGGCACACACACATGTATAAATATAAATATATAAATAAATAAATAATTATATATAAATATACATATACACACATATATATATATGTATATACATTGGGAAGAAGGGACAGGCAACTCAGGAAGAGTACAATGATGTTACTGGTGATGTAAAGAAAAAATTAGAAAGGTGAAAGTTCAAAAGGAACTCAATCTGGCCACTGCTGTGAAAGATAATAGAAAGTGTTTTTATAAATACATCAACAACAAAAATGGGGCCAATGAAAATCTCCATCCTTGATTGGATGCAGAGGCAAACACTGGAACCAAGGCTGAGGAAAAGGCTCAGATGCCTTCTTTGCCTCAGACCTCAACAGTAAGGCCTGATTATCCTCAGGGAACCAGCCCCAGCTGGCAGACAGGGACAGAGAGCAGAACAGACCCTGTGCAGTCCAGGAGGAGGGAGGCAGTGACCTGCTGAGCCACTGAGACATTCACAAGTCCATGGAACCAGGTGGGATTCATCCAAGGGTGCTGAGGGAGCTGGAGAAGGAGCTTGCCAAGCTGCTCTGCCTCACTGATCATCAATCCTATCTAACTGGGAAGGTCCCAGATGATTTGGAGGTTGGCTAATGTGATGTCCATCCACAAGAAGGGCAGGAAAATGGATGCAGGGAAGTACAGGCCTGTGAGCCAGACCGTGGTGCCAGGGAAGATGATGGAGAAGATCATTTTGGATGCAATCACATGGCAAATACAGTGCAGGGGATCAAGCATAGCCAGCAGGGGTTTGGGAATGGCACATCCTGCCTGACCAACCTGATCGCCTTTCATGAGCAGATGACCTGCCCAGTGCTGGGACCAGTCCTGTTTTGCATCTTTATCCTGGTCTGGATGAGGGGATCGAGGGTATCCTCAGTCAGTTTACAAAGGACACCAAGTCAGGTGGGGATTTGTAAAGTTATACAGAGGGATGTGGAAGGTTGGATCCATGAGACAAGGCCAGAGGCATGAGTTTCAATGAGATTGAATGTCAGCCCTGCCTTGGGACACGATAACCTCCTTCAGTGCTACAGGCTGGGGGCAGAGTGGCTGGAAAACTGCTCAGCAGGAAAAGACCTGGGTGTGCTGGTTGACAGTGGCTGAACACGAGCCAGCTGTGCCCAGGTGGCCAAGAAGGCAGAGGGCATCCTGGCCTGTGTCAGCAACAGTGGGGCAGTAACCATCCCCCCCTGTACTGGGCACCAGTGAGGTCACACATCAAATTTTGTGTCCAATTTGGGGCCCCTTACAACTAGGAGGGCCTTGAGGGGCTGGAGCCTGTCCAGAGAAGGGCAAAGAAATTGGTGAAGGTATAGAGAAAAAATCCAAAGAAGAGCAGCTGAAGGAAGTGTGAGTGTTCAGCCTGGAGAAGAGGAGACTCAGGGAGTCTCTGCAACCACTTGGGTGGAGGTTGTAGTGGGGTGAGAGTTGGCTTCCACTCCCATGTAACCATGATAGGTCAAGAGAAAATGGCTCAAGCTTCACTAGGGCAAGTTCAGATTGGACATTAAGCAGGATTTTCTCACAGGAAGGGTGGTTAAGCATTGAAAGAGGCTGCCAAGGGAGATGGTAGAGTCATCATCCCTGGAGACGTTCAAGAAAAAACTGGACGTGGCCCTTAGTGAGCATGGTGGCATGCAGTCAAAGGTTGGACTTAACAATCTTGGAGGTCTTTTCCAACCTTAACCTTAGAGTCATCATCCTTGGAGGTGTTCAAGAAAAAGTGGACATAGCCCTTAGTGAGCATGGTGCTATGCAGTCAAAGTTTGGACTTAAGTCTTGGAAGCCTTTCCAACCTTAATGGTTCTATGAGACTATTTACTTGGCACTTCATTTAGGCTTTATTTTTGATATTCTGTTTTAACTGGAAGGAAAGACAGACCATTTCAGGCAGTTGGTTCTGCTGCTGTGAGGAGCAGACGGAAAGGCCAGGCAGTTTTGGGGGATTCCAGCTCTGCAGCAGTAAAGAGGAGTCAATGTCTGCCTAAGCAGCTTGACAGGCACAGCTTGAGGACCCTGGTTGCCCTGGATCTGTGAGGCACATGGGATGACTGCCACATTTCTGGAGCACAGTGGGCTGGCTGTACCTACGAACATCAATGCAATCTCTTCCCTTCCCACACTATACTTGCACAGCCATGAACAGAAGGGCTTTTAGTATTTTTTTAAGATTTCCAGAAGTTTGCTTTTGGTGAATGGATTTGTCTGACAGAATTGCGTTAGTTTAGATGTTGCCTGTAACAGACTGATCATGAATCACTGCTTTGCACTGGCTTGATTTTTTGTGTTACTCTCAGAAATCACTTATGCTCTTCTTGTTAAGTTCACTGAAGGTATGGCATTGCAGTAAACTAAGTTCTCTGTGATCATCTTCTTGCCTTCAGTCCTCTGCATCAATCTGTACATCCCAAGGACAATAGATTGTCAAGTCTTGATGCCAAAGTGTTCAGAATCGAGTATGTGTTTTTGTTGCTGTGTCCTTTCTGGAGAAGCTACTGTTAGATGGGTGGGCAGGATGTGGGAGCTGGCAGCCCGGAACCATCAATTATTCATAGTTTAATTTGGCATTTAAACAGTATTTCTCCTGGGTTTCCTCCAATTCTGGAAAGTAATGCTTGAATGTTTTCCGGTCACCAGGACTTCTGCACAGTTAGTTAACTTGAATTGTAAATCAAGGATTGAAATAGGCACATAACTACAGGCATAGAGCTCTTTTCTTCCCTTCCCTACAGAAATATTCAGCTTCAATCCTTCCTACCCAGTCGACACAACTCTAGAGCTCTTCTACAGGAATAAGCCTTATCCTGTTTTTAAGCACTAACCACTAACTATGGATGTGTGGCATTGGTACTATAATTTCACAAGAGAAGACAACCAGAACATTAACAGCTAATATGTGAAAACATTTTATGAAACTAACTGGACTGGAGTTAGGTGCTGCTCTGAAGCAGACTTGGCCTGTGTGTGTGCTTTGCAGGCAATGTCATACAAGATAATGGACAGTGACAATGTCACCTGAATTGCATTATCAGTTGCTCTACGAGGTAAGAGAGTGATCTCACATCTTCTGCAGTGCCCTCTTGCCTTTGAATCTACAGTCATAAAAGCAAATATAAGTAACAAAACAACATACCACAGTACCCTGGAGTTCCACAAACTGTCTTCATGGTCACATGATCTTCCACAATCTTGGAAAGTCCAAAGTCAGCTGTTAAGATGGTTTGGGAATATTAATGTTCTTACTCCCTGTAATAGTGTGGGGTTTTATGTTGTATATGCAATTAAACAAACATTTATACATTAAATGAATGGTATTGACATTTCCATAAGTAAGCATTGATTTAATGAATCTACTCATGCTGCAATCCAGAGGCAAAATTTCCTGTACAAATGAGTATTCCTGGCTCTTGCTTGACAGAAATGTAGCTTGTATTTTATTCTGAAAACTACACAAAGCCAGTGCAGTGGGAGGCCTAAGGGCATACAAGCAGAGATTCAAAAATATATTCTAGGTATATATTCAGTTTCCACTCTATGTGTAATCCAATAAAATTATCAGAACTATTTTGGGTTGCTTTTTTAGTCAAGGGTCAAAGTGTGCAGTCTCTGCAAGACAAAATCTCAACAGTATTTTGATAGAAGGCTTTTAGAGGCATAAAGATGGTGACAGAAGAAGTATTGATCATCCTTTCTCCAATGTTCCACCCTGAATTATCATTCACAGAGTGAGGGCCTTTGTGACAATACACACTGTACTTGCATGACTTCATAAAAGTAACAAAAATTGAAGTGTTCACAACACTTTTTTCACCAAAAATAAACTGAGCTTATTCAAATTGACTTATTCTTAGATAATGAAAATCAGCTTTGTCTTAAAAGTGCAAAATAAAGGACTTGATTTTGTTTTGTAAGACTGAATATAAAAGGGAATGTTCTAACTCCAACTCAAGATCAGGATAAAAATAGGTCCCTTTTTCCTAAATGGCTATCCTTTTTGCATTATAATTTATCTAATTAGAAATACAGTTTACTTTTATAAACACAGCCACTCATTGTAAATTGAATTTCAATTTAAACAGGGCAATAACCTTATCAAAAAGATGAAGAATCATGGCATTTAGGAAATGTTTCAAAAGCCCTACACACTCTGGATGGTATTGCATTAAATTATCAAGTTTAGAGCCTTTCCAGGAAAGATTAGAAGTAGGATAAGATATAAAGTACCATCACCCTGAGAGCCAAGACGTTCTTAGAAATTTATACAAAATTGCTTGAGGCCACTTCATGGAAATTTGGATCCAGAAAACCATTATGATCACCAGCCTGATGAACGTGGAAACACTCCTAAGGGAGCACCACGTAGTATTTTCAAACTCAGAAGGGTTGCACAGATGATCCTTGTTGCTCAAGCAAAAAACTAGGCATGCCCAACATTTTTGGAGGTCATACCCCTTGGAAGTGTCTGCCATCTACAGCAGAATTGGCACAATAGATTCTTGATCAGGAGAGCCTTGCTCCTCCTTGCCCCCTCTTTGGGGCTGACCATACTTCAGAGAGTTTCCCTGTGCTCTTTGCAAAGATCTCTGCATCTCCCTCAAACCTGCCCTTAAAACAGAAGTCAGCCTTGCTCAGTTTGCCTTCTGCCACTTATCTGCACATTTTTATTTTCACACCAGTGTGTCTTTCCTCTTAAGGTACCAGTTTAAAAGAAAAAAAGGGGCATAGAAGTGGTGCACAGACCTTTATGCTGTTCTCATGATTCTTCTTGTTCCCAGTGCTTTAATCTCTGCTATGTTCCACACAATTTTGGCAATGAATGCTCTAAGCAAGCATCTAGTTTTGCATTGGTTTTGAAACCATCATTAACAGCTGTGCTGCTGAAGTAACATGCTGTTCATTAAGCACTGGCTTCAAATAGGGTGATCATGAGGTGCACATACTCCAAACATCAGTTAGCACATACTACTGATGCAAAGGCATCAGGGAAGCAGACATTTAATGCTGCTCACCAATTTTTAATGGTGCATCTGGTGCTGGTGTTGCATAGAGTAGATTTTCTGGCTTCAGGTCTCGATGCACAATCCCATTTGCATGCAGATACTAAGAAAGAGAAAATCAAAGCACGTAAGTGAGAATGGTCAAGCATGAGTTGACATCTTTCTAATTCTCTATAGCAGCAGATTAATATTTTCTCTGTGTGTGAAACAGAGTTACTTCACTAATTTTCAGCAGCTCTTTTCTCTGCAAACTTGCTCAGCATAGGATCCTTGGATTCATGCTGTAATCTGTAATGAATAGGAAAATAAAATTTGGGAAGGTAAAGATAACATCATGTTCATTTGGGAACAAAAACATGTCAGAAAGTATCCTTGAATTTTAATACAGCAGTAGCTCCTAAGAAGCCATCTGATAGATGATGAGATGCCAAAGTCTGGCTCAGAGGAAGGTAGTTTCTGCACATTATAACATTCTCAGAGATAGGAAAATGGCCATGTAACTATTAAACAATTAAATACATGTATTTGAGTAGAAAGGATGCAGTAGTTGTCCTGGGTCAACTACAATTCTTAGGGTCCCTTGGTGCAGATTTTCTACAAGTTTTAAAACCACTCAACGGGAAAGTTCCAAAAATCCATCTGTCTTGCCAAAGGACATGCAAATCCACTCACTATTGAATTCCTGCCATGCACTAATGGAAAGAAAAATTTCTAGAACGTATGGCTTCCACTTATACTGCTATGGATAGAAATAGAAAAAATATAATATACAATATACTGATAGACAAAATGGATAAACTAGTGAGAGAAAATCTGTATTGCTCGTTGATAAAATATTCACACAAAACTCTGAAATCTTAGAAGAGAATTGCTGAAAGGTAGAATCACATTATCTTATTCAAAAGTCTCCTGTTATACATTTTAGTAGTATCTCTCTCAGCTGTGTTTTCACTACCAAAAAACCCTAGTCTCTGTGTATATTTATCCAGGAAATGACAAATGGTTGAATATTCACCTAGACAATACAGCTATAGTAATGTACACTTGAGTTAGCATCTGAGGTGAATTCTTGACTGTGTATCTCCTATAAATTGCCAGTGATTAAACAACATTAAGAAGGAATACATTGCTCTGTCCTTTGGCATTGTTTTAGTGACACTGTGTGTTTTTCACAAGTGTTTTTTCTCACAGTCCAATAAGTGTTCTTTATTGACTTTCTCTGCAATCCTAAAGCCATAGGATTTGTCATGATGTGGCTTTTAGAGATCAGCCAAAGACTCTCACCTTACTTCACAGAGAAATTTAAATGTTTGTTCCATCTGTTTTCCACAGTGAGCTAACTAATCAATTATTCAAGGTAAAAACAGCCAACAACATATGGAAACAGATGGATAGTACACTGCTACATCATGTAATGTAGCCACAAAGTGGATTATGTAGCCACATCTGCATGCCTGTAAACAATCATGTCCACCCTCCATAAAAATATATCTTCATCATGCCAGACATAACTGTAGCAAAGATGCTCCCACAGCAGAGCAGTGATGTGTTTGACATGCAGAGGTGACACCAAAAGCCATCAGACTGGAGTGGACAGAAAAAGATGTCTGAACTAATCTGTGTTCATGTGCTGAAAATCAGTTTAGCTACCTCTAAGGAGTGAGAAGGATCAAACATTTCATGATCTGATGGAAAACAGACACTGCCAATTCATCTGCATAGAAAGTCCTTGACCAAATTTGTGCAGAGGAATGTTCCAGCCAAGTTTGCAGTCTTTTAGCAGGTCCTTTTTACCACGTGCACATAATCCTAAAAACATTTTATGCTGTGAGGCTGAAAACATAGAAATTTTCTTTTCTTTCCAGAAACACATTTTTGTGGGAGGGAATTTTGGGAAAAACTTTAGGAGAAGCTGTTCAACTTTTCCTCCCTTTTAAGTCATAAAATGGTTCGTGGGGCTCCTTCTCAGACACAGAACCATAATTGAGAACATTTGCTAACCACTCCTGTGCCTGATGACTGACTGACTTTTTAACTAATTGAACTTGGAGTGTAAACTGGTTTTTTTGTTACAAATTTACAAAACCTCAGGTAGGAAATTTCTTTCCCCTGTCCAAACCACCATTTGTATAAAACTTACACATAGCGGTGCCCAACAAATGAAAATTGCCTCAATAACTTAACCCATGCCTTTCAAAGATTGTCACTACAGTAATCTGAGCTCTCTCTCTCATGTGCCCTCATCACAACACCTGCACCTATTCCCTCTTCACCATACCTCCCCTATATTCCCAGCATCTAATCCAGAATTCCTGCCCAGACGTAGTAACTCCTCTGTCATCTCTTTGCAGCCCACATAAATCCTGCCATTGTTACACCCTAAAATCAGTCCTTGCTGCTCTTTCCTCTCTCATCCTTTGTTTCTCTTGCTTGACTTCATACTTGGACTGGGACAAGACGTGTAAGGCCAGGGACGCCTCATGCTGCCAGGTCCTGGCTTTAACAGCTACTGTTCTCAGCTTGTATTTTCATAATACATCAAATTTTTTGGAGTATTGCCAATAGGGTCAACAGCTTTGTTGTGAACTAGCAGACAGAAGGACAACATGGATAAAAACCCCAAAACCAACCCAACAAAAAAACCCCAGTGGTTTTATGGACATGGATGTCCCATTCTTTATGGAAGTATTATTTAGGCTTGTGGATCCCTAGGTGTCTGAGGGGATAGATAGCTGGTTGTACTTCTGTACAAGGTGTCTGCCTCCAAACAGCCTTGGTAATGGTCTCTAGCAGATGCAGTGACCTCCTGTCCTCCAGCCTGGGCCACCTGTCACTCACTGAGAGCATTTCCAGCTCCACAACCCTCTTGCAACACTGTCCCTTCTCAGCACTGCTCCCTTAGTTAGTAGATACCCTGGGACTGACCTATTTCCAAATTTTCATCAGTCCCATTCTCCCTGTGTAGTGTTAGAGCTCCAGGCAGTATTGAAGGAATACCAATTGGTCTTGTAGAAATATGAACAGTATGAGCTAAAGGATCTTGGTTTAGAAACAGATTTAGTTAAATTAGCATAATCCACTTTGTATAACACTTATCTCAATTTATATGTGCTTTATTTTGATTGCTCTCGCTTTATTTCTCATATACTGATTTTAATGAAAGTTATGTTCCTTTGCATAACTTCAAAGACTTTCCTAGTTTGTAGTATAGAGTTGGGCATTGTGCATTTCCACTGTTAGACAGGTGCTCTACTAATTATATGTTATGTCTCTTAATGACTAAGTTATATGATCAAATGAGAGGATCTGGGCCCAGGTATCATGCAAGAACTCACTTTACAAACCTAGGCATTACTGATTTACATCATTTTTCCCACATAAAATATATGGATAAGATTTGGAAAATAGTTTATATCTGTGGCTGGATGTAGAGTTTGCAAATGTATAGCACTGCAGGACACTTTAACAGGGCATGCACATTAAAATGTGATCATGATGCGGTACTCTCACTGTAGCTAAAATATTCAGTTTTCCCTTTCTTCAGATTTTCAATAGAGAATGCCAGCCAATAAAAAATCACAAAGACTTCTCAGGTAATCTGGGAGAAAAGTTTTATAACAAAATTTAGTAGCACAGTCTTATTACTCTTGGGTAAACTTTGAGGTCAGACTCATCATGACACTATGTTGTACTGAGTTTGATATACAGGTGCTTCTCTGCAGGACCTGCTTAAAAATGAAGACAGCCTTCATCTCAGCCTTTACTCCTGGGGTACACAACAGGAATTCATGACTGAGCAACTTCCATGACTCTAACTATGACTGCAACAGAAAGACTTTTTTTCTTTTTTTTTTCTTTCCCTCTAAGCTTTTTTCCCAAAAAGCTCTCACTCTGATGCATGAAAGTTTCTTTTGGTCTTTGTTTTGTTGTTTAATAATTCAGGCATCTATCTAACTTGAAAGATTCTATGACAAAAGGACAAATATAAACTGCTTAACACTCTGGCCCTATCCCTTAATTTTATTTATGGCACCCATTACACAGAACTGTAGAAAAGTAGGGCTGTAATGAACCTGAATGATCTATTCCTCTCTATGCTCCTTGGCAGCATCAATTACACCTACAACAGTTGTTTGTTCAATTTATTCCTGCAGGCCTCTGCTATTAGAGACTTTAGAATTTCCCCAAGCAATTTATTGCAGGGCTGTGCTTTTCTGACTGTTACAAAGTACTTCCCTGCAACTCACCTGAATTTTGACTAGAGCAGATGAAGCCCATTGCTTTGTTTCCTATGTATGGAAGAGGCAGAAAGTAGATTATGTCCTTGTTTTGCAAGAGCCTTTTGAATGCTTGTTATCATGCACGCAATTATTCTTCTCTCTCAGATTGCAGGACTTTTGTTTGGTCAGTCTTTTCTAGACTTGTGGTCATTCTTGTTTTCTCCTACAGGAAAGTGTCAGCTTGCACTAATGTGTTGAAAATGCAAAAATGCATTCCAGTAGTTGTGGCCTGACAAATTTTGTAAAATGTATTAATAAATGTATTTGTCATTAATTTCCAACATATGCCACTCCTGTCTGCCTGTTGATCCAGTGTAACCTTCAAGCCCTTTCTCTTTTTTTCCACTGCCCTGACTGAACAAAAAGGGCATTGAATTTTAGCAATATTATTTTATTCCTAATCCTACTCTGCAACATATTTGCAGCTTTCTCCAATTTTATGGTGTATAGAATTTTTTTAAGTGGATCTTCTATTCTATCATATGAGGTTAGCAACAAAAAACACTAGAAAAGCAGAGCAGGCAAGGTTTCTCCTGAACTTCCACTTTTGCTCTTCTGATACACATTCTCTCAGTAGAGACAACCAGTCTCTAACCAGCTTAAAGCCACATAACCTTGATAATATTTTAATAATTTATTGTAAAACTGTCAGATGAGTCAAGTACTGAAAGCTTCATTTATGTCAAGATTGATTTGGCATGGCCTGATCTGAACAAAATCCTGCCTTCCTGGTGTCCTCCATTCCTTGTTATTCCCCAGGTGTCCCATATTCTTTTCTTCATTATTTACTTCAAATTTCTGGGGGGAGTGAAGTCAATTCCTTCCTTCTTCCTCTAGAAGTGAGTACTGAATATATCTGCTTCACTGCCCAGCCGATACTGGATGTGAGTGTTATCTATTACATCTATTTTAGGCTTAAAATCTTGCTCTTTAAAGATTGTACCATGCAGGTCACTGGGTGCAAAGAATTTTAAAAAAATCTAAATTATTTGAATACATTCTGAAGTTAATTTTTAGTAATTTTTCTTATTGTAGGCTCATCCTTTACAGCTTATTCACTGCTATTAAATGTGCTAGACATCTGAGTATAGCTCAACACTTATGGAAACTAGCAGGAAAAAAAAAGACAGAAACAGTGCTTCCTTCTAGACATCTTTCAATAGGTCTCCTTCACCTGTAGCACTTATGGGGAGGATTGAACTCACTACCCCTCTTGTCTCATTCTAGATTCTTTCTCATTTTCTGCCTTGGCCTTCCTGGCTTCAGCCTTTGAATTCCTGCTGTTATTCAAAGCCAGGCATGAAGACCCTGACCGGTTCACTGCTTCCACCTGTGTCAGTGTTTAACTCCAGGATGGGCTCTTTCTGAGCAGTGATCTTCATTCGAGGACTGATGATGGCAGATTTCTGTGTGCATTAGCAGTGGGGAGAAGTCTGTTGTCTGATGTGGCTGGTGCAGTGATTTCATTACAGCAATTTCTGTCCAGGATGCTGATAATGTGACAGCCATGATCATGAATACCAGATTCACTCATGTTTTCAAAAGGAAAATTTCCACCAGTTTCATTGCTGGATAGAATATATTTAGGACTCGCATGTTGACTTTATTACAAAACCAGGACAGTAAGGTTTTAAACCAAAGCCAACATTGGACATTTTCTGCTATAAATGCAGTCATTACATGCATAAGGAACTGAAATCAGGGACTTTTTTTGCTCTCTTTTCAGGAATGTCTAGACTTATAATTAAGCTCGTTCTGTGGCCCTCACAAAAGCTGCACAGAAGAGTGTCATTGCATAATGAAAGCTACTGCACAGTAATTTGGTTTGATTACAGCCATATACTGCTTGAATAAGGCTTGGTGATTTTGCATCAGTTAAGAGGAAGC
This sequence comes from Molothrus ater, assembly GCF_012460135.2. Taxonomy (NCBI): domain Eukaryota; kingdom Metazoa; phylum Chordata; class Aves; order Passeriformes; family Icteridae; genus Molothrus; species Molothrus ater. The sequence goes on along the minus strand of NW_023416471.2, from coordinate 4,098,622 downwards.
TTAAATAAATTTTCAATAAACTAGAAGGATATTGGGAAAAAACAATCCTGTTTTCTAGTCCTAGGAAGGTGAGTCAGCTCACCTTATACAGGTAGAATGGGAAAGCCAGTCTCCATCTATGTGGTGTCTAAAATCACCATTCAGCACAGACCTAACAGAGCACAGAGAAATATTCAAAATGCATCACTGAAAATGTACCTGGAATCCTACATTCTATGTTGGTGCAGACTTTAGAAAACAAGACACATGCAGCTTGGAGGAATTGAGAGATATCTAAAATGTTATAGTTAATGAGGACCTCTGCACTATTACAATCTCACGCGTGTATTAGCCAATTTGCAATTCACAGGTCCAACAAGTGCACAGAAGTTACAGATTGATAAGAGGATATGGTATGTGATCTGGAACTACTATAGGCTTATCCTAGGCCAAACCAGGCAGTTCTTCTGCATCTCAGTTTCTACATTTTTGAAACTGTTGAGGTATATAAGCTGCACAGATGTCAGAGTGAAACATGCCGAGGGAATGGGGACACATAATAATTTGTTTTTGAAATGGCGCTGCTACCAGTGAAATCTATGTAAAATTCCCCTACTTCAAAATTTTCAGACTTTATTTAAAATATATATAGTAATATGACAGCCTGTTCCTGTTCTATTTATCCCTTAGGCAGCACATAACTTTAAATGCAGAACAGGACATGAAATCCTATATGCTTTGGCTATGGAAATTGAATAGTTTTATTTGTGCGCATTATGGGAAAGTGCATTTATCTAACTCTGTTGCTTACATGGTAAAAAAATTGTTTAGGGTTAAGTTTTTTCTGTACAAAATAGAACAAAAGAATAGAAATATTTTTGAATATACAGGAATTGTTTTAGGAGGTCTTGCAGAGGTATATGTTAGAATTCCTGCTTAAAAAGCTTAAAAAAAAAGTCACCAAATAAAACCCACCATCAATGGTAATTTCAGAACCCAGCTCCACATGCATCAGCAAAGCTTCAGTAATAAAGTATGAGATCAAGTTACAGTTATATACACATCAATATCTCCTCTTTGCCACCTTTCCTTTCTGGTAGTCACACTGGTTTTGAGACTGAATAAACAGAGGTCCACTTCATCACCATAACAGATGAAACCACTATCAATTTATTTTCTGGATGTATTATTTCAGCAAGTTATGGAATTCAGTGTCTGGATCACAACAAAACAGAGACCTAGAAAGGTCACAAATAATGAAAGTTCCTCCAAACAGAGGAGCTGTTGCAGATTGCAGATTTCAGAAATCTGAGTCTTTGCACTTGTCCTCCTTTTACTGGCTGCTCTGGGAAATAGGAGTATGCCATTATGTTTGCTACTTGAGAAACTGACTTCCAAACATTTTCATAAAATATCCATTAACCTAGTCAGATTCATTTAACTGAACATTGTTTTAGTGGAACAAAGAATATTTGCCTTTGTATTTAGCATAAGTATGCACTAACACAACTAATTTGATTTATAATTTCAGATAATAAATCTTTGTATTATGAAAAAGAATGAAGAAATGCATCAGCATAGATGAATAAATCCAAATCTCATTATTTTCTTTGCTGATCTACGATATTCAGAGTTATGAGATAGGTCAGAAAGGAGGTTTTAAATTAAGCAGTTGGGTTATATAAAGTTTCAACTGCATTCCCCACAATTAATTTTCTTTTACATTTGGAAGCTTTTTTTTTTTTTTTAACATTCTAGCTTTTAGGAGAGTGAAGCAGCCTTAGGGATGACGACACTACACCAGGTGTGGTGACAGCAAACCATGTACAGTAATTTCTGTACAATCTGACATATGTAGGAGATGGTAAAACACACACCTTCCCACACAACTCCCAAATGAGCGGGCTTTGTGCAGAGAGCTGTCTGCAGTGGCATGAAATTCTCCTCTTAAGTTGTAAGTAGGCCACAGCATCAGAGTAGCTAGAAGAGCTTTGATATAGTGGCTTTTTCTCTACATCCATCCAGAACAGCCACCCACCTGCAGAATTCAGAGAAGAATTAACATACATTTAACATGTTGCTCACACAGCCACTCTGCTGAATTTTCTTTTTTTGTTGTTTTGGGGTGTTTTTATTGTTGTTGTTTGTTTGGTTTGTTGGTGTTTTTGTTTTTTTTTCTGTTCTGCAGGTCTTGGGTACAGAAGACAAAGATGATGCATCTTCTCCTGCAATTGCCAGACCCCTCATGTAGGAAAATCTTCCCACTGCAGTCTCCACACAGATTGGGCACCTTCCCAGTGCCTGCCCCTCTCCAGTTTCATAGGGAAAAGGTGAAGAATATATTTTGTTCTGGGAAAACTCAGTCGTTTATGGTGAAATTCAAAAGAGTCATTGTAATAAATGTAGGGTAATGCCACAAAATTGCAGTGGGCAGAGCTGAACAGCTGTGACTCGATCTGTCAGGCCTGCTGAGGTACAGTACACTACTTCATGAGGTGCAAAAAAAACCCAGGAGAGTTAAACTCCCCCCCCCAAACCAGCACCGTTCTTAAAACAAAAGCCAAAACCTGGCAGTGCAGTTCTTCCTTGGTACAAGCATCTATTTCATCTAGTTTTATTCAGCTCACAGAACCTCTCTGCTCAATTTACTTAACTCAACAAAGCTCTTACAACCAACCCTCCACAGTGTGCTGAGGTTTTATGGTTTGTACAGAGATCAGAAGACAAAAAGCATCACAATCACATTGCATTCTACCACTTTGCTGGGCCCACTGTCTTCACCATCTTTTAGTTTATTGACCACAGTCAATAACTTTATAAACAAACAAACAAACAAACAAATCCCTAATAAGCAAGAGTTTTTAATTAACTTCAAGACATGAAAAATATTTAAATAGCATAAGAGATGGAATTATTTAAGACTTACCTACAAAAAAAAACTTTCAAAAACTTTGTGAACATGCAAATGTGTCTTTGTAAAGTAATGCAACTACAGCAAATTTGAGAGGAAGCAGGGAGGAATTTTATAAAATTGAGTTTCTACCTTTTAGCCAATGGCATAAATCTACAGAAAGGCTTTTATCAATCTGCTATCCCTATATAGAAAGAAAAATTCAGCAAGATCACTGCAATTCTAGCAAATTTAAAACTTAAATTCTCTATTTAAATTTAAAACTTAGATTCTCTATTCTGAGCAGGTTATTGAAAAGCAAGTACTGTTCTTGCAAGCCAGTAATGTCTTTAGTTCTGCCTCTGGGAAATTGAAAAACATACAAATGAAAACCAATCTAGAATAAATCTAAAGCTGCTGTCAATGATATCTGGGGCTAGGTCCGGTCCCAGTAATGAAATCATCAGAGAGACATTTAGCTAATGGAAAACTATTTCTGGCAGCATTAGGTTTCACTGACCACAGGGATTCACAAGCCACAGTTCTAGGATACTGTAACAGGGCCATAATGCAATACCCTAATTAGCCACAGGTGCACGTCTGTTCATTCAGAACCAACATATTTTAGTTTTCTTGCAAGAAATTGCTTGTTTTGCATTCCAATCAAAGCACTAAATTTCATTTTGATTATTTTTTCTCCTTTTTTTAAGAGGGATATTTCATAAAGTAATGTAGATCTTAAATGGGTAAGTTAGTTTTTAGCGTGTGTTCTTGAACAAGCAGATTTTGTTCTGCCTGTACTGTACACTACAAAACTAAGCCATGTCAGGAAGTGCTCCTGGGTGCCAGTACTCAATTGTCTACATTGTTCAAATGTTTAGAAAAGTCCTGGGTAAATTAGTACTGATCAAAACAACACCCTGTTTCTCAAGTAAAGGGTATTCCCACCAAGCAATTTGAATCTGGACATTTTTTTGGCAGGCTGGCGCTGGCACAATTTAATGGCATGGATATTGTCTGTAAAAAGCCAGCTGTCATTGCTGACAGCGAATGACTGTTTTGGTAGAGTCAGACTTAAATAGTTTCAAAGGTGAAATTTCAGTGTAATAAACCAAAGAGGATGAAATTTCTCTTGTCCATCTATGAAATTCTCATTCCAAAATATGCATTTTAAAAAAGTCTGTAATTTTTAATGCATCATTTTATCTATGGGATATTCATAATCCTGCATTTGAATTCTTCTTTATGCATAAATAACACACAGATGTTGTTTTGTGTTATATTATACTGCTTAGCTTGAATGGTCAAGTTTGGCCTACACTGGCATCACTTGTTAAGCCTAATATTGACCACACATTTAAGCTGCATAAACCATATTATTAAAAAAAGAATAATCTTCTTTTACTTCTGTTACAGACTTTTTACAAAATGTAATTTTAAACAGCTTAGCCCTCAAGGAGTACATGTATGCAAGAGCCTCCACTCATTCATTTTCTAGATGTGAGTCCTCAGCCTGTGCAATACAAATGCCAACATCAGTCTTTGAGGTGCCATTACATTAAACCACAAGGGGGGTGAGGCAAACTGAGACTGATCTCAGCCTCACAGAACTGTGACACATGCACTCTTCTATTCTGAAATCAGGAAGGAAAATAAAATATCATTTCTGTCAGTAGCACCATACCTCAGGCATCTCCTTGCTTGAGGTACACCTTGCAGGCTAGAGCTGTAAACTATCCCCAGTTTTCATGTTTTTGCAACACAAACTTTGCACTCAAAATGAGAGAAGAAGTCTATTATGCTCTGTCATGGGGACTCAGTGAAAAAATCCAAACAACTTCATGGACAGTTACTTAGGATCCCAAAACAGTGAGAATTCATAAGTTCAATTTCCATTCTAGGTTTTAAAGCTTGTATTTTTCTTCAGGTGATGGCATTAGGAACATACACTTCTGTTGTACTTTACAAGATACCAGCAATATCTGTAAGGAAATCAGGTATTTTAAAAAAATCAGACCCATTTAGCTATGCCTTTAAAAATGTAACAGGAAGGAGATATAAAATTCTCACTTAATAGTAAGAGGAAGAGGTCAGGTAAGCCTGTGGTTACTCTGATACATAGGTGACTGCTTCTATTGAAAATCTTTCTCAGATTGCACAGGAGTATAATGATGAGTTTTCTGTAAAGGCATATTATGTGTTTGTGCATATAATATGACTCTTGAAAGTGGAGGAAAATTTAATGTTCTGCTGGGAATCATCATAACTTCATCAAGGCACTCCATGTTCATTGTTCAGACACCTGGAATTCTGAAATACCATGAGCCACTCAGAGAAATGCCAAATTGTAATTTGCTAGAAGGTTCTCTTTTTTAGAAAGGCCAGGAACAGATCAAAATGGGATGTTTAATTTCTGTCTAAGTAACCTCCCTGTGGTTTTGCTGGTCTAGTCCAGAACTTCAGGCAATGCTACCAATTTTTAAAATACATCATATGACAGTTGTTTTAATATCCAAAAGGCTACAAACATTTTCCTTATGACATCTGCTAATACTGGAAGACACAGTAAGAGATTTAATTTAAAATTGTATTTTTATCACAGAAAGATTTTCAGAAACATGTTTCCAAGTATTTTTCCTGGTTTCTACATGAATCTCTCTTAACTCCAAATGTTGCTATTACAATGGAGATGTCCATAAAAAACTACAAAAATTTAATTTCTGTTAGTATGCCATACTCTTCCCAGCATTCAGAAAATCTTTGTAAAAATGCCTACAAATATGAAGAAAAAATTGTGCTCTGTCACATATTCTACAAAGCCATGGAATTGACAAGAACATCCTAGTATTTTGACTTTTTGGACAGATTGTATTCCCAATGCAAATAAGCCAGCCTTTCCCAAACTGCAACTTCCAGAGCTGTTTCTCTAAGCAAGTGACAAACTCGAATAATACAAGTGCTTTCCAGGGTGAATAGTGATAATATGTCTAAATAAAATATGTCTAAAATATAAGAACCTGCTGTCATCTCCAGCACCTGCCTCAGGGTCTGCAGTCAGACACGAGGAACCTGGGGTGCAAAAGCATCTCAGGCGTTTGTCTCACAGGCCACTGCTAATTTTCAATTAGGACTTAGAGCCAGAAAAAGGATCAGCCACACAGGACAAACGGCAAATAATCCCATGAAATAAGTGTAAATGTTTCTGTCATTTTCAAAGAAACCGCAGTGTGTGTGCTAGTTTAGTGTTTTGCACTGCACTACCACCATAATTCAGACACCCCTGTACCCTTGATCAGCAGACAGTCACTGCTGTGGCTCTCAAAGAGAGTTGAGGTCTTCTGGTTTAAAACTGTGGAATTAAATGTAATGACCAACACTCAGTCACATGTTATCACTGCACTCAGAGGGCTGGAGATAGGGTGGCAGTATGTTTTTCATTTTGTATTTTAATCTAGGTTTGTGTCTTTGTATCAAGTACAAGAGACTTAAAGATTAACACTGAAGTTAAATTTATTCCCATACTAAAAGGACACAACAGGATAATAAAGAATCTGGTCCACAGATTCCTGTTTATTTGGATTTTTATTGATTAGCCTAGCAATCAGAGTGAGATATAAAATGTATTTATTGTTCCAGAGTAACTTCCAAATTGAGGGAATGATTGTGTTAAAGATTTGTGTATAGAAAGTCTTTTACCTCAAAATATCAGTAAACAAATCTAAAACATGTAATGAGAAACAGGAATGCCAGCTGGGATAAAAAACTTTTTCTCTCACGTCTCTGAATCTAAACATAAATCCATATAAACAGAAAAAGCTATTCTGCCCTCATTCAAGTAAACAGCTAAATTCCTATTGATCAGAACAACAAAACAACCTAACTGAAAAACTGTGAAGAGATGACTGAAAATGATATCCTTTCTTGACACCCTGGCTTTCATCATCTTATTGTCTGTAATGCCATCATTTATGTTTGGTTTTGTTTTGTTTTTTTTTAAATCACAGAGGTTTCTGGCTTGCTATGACCTGGATTATAAATGTGAAATATTATGAAGAAACGCAAAAGTAAAAATTCAAAGCCTTTCACAGTTTTGCATGGTACAATTACATAAGAAAAACGTGAACCCCCTCAGCCTCTGCAGGCTATGGTTGAACAATTCCATAAGACTAAGAAGTGCTAAGAGAAGATAAATCAATGTTAATTTTAACATATGTCAAACATGGGTGCCACTCCTGTCCCAGAACCTCCTCTTATCAAACCACACCTGGACTAGGCTCAATGGCAAATGTGAATATAAACACCAGTGCTGAAAGAGAAAGAATCCTGCCTGTGGGCTGTTTAGAAGGAAAGAAATCCTCTTCTTTGGAAGTTTTGATAGTAAACTTCATGCAACAATCACAGATGTGAATATGTCTGGATTTCAGTCAAGTATCTAACATTAACTCTGGTGTCTAGTTGGTCTTGCTGATGGTTGCGCTGATGGAAATAGAGATCAGTAGGAGAGTGCAAAGTAGGCAGGAGCACAAAGCGAGGAAAGCACTTGGTGTTGAGAGACCTGTTCTGGAAAAGGAGGGACTGATGGAGGACTGGAGAGGCTGTTGTTTGATGAGACAATGCTAAATTTGCCCTGTTCAGCAATGCAAAGTAGAGGTTTGAAGGAGGACTTGACCACCCTCTACAAGTACACAGCAGGATGTACAAATCAATGCCAGGCAGGGCGGAAGGAACAGGCTAAGCTATCCCATTCTTGGCTCATAAAACCCAACCAGAAAGTAGCTATGAATATTTTTAGGCCAGAAATGAGAAAAAGGCTCCTCACTGTGAAAGTGTCAAGTATTCAGGGCAACCTTGCAGGAGGAGTGTGTGTGGGTCAAACCAAAAACTGCTTCTAAGGCCATGCAAGAACCACTATAAAGGACATGCTATGGTATTTTTTTTAAATTTTCTTTCCAGTTTATACTAAAAGGTGCTGGGTTTGCATGGCAAGGTTTTGGGAGCAAGGGGACTAGAGGGGTGGCTTCTGTGAGGCTAGCCATCAGCAACAGGGGCAGCAACTCTGGGATAAGATATTTAAGAAGGGAAAAAATTCCCTCACCACAGAAACATCACTTCAAGGAGAGAAGAGAGAATATTTTCTCGTTATCACACTGTGATTTAATTGGTAATAAATTAAACTAATTTTCCAAAATTGAGTCTGCTTTGCCTGTGATGAAAGCTGCTAAGCGATCTCTTCCTGCCCTTGACTCATGAGCTTTTTGCTGTTTTTTCTCCCCTGCCCATCTGAGGAAGGGGAGGGATAGAGCAGATTGGGTGGGCATCTGACACTGAGCCAGGCTCAAGCCCCAAATACAGCTTTTTGAGTGGTTTTTAGTTGTAGTTTTTGGTGGTTTCTGTGTGTTGTGCTAATTAGCAGAAATAGGATTTGATGCATAGGGACTCTGACTGCAAGCATTTGTGCAGCTGGGCTGAAGGAGGACACAGGCTGAAAGTAAGAAGGCCAAAAGGGAAACAATGAGCTGGTAGTACTTTATTTCATTGTTGAACTGGAAATGACAACTACATCCTTAAGTATTGATCTCAGCTCAGTGCTTGCCAGGGTGAGCATCACACTGAGAGTGATCCCTGCTCAGTCAAAGCCCCAGTACACAAAACACTGCAAACACGTGAGAGGATATGACTTTCCTGTCTGCTCCATGATGCCCTGGAAGAAGTTCAGATGAGGAATGTCTTCTGTCAGATAAGAGCAACTCAAGCTGCTGACATGTCAAAGGGGAAAGATTTAATGGGCTGCTTAGCTCCAGTTTAAGAGGGAATGTGGTGCAGAGAGATCGTGTAGCTCTGAAATAGTGATGTAAAGGAAAGGTACTGCTGGAAATTACATCTTTCAATCTGTGAGGCTCAGATAAAATTGGCAAACATATGTTTCACTGAGACTTTTGTCAAACACCAAAGATAGCACCGCAGACTACAAGGCTGAGCTTCTACACAGTCTTGTCTATGATGAGGTCTCCACTTTATGTACATTCAATTGCTTAGGTTTTTAATGTTTATTTAAGTTGATTTTTGGATAATTACCATCCTTTAACTTATCCCACAAATCCTGCTAATAGGTTGCCTATAACCCATCTTTGCTTCTGTTGCTGCTCTTTTCTTCTCCTTTTTTTTAAACTAGTTTCAGGGTACCTTTCTTTTCTCTTCAGTTATTCATTCCACAGGGCTAAATAGTCAAGCTACTGGTATCCTCTTGCTCATTTGAAGGTCTGTCCCTCCTCTATTATCACACTCCTTGTTTTAGCCTTTCCACGTCCTTCTCCTTAGGTCTCTCACACCCCCTTGCACTGCTTCTCTTACCCAAATACTCCAGGATCTGTGTTAAGCACCAGCCTTTATCCATGTTTATACATCTTCCAGCATCCCAGCAGCATGTCCTGTAGTACACACAGCTCATCTGTTTTCCTCACACAGCAGATATAACCAGTTTCATAAGACCACTCCAGAGATGAGCTGCATTCAGTGTTGGCAGGTACATAGGAATATGTAATATACCAACATCCCTCAGAGGTGGTAATCATTCCTGCTACTGTGCACCTATACGGAGTTGTTGAGCTCACAGGTGAGGAGTTACCAGCTGGAAATGCAAGAGGAAGAGAGATGCTTAGGTGTATTTATACACCACAAGATGTGCTATGAGTACATCCCAGAGGCACAGGGTGAACTCCTGGAGTGATGCCTTTTTGCAACAGACAGATGCAGTCTTCAGATGCAGCAGGGGAGATATTGTCAGGGAGAGAGGTGCTACTGGAAAGACTGGTTCAGATCAGATGCTGAAACAGGCTGATGATGCTACTATATGCTGTAACATTTAACTTATATAGTGAGAGTTTTCTGGACTGAAAAACAAGCGAATTTTGAAGAACATGAAAATTTTCATTTTGCAAAAGAAGATTAATAAAGTGAGATGCAATATTTTACATATATAAGGTAATACATGTAAAGATAAGGTCTATCTAAGTCATGAGGAGAATTTGTTTAATTTTGAATTATTTTACCTTGAGCATAGGTGCCTGAAATATGAGACTGGAGTTTTCCCAGAACAGGTTGCAATCAAGTTCAGACCTCCCAATAAGAAATCTATTAAGCCTGAAGTCCATGTTTTTATGAGCAGAGATTAAACATATGGGCTTATTTGGTTTAACAATAGTTGTAGGCTGCAAGAGGAAACAAATGCTGTTTGTCAAGACAAGAATGGACAAAATGGAAGGAGGAATGAAAACTCACGGCTGTTACTTAATCAATGAGGTCAAAGGAGGTCTCCAACAGGAATGCAGTAGCAAAAAGCTGCCTGGTCTCATGATCACAGCTCTGTGAGAATATATATCTATGATGGCAACAGCAAAAATCCTGGAACTTATGGAGATAATGGAAACAAAAGGTTGAATTTCAGATTTGAGCACCTTTCCCAGAGTCCAAAAGTGAGCACACTTGTGAAGTCAGGGATGCTTTTTCCAAACTGTGGAGTCAACAAGACCAAATTTAATTGCTATGTTTACCCCACTGGCTTCAGTGCAGCACTGATAACCTCCACAGATGGAGGATTTATTCACAGCAAAATCTGTACTTTGATGTAATACATGCCCAGTTTTCAGTAAAGGATGTATTTTTTCCCCTGCTAAATCAGTGAACAAAAGCTTTGGGGCTTCAGCTGCTGCAGTCATCATTCAGCTTTTTTGAACTTGCAGAGATGACAGTAACTGTGTTTAGACAAAAATTATTATGAAAAGTCACAACAGTTTCATACAAACCAGTGTTGTTTCCAAACGAGGAAACAGAAACTCTCAAACACACCATCAAGCACACAATTTGCAGGAATAGGTAAAAAATGTTATGAAAACTTATGAAAATGCTAACATTTTCCACCATTAAAACATATTTACTGCATCTACCTCTTTGACAAACCTAATTATCTTAACTGTCACTGTGCTTAAGCTATCTCATCCCAGGTTTTGGAAGATTTTATCATAGAATTGTAACAGTGTGTATGTGAATGACGAGGAAAAGCTGGTATTTTCAACACAAAAAAAATTACCACAGTGTCTGCTGAGAGCAGGGAACATTAAGCTACAGACTATCACATTACATGGATGAGTGTATGCATATAAATGTACACCAGCACATCCTACAAGACCTGAACCAAACCAGGCACATTTTCTTCAGAAGAAAGCAAGAGCATTTAAAGTGTAACACTCTGGTGCAAAATTAAGAATGTGTGTTTCAGTAAGATCACTTCCATGGGAGCTGTGCATTTGTACCTGGTGCTGCAAATCAAACCCTACTAAACTTGAGGGACAACATCCTTGACCAGGATTTTACGGCCCCGTTGGGTGAGCTGTGACCATCCTGGAAGGAGGCAGCAGGCAGCTGGCGTGGCTAAGGCAGGCAGAATTATGAAAGCAAAGGGAAAGGTCATGCAATAATATATACTGTGACTGCCAGGAAAGTATTACATTATAGCTACTTTCTGTTGGAATGCCTCTTATTAAAAAAAAACTCTCAACAAGAGAAGTGATTTCAGCTGAGGCTTTATTTGCTTTTATTTTGCAAGCAAAAGGGCATATAAGGTTCTAGTTCCCTGTTCAGAACATATTCCCTTCCCTTTGCCTAGCCTGCATGAAATCAAGAAGGATTAATTCCGGAGGTATGATTAGTCACTGTGAACTAAACACGCAAAAATGAGTTAATAAAATCCCTAGAAAAAGTGTGATTTTTTTTAAAAGGAAAATACTTGCTAATACCGAAGTATTTTAAAATTCAGGACAGGACCTGGCCTGCAATCTGTTGTCTAAAGGGCTTCAGTCTTTGGGACAGTTCCACCTGCATCAGCCAAAGCCCAGAACTGCACAACTCCTGAGGCTGTACATGCCACATCTTAGGTACTGAATCTACTTCTCTGTAGAAGTATATTCATTAGCATTTAAATATGTGACTCTGTGACATCTCAGTCCTTTTCTGAAGACAACCCACTGTCTTAAGAGAAAGCCACTTCTCTTCAAGAGAAATGCCAAAATTTTGAACCCTAAAAAATGAAAGAGACAAATACTAAAAGGAGGCTTTCATTTTGGCGACCAAGGGAACAGTATTTTTGTAAATGGCTGAAGGCGACTGTTTATTTTTTTTCAACCACATCTGAAGGCACCATTTCCTTTGCTTTAAAAACTCCTTCTTCTCAAGGCAAATCCTGGATAAAAAACTGCTGTTGCAATGGTGGCTGAAGACAGAAATACACAGGTTTCTCTTCTCTTTTTCCATCAATCAACAAGGCACAGCTGAGGCTCCAAGCAACCATCCCTGTCCCAAGCTAGGCAGTGTGCATTGCTGCTGCTTCCAGTGCCTGAACACTTTTTCTGGAGAGGGCAAAGCCACCCCAGACAGACCCAGAAGAGGGCAGTGGGATGCTGTAGATCATCTGCTTAGTGACACCTCATTTTTGCAACAAGGGTGTGCATACCTTTTTTGTAGAGTGGTGTATTTTCCAGCCTCAGAAAGTGCAACCCAGCATAGCCTCAGCTTTTTTTACACAGATTTGATGCTGGGTTTATGCCAGTGTGTTCATGTTACATCTCACAGCACATCCTTTTTCTAACAATCTATTTTTCTTTATGTTGAAATCAGGTAAGGAAGCTTAATAAAAGCCAAACAGTGTTTTAAATATTTATTTCTAAAATTCTTTATTGGTTGGCTGCAGTTATTTAACATTCAGAATGCTTTGGTCTGAGCAGACTTGTTTGAAATACAAACCACAGCTACACCACTAAATTACACCAAAGAGTTTTCTAAGTTAATTAAAATCTAAGTTCTTTGCTTTTAAAGTAAATGTTGATTCCTCAAGAACAGAACAAGCCCACTAGTGTTATCAACAATATCTGCAGATAAGTTCATCTACCTGTTAAACTGTGCACACTACCTATTAGAATGAACATTCCACTGTTTGTTAGCCATGGTTCTCTGCTTAGACACCTCCCAAAATTAACACAGAATGCAAAGGAAACAATGAAAATGAAGACTTACGACAGATCACAAGGGCGAATGTCCATGCCAAGTTCAAAGTGACTTTACAAATTGCTGAAACACAATACTGCTCCTGGATGGAAATGCAATGGCATTCAGAAGTTCCTTTCTGCCTAAGGGCAATGCCTATCATGTTTACTACTTTGTTTAAAGAAACGGACTTTTTAAAACTTTTGTGGCTTGAACTGGACACTTAAATGACTCTCAGTAGTGAGGCTCTCCATTCAAAGCAAATATCACCAGAGCTAGAAGTCAACCAGAGATTGAACCTCCTGAAACTGAATAAAACCCATGCAAATCAGTAAAGAAAGGCAAAAATCTCTCACTTTACAAAACAAACCCTTCCCCCTAAGTTAGGAAGGATATAAATTATATTTTCCTGGCACAGATACTAAGAAAAGAGGATTTCAGAACTATCTCACCACATTCTCTGACATTTTCTTGTCACTATAATAACTTAGAAGAATCAGCTGCTCATTCTGGTAAGGTCCCATATGTCCATGCCATTACAGAAACAACAGTCCTTTAATCTAATTATCATGAAATGTTGTGTACATTTACCTCCATTGCCAAATATTGCACAGATCTTACTTTAATTTTTCACTCTTTTGTATTTGAGAGAAATTTTACACATTTAGGTTTGTAATTCAGAGTAAATCAAAACTGATAGCAGATGAACAAACTACAGCATGCCAGATGTGACAACTTATTCTCAAATCTTGTGTGATTAATTGCTGTGCAAATGTAAATAACCTTAGGTGCCCATACCTGCATTGGAAGGGAAGGACAACAGGCATAAAGCTACATTCAATTTTGTTTCAGCAGAAAACTTTGCATCCAGGGAGGGGCTCAGAACTGGATTCCTGACCTCCCAACACTGTAGACATGTTTCTACTCTCTACTGCCATGCTGAGCACTATGAGGAAGGGACCAGACATTTAAGAACTGGAGAGGATTTATGGCCTCTCACCCTTCATTTTTTTGCATTTATTGATCAACCCAAAAGCATGAATGCAGCTGTTACGAGACAGGATTACAGGAAGAATGACACAGAAGGTCCCAGTGGTCTCTGACACGCCCCAAAAGGGTAGTGAAGGATTCTATCTCCCTGCCCCTCCAGGGGATAACCTCCTTCCCCATATGCAACTTCGAGCTCAGAATACTAACAACATACAAACTACTTTTTCTAATCAGAAATAGCTGTAGACTCCCCTGAGCACTGCAATGGTAACAAACCAAGATCATGCTGCAGCAGCAGAACAAGAAACAGAGCCAAGAAGGCTAGTGATGGACATACCTGCAGCCCCTGTTGGAAGGGCCACACACCCTGCTGGGTACATAGTGCTTTTCATTCAATGTTTTTGATGAGTAGGTTCTTGTGGGGTCTTAAGGATCTTCTGTCTGAAGGGTGGCCAGGCTCTTTTCATCACTTCTGGCTACAGATGAGAATTTTTATGGGGCCTGTGTGAGAGATTGTTTTAGCTTGTCTTTAGGAAGGGATGCGATTAAGGGTTTGTTCTTGTGGTAAACTGGTAGGAGGTCCAACAGGGAAGCCTTGGAAGGAATGACCAACCTTATTTTTCTGGTGTCATTCCTTCTTATATGTCCAAAGCTGCATGAAAGGATTTCAGCCAAAGGCCCTTGCCAAGTTTACAACACATTGGACACAGCTCTGAGACAAAAACTCATCTCTCCAAGGTAGATTGTTAATGTTTGAAAACAATAGCCCAGTGAATTACTTTTTTTCTTTTGCTTAGCTGTGCCTTACCATATTAAATAATTTAATTTTCTTTGCCTAGATAGCAGACATCAGCTCTGTGATTTTAAGCATATCAATCAAATTGAAGACTGACAGAAAGCAATGAACTGGTCCATGACTTTTCATTATTTAGATACGTTGGTCTGTATTTCATGCAGAAAGCAAACAATTCTAAGAAACAATAAAGAGAAAAGGTCATGGAAAATAAAGTCCAGGAAGAACAGTAAGTAAAATAGTAATATAGTAGGGGTGAATAATTTACTCTCAAAGAGCCACATGCCCATTCTGCATAACAACATATTGAGTACATCAAACCTGAAGAGTGACAGAATTTCATAAACCTTTGCTTTCAACACACTAAAGGCTTTCTGGGGAAGAGAGTTTAATCTGAGTTACAGATCTAAACCTGGCCAGCTATGGCATTGGTTTTTGGAGAATCTGGCGCAGGCTGGAGCATGGGGAGCTGTGCAGCCCAGGGCTGTGTCTTGCACATCTATGTGGTAGTTGGGACATGGGAGTAAAGGCCACCGTGCCAGTGCCAGGCTGCTGCCCCACAGCTCCAAAGCCTGAGGTGTGATGTGAGCCACAGAGCACAGGTGCACCATGGAACAGTCTCATGTGTGATCCTGAACTCCAATTACTGGGTTACAGACCTCAAAAAGAGCTGAAGAATAGACATGCTTTGCTGGCTATTCCAATTTCTATTTACCAACCAGTTCACTTGCAGCAATGTTAACCCAATTATATCACTCATCTTTTCCAATAGTTTGGAAAGTACCCTTATGTTATTTAAGCAGTTATTTCTTCATTATCACTAAGACGCAACTACAAAAATCTTTTGTGCATTCCTGAAACACATGCTCAAAGATCTGCTCAGACTAACTGCTTCAGTCTGCTTCTTCCTTAGGATTAGCAGAGATGGGGAAAATGCAGCTAGTTTGGAAAGGAAGAAGGTCTGCACCTTCACAGACCCCTACTCTGAAATTAAGCTTAGGAAAGTGGCAGCTGGAACACCTCCACTGATAACACTAGAGTCAACCCAGCACAGGAGCCATCCAGCAGTCTTATATGGAAAAAATTGCAAAAACATGTAGGGCTGGAAATGGTTATTTTATATTCAAGTGACATACTGGACCTTATCCTTGCTGCAAATTTCAGTGACCACACAGGTATTTAAAAGCAAGTATATAAGAATTTGTCTTTCAGTTGGTTTCTCTACATGTTACCAGATTTTTCTTCACACTCCCTAATTAGACAATTCAAAGCTTACTAGAGATGGAAGCTTCTAATTTTATTTGCGGATTTATTAATTTAATTTTTGACAGGTTTGCCTTTCTAGACAATCATTCATTCAAAATTATTGCAAGGACTTATGCTTTCACAGAAAACCAGATGAATCCTTCAAAATAGTGAGATAACCCCTGATTTGTTAAGAGTATTTAGTCTGAAACTATATTGTTCTTATAAAAAAAAAAAAAAACAACAAACTGGCTTAGGTTCATCTGTTTGATTTACCAGTAGGCATGTGAACAGCAGAATACTTAATTTGCAAAATAAATACACCAAACCTGGGTATACAGTAAATGGCACTACCCTACTGCACCATTTGGAGAATGGGAGCTGTGGAAAGCACCCTCCATCAGCCCCTGCACAGGAAGCAAAGATGCTGGCAGATCCCTGTGCACCTCTGTATCAGCATCTGCACGGGCAGGAGCAGGGCAGGAACCTCCCTCTGCTCCTGCACCTGGAGGTGAGAGTAAACCCAAAAAAGAAGCAGCCCCTGGGAGGTGGAAGACCCTCTCTGAGGAGAAGATGTCTTGCAGCAGGCAATTCTCAGTTCTCTCTAGGCAGGGAGCTGAGGTACCTGTGGTACCTTGTCTGCCTGCAGCTGTGAACAAGCTCTTGCTTGTTGATCCTCCCTGCTTTGGATTTCCAACGTGAAAAAAAGTCAGGGAGGGTTTCAGGAGAAAAAGCTAGGATTGACATGAATAAAATAATCTATTTAATCTCTCACTAGGTGGAAAAAATTAAGCAGCCAACAAAGGAGATTTTTTTTAGTCCTATCATCAAGGAAAATGCTACAAGACAAGACACTCAATGTACAGCTGAATGCTCATGTGGTGCTCAGACTAAAAACACTTTAATGAAGCACCCTCTCAGAACTTAGGAAGAAAGAACTCTTATTTGTGAGAGACATGGAGCTGTCAAATTTATCTTTTCTGAGTTTGTTCAATTATTTATCCTTCCAGACAGCCACAAGCACAGACTTATTCCAGGGTGGTTGTATCTGCACAGAAAACCATGCTGAATTTTTTGTTGGCAACAATGTTCCATACCAGATATTATCAAATCTTTATGGAATTTTAAATTAAATCTTGATTTTTAAATGAAGGACATAATTTTAACAGATTTTATTGCTTGACTTTCCAAGTTCCTTACAAAAAAACCCATCATTGTGTCACACAGAAAGATATAAGAATCCCAGTAAAGGAGGCACAGTCAGATGCAAGGAAAAGGATTGCAGCCCTGATAATTTATTATACCTAGCTCTACAGTTGTTAGATTTTTCTCGCTAAAATATAATTCAGAATTATTATATTTTATTGCTGTAAAGTATGATAACAATTACAAAATACAATAATATTTTATAGACAGGAAACCACAATAGTAAAACAAAGTAACTTTAAAACATAAGAAATAAAATATTCATATATTTACTTCCTGACAGCATGTTGAATTTTTGCTGTTGCTGCTCATCAAATGGACTCAGCTGAGCAGAGTATTTGGAAAAGCACATTTCAATAATGAAATACACTGTTTGTTAACCCTCCAGGTGCTGCCCATCCTTACTACTGCACAAGAACTTGTGTTAAAAATTAAAATAAAATCCTCACATCCAGCACTCTTCACCAAACAGTCAAATTTGTCAATGTCCAGAAATCGAACTACCATTGACTGCGTGCTCCATTCAGGCACCATCTAACACAGCTCCTAAAAAAGCCCTGTTCCCCTTCTTATGAATACTTGGTCTCATTATTTCTAGCTCATGAAGTAAAATCATGGACTCAAATCTAATGAAGTGGTATGTGCGGGGTGGTGCTGACTGCTGGAAGCATTGGCTTCAATATTGACCTCCGCCAAGGTTTGGCTCTTCCGACATGGAAGTCTGTGCAAAGCTCAAATGAAAAGAAGAAGTGTGTGAAATTTAAAGTCTAGAAATTCAAATTCCCTGGATTTGTTGACAGAAATAATGAAAGTGGAGGTAAAAGGCTTCAGAAAGCATTCTTCACATGCCAGCAAACAAATGTAACAACATCATGTAAACCAGTCACTCAGAGACATAAAAATAATCAGAAATAGTAAATGAAAAAGAAGAAAACCAGATGTATTACAAGTTCCAAAATATCCACAGTTGCTGACATTTCAGGGGATCAGTTAGGGACCTTGAGAGATTAAATGAGGAGTTTTGGTTCACTCATGTAGCTACCAGGGCCGCAGAAATAGATCCACCGAACTGAAACAATGACTGATTAATTTCTATGTAGCCTATGTATTTAAAAGGGATCAGTGTCAGTCAATCTTAGTTTATGACAACTCCTCGCATGTTAGGAATCTCCCCCCAAAAGGGCAGAAATTATCTTACCCTTTTTCCAAATCACAGGCATGGGGTATCTGGTAAGTTTCCCTACAACCTAATGAAAAAAATGCAATTTTGCAAGCAACTGTTCTGCTGAGAGGCTGCTATCTTAGTCAGTCTAGTACTACAAAATTAGAGGTGCAAAATTGCATAAGGCTATAATAATACTACTGAGTAATTTTTTGGCAATTGTCTTTATTTTCACGGGTTCCCTTAAAATTTAGTCCTGAAATCAATGTCTCTTTATTCCTTACCATCATTACTGATGGATAGACAGCAAGACACACAGAGACAAGCCTGTCCTTACTTAGTCTTACAGGCACAGGTGGCTTAGGAAACAAAAACCACAGTCCTGGAGGACTGTGCCTAAGGATTTCCTTAGGCTTCAGTAAATATTTCTGGGGACAAAGCAGTGACATAGATAAAGGTGGTTCTTTTTTAATGTAACATTTAAGCAGATGCCTTTCAGTCCTCAGTGAAATACTGCAATATGTGTCCACACTGCTATCACTTTATCAAGGCTGCACAGATTGCATGAGGGGCAGCAGTCACCTGTGGCACTCTTGCAGTGTCAGTTCACAATTCTCCTCTACCTTTCCATGCACAGATGGGGGGTTTTCTACTTTGGTATTTCCTCTAGGGCAATTCCTGATACCTCCTTAGTCTTCAGCAATACTTCTTGACTCTTTCTGCAGCACCCAGCTGGTAAACTTTTACTGTTTCTACACAGTATGTGAGGATCTCAGAATACTTTAGTAGCTTCTCCCACTCAGAAACCTTCAGAGCCCTGCCAAGCTCATATAGCAGCATGTACTTTTGGAGATGCAGAGTGTACAGTGTGTCCCATAGGAACAGGTACTTGAGTGCCCTATCCCTGCATTACAGTTTGCAAAATACATGCAATAAAAATTATTGTAATAAAAGGAGTATTAGCAGTTTAAAGCCTGAGATAAATGCAGTCATTTTCCTTTACTTGTGCTTGTTAATTGCTAACTTTGTGCTGGCTAACATACAGAAGATAAATGTGTGGCTGTCTAAAGACAAGACTCAGACCCTCACAGAGCTGGTTTCCTATGCTATTTTCCCCCTTAAGGAGATGGCTAGGCCATCACTAATGCCTCAAGAATCAGTGAATGAGGCAGATAGACTCAGCCTTTGGACAGGGTCAGCACTCTCTTCACACAATATTTTCAACAATCCATCTTATAAATGAAGGTGCAGAAATATTGCCCATCTCCTTGAGATGAATTGGGAAAACGTCAAATCCTTGAGTCCCCAGTCAGTTCTTAGACAGAAATTTCCCTGGAAATGCCAGTCTCTTCGACTAAGTATCAGCTACTGACTCAAACAGAGTATCATTTGGCATTTGTGGTGTGCTAAGAGTTAAAACAAGTGATAATTAATCACTTTCATTGTTACTTCCAAATATTTTCCAAAATTAATATTTTAGTGTTTCCAAAACAAGAGAAGGACAGCTTCATTAGATGAAAGCATAATATAAAATAGTAACAATTAGGCAAATATGACCCTGACTTTTTGTTGCACTGGACATTAACTGTAATACAGTAAATCTGCTCACTCCATTTCCTCTATTAGTGATAATAGCAAATACAATACCCTCATTTCCTCATTGCTGATGACAGCATTGCTGGGCTCTTTTGACTGTAATTCTTCTTCAATATGTGTGCTGCAAGATGAACCTCATACTCAGCTGAAAACAGATCTCAAAAAATGTTTTTGAAAAAATAATTTTGAATCAAGGCACTGATAAATCAGGTTAGCGTGATTATAAGTCCCACTCTGTTACCCTCCCCAATAACAAGAAAAAATAGTTTAAAATCTGTCTACAACAAACATGAAAAGCAATCAAATGTAAGCTTGCAATATTATGAACTGAGTCATTAAGAATGCCTTCACGCTCTCAGCAGATTATCCTGTATAAGGAACCATTACTGAACATTGCTTCAGAGACAGCACATCAGAAACACAAATGCATTTCTCTCCCAGACAGGGGCAGCACTTGGATTGGTTTCTTACACAACTTCTCCGTTTACCTACTTGCTTATTTGTTCTTAACAGCAGTGTGACAGAACCGTCTCCCAGATCACTGATCAAGTCCCTGTTAAAATGTTGTCACCAAGTGGAAGAAAAGGCCAAGAAAATTTCCCAGCTTCCATGGAGTCATCTCTGTACATGATGTGTTAAACTGTGCCTCTCCAAGAAGATTCACCTTCAAGCCTCAGAAACAAATCTTGAAGAAAGAAACACTTTGTGCCTAGACTAGATCAAGCAGAAATTATTTTTTATTTCATAAAACCCCAACAACAATGCCATAGGATGGTCAGATGTTGTTATTTCTTAATACAAGTCATTAAGTTGCATGCCATGCCTCTGGCAATACTCCCAGTTCAGGGAGGAATGAATGTAATTGACCTGCAAAGCATGTCCTGATATCAATTCAATCATCAGTCCTTGCCTGCCTTCACTGTATTATAAGATACAATGCAAACAAACAACAGATTCTCCCCTTATTTAATTCCTCCTCTGACTGACACTTTGCTTTGTTATACAGGGTTTATTGTGTGTGTGAGGCATGTTTTATTATGAAAGTCCTTTTTAGAAATATTGCTAGAACCTCTTTATTCTGCAGTCTAATACAACCACTATCAAAGTAGTGTCTATGCTATTTCAAGAGGCTATGAGCCTGTAAAAAGGGGAATGGCCAAAGTGGACCACATACTCTCAGTGAATGCAGTACAAAATCATAATCCTTAGCAAATTCCTTTTCTTATAGTATCAAGCATTGGTCTTCAGCAACAACCATATAGTTGAAGACATACTGAATCTGGCCTAAACCTGCAAGTTTCTAAAGTTTCACTTTCAAGCAAACATACGGAAAACTTGACAGAAGAATTTTACATTTCCCCTTCTTTCCCCATCAGAAAAGCAAGGGTTGGTGGGTAGTCTTAGATGAGAACAGTGGCTGTTCCTTAACTTCCTCCTTATGGATAAAAACACTTATGCCAGGAACAGACTCAGAAATCCACTCTCTACTGCCAGAGGGAAGATGGAAAACACTCAGGATTCATCAGTGAAGGAGTAAAAACCTGAAGGTACAAATGCCTCTTCTATTGAAATGAAAATCCTTTCCAAAATCTTCTAAAGAGAGGAAGTTAATGTTCTTCAATATCTTCAATCAAGCATAGTATTTTTCTTCCTACATAGAGTATTCCCAAATTTTCCTACTATTTTAGACAAGTCTTTTTCCTCTGTTGTAATATCTAGGCATCTCTGCCATTCTCTTCTGTTAATTTTGACTTTCATTTTCTATAGAACTGAGCTCCATGTTTCTTCCCAATTCTTATCCTTTTTTGTGGTGTGCCTTTTTAGGCTTTGTTAAGTATATATTGATCATGTAACACATTCACCTTGTTCAAAACTTTAGAAACCTGTGACAATTACACCTCGAGTAAGTTCACCTTGTAGCTGGTGGCTAAAACTAAAATACATTTGTTGTCTCTGTCTCCAGCAAGAACTAACTCAATGACTGTATAGAAAAAAAAAAGGAAACTTCTGTATAATCTTTATCTCTTGTACACTTTTCTTTGAATGTCAAACTCCCCAGATATTTAAGTCAATTCTCTTGAGTCTTATCCTGCCTTTAGAAGTCTGATTAGCTCATTTGGCCTAAGCAACAATTGTCAGACACACCAGTAACTCAGATGTTGTAAATGTTCTTGCAAGCTGCACATTCATAAATAGGTTCTTACCTACTAACATACAGTTCATTATTGGACAGATCAAAATTCTCTGAAATGAATAGAAACCTTTAATCTAGATTTTCTCTCTCAAACCTGCAAGCTGCTTAAGTGCCCTCAGGCACTTAAGCATCCCTGGCAGTTCAGCATGCTCCCTGTGAATTTAAGATGACAAGGATCTGAACAGAAGTGCAGATCTATAATGAAGCTTGATGCGGTAGAAAATTTAAATTAAAAAATAGAAATAGAGGGAGTCCCACATATAACTTCAGGAAAATATTCCCATCTAGACAAGAGAATGGGCTGTCTAAGAAAACAAATTACTGTAAAATTTGATGGAAAATTATTTTAGAGACTGATGGATGAGCTCAAAACTAAATATTGTATGTATGCTAGTAACTACCCTAAGTACAAAAAACTAAACTTTAAACTTAATTTCAAATTTAAATATATTGAAAAGAGTAATTTAAACCCCAAGCAGAAAGTATTCCTTTTACACCAATGTAGAACAGGTAAGAAGGAACAGCACTATTTTTAGTGACAAATATAAGATTTTAAAAGTACACATTAAAAAAATATATCAGTATAATTTTATAAAGTTTAACCACCTAAAAAATAGATGTGTGTTCTTCTCCTAAAGAAGTGTAGAATATTCCTTTTGTGACCAATCTTTTGAGGACTACTTGGATACCAAAACATCAATAACTAATTCTTCACTTCAGTGAAAATCTGGCCTCATCTGCATGCAGAAATTCTCTCACTACAAAACAACAACAACAACAACAACAAACCCAAAAAAACCCCAAAAAACTAAAAACTGCTACTAGAATAAATGTGCAAGAAGGCCACACTGCATGTAACTTATTCCCTGAGAGGAGAGAAATTACAATAGTGTTCCAAGAAAGAGTGCCTTCAAATGCCTCCTCTTTAGGCGTGAAACTCATTCATGGAATCATGAGATTCCATCTCATCTCCCTGTGCTGTCAGATAGCAACAAAACCTCCTCACTTGTTTTGAACAGCACAGCAGAAGAGTAAAGGGATGAACATTGGTTTGACCTATTTTTGCATAAGCCTTTTATCTTATGAATGAAGCTCTCTCCCAGCTTGAAGAACAACTAAAGAATAATGAAAAAGGCAAAAATGCAGAAGAGAGGAAAAAAATGTAATGTGTTCCCTCTAAGGACAAATATAGTCACTGGCTGGGAACTGGTTACATCCAGATCAGATGTAAACAGAAGAAAGGAAAATCATGAAAAAAGACAAAATTAATGTGGAGGTCTACACAACTGTACTGTTTTTTTAATTTTCTCTGATCTTGGGATTACAGATGTCTGATATATCTATGATGCCTTGTGACATGAAGATTCAGATTAATCTTCTGTGTGATACTCTGCTTGCTTAATTAATTCTTGGTAAGCCAGTTAGAGCTGGGCATACAGGTATTCAGGTATTACAAAACCCTGAAAAAGCCTGAAAAAGACAGAACTAGAATTTATTGATTGACTAATCTTTATTGATTAGTCTGTAATTTAGTCCATTTGCTTTAACAATTTCAAAGGAAATTGAATAAAAAATGCTTATGTGCTTTTAAAAGGCCACTCTACACTTACTAAATTCTTTAGAAGTGTCTCGCTATACGAGACATAATATCTCCTCCTTAGTGACCCACTGCAAAGACAGATCCATGACGATAGCAACAGACCTAAACAGGGGCCTTATAAAACATTTAGCTCAAGAGAGGTCAGCAAAAGGAAGGCTGGATGCTGCTTTTTCAAAGAGCAATTTATAAAAATCACATAGATCAAAAAGCCTGTGTGGTGCCAGAAGGGTATTCATTGGCATTGTCTATTGTACAAATTGTACAAATATTTAATTTTAAGAATGATCTATGGATACATTTCCTTTTATTTTGAAAAGATTATTCTGCTGCAGCAGCATTTTCCAGTTCCTGACAATAGCTCCTGTCCTGCTCACAAACACCATTCTGTCAAGTTTATAGCCCCAATCTATCAGAGTACTTCTGCAGGGCTGCAAAGATCCCAAGCTGGGAACTGCCACTTCCACAGCTTTTCCAGCTTTGGCTTAGATATTTGGTGTCAGCTGTAAGAGCAGAAGAGAATACAGTTCATCCTAGTCAGGGATCTACTACAAGGAACCATAGAAATCCTAATTATTGCTTATATAAAAATCAGCTTTTTAATTTTCATACATCACTGTTCCATTGATTTCAGCCAAGCTATTACGGCTCATAGAAACTGAAGATTTTTCTTTTGTTTCTGGCTTTAAAATAAAGAGCTTAAACACCATCTGAAATATCTTTCAGCAGAATTTAATCATCATTTTTTTGTAAAATAATGTTAAATAATGTAGAGCCATCTTAACTAGGGCACTTCAACAGAAAGAAAAAATTAGTAATAAAATAATAATCTGATCCAATTTTAAAAGTTTATACAAATGCATTATGTTGTGCTATAAAATACATAATTTAGATTTCTTTGGATGAGAGTGACACAGTAGAATCAGATCATTCAGAAGGGACCATGAAGTGAACATGCATGGCCTTGCAGTATGTGCAGTTTGTGTTGTGAACACCAGTTCTCACATCTTATTTAGTGTGAACAGGCTCACACTAATAATACCAACAGGGGCTTTTCACACTGAGGTATTTTGTGATCATCACAGGCAAACATGCCCAGGTTGCCTTGCTCCTTCTGATGAACAGAATTACTGCTGTAACCATTCATCTCCTCATCTCTGGATACCTTCTGCAGAGGCCAGTAATCCCTACAAGTCCTTTTCTGAGGACACCTCCTTTCACACTGAATTTCCATGGATGGCCTGTATAGAACCTGCCTCACCACTAACATCCCACAAATGAGCCCTGCAGGCTGACCTCTCTTTTCTCTTGTCCCCTCTCTTCTGTACTGGAAGTGAACAGTACTAACACTTACACTGGGCAAATTAATTTCTTAAGTATTTCCTCAGCATCTGATTGCTGGTTTGGAGAACATCTGGTGTGAAATCAGATGGAAGAGCAACAAGTGACTAAGAAGCACAGAAAATGTAGAGAAATGCTGTATATAGACATTAGAAGCCTTCCTCAAGAATCTGTATGCCTTTAGCTAATAGAATGTGAAATTATTATGCAAAAATGTCCAATGTTTGAAAATCACAAAACATAAAGAGGAATAAGGTGCATTAGAAATTGCACAAGCTACTGGTAACAATTATTATTCTTCTCTCTCTCAACAGTACTGTCATTGCACTTGAAGTGCAATTCTTCAAAGTGTCACTTCCTTTAAAATTATAATTGTCAGAGGAAACCTGTGCACACTGCCTCTTTCACACACAAATATTTATTGAGCCACCATAGATGAAAGATCAGGTGCTGAGCATGATATGAGATAATACTCACAGAAACTGCCTCCAGGATTTGTTTGACAGCATCAGCAGCATCTCTTTCACTGTAGTACCCCTTTTCCACAATCCTACAGAAAAAAAAGCAACACAATTAAGAACCAAGGTGAATAAACATCTTGAAGGTAGATGCTTCTTTTCAAAAATGAGATAGCAAGCAATCAAATTTAAATATGACTAGGACAGTGGAGTGTCCCCAAGAGACTAGAAAATAGCCCTTTTGCAATTTAAGTTACCCTTGATTTCCAATTAAATGAAATACAGGAGGTAAGATATCAACTGGATAAGATGCTCATAATATATGCACACATTTAGTTAGAAGTTTTTGAAACTTTCTGACATGCAAGGAATCTGAATTACTGAAAGACAAAATTATTCAACATTTAGGAACTGTTTTTTCACTTTTATATTTAACTTAAGCCCCTCTTCCCCAATTAGTTAGTTAGTTAGACAGACAGATATATAGTAAGTTATAAAACAAAAGCACAATGCTATGCACACACAGAATTATTCAAGGGAAAAGATTAGTGTAAAACTTTACTAGTTTCACATTATTCCTCAAGTGTGATGGGCTGAACAACTGTCTTTTTTCCCTCAGTAGAAAACTAGGGATGCCATATGCAGAGAAATGCAGGTTTTTTACAACTAAACCTACTTTTTTCTTTTGCAAAAGCTACTTTTCCTTACAGAGTCAGCAGTAGACAAAGATTTGCATAATGATGTACAAGCAGTTAATAAAAGAAGGATCTATCATTAAGATATCCTAATATTCTATTTAAGACACTCAACAGTCTTTTTACTAATGTTTTTAACTGAGCATAGTATTTGTGAACTACAATAATTGTCCCTCAGAGAGTTACCTTAAAGGTCAGAATTTTGATCTGAAGTCTTGATATTTTTAGTATATTAATTTTTCAATGCCCAAGAAAACATAGACAGATGTTGTCTAGGAGCCGAGCCTGTGGTGCCTACAAGACATTCTATAAGCAGACAGGCAGTTTTATAAAACAATATCCTAAAGTCCTCATGAAGCAGAACAGCAAGGAAGCTTTAATGGCTGGGGTCACTGGAAAGGCCTTCTGCCCCAAGATCCATAAAAAGGCTCTGCTGGTGGCAGGAAGGCTATCCTTCTTTCTCCCCATTACTCCTGCTCTGCACTTTTTATCACTTCCTTTCACTGAAATAACAGATTAATGCTGAGTTACCATCAGTGCAGCTCCTCACAGCTTCACAAAACTGACAGGAAAGGGGTGAGTAACTACATGGAAAAACATTACTTTATACTCATTAGAGCATCAAGTGATTAGAAGTAAGAAACAATGCAAAGACAGCACTCCACCAGACACAGAGGCAACACACTGTGGGAAGCCAGGGATATTCCCAATCAGCTGCCATCACTTGACCTTTACACTCATTGTGTTCACAGAGAACTGTGTCTATTCATGTGGCAGCAACAACAGCAAGTAATCCCTCTCAAACAGCTCTTCTATTTCATCATTATTTCTTTGCTGCATAATTGCTTGGGATTATTTCTAGAAGCTTGTTTGGTTTGGGTTCTTTGGGTTTTTTGGCAACGCTTTAGCTGTCCTGCCATATGCACTGCTTTAACACCTTTGCTTTTTTTGTGCCTTCAGCCCTTCTCCTATTTTGGTCATCTGTTTACACCATTAGGGAGAGTTTTACTGGAACTTATCACCATAAGGGGAAAACAAAGCAAATCTTACTCACTGAGACATTATATTAGGCTTTTACCCTGAAGTATAGAAAGAGGTTACAAAAACCTAAAAGTCACGCCATAAAATGCTACATTGTGCTTGAAGGCTAGATTACTCCTTAGCCGTTTCAGGCTGAATTATCCTCTTGTGTTAGATTACATTGTGAGACCTGAGCCCCATTAATGCTCTTGCATTCATTGCTCCAAATACACTGGCTTTGCTTCCTCCTCCTTTTGGATTCAAATGAAGTATTTAGCGTCAGCCAGATGTGCTGGTCTGTAGCATCCACCCTGCCCCACACACTGAGTCCCCCAAGTGCAGGATAACCTTGTGCACCTGACTTCAGCAATGCATGAGGCAGGTTCTAAGGCTTCAATAGTATTTTGAGTACTCTGTTTTTTCCAATATTTCTCAGAATAAGATCACAGGAATATGAAGTAATGCAGTTACAATTCAACTTACATTTCTCCCTCAATCCAAAAAATTCTCTATTTTCAGTGTGGTAGCTCAGTCTTTTTTTTTATCTTTTTGAAACACGTAAACCAGGGAAATGAAAAAAAAACCAAAAAAAAACCGCAAAGGCAGCCTACAGCTTTGTATTTTCCTCCACTCATCAAAATCAAAGAAAACAGGAACTTCCTATAAATGCCCAGTCAATGTTAATTACCTGACCACTGGAAACAAGGGAAAAATCAAAGAGACACTCAAGGCTCACCTCTTGACCTCAAGGCAAGTCCATGCTGACTTAGACAATATATGCTGGTACAGATAGCAGGCTGCTCTCATTATTTATATTAAACACACAGCAGAGAAAACACAAAGACCTTGTAGATGAAGCCTTGTAATTTACACTTTAAAATAAATAAATGTGATGAAGTGTGGGCCCATATTTCTGGAAAGCAATAAGAAATAACTGTAGAAATATTCTGCAATGCACTGGACCCATATGCCAATGCTACAGGTGAATAATATGCACTGGTCAATTACAGATTATGTCATACAGAGTTACCTTTCCAGTTTTCCGTAAGTCTTATTCAGACTTATTGAGAATAGAAACCTTACTGTTAATTAATAATAATCTAGCAAATGAAAAACTAATATTCTGTGACACAATAAATGAAAAAAGACATCCCTTTTTAAAGATGAAAATTTATTTCTAAGGGTACTCTGCTTTAGAACTAAACCCTGGCTATTAGGCAGTAAGGAGGAATAGTGAAAGAAGATTATCCTGTAGTTTAGAGTTATATAGTAAAGCTGGGGGATCACCTGCATATTTATTTTTCGCATCCTCCCTGTGATAGTTTACATAAGACAAATGGTAGGTGTGCCAGCAAGACTCCTACCTGAGACCAATGAGTCTTCTTTAAAAGGGTTTTTCAAATTCAGCCTGCAGATTAACAATTACTCATTGGCTGTTTTCTATAAGGGGAAGGAAACCTGCAGAAATATCTTATTTCACTCTTACTGAAGCAAACCCCAACTATTTACACCTAGTTTATAGGATGATCTTTGACAAAATCATGGGTGAAGGAATATTAAGCTTTTGCTGAGAGGACAGAAATATAGGAACAGCAGCAATAAGGAGCTAATTAAATATTTTCTTTGATATGCAAATGAACAAGCCAGGTAGGCCAAGAGGGTGCTGGATAGAAAAACTGTGAGGAAGACAGCAGGGAACTGCTGGAAACCAGAAAAAGTGCTTGGAAAAACACTTAATTTGGTGCTGCAGGCATTCAGGAAATTTAAGATGCAACTTCAAAATAGAGACATTCTAGACCTAGCAAAAATGCAATGCCTGATCATGTAGGATCCCTTTTTCATGGTTCTGTTCACACATTTATTGAAATACGCTGATCCATTGTTTACACTTTTATATATCAAGACACACATTTAGCAGAATGGCTACTAGATGGACAGCAAGCCAGAGCTCTGCCAAAGCACCACCTGACTCAATCTTCCAAGCACATGTCATCATATTTGAGACAAATCTGCCTCCTTCTAAATAGAGGAGCAGGGAAATAATTCCAGGAGCCCCTACTCACCACCCTCTCCCAGTGCTAGCAGAGAAGATGTCCTTTGGGAGCAGCCTGAGTCCCATGGTGCTGAGACACATCCCTGCCTGCCTGCAGGGCCTGGGCACCCCACAGAAATCTGTGTTATCTTGCTCTTTCAGCTGCTGCTGCCCAGAGGTGGAAGAGTCTTGCCAGGTAATAGGGGTATAACAGATTTAGCAGTGAGAAAACCACCCCAGCATCACACTGCCCAGCAAGCACATGGAAATGGCATAATGTGTTTCTGGGGAGGCACACGTTTCATATTTTGGCAGCTTCCATCATCAAACACATGTGTGTGTTCAAGTGTTTCAGAATTTGCAGTAATCCTTGCCAGATTCAACTGGCCTTTCCAGCATTTCCTTTCCTTGTGAGCACTGGAAGTTTTCTTGCAGTATAAATTCTTTAGTTTTGCAGATGGTTTTCAGTGTAGCCTCAGTACCATGGAATTGCAGCTCTTGCTAATTTTTTTATAATATTTCCATGTTGCATGTCTTCATTAGGGTCTGCAGCTACATAAACTCCTACCATCATTCACCCCATCCCTGCAGCATCCAGTGTAATATGGGAAAACCATGTAATGGATTTTACTCCTTTTGGGGCATTCTTCCTGCTACTGGGCTTTAATTGACTGTATCTGTGTGAAGCCATGGAAAGGAGTGGGCCATCCCAGTAAAGAGAGGGAGGTAGTGGCCACACCTGCTCTGCAGAAATTTTGTTACTGGTAGGGGAAAAAAAGGAAGAGTGCAGTCCGGCTAATCTAAACACATGGGACCTGAAATTCAAGGAGGAAAGAGATGGGGAATCCCAATGGATCATTTTAGAATCTATTTTCAGAGGAGTATTAAAATTATATTGGTATACAATTTTACACTTGGCTAGGACATGTTTCTGGGGATTAATGACAAGCACATCAGGCAAGTGAAAATAATCAGTCTCCTAAAGGAACAAACAAGTGAACATTTCATCAGAGAAGGACAGGACGAGGTTTGGGGTTTGATTTTTCAAAGAGTAACAAAACAGGGGCCAAGCTATTTCCAAGTCCAGCAAGAGAAACAGATCTTTCACAGCTGAACTGGTAGAAAAAGAAATCAAAACCACCCAGGAACCTGCTTTGAGCAAGGAGAAGACTCATCCAATGCCAGAGGATGCTAGACTGGGCTAGTCACTGGCAGCACACACCTCATTGTGCAAGGCTGACCATGCTTTAAACACCCAGTCAGCATGGGAATTTAAGGCACTGTCAGCCTTAAATTCCTGCTGTTATAGAGACAGCTCTCAGCTAAGAGTGAGGAAGAGTGAACACCCTTCCCCCCTCCACAGAACCACTCCAGGCCTCTCACTGTGGAAATGCCAGAAACTTCCAGCTGAGACCACTGTCCCTGAGACCAAAGCTTCTTTCTCTTTTATTTTTCATCAGTATTAGAATTGGTATTGGTACAATCAATATTCCTGCATTTTTAAACTCAACATGTACTCATGACTCCTGCTAATCAAGAAAATTTGAAATCTTACTATTTAAAAAACTTACTTTTTCCTCCCCCATGCTCTACATGAACTAGTTCTCCTATTCTTAGCTTTTCTTCTCTGCTTCCCTCCCACGTGGTCCACCTCACCCATCCTCCAGTCTTGCCTAAAATGTGAGCAGGTAAAGTCTGTTGCTTTCCTGCTTTAACTTATATTAGCAAATGCACTTAGTTTTATGCTAATAATCTAAACAGTTACTCTAAAATTTGCAATATTTAGCAATTATTTAATGTTGCGGCTATAAATACTATTTCTCCACAATGTGGAGTTGGTAGCATTTGAGCTGAATTTAGAAACATATCATGTGGCTTGCAAAAGTCCTGCTAAACTTGGCCTTCTAAGACAGTAAAAATTATTATACTTTACCAGTTCCCAACATTGTTTTGCTTTCTTTAAGCACTCTCTGTATTTGCCTTGTAGACCATCTTTTATAACTATTATTAAAAAAAAAAAGCCATCACTCTTTCTAGAGTAATTTTCATTCTGCCTCTATCTGGCTTTTACCCAAAATCCTTGCACCACATCTTAGCTGTGTCATGCTACTTCATCTACAGTCTCAGGCAAGACGCTGCCTGAGATACATACAAGTTCTATTCCAATGCCAGTATGTCCTAACCATTTTAAAAATTGTTTGGTTCTATATAATAAATGTTAATTTATCTAAAATGCTTTGGTTGTCATGGAGATTTTTTCTGCAACCACTCAATTCTTATGCAAATTATTGTACTCAATTAAAATGAAATTAGAAGATTTCTACAAGATAAAGTGAGACTAAAAACTAGAAGAAACAGGAAAAGAAAATGACATCACTCTATTCAATAGCAAAATGGTTTCCACAAGGGACATTTTCTCAATGAATGATTCACAGATCTATTAGTTCTTGTCTGTATTGAGGTGATTGCAATTCGTAGTTGCATTTGTTTAGTTAAAAAAAAAGGTTTCCCGCATAAATATGCATGCATTTTCCATACTACAAAGCTGATGAATAATAAATGTTTTTAAAAGTAGCTCTGCAGAATCTCCCTTATTCTACAACCATGTTCATATTCCAGAGCAGACTAATGCTACTGTGTCTAATGTCTCAAACTGCCTGTTTGTCATCTGAAAAAAGATAATGGGAAATACTGACCTGGGTTGGAATCTGATTCCCTGAGAAACAAACTAGAAGTTTTTCTTCAATACTGTGTTTATAAATGAAATTCAGCACTGCAGTCCTTCAGGAAAACTGTTTTCCCTCCATTGTTATTAAGCAAGACTCACTCTCTGATAGATGAGGCATGCGGGAGAATTTAGAGAAAGATTACATATTTCTCATAGCTCATATTAGGATTTTTTTCCTAGTCTAGTCTTTTCTAGTCTTTCCAGTCTTTGCTTCTAGAAGTTTGCTTCTGAAGCCACAGTGCTGATGAACCGGCTGTAAACTTCCCTCAAAAGTTCCTGTGTAAGGGGCTGTGTGAGGCAATGCAAAGGGAGTTACTGAATCGTGTCACAACTCCTGCCTGCAGAGAGGGGGTGAAGAGGGGAATCCCTGAAAGCTTGTAAAAGAGGCAGAGGCCCGGGGAGGGGAAAAAAGCAGCACTGAAGGCACCAATGAAGCTGCCTGACAACAACTGCTGAGGCTTTAATCGGGTTTCTCTGAGTAGCTAAGGGCCCCAGCATATGGGAAAGATGTGGACACGTAAAGGACTTTCAATAGACAGTAACTGAAACATAGAAAACATAATGGGGGACAAAAGATTGCAGGGGCAAAGAAAATAGAGTCTTTCACAATACTCTGCTGCATGAGAGCTTTCTATAAAGTTTGCTTTAAAGAATAAAGTAATCACATTCTTTCTAGCTACTGGGGACAACTTACAAAGGGCTTTCCCAATTTCCAGAGTGACAGAAAATTAGGCACTGACCACCAAAAAAAAAAAGGTGTAAAGGCATTACTACAACTCTGTATGAAGAACAAAATACCAAATTACATTGGAAGGACTACAAATGAGCATTAATGCACATGTCTTTATTCTGAAATTACTTGGTTTTTTCATTACTGAAGATAAATTCAAGAGAGACTAAATGAGCTACTAGGACATCAAAGAGCACTTTTATCAGAGTTCTGTTTCTTGACTCCAGCTTCAGAGAACAAGCATAGTTGGTGTAGTCAAGTCACAACCTCTTTCTGTTTTTGCCAGTCCTGACTGGGGGATCTGTAACATGGTCCCATGAAGCAGGGAGTCCAAAGGACTTCTCCGACCCCTGTTCAGAAGACAGACAGACTGCCATGACATAATGAGGCCAGGGCACTGAAGCAAACAGAAGGTGCTATTCTGACACTAGCTCATAAAAGACTCCCACTTTAGTGACTGATTAATTCCTCGAATATTTTTGACATCCCTTAGCAATTTTAATTTCCAAAAGCACAAACAAAAAGGTGCTCCTAACGCCTGGGAAAGCTTTGCTATATTTTCTCCATAAGAAGCAATCATTCCCACACCTCTTAAAAAGGCAAGTTATTTAGAAAAATAATACTTAGTTAATATTAATTAAATATTAACAATTAATATTAATTAAATATTAACAATTAATAAATATTAACAATACAATTAATGTATATTATATAAAAGAAGAGAATATGAGTTTGTACCTAGAGTTCACAGGAGATTACATGAAACTTGAAAGGGAAGTGAGTCAAGAGACTGTCAGCTGCAAGTGCTATTTTTAGACATTGTTCAGTGTGCTTTATAATAACATGAAAGAAGAAACAGAAAAGCCTATGGTCAAGATGCCAAAGTAAAAACAAGAATGTATGGATTGACATTTTTAAATGAAGTGGTAAAAGCAAAAATTATTCTTAGCAATCTGCAGGTATTCTGACTAAAAAGAAGTTAGAGTTGATTTTTTTTGCTGACATTCATATTTGAAAAAGAGATATATACTGGTGATTCAGCTGGAAGACAATAGATAGGAATAAAATTTGATTGCAAAAAAACCCAACTTGAACAAAAGGTAGTCCATAGAAGACAAGATATCAGACTGTGCTTTTGGGCTTATCGTTGCTGGAATACTCAGAGCCTTATCAGAAGATTGTCCCTTGGGGCTCTGTTAAAACACTGCCAGTTTAAATGCACTTCAACCATGCCTGTCTGTTTTAGACATGCAGGAATGAGAGAGGAGAGGCAAGCAAATGTGAGAAGTATGTCCCAGCACTAGGCTGGAGATGCAGCACCTGTAAAGAACTTTAATATCGATTAATTTGGACCTACTACATTTTTCTCTCTGTCCTGGTAAATTCCTCCATTGGTCTGCCATTCTCTTTGTCATTCTTTGCCACAAGCTCTTTTTCACTCCTTACTTGCTGGGTTGGCAAAAAACATCATGTACATTGTCAATAAATATTCTATTCACACAAACATCTCCAGTTTTGAGTTTGTATTTGGAGTGGTACATAGGGTATGACCCACAATGTGATTTATGAAGTCTGAGAAACAGTTTTCTTTTTAAAAATACAGCCCAAATCGATCTGATTTGAACTGTATTAACTCAGGTGTCAAACTGATACATTCACTTGAATTTATCTCCCTTTAGGTAACACAACTGAAAAATTGTCATAATGACAGTTCATTTTAGCAATAATGTGGATGATTTGACAGTACTATTAAATATGGTGAAGGAAATGAAATAATTTCATTATCCAGAACTTTTAGTTAGAATGGCACGAAACCAACAATGCTAACAGGATTCTAGAAGACCAATTGGATCTTGGGTATTTATAAAATCATCCTCGTGGTAAGAGAGATGTTTGCATGGAAGAACTTACTCTTCTGCAGCTCAAATACTATTCAGAAGAAGAATGGACATCTGGGACGGGAGAAAACTGGAGCAATAAAACAGTTGATATAAAAAGTAGCAGTATATTACAAGATTTAGCAGTAACAGTGATGAAGATGTTTGCAGCCAGGAGAGCAGCACTGCTTGTGTAACAGGCCCAGCTGTGTCATTTACTGATAGCTGATTAGAAAGAGGGATAAGAGTAACTCCTCCAGAGCACAAAACTGCTTTGCTGTCTGTGTATGGGCCGTGGTTTACAAATAAGGCACATAAGGTATTCCACACCCTGGAGGTGGTGCCAGGCCACACTGGGGTCCTGCTTGTCCACACATGGTCTCACCTTGAGGACAACCATGGGGTGGATCTCAAACCTAGTCACAGCTGTCCCTCCACATCTGACACAGCTCCTCTGCTCAGGAGGAGATTTCCAGGTCATTCATTATCTTTCTCCTGCGATGGGACTCATACAAGCACAGAAAAAGGCGTGCACAAGTTCTCTCTGTCAGTCAGGACATTTCCTTCATGAATGATAAAAAGAGGTAAGGACTGAAAACATTATGCATGAGAGGGGAGTGTGCCCTAAGGCAGAAAGCTAAATTTATCCTTTCTAAAATTCAGAGGGCAGCCATTGTTCAGAACAATGCAAGTTTTAATCCTTTAGCCCAGTTTAGAAAGGGGAAACAGCTAGTGTTAACTGGAGTCACTAGTGCAAAACATCTTGGCTGCATATTTCTGCTTAATTATTTTTAGTTTAAGGTTGAAGAGTGAAGTAATACTCCTAGCTTAAGAGCTGAAAATAATTTAATATGGTTTCTTGTTTCATTGCTTGTTGGGTCTTTTTCCAAATCACAGAGTTCTGTATTGACAAAGTTTCCAGTTCTGTTGTACATGGGGCAAAGGAGGATGCAGATCTCCACAATATTGCTGCTTATCGATAGCATCACAAGGGGGCTCTGCAATTCTACTGAGTGACTTTGTTTCTAGTCAGAACACCAGACAACTGGTCCTAGCTGTCCAAACTATTGGGTCAAGCATCCAATCTTTTTGAAAAGATCAATCTGACAGTTTAAATCCCACAGTCACTACTGAGTAGAGTTTACAGAATGTTTAAACTGTCAGTATATTAAATCCTGGTTTAATCAAATAATGTGGTTCCCCATCCTGGATCCCATGAAATCTTTTCAGTTCTCCTACCACACAGATGGTTGCTGCTCAGGAACCAAGAGCTTCACTGGGTTTTTTGTGTTTTGCCTTTGCAAGATCTCATGAAAGACTCCTGTAGAGTATCCAGCCCTCCTGAGAATGACCTAATCTGAAACCCATGTGGATATATAAAGGGCTACATGAAAGGTAAGGCACTTTGACCAGGGTTGTCTCCAGCTCAGGACTGGGGTCTCACTGGTACTTTAACTTGCAGCATATCTCCCCTCATTCCTTTGCCTCAGTATTGAGAGAGTAATCACCCTTCTTCTATTGAACTTAGGATGTCACAGGAGCAGTTGCTTTTGTTGTTGTTGTTCAGAAATAGCTCTTGTCAAGGTTGAAGGTATGACCATGGCATAAAAAAAAGTATGTTTTTGTTTTTTCAAGTGGAAGATACTTTCATACTGAATATTTGATGTGTATTTTTGTAATATTCCTCTATGATACTAAATTTTAATTACAGAACAAGGAATATCAAACAACCTGTCCTTACGTGAGTTTGAAATCACTAACACCAGTCAGTTAATTCATTTACTCAAGTTGGGATAAAATGTTTTCCTTATCATCTCTTGCTCTAAAAAACCCAAATCCCTACCAATAAAACATCATCCCAGCACTATTACAGAATCATCTCACTTTATGCATATGCACTTCAGAAGCATGAGCAGACTCATGAGCAAAAACTCCAAAACTCAACAGCTGTCTTGAAGAACCCTTGTAGCAAAACCAGATGTTTGATAAACGCAGTAAATACCAAAGAGAATTTCTTTCCTGTTAGTCTGCTTACAAAATTTTTATTTGACATAACACTATCCTCCTGGCAGGCTGATTGCCACCTAATCTGTTTTATGATGATCTCTCAAGGAGATTTTGACAATTTTTCCCATCTTTTGTCTGCTCTAACACACTTGATGCTATGTGCCTGCTGAGCACTTTTCTTCAACATTTACTGGCTAATTTCTCCATTTTCAACTGATTTTTTTCCCCCAAAAGTTTCACGGTAATTACATTTCCAAAGGCACTTTCAGGATATTTGCTGCAGATATTTATTCATGTGAATTACTCATATGCTGGTAAAATAACTCCAATAATTACTAACGCAGGGTTTACATATAGAGGAGAAATTTGAACTCTAACATCCTTGGGGAAGGAAGGTACTGGAAGAGGTATGTACAGGTAACTTACCTGTCAAATAGTTCTCCACCAGTGACAAGTTCCAGAACAAGACTTATTTCTGTAGGGGTCTCAAATATCTCCTTCAGTTTTATCTGGTAAAAGAATACAGAAAGTATTTCTTTTGCTTATTTGTCTTCTTGCAAAGCACTTCGGAAGGTCAACAGTAGAACACAGAACACAGCTGGGAGAGTTACTGTGTCCTCTCCCAACTTTTTTTGCTACATTTTTCCTTTTTTTTTACTCTTTTGGTTATTCTCATACCTCTGTGACTTCTGTGAAATACAGGAGTTTAAGCGGCCATCTGCCAATCCCTCAGAGAAACCAAAAAGTAAGACCTTTTGGTTTTTAAGTCTCCCAGGACTGAAAACACCAATTTCTACTTTCATTTGCAGAAGGTTTTTCACATAGTTTCTCACTCAGCTCTGTAAGAACATCATTGTTTTATCTTAAAATGGAAATATAACTTAACAGATGTTCATAAAAAAGCTGCTAGCGTGCCCACTAAGAGAACCTAGACCTTTAATCCAGGTCTGTGCAGGTCTTCCTGTACAGGTCTCCCTGTACAGCCACAACAGTCTTTCATAAACAGAAGGAGTATTAAGAAAAAGAAGGAAACAAATGTGGAGTGGAGTAACTTGGCTAAACTTACAATGTTGGGATGTGAAAGGCGAAGGAGAACTCCAATTTCAGTGCGGACAATTTTCTTGTCTACCTGGTTAAAAGTGGGGAGGGAAAAAGGGAAAAAATTATTTCTATGTTCAGCATAGAAACTTCTGGATGAATCACAGGATGCTATGTATGAATAGCACTTCCAGATCTCCCAGAAGAGTAAGGTAATGTGAGACACACGAGTCAAGCACACTGGAAAGAGAAATTTTCCATTAGCACAAGATGGATACTATAACAGGGAAATGTTCACACCCAGCAATACTATTACAAATATACATGTGAGTCACAAAGAAGTACAATATAGGAAAGATATCTGAAAAAGGTGAGAAAATTCCTGGTTTTACTCAAGTTCTGACCTTGTCTATTGCTACTTATGTTTGTTGAGTTTATGCAACTTTCTTTTGACACACTGTCCAGCAGCTGTGCTGGAAAAGGTTTCTGCATGAAGGATGTGCTCATCAAAGCAGTGTAACTTACTGCTTAGAGCAAAAAAGTGGTGCAAATACCTCCAAAAACCTCCAGCCACAGAGTATAAGGTTTAACCTCAATTTTCTTCAACTATGTCTGACAGAATGATCTATTAATTCAAATTACTGTTTAAACCTCTGAGAAGATTACCCCTTCCCTTTTCAAACTGCAGTCTTCAACAATCACAGCTTATGTTCTTGGGGGTCATCAGTCATTTCTCACAAGAAGTGTGGAGCTAGGGAGTATTTTGTTCAGGAAAGAAAACTGCAGCTTTCCTGTAACTAGAATGCTTAAGCAAGCAAGAATGGAAAATGTTTGTAAGCAAATTATGAATGCTTTTATGTTTCTAAGGCAATTAATACACTTATGAGGAAACTACCTGATTTGCAAATATTCTCCCAAACCCCAGAGAAGTCCTACATTGATGACTCGGGGTTCTGAAATGAATAAGAGTCAGCAAGTCACTGTGGTTCAAAGTTGATGACATACATGATGTCAAGCAGAACATTTTGAGAGGGACTTGTGCTGGTTTTTTTGTTTGTTTGTTTGTTTTTTCATGGAAGCTTTTTATCAAAGTCAAGTTTTGGTTTTGGCTTTTTACATCAGATGGGAAATGAATGGCAGCCATAATATGTAAACCTTTAAAGGGGACATAAAATTGCCTTCCAATTCTTAGTGAAGAAGAAACATCTGAAGACACATTTTATCACCTGAAAGGAGAGAGCTACTCCTCAGTAATTTATTTTTTTCTAACATCAACAAAATCCAAGTATCCATTACCTTCAGAACTACTGGATAGGCAGAATTTGATTCTCCGTTTGTGCCAATCAGGGACAATTCCAGCTTAGTAATGCCACAGTGGTGTAAATGAGTAGAGAACTACAGTCTCTTCTAGTGCCTCTGCCAGGAAGCAAAATGAAGCAAGAAAAAACAACTTCGGACAAATTCAGTGCATGTAAGAAGGAAAAGAAATCAAACATTGAAGAGGAATGAAACATTCCATTACCTGAGTTGAAGGTAAATAATATGGCCAATAACAAAATCTTCAAGGACAAACACTTGCTCTGGGGTCAAACTCAGGACCCTTTAAGCTTGTGAACAATGCATGCTTTATAAATGTTTTTGCTTTCTACTCCAAATGCAATTAACAAATTTCTTTTCCTGCTACATAAACACTGAGCAACAGGTTTGAAGATATGCTCCTGTGAACTTTTCCTAAAATGCTGCAAGCACCAGCCTGAGGTCTTGCTCAGTTTTAACATCTCCTTGGCATCACTTTGGGTTACTTCAGTGAGTGCAAACATGCAGCAAAGGCCTCCAAAGGTCACTGTTGGGCAACAAAGGGCTTTTAATGATTCACACAGTGATACATACTGTGACTGTTCCCACATGCTTTGCACCTCAGAAAAATTAATGTACAATTGTGCATGGACAGTGATATTCCCAGCAGAGCAGTTTAGACTTAAAAATTTATCTTATCCAAAAGCACTGCTACAGACTGAACAACCCACAGTTTGCTTCCTGCAGTTTTGAAAATGTTTGGGCACCAAGCATACCTGGGAGCAAGCACTGAAAAGGTTGCCCAAAATCTAAAGAGGACTTCTTTTGGCACTAAGTAGTTGCAAGTGAGAAAGTACAGAGGCCTCCTCTCACCTTGCCTCTCACTTAATTAAGTCAAAACATGGCCTAAGACTCAGTTTTAGGTCTTTTGGTTTCATAGACATTTACTCTCAAACTGTAGGTGAGTTCCTCTGTGATCAAGTTTGTGACCTGACACACAACAGTAGACTTTCACACTTTCTCAGATGATGGCATGAGAAAAAGGTACCTCAAAATTCAGGATGATGAGATTCAATG
Organism: Molothrus ater; assembly: GCF_012460135.2. NCBI lineage: Eukaryota > Metazoa > Chordata > Aves > Passeriformes > Icteridae > Molothrus > Molothrus ater. The sequence continues at coordinate 4,058,636 of NW_023416471.2, read as the reverse complement.
GCAAATATGCTGCAGAGAAACACTTAGGAGTGTTACATATTTATATGTAATGGCTATTGGGATAGATTTTACTAGAGAAATGGGCATGTATAGGTGATATGAAATGTTTCAGAGTGAAAACAGGGACAAATTTAGTCATGACATTTCATTACAGACAGGCTATTTTATCACTTTTATCTTCTTACCTTCTCCTACGCTAAGAACAGACAGAGTTATGTCAACACTTACCTTGTTCAGCTCCTACCAAAAAAAAAAGGTACCTACTTATATCAGGGCTAAACCTGGCTTATTTTTAGTTTGGGCAGGAATATCAGCAATTCAACTATTTATATTGAATTTTCCTATCATCATCCTATCAAATAATTTCCTGACAGAAATTATTTGCTAGGATGAGAGTCAGGCATCTCACTCTAGATTATATGTTGCTATAGTAACAATTTTTAAAACTCGGATAATTTAATCAAAATATGCCATTACCACAAATGTTTGGGCAAATTAAGTATGTTGGGCTAGATCAAATACAGCAGTCTGATTTGTGTGTATGTAATAACTGATCAAAATGAGGTTGCAAAATTCTTTATTTTGTCTTCTCTTCTTTGGATGCAATTTAAATAGGCAGTTCAGTGCTTGAAAACTATCTGAGCTTTCCTTAAATTAGCATTACTCACAGGAGCATCAGTGAGATATGTGTCAGTATATTACAGTCAAGAATAATGGCATCAGCAGAACTGGTCCATTTGTGAAGTGAAAAAACAATCAAATGTTAACTTTCAGGGGTTTCACAGTTCCACTAGCTAAGAAATTTTCCTTCTATCCTTTATTCTTTGCTTTTAACCAATGCTAAATGGCTAGAGTACACTTTTAGTCAAATATTTCATCAGTGTAATTTGATTTCTACTTTAAAGATTACTTTGTGTGAAAAATGTTACTTCTGTAATGCCAGGTTGTGTAAATGCCTGGTCAGGTGATTTTAACACTGGTGCAATTTTACTAAGCTTTATTTTCTGTATTTGCAAACTTTAAATTGCAAGTAGTCAAAGGGCATTTGCCATGATAGGCCCGCAGAGCAACAACCTGCTGTGGAACACCCATGTCAATTAGAGAATTCATTTGACAGGTAAACCAAACCAGTTATTTATCTTCCCCTCACTGCTGACCCTGAGCTTGAAGATTTCGCTGTCATAGGCCAACCTTAACAAAGTTGTTAGATGACCTGTGATTATTAAAACCCACAGCATCTATGTGTTTCCTCAGCTTACTGTGGAGGCACATGGAATGCTGAAAGGCAGCAAATCTGCAAGGACTGCTTGTAGGTGCTGTACAGCCACTGCCTGGTGATGTGGCTTCCAGTGCTCCTCAGTAAACTCTAGCAAGCAAACCAGGAGCTGTAACTGCAGCCCAGATAAGCAAATGCATGCTGGCTTTAATCTAACTAGATAAAGTACCTGCAACAGCAAAGATCTAAAAGCGTGAACTCGGGAGCAAGAGGCAATCTTGCTGCTCCCTTAATTTATAACAAAGCATTTACATTAAAAGGGAGATCATTCCTGGACTACTCCTAGTATTTGTCCCTCCAGTTATTTCACTTCAGTAGAATTAGGTATTTATGTCTTTCATAGATAGATATGTGTCTGCAATTACCCTGTCTTTGAAATTTCATACTGATCATGCAAAAAAGGAGCATTAGATTTGTATTCAGGGTACTTCTTACTTTTGAATTTCAGATTATTTTGACAAGAGATAGGAATGGAAAATTACTTAATGAAAGCTGAGATTCTTCCATGTTTCCATGCCCAAAGATGGTGAGATGGAGTAATGCTAAAAACCACTGAGATGTGAAAGTCTTGTTTCTGTGTGAATTAAATGAAACAATATAAAATTAACCACCACTTTACACAGATTAATCCAGCTGCATCTTTGCAGTATAGTACCACCCTAAAAACAGGCGGCCAATGGATGTTCTTTGTACCCTCAAACTTAGTAGTGAGCAAGAAGAAGAGCCCATTCCTCATCCTGCAAGCTCAGTTTCTGCTGTTCTCCTTCCCCTGGGCACTGTAGAGCCAAAGGGGCACATTTGCCCAGGTGTGACCCCCGTGCAGTGAAAACACTGTGCCCAGGCAATGGCTGTGAAGAAATCAATGCAAAAATCTCTTGAGGAGCTTCACAGCACTGCCCGTCTCAGGGAGTCTGTTCACACCAGCTCTGCACAGCTCCTTAATTAATATCCCACTTCTTGACTCACATGAACACCTCTAATATGAGCAATTAATTCTCCATTGAACCAGCAGGTCAGGCACTGACTATGTGCTTCTTACACTTACGGGGGATCGCAGTGCAAAGCATTATTAGCTTGACACTTGTCCTAGGGTGACGTTATGATGCTTGTATCCCCATTCATGTGTTCTGTTTATGCTGGATACTATGTTCTGTGCCTTCAAGACTGGCTCTGAAGAGGGAAAGTTTTGTCTGGGTTTTCTTATCAGCCTGGTGGGACACAGAGACAGGGCAGTACATTGTGCTGCTTTTGCTGTTTTCCTTTGCTTTTTGCTTTGCTGTCGCTCTTGCTTCTGCTTTGCTTCTGCTTGCTCTTGCTTCTGCTCATTCGCTAGTTTAGCTAAACTGTCCAAATTTCTTCCTGGACTGTTTCTCCTTTCCTTTTTTTGAACCAACTTGAACCTTATGTAGGGTAAAAATAAAGATGAACCTGCTCCGGACTGGGACCTGGGAACCCTGAGAGTTTGCAGCTTGTGGCTGCAGCAGCTGCCCCAGCGCCGGAGGGACTGATAACAGAGCGACCAGCCACCGGGGAGACTTTCTGAATTTGTCATCTCTTCAGAGCAGCGAATCAGTTTTGTCATCCGGTATTGTTCATTTTGTGTGCCGGGGAGTGCTTTGCCTGTTAAATAAACAGGTTCTTTCCACTTCTCTCCGAGGAAATCCTTCCCGAACCAGTTGGGGGGAGGGGCCGTGTGGCTTTGATTTCTGGAGGGGCCCCTTTTGGAGGTTTCCTCCCAAATCTGCCCTAAACCAGGACACTATTAAAAGTGCTTCCAAGAAAAAGGTTTTATTTGCTCATACAGTAACTGCTCTGAAGCCTAAACCTTTCTTTATTTTATGGCATCAATTCCTAATTACCATTTATAATTTTGCATTTATTTTTCTCCCTGTCCTTTTCACAGGGAGAATGTATCTTCATGGGGGCACTGGCATCAGCGTCAAACCATGACACACAGTTAAGCTGAAATATTAAAACCTGTACAGACATAGACTACATACAAGCAGAGCTGTCACTCCCGATAGTCTAAAAGGTCTGCTCCCAATTGTCACAACTAAACACAGGAGTGATGGGTTACCCAGGCTGTCTTGAGAGATTTGAAGAAAAAAAAGAAATAGGCTTGAATTTAAATAAATGTTCACAAGAAGAAGGTTCAAAGAAAATATTTTCTATGAAGTTTAAGGTTTTGCTTTTCAATTTCAGAACGTCCTGAATGACAGGAATTCCAGTTTCTGCCCAGTTTATACATAGAGTACCTTCTCACAAAATTTTTCAGTCAAGATTCAAGTATAAAACACTTTAAAGAAGACTTCTGAATGTGTTTTTACATCTTCATAAAGATGGATTGAATTGAAATAATCTGATCTGATCTATGTATCAAGATGAGATAGAGGTCAGTCTTCAGCCTAAGTGATAAAGACATGGAGGTTTCAAAAAGTGATATGACAGAAAGACAGAAAACTAGGGACTTATATGAGACTCAGCCCACTTCCCTGAATTACTCTGATGGAATTCAGTAATCAGCATGGCAGGGGACAGTAGGTAAAAGCAGAATTTTAAAAAGCTGACCCTTCTGAATGAAGGGATAGATCATTGTTCCAACTAGGACATTTATTTAACAGCTGCTTTAGATGATTTGTTCATTGAATGACAATAACAGTTTCTCAAGTAAAGAATTCCTCCTATGTTTTAGTAGCTGCTCTTGTTGGAACATTGCTTGACCTTCTCAGTAAGGTCTGCAGCTCTCTCTTGTGCAGCAACAACCTTTGGACTCCTAACAAACTAATATTATCTTAAAAAACCAAACAATTTGAAATAATCTTTTTGCATTTTAAACTGGCCAGATTATACTGGCTCTGTCTGCACTCAAGCTTAACGTGGGCGTCATAGAGAGCACAAAAAACAACTCCATAAAGCACAACAGCAACTGCACAGCCCTGTGGTATCTTCCCTAAGCTCAGCTCAGAGTTTTCACTGTGCAGGTGTGCTGGTTTGGCTGGGATAGAGTTTATTTTCTTCACAGTGCCTAGCATAGGGTTGGACTTTCATTGGTGCTAGAAATAGTGTGGATAATTCATGGATGCTTTTATTATTGCTAAGCAGGGCTTGCACTGAGCCAAGGCCTTTTCTGCTTCTCATTCCAGCACATCACAGATAAGGTTGGAGGTGCACAAGGAATTGGGAGGAGACAGAGCCAGGGCGGGTGACTCCAGAAGATCAAAGGGATACTCCAGACCATGTAGCATCATGCTCAGGACATGAAGATGGGGGACAAGAAGGAAAGGGGTTGGGGGATCATTCAGAGTCTTCCCAAGTCACTGTTCTGGGTGATAGAGCCTTGTTTTCCTAGAGATGGCTTACCAAGCAACACAGTGAATGAATTCCTTACTTTGCTTTGCTTATGTGCACAGCTTTTTCTTTGCCTATTAAGCTGTCTGCATCTCAACCCATGAGTCTTCTCACTTTTACCCTTCTGACTTTCTCCCCATCCTGCTGGGGATGAGCAAGTGAGCAGCTCCATGGGGCTTAGGAGCCAGCTGGGGTTAAACAACAACCATGGGTTATTGAGGATCTTTATTTTTACCCTACATAAGTAATTTTGTATTATTAATGAAGGAAAAAAAACCAAGAAAACTATTCACTACTAGAGCAACTATTTTCTGCACATATCTCCATGCTTTCAATTTGCAACTGCAGTCCTTCAAGTGATGAATATTCCTCAGACTGAACATTATTCCCTGCATGGGAATAATGCTGGTTACATCAATGCGCCTGTATTTTTCCTGTCAGTGATTAAATGTCTGGTAGCTGTTGCCTGCAAATACCTGGGTTTGTAGAAGCTGAAAGAGACTGATCTATCTTCATGGGATACGACTGTTAATCTGTTAAGAGTAAATTGTTCCATCAAAGAAGCAACTCTACTGTTTCTGAAGAAAAGCACAGTACATTTGCAGGGAAACCATCAGATGGATACAGAAAATTCATGGGGTTGTATAAACTTATGGCTGTAAGAACAGTAAATAATCCCTGGCAAAACAGATTAACAGACCCTGCATCTTGAAATACATGGTTTCAGTAGTAAAGGTGACCAGATGCAGGTAACATTCCCCAAAGACACAGGATCCACAGTGAACAGATTCTGTTACTCACCCACATTAACTTGGTGGCATCACCACAGAGTGAATGGATGAGTTCAGAACCACTTACAGTTTGTACAACACTGGTCATTTGCAACAACATATTTTATGTTGTATATTTATTTATGTTTATATTTATTTATGAGAGTACAAAACAAGTTATATGTTCATTAGAATAAGCCTCATTATAGGCTATGGTCTAACTATATGACTAATTTGGTTGCTATCTCTTTCCCTGTCTCATTAACACACAGATTTCTGCAAATATGTTAGATAATTGTTGAGCAGTTTATGCAAACAAATTTAGGCCTATTAGGTATTCATGAATTGCTCACTTCAGCGATTCACTATTTATAGTGTGTTACTGCCATTGTTACTGTTCCCAAAGCTGGGTGGGGGAGGACACTTTTAAGATGCAAGAACAATGTGTAAAATCAAAGGTAACTTCTTTTGTTTTTGCCAAAATAGATGCATTTATGGCTCTATTTATAAATCTGTACTTGCCATCTTCTTGTATATTCTTGCTTTTCAGCTATGACTGTTACAAATCCAAAAATTTCCTTTCTTCTCCCTTGAAAATTTATTATTCCAGCTTTTATCCTGGGTAATGCATCCAGTATTAAACATCTTGGCTTCTCATTCACACCATTCCTCTGAATAAACAAAGTGCCACATAAAAATTAGAAATGGAGAGCTACTTGGTGATAGGATGTTTCCTATCATTGATGTTTTATCTTAAAAACACTCCAAATTCTCAGGAGCCCTCAGCTGCATGATAAAGATCTGGAATAAGTTATATCCGCTTATATCATTAGCCAAATGCAATGCTTGCTGCTAGTTAAGAAATTTCACATGAATAATAAGCTGGTCCTTATTACCCTTATTATCCATCCTTTTCTCAATTCAACTTGTATGAGTCCACTGCTACCCAATGAAGGTCTGGTGCATCAAGGCTACCATTAATATCATAATCTCAATCACAGATATCAAATAATTCCATGTAATCAATGAAGCAGTTTTGTCTGGGCTGGAGTTAATTTTCTTCACAGTAACCTTTAAGGGGCTACATGCTGCACCACTCCATTTATGAGCAGTTTCACAGATGGCAGGTAGGGAAGGCTTGGTTGGTGGCACTGAAGCTCAAATGAGGTTGATTTATATTCAAAATATTTCAGGTGGGATAAAAACATGACAATGTCAGGTGCAACTTACGTTGTACACTTTTCCTCTTCTGAACCATCCTGGATCGTTCAGCCTGCTGGTCAAATGGCCCCTGCACTAGGAGACTTGTAATATCTGGATTCCAGTCCATTTTTCAGGCAGGTCAGCCCCAAACACTGATAACAAGGAGTCCTTGAGCAATTTCTGTGTTGCTTGATAGTATTCAGAACCTGCAATTCTATGCTTACAGGACCCATACACATGGACCCCAAAAGTGCTTCAGATTTATAGGTTTTATACCTTATAATCTGAATAACTAAATAAAACAGTGGAGGCTCAAAGGAAAACAGGAAAGGACTCTCATGCTGAAGATTTTCAGGGACTGAAAATGAAACATATTTTATGTAATTGGAAGATGATACAGAGAAGCACGTAGAAATGGTGAGATGGTTAAGAAAGACAGGCAGACGTGAAAGCAAGCCTTTGTAACTAATTTAGAGACCTTGCTTCTTAGATTAAGAACTGTGAGCTGAGATTCTCTTGTTAACACTATGTGTCAACAAATAACACTGTAATTTACAGGACTGCTTTTGTTCCTGCATCTCCCCAGTCCCAATGGAGGATGTCTCAGCTCCATTAATGGCAGCATGTTAACTTGCCTCCTCTGCCAAGAACTATGAGTTGTGCTGGGAAAAAAGGACAAGTGACTGAGCAGGCTGGGAGCAGAAGGAATATGCAGTGACTTCCCTCCCCAACAGGTCACCTCAACCCATGAATTCAATGCACAAAGAGCCACAGGGTGTCTTTCATATTTGATCCTGCACTCCCTGATGCTTCATACAATTTAAGAGTAAATGGAGGAGATGCTGAAAGGGGACAATTTTAAGCTATGTAAATCTGAACCAGAACAGATTTTGAATTTCAGGAGACTTTATGTCTCCCTTTATGGCCAGTGAAGTTACATGCAGATTTGGAAAATCACAATACATGACCTAAAAACCTGCCTCTGGTTCTACTGTGTGATTTGGATGCAATTTTGATATATATTAAAAAAACCAAAAAAACAAAAAAACAAAACAACCAAAAAAACAAACAAACAAACAAAAAAAAAAACCAAAAAAAACCAAACCTGAAATCCCTCAAGACTCCATAGGTGTGGAGATGAGAGGACAAATTTTACCTGTGAAGTAAAGAAGTAAAGGATGCAAAGGATGCAGGGGGTAGTTGTTGATGTGCTGTGAACTGTGGTATCAACTGCCTGGATACAAATACAGCTCTATCTCCTGTGGTTCTCATCCATAAAACATGGAAATGCTAATGTGTGTTCTCACCATGGTGGTGCAGCTGTAACAGAAATGGCCAAAAAAGAATAACTGAAATTAGTTATAATGGTGAAGTGAATAATTTTCCTGGACTTCTCATTAACAGATTTATGGCTTCTTATTTCTGGTAATTAGGGCTTTCATCTTGAGGAATTATGACTTTTCTCACAAACTCTTGAAAACCATATCATGGAGTTATTTCGATTCGTATTTTCTTACATTTTTACATTCAACTCCTATGTTCTTTTGACTTTGCAGTTTCTTATCTTTTTACATTCAAATCCTGTATCTACTGTGTTTACTACTCAATTCAGAAACCTACAATTATTATCAAGCTATTTCTTCTTGTAGTACTGTTCTTTTATCACTTTACAAAGACATGAAACCTATATGAGTGTTATGTATCTTGCAGACAAAAATCTAAATTTCTTCTGGTTGATATTTGTGAGAGAGCTGCTTAGAAGCCCTCACAAGTTAGCACATCATGTAATAGCTGCAATTCTAACAAAAAAATCTGAAATCAGGATTGTCTCCAACAAATTGTAAAAGAAAGAGGCTTGGATATCACAGGACTGAAATACAAAATAATCATCTTATTAATGCTATTTCTTGTTATTTATGGAAATGTTATTTATGGAAATTTCAGCTCTTTTCAACTGTATCTACTGAAGACATACTCAGGTGGCGTTTGAAACATCTGCTTGTTAAATATATGCAAAGTGTAATGGAATAGCTTTTTGGAAATGAGTAGTAGTATTTGAAGACTGCACAAAATGAAGGGAGAAGAATAACAAAGGAAGTGGGATGGGTTTTTCACTTTTGTATGAAAACAAGTTATTACTTTTGATTTATTTATTCAGAGTTTGGGTTTAGCTGGTGTATTGTTTGTTGGAGGGGCATGGGTCTTTTGGGGGTTGTTTTGTTTGGGGCTTTTTCTTTTTCTCTAAGAAAGCCCTTTTTCAGTGACTTATTTGAGAGCAAGTCTAGTTTAACAAAAACTTATCACAAGCCTCACTCACACACATCAGTGCTGCAGCTGTCAGCTGTCACAACACTTGGCTTAGAAATTTGTATTGAGCCTTAATTCTAGTCTTGAGAGATCCTCTGGTCAGGTGATGTATCCCAAGGAAACCAGACTAAGGTGCTGCCTTTCTGATTTCTCAAAGAAGCTTCTGTATCAGAGCCCTCAGATTGTGCTGCTTATATAGCTGCTGTGTCAATGTCCACCTTTGCTTTTTTATTCCTCCCTACATGTGGATCTTTTAAAAGACATAAATAAATGAAGACCACCTCAGCCAAAAAGCATATATTTAATCTGGAAATAAGCCAGTTTGTCAAGTAAGAACATGCTGATTACAGAACCCTTGGTAAAATAAATCCTCTCTTCTACAGATCTCAATTAGATTTGTCTCTCTGAGAGGCTACAGAGAACTCAGCTTCAGAATAATAGGCACAGGATAACACATTTTAAGTCATAAAATGTTCATGATTTATTTCAACACCTGAACTGCTAGCACTGGAGAAAGCACTATAATTTCTTATCTTCTGCCCTCTTCATATTTTAGTGCATACAGTTTTCCTTTAATTCATTATTCTAAGCTTAGAATCTCTCTCCCCCAAAAAAACAGCTGTCACACCTGTGACGATAGCACCACACCATACACATCTAAAAACAAAAACTTCCTAAAATGCAGAGGAGGAACACTTTCAGAGAGCCCTAGCACAAGCTTCACAGATTCACCACTTATGCAGAAACCTGGCCTCCTCTGCTCAATCAAGGTATATCTCCAGAATTCTTTAACAGGCTGCAAACAATGAAAGATTTCCAAAGAGGAGGGGTATAATCTCAGGATAGCTTAATATTTACCTCTGCACCACTGTTCAGAAATGCCATCCCTTTGTAGGATAGTGTGGCATTAAACACAGCCTCACAGAGTAAGAGTTTCTGGTCCTACTCCCCATCTTACCCCTCCATATTTATGTGCACCCCAGGCATGGAGGTTGCCCAGGCGTGGGTAAAGCCATGGAGAAGACAAATCACTGCAACAGGAAAGGAGAAAAATGTGCATGGATAGGTTGGCAGAAGAATACCTGTGGCTGAGGTAATTTCTCAGAGTTCCTATCAAGCAATTACAAGCTAAAGATGTGTCATTTTTGGGGGTTTGAGTTTTTTGACTGAATATATCACCCAAAGGATATTATCACTCAGAACTATTTGTTCAACAGTGCAATGTATAGTGTAGGTTGAGCTTCCCTGAACAGTGGAACAAGTTGAGCTTTATATTTTTCTCTTTTTATTAGATGATCTTTGTATTTCTGAAAAATAAGCTGTGAAGACCAGAAATGACCCTTTCTGAGTACCTATAAATTAGGCAAGGAAGAAGGAAATACAATACATACTGTCAATTCTCAAAATCTTAACCAAAGTTCTGACTTACTCAAGAATAACACAGCAATTCAATCTAAATGGTCACAGAAAGAAAATATTATTCTATATTAAGTGACTTTTACACAATACCTGCGCTACTATGTACTGCAGATTTTAAATAACTTTATTTACATGGGGAGGGTTTTACAATAGTAGAAAGGGATTTTTTTCCTTTCCTAAAAATTGTCCTGACGCACCCTTTTTTTGTTTGTTTGTTTGTTTCTTTGCAAAGACTAAAATACCTAACAATTTTATTTTTTAGGTAAATTTTCACCTTCATTGACAGGTGCCTGATTTTGCAGCTTCTAGAGCAAAATTCTATTTGTAACTTAGTGCAGAAAATAAATGCTTTAGTTGTCTCTTATTTTGTAGAGAATTTAAGTGAACTTCTTTGTCCTACTTTAGACACTATGCATTTGATGTATTTCTACTCAAAACTCATTTCTTTTGGATTGTAGTGAAGCAGAAAATGGAAGCCAGACTCCCCTTACACGAGAGAAAGCTGAAAATAAGCAGTGGAAACTCAAAGTTTTACTGCCTTATTTCTTTATTCAAAGTAATTTTGACTCAGTTTTCTTTTGGTCTCCCAGTAAAAACATGAGAGTGTGAACTGCATATGTATATCCATATGAGATGATGACAGGGATGAAGAAAAATGAGAAAGACAGGAAAAATAACAGGTAGTACTGTAGGTGGAGTGGTGATCAGGTGGTAGTTAAGAAGTTACTGTTTCCCTTTAATTACCAAGCAGTGGCCTGTGTGGTGTGCATGTGTATGTGTATGTGAATAAATGACTGAAGACAATGTATGAGCTTGTTGACAAAAATAGTCCTTTTTATTGTGTACTGATGTACAGTGGTGTGCAGTTGACTGTTTTCATGTAGAGTTACATGTGACACAATTCTTTCTCTTTTTTAGAAAAATTTGAAAAAAAAATCAGAATATTACACATTAATACAATGTGAGGAAAAAATGACCTTAAATGAGCATATGAATGTGAATATATACCACACATTTCTAACCTGAAGAAAAAAGGATACTGCCTTAGCATGTCATACAAATTGGTGTATTATGTCAGGCTCTTGCTTTTTTGCCTGCTAAACTTTATCATTCATAACTATCTGTCCACTATGAGTACTGACAGTTACTGCACCAATGGAAGTGGATAGACTAAATATAGATATAGATAAATTTAGATAGATATAGATATAGATAGCTATATAAATATAGATATATACACATAGATGTGTGTGTGTGTGTGTGTATACATCCATATATAAAGTTTATAGAGAAACAGGCATATGGAGGAAGGAGGCACTTAAAATATAAATCACATAGAACCACATGGCAATAAAAAGAAGGCTTAATTTTACACCTATAAACATACATCATTTTCTCCTGAAGTTAATATAGGAACAATTTACTAATTCTGGTTATGCCAGTGTGATACACAAGTGTCTGCCCATTACTCCCCTGCCCCTTCCACCCTGATGCTTGTCTTCTTAATCACTTGGGAAGGCTCAACCAAAAGCCGTGTTCCTTCGAGAGACAAAACTAAACATTTCCATGAGCCTCTTGATAACAACTTAATACCACCAATTCACTGCAACAGAAAATGAAAAACTCAGCCAACTATATTCCCTGTGGAGTTGGGAATACATAAGAGTTTTAAATCCATATCTGCTTATATCATATTTATACATAATCTTCCAGGGTGCGTATATAGGTGTTTGTATATTTGTGTCTATAAAACATACATGCTTAGAGATATATATATATATATATATATATATATATATATATATATATATATATATATCACAGAATCACTTGGGATGAAAAGACTTCCAGGATGATCAAATCATGTCTTTTACCAATTGCCACCTTGTCAAAGAGACAGGAGCACTGAGTGCCACATTGTCATTTCTTGAATACACCTCCAGGGATGGTGCTTCCACCATATCCCTGGGCAGCCCATTCCAATGTCTAATCATCCTTCTGTGAAGAAATTCCTCCTAATGTCCAGCTGTAAGGTCCCCAGCTGCAGTTTGAGGCCATTTACTTTCATCCTGTCTCTTGTTACCTGGGAGAAGGGGATGACCCTCATTCCACTACAACCTCCATTCAGACAGTTTTAGAGAGCAAGATCATCTGAGCCTCTTTTTCTCCAAGTTAAACACACCCACATTCCTCACCTGCTCCTCAAAGGACTCAATCTCCTTCCCCAGCTCTGTTCCCTTATCTGGCACTTCAAGGTCTCTCCTGAAGTGATGGACCCAGAACTGGAGAGAGGGTTTGAGATGCAGTCCCAGCAGTGCCAGCACAGGGGGATGATCACTGCCCTGTCCTTGCTGCCCCACTATTGCTCAGCCCAGCCAGGTGCCCTTGGCCTTCTTGGCCACCTGGGCACAGCTGGCTCATGTTGAGCTGCTCTTTACCAGCTTCCCCAGGTCCTTTCCCACCAGGCAGCTTTCCAGACACCTTTCCCCCAGCCTGTAGAGCCGAAGGGGTTGTTGTGGCCCAAGAGCAGGACCTGGGACTTGGTCTTATTGAGCCTCATACAAGTGGCCTTGGCCTATCAATCCAGCTTATCCAGATCCCTCCGCAGAGCCTTCCTGCCCTCCAGCAGATCAACACTCTAATCTAACTCAGTCTCATCCATGACCTTATGGAAGGTGCAATTGACCCCTCATCCAGATCATCAGTGAAGATATTAAACAACTGGGCCCAGCACTGAACCTGGGGACACCACCAGTGACCAGAGGCCAGCTAGACCCAGTACCGTTCAGCACCATTCTCTGGGCCCAGCATCCAGACAGTTCCTAACCCAGCCAAGAGTGCTCCTGTCCAAGGCATGGGCTGCCAGCTTTTCCAAGAGAGTGCTGGGGGAGACAGTGCCAAAGGCTTTGCTGAAGTCCAGGTAGACACACCCACATTCACACCCCCTTTCCTGCATTCACTGGGCAGGTCACCTGCTCATGAAAGGCGATCAGGTTGGTCAGGCAGGATGTGCCATTCCCAAACCCCTGCTGGCTATGCTTGATCCCCTGCACTGTATTTGCCATGTGATTGCATCCAAAATGATCTTCTCCATCATCTTCCCTGGCACCACGGTCTGGCTCACAGGCCTGTACTTCCCTGCATCCATTTTCCTGCCCTTCTTGTGGATGGACATCACATTAGTCAACCTCCAAATCATCTGGGACCTTCCCAGTTAGATAGGATTGATGATCAGTGAGGCAGAGCAGCTTGGCAAGCTCCTTCTCCAGCTCCCTCAGCACCCTTGGATGAATCCCACCTGGTTCCATGGACTTGTGAATGTCTCAGTGGCTCAGCAGGTCACTGCCTCCCTCCTCCTGGACTGCACAGGGTCTGTTCTGCTCTCTGTCCCTGTCTGCCAGCTGGGGCTGGTTCCCTGAGGATAATCAGGCCTTACTGTTGAGGTCTGAGGCAAAGAAGGCATCTGAGCCTTTTCCTCAGCCTTGGTTCCAGTGTTTGCCTCTGCATCCAATCAAGGATGGAGATTTTCATTGGCCCCATTTTTGTTGTTGATGTATTTATAAAAACACTTTCTATTATCTTTCACAGCAGTGGCCAGATTGAGTTCCTTTTGAACTTTCACCTTTCTAATTTTTTCTTTACATCACCAGTAATATCATTGTACTCTTCCTGAGTTGCCTGTCCCTTCTTCCCAATGTATATACATATATATATATGTGTGTATATGTATATTTATATATAATTATTTATTTATTTATATATTTATATTTATACATGTGTGTGTGCCTACATGTACATGTGCAAACATTAATGCAATAGAGACTTTTTAGATGCGCCTTATAGACCATTATGATCTCCTTCGGACCCTAACTCCAGATATCCAACCCCAATTATCCACACGGGAAGCCTATTACCTTTGCATTTGCTTACTCTCCTTTCTGATCCACAGACACGAAATATCTGTTGTCTTCAAATTGTGTAACTTATTTGTACAATTGTATTAATCCCAGCCCAACTCTTTCCAGAGTATGTATTGCTTGAAAACTATTGCTCTGTTTCAGATCTGAGAAAAAATTGATGGGCCTGAACATTTGTCTGAATTTGAATATCAACCAGTCTCCAGGAAGAATGCTGCTTCATATATACTGATTTTGATAAAAGTGCTGCAGAAGTATTATTTAAGCATCACAAACTGTGTGAGGGAGGAGGCCCACACATAAAAAAGAAGGAAATCAAAATGAAAATTTTCCAAAACAGTCTCTATACTTGTATATCTCATCAACTGAGACAGACAGGGTCTAATATTTCACAATACTTAATTGTGCTTAGGGGATAGCACATATCAATTAGAACTGAGAAATATTAACCAGGCTTCATTCAAAGCATTGCTGAGAAGCAAATAAAATAAATATTATCTTATTTTTATGGATGAAAAAGTTGAAACCAAAAGAAATACTGAGAACATGCCAGGACCAAGGCTACAGACAAACCAGCTCAGAATCCTATTGTCCTTTCAGCCGAGCATGTTGTTTTATTACAGTGGTAGCTCCAAAATTCCTTCAGTTGCAGTAGTTAGCACTTGGTAGACCTACAATGTAGGCAGGCACTTGGTGTCTTAGTTTAGAAACCATGCAGCAGAGTCCATCTGTTCTCATCATATTTTTAAAGCAACTTGTCCAGACTCAGGTAGGAAATTTAAGGCAGAGGTGGATCTAATTTCTTGGAAGGCATTCACCTGCCCAGATTCTTACCCCAGGCTGCTTAGCTTCCTCAAAACACACCAAAATGTGGAAAAACAGATAAGAGACTTCATATAAAAAAATACCACATATATATGTTTGCTTCCTTAAAGAACTTCATTTGTCCAATATGATCCATACGCTGTATGTTGTTTGCAGCAATGACCACTCCAGAATGACTGGTTGTAAATAAAACATAATTTTTAAATCTCAGTTTAAGAGTAGTAAGAATAATTTTTGTAAAGTGTACCCTAAAGATTCTTCACTTTTCTGTAGCACTGAGTCATCAAGGAGTGGTAAAATGCATAGTAAAAAGCAAAATAATCTCGTATTTGCAATTGCAAGTGTAAAAGTTCATCACGGTACTCTGCTCATTTGATGACTTTTTCTGAAGTGCTATGTGATCTGCTTTTGCTTCTTTCTTGCTTCATGAAATAGATTTCCCCCAAAAGAAATGACATGGTTCAGATCTTTACATTTACCACCTGCGTGGAATTTAAAAGACCTGCTAAACATAGCAAATGAGCAGGCAATATATTTCAGTTATGCCCAGGAACAAAGCACAAAGGTTAGATGAGGAAATCACAGGCAATATTTTTGCCCGCTTATCATCTGACCCATAGATGTTGGGTTTTAAACTTTTTTTTGGTAGCTCTTAAGAACCATTACAAATTTTATTTCTCATATGTTATTGGAGAGTGTCTCTCCTGCTAATTCAAAAATCAACTTTTCTTTGGACCTCTTCAATCCTTATGACAGTTGTCTTTCAGCAGCTCTAGAAGCTAAAGTTCTAACTTGCCTCTTAGTTTCCCAACTAATTTTAATTTTTAAGGATTTTAAACTACTCCTAAACTTGGGCTTGACAAAACTAAAATCAACAGAAAATGGAAGCATTCTGCTTCAATAATTTTGAAGCGGTAAAAGCCTGTTTTTCTTCCTCCCTTTGAAATTGTAGAAAATTTGTATTAATAGTTAAGAATTATTAAACCTCTCAACAGAAATATAATATTATGAACACTTTCTTTTATTTTAGTTATGCAGAAAGGTTTGTATAAATGTTTTTTTCTGTTACTCTTTGATGGTTTAACCCCTACAAAGAACCCCTAAACCACAGATGAAATCACCCACATCCCCCAGACCCCCCAAAAATTAGCGAATAATCTACTATTATTAAACAAGATGGCAAAAAATGTATTAATTGCAGAAACTCCTAGGAACTCAAAACACTGTACAAACATGCATTCTCAGAATTGGATGATAGGTCTTGCTGAAAATTTTATTTGCTCTTAAATAAGAATGTATTAATCATGCAAAATGAAAAATTACTCATTCTGTTTAAATGAAAAGAACACTGATAGCTATTTCATGTTTCTTGCAGTCTGTTCCTAGAGGACTACTTCAATCCTAAAGGATCCTATGTTCTTACCAAAGCTGTTCCCATGGGACAAAAGTAATAATTCCTAATACTTTACTTCAAATTACAGCACTCCAGTGATCATCACTCAAAAATCTGGAGCTGCCCATCAGCCACCAGCCTCCTAATCACACATCACTTGTCATCACTTTCAGAGCAATCTGGACCACCCTATCCCTGTCCCTCACCCTGGTTTTACAGACCTCTTCCTTAGAGAGTCAGTCTTGTTTGAAGCAGCTGACTATTTCCATTCAGACAGTCTGTTTGAATGGAAAAACCAAGAGCATTTGCTCTTTTGTCATCCTCCTTTGTCTTCTAGTTTCAACCCATGTGCTCTCCAGAGCTCCCTTATGTATATTTACAAATGGAATTGAAGAAATAGGACTCTACCAAGAAAACAATCACAGGCTCCTCTTCTTTTCCTACCATCCCTTTTTCTCTACTATTGAACTGCCATCCTTTTTCTTAATTGTTTTCAAAAAGGCAACAGGAAACAAACTGATCAACATTTTAGTACACGACTTGGCTCACACATGGTTATTTTTATACTGAGACACTCTGAGCAAAGATCAGACCTCCTGCTGTAAGAACACTCTAACACGGGTAGTTCAGTCCCTGTGATAATAATTACATCTCCAAATTGGTCAGACACAAGCAGTGGCACATCCTTAAAGCATTGTCTCCCATGTTCTCATTTACCCAGGAAAGCTCATTTGTCTAAGAGGATTACTTGTTTTCATAGCAAAACATCCCAAAGTGCATCAATTGCACTGGGAACAACTCAGCTCTCTGAACTGCTTAACCACATTGCTAATATAACCAAGGCTGCATTAAGTGAAACTTATATATTATTGCTGATGTAAAAACAACTTTCATAACTATAGTCTTTTCCTTAGGTGCCATAAAAAAAATAAATCTGTGCTACAGCAAGTCTACCAAAGTCTAAACTGACTAGTTTCAGACACAGAAAAATAGATCTAGCATAAATACATAAATGCGACAATTGTAAACATGAATTAATTTCCATGAAAGCAAAAAAAATCAAAAGGCAGAGAAATATTTTTAAGAAATGTAGTTCTTCCTATTGCATTTCAGAATGAGAATTAGAGGACAGTATACTCCTAAAACATTATGAGAATCTCTGGCATAATGAACAGATGAAACCTCAAAAATTCTCTGCCCTTCCATAGGGCACAAGCTGCAGCAATGCACATGTTCTGCTTCTTCCAGTGTACCAGATGCAAATTCAAAAGCAGCACACACAACTGAATCTTTGTGCCAGTTTAAACCTTGGCTCGCGTTCAAAGATGACAAATTAATGCCAATTTTTTACTCATTTTTACTCATGTGAAACCCACTCATTACATCTTGCACTGAGACCACCAGTGGAGCCACCACTTGGACATGGTTATGCCTACCCACCCATCCTTATGTTTCTACATGTGAACGTTCCTGAACATCATGGAATAATGAATGTTCTAACGCTGGGATAAACTGAATCAAAACCATTCATGAAAAAATACCATGTGCATGCCTCACAGCTTGCTTGCTTTCTCTCAGACTTCTCTTTCCATCCTAGGAATATGAACTGCTCTACCCCATGCCCCACAGTGTCCTTCTGCATGAAGTCTCTCAGTCCATAGCTTGCCTTTCTTCTCTTAGTCTCTCTTCTTGCTTTCCACCATCTATTTTTCAGAACACACAAAAATAGCTGTAGTAGAAATGTGACATGTATGGAATTCTAAAAATAAATTGTCACCTCAACTGGTTCTCTAGCAATTTCATAGTAGTAAAAAAACCCACTACAATATATTTAATTTTACTGGGGTTTGAGTTGGTGTTTTAAATCAGTTTCTGAAAAAAGATTAATTGTATTATGCCATTTTTTGAGCAAAACAATGTATTACATCAAAGACAAAACACTGACTATTTAAATTTTTCAGAGTGTCCTTTTTTGTTTTTTTAATGAAAGAAAAAGACATTTTTTTTCTTAAAGGTTTTTGCAAGTCCAAGTGTATATGGACAACACCAGGTGAAGGTACAAGCCAGATTTGTGGGGATTAAGCATTCCCTCTAAAGTACTGTTACTTCTAACAGCTGTTTTGGTGATGAGGAGCCAAAGCTCACTCAAATGGAAAATACAAGTTCAGCAGTTTATAATCCTAAATCTAGCACATTTTCCCCACATGAATAAACTGCACCAAAAAAACAACATAAAAAAGGCAAAAAAAACCAAACAAACCAAAACCCAAGAAAAAAAAGCCCAGAGAAAATCCCAATCATATTCCAAAGCAAAGCAAAGCAAAGCAAAACAAAACAAAAATGACTTACTGTCTTCTTCAACATTTTGACGGCGTAAGGTTTCTGGGTCCCTTTCTGCCTGCATCTGTAGACAATGGATGTAGCCCCACTAAATTTAAAATAATAAAAAAAAAAAAAGGAAGAATAGTTGGGTTGTACATACAACTCTTCGAATCTGTCAATAAACAGAGTTGCCTACATTTTCTACTCCTCCCAGTTTGGGCAAAACTATCGCATTCTTCCCCACGGATGCAATAAACCCTCCACCCCAAAACCCAAGAAGCGTCAAACCCCCTCTGTGTTCAACCAGAGAACCTCAGCAGTCACTCAGCCAACAGAAGATGCAAGGGTTTAACATCCTTCTTGGCCACACCTTTTCTGTCTCATGGTAATCCCTGGATGTTTCCTTGGATAATCAAGCCATCACATCTTGTCTTTGTTAAGGCAACACATCTTCAACAATAACTTTTATTGGGGGGCCTGCTCACTAATTGCTGATGACTGAAATGGTGAAACAGAAGAGAAAATTTTTGTGCTGCTCCTTGCCCACTGGACCAAAAAGTCAAATTTGGCACCAAATGGAGGAGGCAGCATTTTAGGTTAATTCAGTGGAAACTGGTGGGACTTGTTCACAGCAAAAGTGGACTGAGCTTACATCTTCTGTTTGCCTTCAAGGTGTAATTATTTGAATGTGAAAAGTCTGAGCACTCATAAAATTATGGCTCTGCTGGATGGAAGGCACTTCTCTGAGTGCATAGTTGGGGCAGATGGTCTCCAGAGGGAGGCTCAACTTGTTGTGCTTTATTTGTTGCTGTCAAGGAAGAGCCCTGTACTCTGTGAATTACTTAAAGAGAGGTTGAAACCTCCGCTAAGCTCATACTGGTTACAAACCATCCAGATACCTTTGTATTCTACCCAAAATAGACGCACTGAAGCACCATCACTGAACTTAAGGCATTTTTGGAAACTTCCTTCCTTCAGACCCACTCCAAGACTCAGCACTTCTAAGTAGCTGCATATTTTTAAGGTAGAGGGGACTGCAGTTGTCATATATGACCTCCTGAACAACCACTGCAGAAGTGCATACAGCATCTCTGCAGTGAGCGAATTCTCAGACATAACAGATGCCAAATTGCACTGCAGATCCCTCTGAACCAGGAGAAACCCATCTTAGTGAGTCTACAGGAGACAACCATGACAGGAGCAGCTTTCTTTTAAACAGTAGAATGGCATAGCCACGCTTGACCATAGGAATAAAGCTGTGGTACAAGCTTCATTATTCTAGGTGCTGTACAAAACTGCCATGGGTGCCCTGCTCTTCTCCCTTCTCAGCATGGGCCAGACATGGGCCATACAAGGCTCTGAGTCATAGGCACATCCCTGTTTTCACAATTTCATGAGTGAGCACAAGAACTGGCAATTGATTGAGAAGATTTATTTCAGAAAGACCTCTTCATAAGGAAAGGTCACCTGTGGCAAGGGTTGTGCAGCTCAGTCATCTGAGGGCTTCTCTGCACCACATATAAATTAATCTTCACTTCATCTCAAATGCTAAAATGATTTGTCTCTCTTCAAAGTATATTGATAAATGTGTGGGAGTACTGAGAGCTTCAG
Source organism: Molothrus ater (assembly GCF_012460135.2). Classification (NCBI taxonomy): domain Eukaryota; kingdom Metazoa; phylum Chordata; class Aves; order Passeriformes; family Icteridae; genus Molothrus; species Molothrus ater. The sequence continues at coordinate 4,038,245 of NW_023416471.2, read as the reverse complement.
TGACTCTCAGAATCATTACATGAATTTAATTAGATCTCCTCTCCTTAGCCAAGTCTCCAAAGACTCTATTTAGCAAGAAGAAAAAATATATCACATTAAAAAAACCCTCACATCTTTTAAATACAACAAAAATGTTAAAAGATAGAATTCTAAGAATGTGCTGTGATAAGGTTTATATCTCCAGTACTTCACTGCAGGATTGCAATGGGGAAGTCAGTGCATAAACTGAAAATCATTGATGTACCCTGCTTCACATACACAAAGTGCAGTACAAACATTAAACTCATTAGTTTACATATGTGCTTACAAAGTAGGCAGCAAACTTTCTAGAAATTATTGTATTTGGGTGAGGGCAGAATTAGAGAAGCTATTTAGCAGCAGCTATTAACCCAAATAAATAGATGATAATTCCTGTACAAATCTCTTGATGTTCACTGCTGCTGTGGCAATGGAAGGCAGTCCCTGTCTCTCAGTAAGGCTACTGTCAGTATTTGCATCACCAGTTTGCAAAGTCTTCCATGTAAATAAGAGCCTAGCCACTGGAACACCCCAGATTATTTAACTGTCTTAGTGATAAGATGGACATCTCCACCAGGAAGGAAAGATAACATCACCTTTTACAGTTCATTTGACTGTACCCAAACCTGGAAGACAGGCAGCGTAATGCTTGAAAGAGATGTAAGACACCCCAGAGAGAGAATCCAGTCAAGCAGTTTGACATCAGGCTCATTAGTCAATATTCAAAACACAAAAAAAGGTCTACTTTGGAATTTACTCTCTATTGTACAGATTTCTGCATATCGCTGCAGTCCTAATTTGATGTAAAATTGATGACAAGGTATGGCAAGACTTGGGAACACTTTGAAAGATTTTGCTTCTGATTTACATGGCTTTGCCCAGCTCTCACCAGTAAGGAGAGAAAACACCTAACATTAGCTAACAACCAGCTCTGCTCCTCTTCCAGGCAGAAACCAGTGCAGGAAATCAGGAACAGGATGGCAACCTGCTTACACCACGTCCGGGGCTAAACAGCAGAGAGCTATTACTAGTATGGAACTGATTCCTTGTTTCTTTGCTGGTAACAAAATATCTTCACTTCTTCACAGTTTAAAAAAAAAAAAAGGTAGTGAGGAGTGGGGGGGAGTGGCGCAAGCAGAAATCAGCCTATGGAACTTAATGTAAATGCACTAGCAGAAGTGCCTCATGTAAATCTACGTGGTTTGCTTTGCTTCTTTCTTTGGCTTCCTGCTGGAGCTTTCTGCTGAATCAGCACATCCAGCTTTCCCAAGTGACTGTGTGACTTGGAAGGTCACCAACTGGAGCAATTCAAGCTTTCATCACCAAAGAGCAGTGGGAAGATTCAGCTGCAAGATTCTCATGCGAAGCTGAAACACAGAGAGCTGCTAATTGTAACCTCTTGCCCCTACCCTAAGTTTTTTGCATCAAACCTTGACTGCCATCATCCGGCTTCTGAGAACCTCCTCTTGAATTTGCATCAACTGAAAACTTCATTGATATGTTTTGTCAGACTATACAAATATACAGAAACCAGGAATCCTTGTGGCAACATGCCACTTCCCTCAGGAATGGAATTTGTCCCATTCTCTGCAAGGGGGGTTTGCCTTGTCTGAATGATAAATGTAAATACTGCTATAGAAAGAGATCACCCATACTCAATGGTTAAGGCACTTATTTGATAAGAAGCAGACAACAACACTAGAGACTATTTAATCCAACCCCATTAACAGTTTAAATGGGAGTAACTGAGAGGGCCCTGAGCCCAAACAGCTGGTAATCACTTGCAGAAGTGCATTGCAGAGTATGACTGACAAGTGACCCGTTACTAGTTCAGGCTAGAAACCAGAAATCATGTCTCACATATTCCACAAGATTACTCACTGTATTGTCTTTGCCTACTTAGAATTGATTCGGTCAGCTTTTGCCTCTTTGTATTTAGTGAATATATACAAATATATATATCTTTGCATATATGCATACATATTTATATGCAATACTTATTATATATATTTTTGTTTGTAAGTGTGCATTTATTTACCTCTAAGCAAAATTAGGCTTAAAGGAGCATCCAGCTGCTGGTTTTTTGCACCTTTGCCTGGAAACAGTCTACCTACCTGAATTCAAAACATAAATTATTTGAAATTGGCTGGAATAAGAAAAATAGGGGAAAAAAAAGGAAAAAAGGAAAAAAAATAAAAGGAAAGGAAAAAAAGGCATATTCTTGTATTCTTGGAATGTGCAGTTGGCCAAGTTAGAAAATAGTAATTAGAACTGTTGAAAATATTGCCATTCCCCTTTACTCTCACATGCATTTCAATCTGGAAATCTGCTTAATGATTCTGTTAAAGATTTACTTTTAAAAGCCCAGGTATAACTGTGGTCATGCTAAAGAAGAAAAGCAACAACAAGAGATCATCTTATTGTGAAGATGCCAAATGCCTTACTACAGAAACATGTTTATATATATATATATATATATATATATATATCTGTATTGAACTCAGAAAAAGCCTGAAAATCATTTATACATCTTTACTGTTTGGTCATAATGGACAACAAAAACACTCACTTTTGTGATGCCACCTACAATGCAGACAGTGACAACACATAAGAAAGCTCATTATGTCCTGTGTATGGAATGTATCACAGCTGAGGCACACACAGCCCAGTATGAACACAGAAATAGTTTTCCTTCAGTAGCATGATAAATTCACTCACCCATTAGTCAACCAATGTAAGCGTGTGCCACTAAATACATCAAAATAGACTCAAATTCAATAACTGACCTCTGCATGTGTGTTGTCCAAGACATGATTTTGAAAAGTGATTTTAAAATATTTAAAATGTGCAAAACCTTCTCCCTCCTCCCCACCCACCTCTCAATATACAATTGGTTGAGCATTCTGGATTATTTTTGTTATTACTATACTCAGGTGTTACTGAGCTTCCAATGATTTCAGAAGGACACTGTTTTAAAGGTTGGGCAGCAGCACCACAGTGCCCTGACTGTGCTAAGGACTCCAGACAGCAAGACTGAGAGAAAAGGCATGGCCACACTTCAAATAGATGCAGTCAAAAATAGTGGTGTCAGCACAGATGGAAGGAAGGCAGGGACACCCAGGAGGGGTGTTAAGGAGGTGGAAGTGATCAGCAGAATTTGCACATAAAGGAGAAAATGGAATATGCAGGATCCTGCAGTGGAGCCTGGCAGAGAGAGAAAATACAAAACAAGAAAAGACAGAATTTGACCCAGTTTAGAAAAAGCATTTCTTCCCTGAAAACCACAAAAAGCTTCTGCCTCCGAAACAGGAAAGGGAACCAAAAGGAAATGCAGCCATATGTTTACTTGGCCACAGGTAGGTAGTAAAAGTAAATTCCTCGAGCTGCAGCTTTTAAAATAAAATAACACTCATTGGCAGTAATTTCACTGTAAGAAGGAAATTCAATCTTTTCAAAAGTAGGTCAGCATTTCCACACCATGCCCACTCATCCTGGTTTTTATATTGCCTTTGAATCAACTCATTACAAATACAGTCCTCAATGTAATCTCCTATAAATTTCATTTGGATTAAATTCCTTAAGTTCTGGATTGATTTTTTAAAAATAAATTAGTTTATGCTTCATGCAGTCAAGCAATAATTACACAATCAAGTTTGTCCAATAAAAACATGTGAAAGAATGATTGGTCCCAAGAAAACTGTACCTGGTACAAAGCCATGGAAATCTGTGCTGCCAAAACTGCAGCAAGAGATCAAAGTTCATTATAGTTTTCCACAAAGAATACTGATTTCTTTGTATAGTTTACAGAAGTATAAAGTCAAAGCTCATTAATTTACCTTTTCTTAGATATACACTAAAAGAGCAAAATGGATTTATAGAAATGAAATTATTATTCCCGGACTTCCAAATTAAACGTCCTGTTTGAAGTTAAAAGACTGGACAGAAAAAACAAAACTAAACAAAATAAAAATGCTCAAAACCAAACAAAAATAAAAGAGAAAAGCTATTAACAGTTAGAGGAACTAAAATTAGTTTAAAAGTGCATATTCCATGGTATTACTAATATTGCCTTCACTTTAAAAAATACATTCATGTAAATTTGGAAATTCTCACAACTTGCATTTCATGGAGAAGTATCAAACAAACTCTTTCTACATAATCTAACAAACAATTCTTACATTATTCAAATCTAATGTCAAAGCTTCTTCTAAATATCAATATCTACATATACAAGGCCTGCAGGCAATTGCAAACCACTGCAGCCCTGCCTTTTCTCTCATTATTTCATGACTTGTAAATAGAATGGAAAATTTCACAAAACATATATCATTTAGAAGCAGCATAAAGTCTTGGATTCCCATATACTATGAGGAATAAACCAAATCTTTAATGAAGGCAAAGTTAGTGGAAAAAATGTACATAGTTCTGAAAAGGAAATCTAATTCCAGAAATTGCGTTCCAGAGTTCTGGCTGGTTTGATTTTTAGAATGCTGAGTAGATTTTCTAATTTTTGAGTTGAAAAGACTTTTCATCAATTGCTCCGACTGGCCCCCAAAGGCAATGCAATAGTCCAAAAAGATATTTTTTTATATTCAGCCTTCACTGCATTCAGCAGATAAAAGGAGCCTTAGATAAGCACAACAAAAGACCTACACTATTAAAAAAAATAAAAAACTGTAATCAAACTAGTGCTTGCCAATATTCTTGAACCAGTAAATGCCACAGATAACAGTTTGTAGAACTATAATTCTTTAGACATGGGGTAGGTTGGCTGCTGAAACACTAATTAAAATGCAGCAGTTCAAGCCACTCCTGCTGTGGTGGCTGGACCAGCAGCTGATAATTCCTGCTGGGACTGCAGCAGCATATTTCTAACTTGCTTCCAATGAAGCTCCTCCCTCAAGTATTGCAGGAAGTTTAGAGAGGACCTCTATAAAGTTTTAAAAGGACCTCTATCCCACAGAGAGGATAAACACATTATTACACCTGGATGTAGTGCCTTTTTAAACTGCAGGAATTCAGTTAGGCGTCACATTAGCTGCATCCATATTAACACTAGATAATTTCCCCCACATCAAATGCTACTTTTAAAATTTCAGTTTAGCTAGTAGGCAAATATTGAGAACAAGAAAGAGACCCCCAGGACTGAATCTGACTTCACTGCCTTTCACCGAGTGGAAATAGCTGACCCAAACTTACAAGCAAGAATCATTATCTCAAGTATTAATTTGAAAAGCACAGAAGCAAAACTCAAACTACACTGAATTCCAGAGGTTACTGCTGTACTCTGTATACATTACTCCCTTGAAGTAACCCACCTTTCTGAAATTTGGGTTCCTAAAAAAACTTCAGGCATGATTGCTGAAATGCAGATACGAGGTGAAGATTAGAGCACTTCCTACAGCACTGTGTAAGAAAAATGTATAGAAAATACATTCACCATTTCTTCTTTTTCCTTTAACCCCTCTAATATGTTGGGTCAGACCACACACTGGAATAGCTGTATTTCTTAAACCACATATGAGTTCTCTGTAGGAAAACAAAAGTTTTTCCTACCAGTCTGAAAAAGATCACTTAAACTTGCCTGAAACTGAACTTATAATAGTGGGGAGTTCACCTTTCAACATGAAGCCCAACAGATCCAGAAACAGATCTTGAATATTTTATTTGGAAATTAGTTTTCCTTGAGAATGCTGTTCTTTTTTCAGGGACTGGAGAGTTCTTAGCTACCCATGTCTAAGCAGTTCAGTGAAATGAGGAGAGCAAAGAAAATAAAGTGGAAGAGCGGACCAAGGGAAGCCATGCATGTTTTTGTCCTCAGTACTGAATTTTGGACACAGTGAGGCAAATCTTCCAACATATGCTAACACCACGTGTGCAAGATGCAGCCCCAGATCCTTGGGCTGGCAGTCTCAAGGGAGGGTTTTCTCACAGTCACAGACAGATGCTGTGCACAGATATGATGTGACTGGCCTCCCTAAGTCCCACACAAAGCCTGACAACTGAAACCATCCAGTGAGCTCACCCCTCCTGGGAATACATGTGCCTTGTTTAAAGCACCATTTCAATACCTATCTCATAAGCAGCACTTTTCTCCCCTCCTCTTAAAAGATCCTAATGAAGAATAAACATTATTTATTTAAACTTCATGAAGAGTGCATGTGAGGAGAAAAGAGTGCTGAGCAGTAAAAACTTTGTAAAACCTTCTGTGTTACAAGCCTTCCTTCCTGGGCCACTGCAGAATTACCTGCCTGTTTTTTTTTTCCTGGTGACATATTCCTTCATCAGGAAGTATTTTGAACTGTCTGTACTATGAGCAGGTGTCAACACCATTGATTACTGCTCTTCATGACAATCTCCAGATGCAGGAGGCAGACTGGACTTAACACTAAATGACAACGTGGCAGCATGAACATCCTCACATGCTGACTCTGGTTCCCCCGGTCGAGGGAAGGGAAGCAGTGAGGAGGTTATGGACTTCTAACAGCTTGCTCTGTACATAGGAAAGTCATCATTTGAAATCAGACAGGAAAAAATTAATGGTTTTTCATGTCTGCACATTTAAATCTAGCTTTGAACAAACTTTACAACCAGGAAGTTTAGGTCTAGGCATTTTCTGGATTCTGAAAGCTCATGTGCCCATGTATGTCCTTAATAGCCCTCTTTTTGGTAAGTTACAAAGTCTTCTCCTTGGAGGTTTGTGTTGTGCTGAATCATCAATTCCTATGCAGTGTCTTCTCTGAAATAAATTGCTTTTGCTAAGAAGTTCATATTCAGTGCCAGCCTAGGATCCTTAGCACAAGACAACAAAGAAAATTTTAATATATGACATATTCAAAACTTCTTGGGCTGTTTTTAGCTACTATGTATGTTTTCTTCTTTCAACCTTGTGGGACAGACATTTCTAATCATAAGCTACAAGATTGAAAGCCAGGCAATGCAAAATAATTTGGAGGAATGCATAATATTTACAATACTCCCTAAATTAACAAGTTTTATAATATTTTGTGTGTATTCTGATCATATTTAAATATATTCTCAAAAGATAAATTGAAATAGCTAATTTTCCATAATAGAGAGGTCGTTTAATCTGCTGCTTCTAGTATTTTTGTCACAGTCAGAAAACCCAACTTGCCATTATCATAAAAATTACCTGCAGACTTAACACTTAGTTGTAATTTTACTGCATTAACAAAGCTACAGAAGAAAGATGAAGCTGCAGCAGAGAGATGCTGTTATTACTTCTAAAACAGAAAAAAATTCTTGAAGAAGTGAAGAAGGCATATACTCTGGTGCAGGTTTTGCCAGTGAAGGTTATTTACATCATAGTGAAAGGGTTTGCAATCCTGCCAGGCCTGGCAGCCAAATGCCAACTTCCTGCAGGCACAGGGGAGGTTTCAAGTCAGGTCCTGTCTTCCAAAACTATAAGACCAGCTCTTCCAGCTTCAGTTCTGGTGGGTGGGAAACACCTAAGTTGGTCCAGATCTTCCTTAAATGCTGGATTTATTCCACATGCACAGAGGAAAAATGCTGCATCAGTCCTCAGCTAACCCACAGAGGCCATGGAGCCCTCCCTACCACCCACTATGGTGCCAGGCACAAAATGGACAGAATCTGGGATCACCACACCTTCCTTCTCAGGGACACATGCACACCATGCAGAACTGCAGTGGGGTGTGCTTGGCTGCCAGGTACCTTCCAGGTTTGCTCCATCACTTCCAGTCCATCAACAGGATTGGGGAGAAGCTGGTGGGGAGCTTGACAGAAAAGATTTTGGGTTGAGACGAGGACAGAGAGATCCCTTACCAATTTATAACATGGGCATAACTGACTTGGCTTGGAAAAATTAATTTTAATTATTGACATTTAATAAATACAGTGGAAATTGGAAAGAAAAATCTTACATTAAGACATATTTTAATCATATTATCTTCAGGCTTGGATAGGAATGTTGTGCTTTTGTGGTGTAATTATTTATGTGGCTTTTACTTTACACTGGTGTGTACAGCCAAGTCTAAGAACATTAATGCTGCACAAAGCACTGTGTGACAGGAGAGATGTCTCCCTCTCCACTCACTGCACAGGCAGAACCCACAGAAACATGAATCAAGCAGCCACTGTGGGGGTGGGGTTAGGCCATGAGCTCTGAAGACAGAAAGTCAGATGGGATATCCCAAATGTGTCTCAGGGAAAGAAAAATACCAACAACAAAGCCACCACCACCAAAAACCCCCCAGTCAACCAAAGCCAGTGGGAGCCTGTGTATTCAGTTCCAGAAGTTCTGTGTTTCTGCTGGTCAGCAATAGTTCTGCTCATTTGTCTTTCCTGCTCTGTTGCTGCTCTTTCTGGTTTTGGTGCTTTATAACAGGACCGCCAGAGACCATGGAGTTTGAAGACTGAATGTTTGGTGCTGCTTGTGTGAAATGGAAGGCAGCAGGCACTACAAAGGCCATGGCCAGTAAGATGGGAGGCCCTGGGAAGGATTTTGTGAAGCAGAGAAATGTTACAAGACAAGAAGAAGAGAATTTACAGAACCAAAAGCCTCTCGTGGTAAAGCTGTGGCCTGTGTCTGTTTTCACTCTCTGAGTTTTGTTTGTCCTTAGTTGCAGCCGTGCATTGTGAGCAGCTGACCTGGCTGAGCTCATCTGGCCTTAGAACTACTGGGGTAGAAGCTGCAGAAGGGACCAGGAGTGACGCCCAGCCACTTGTGTCACCTAAGCTGGGGGTTCCTTTGGCCAATGGCAGTGTTAACCTTCGGCACAAGGACCTCTGGCACCATCTTCAGCAGCTTCAATTCAAAGTTAAGGGGCAGCCTCTTGCAAAGCCTCCCTCCAGCTCCATCCTCAGAAGCCTTCATGTCAGCAGGGACTCTCATTTCTGGAGCTGTGAAGGTTAACAGGTCTGAGCTTACAGGCTGCAGGTTTGACTGGCTTGCCCACATTCCCTCCTGAAAAGCATTTATGTAATTGGCAATTTTGCATGGTCACATCTTCTCCAGATCTTCCAGCAATATAAAGGTGGAAGTTTTGACTTCCAAAGCTAAATGAAGCTTCCAGTTCTTTCTGCATCAAGCACAAGACCAACTTCCAAACCTGAAGCTCTTTCTTTCCTGCATCAGCTGTCACCTGGAGCAATGAACTATATAAAAAAACCCATTCATTGTAGGAATGACTTTCTGTGTTTCAGTTCAACAGACTCCACCTAGTCCATACTCCCCTGCCCACAGTCACTCTGAAGGACTGCAGGTGAAAACTATGATATTCCTCCCAGAAGTTTCCTTCTTCAGCACTCTGTGATGAACATCACCAACTCACCAGTGACATCAGGACTCTGACTCAAATATTCTCACACCTGCTCTAATTGGGCCTTTAACATTTTAAGGATTCCAGCTTTTTCCACACAATGTTTTCTTTGCTAATATTCCCTCTTAATTAAAGAACTTAGCTTTTTCTTCTTTTTTCTCTTCCCCCTCCACAGTTTTAAAAGATATTATTTAGTAAATTTAATCAATAATGCTCCTTCAGCTTCCTCCCTTCTCAGTGCTACTGCTGTATATTCTGTTCCATGTTGCTTTTCCACTTTTCCTGAAATTCCAATTTTCACCATTCTGTACTTTGACAGCTCCTAGTGCAGCTAAACCTACAAAAACTTCAACAGGATGCTAAGAAGGTCTTCTCAATAACCATGATCACAGACCATCTTGGTAATTAATCACACACATCTGCAGGCAAGAATACACTGAATTGTTTTCATGAAAGTGTCACCACTACTCAATCCTTGAAATTAGGGAACTCTTTTTACAAAGTATGAAATTGTTGTTTTCAAAGAGAAGATTCCAGAACTTCTCATCCATGAACATCTTTCATCTTTTCTTTAAGTTCTCTACACCAGTCACTGATCAAGCCAGTGTTTAATTGGTGATGCTAGAGAAAGGCTGCAGTTTCCATTTTTAAAGGACTGAGGCTTTTTAGCTGTCAGAGGTGATCTGTAATCCAGGATAATGAATCTCATCTAATCTGTGTCAGTCTCTACTCCTCTGAACTCATACTGAACTCAGCACAATGGTGTATTAGATGTTTGGAACTAAATTACTTTCGCGTTCTTCCCATCATACTGAAACTTCAAGCACAGCATACTCCAATGATATACCTGAAGGAGTATGTCCATACTCCATTTTCAAACTCCACTGGAATGTAAAATAGAATTGCAGTTAGGCAGTATTTAAGACATAGTCTGTACAGGATTTACATGTTCACATTTTAAAAAGATGTTTTTAAAAAGGTTCTGTATGTATCTTCAGAGAGTGACTTAAAACAAAACAAGTCATGTTTATGTTCATGTGCTGGTTTATGCTCTTGTAAGCCCTAAGTGGGCGGTGGCCATGCAGATCAGTTGTCCATGCCAGCAAGTGGCTGCTGTGTGCCCTGCACAGCAGAAGTGCCCTGCAGGCACAGCTCCAGCACCCACATCAGCCGCAGCCTGGGAAAAGGGCTGCTGTGTGCCCCAGCAGGGTGGAAGGTTTGGACATGGAACTTCAAAGGCCTTCTGTTGTCAGACAGGCAAGTTCTTCTGTGTCCCTCAACACCACTTTGTGTGTCCACATCTCTTTTTGTGTCCCTGGAACCACCTTTGTGTCCCTGCACTCTCCTTTCTGTCCTCACACATCACTTTTTGTCCCGGAACACCCCTTTGTATTCCTGCACACTACTCTGTGTCCCTGGAAACTGCTCTGTGTCCCTGCACATTATTTTGCATTTCTGCAAACTCTTCTGTGTCCCTGCACATGACTTTGTGTCCCTGCATGTTGCTCTATGTCTCTGCACACCCCCTTGTGCCCTGCAGATTGGGTGTCACATTGACATGCAGAGCATTCTCCTCTGAATAAGAACCAAGCTGTGAAATGCATCGTGTAATTCTGTCACCCCTTCCCACAATTTCCTTTCTTGATGCTTGGGGAGAAACACCCTTAATGAGATCTCACGTGAAGTCCAACTCTGCAAACTTAACTTTACAAGTGTTAAAATTCTGCTTCTGGGCTTGTGCCTGATTTGTCAAAATTTATCCAAAATCAAAGAATTCTTTTTTGAAGATTTAACTGCAGATGCACAGGACTCATGGTGATCAATCACCATCCCTCTAGATGCTCAGTTATGCTTTAACAATATTTTCTGTACAAGTATCTAGTTATTAATGTTTTTATCTGACAAAATAGCACAAAGTTTTACCCTATATCAATGCCATATAGAATTTTAGTAATGTTGGGCTCTCAAAAGCTTTGGCTGAAAAAAGGGGGGCAAAATGTAATAGAATTTTGAATTCTTTGATACATCCTGAAGAAAAAAATATTTAAGGTTCACTATTTTGCTGAGAAGTTTATCCACATTTTTATTCAGAAGAAATGTTTTCTTTATTCCTCCATCTGAACTTTTGAAAATAATTTTTTTTCCCCACTGACTTAGTAACACATCTGTTTGCAATGGTAATTTGTGAATTCTGTTAAGAAGCAAATGCTTTTAATGAAACAACACTAAAGCTTGTTAAACTTTGAATACACTCACAAACTTCAGACACTGTTGCAAGCACAAGGGTCACAGCAATCTGTGTAGGACAATGTCCTGTCTTGACAAAAGACCAGGTGGTTATGGCTGACAAAATATTAATGATTGTGGCTAAGCAGTCCTTAATCTTTAGAGAGAGCTTTTTGTATTGCATTTTCTATAAATGCTCAAGGATCCAAAAGGTTTGTGCACAGTGCAGACTGTAGCCTCAAGGACACTAGAGGCTCTGTCCCACTCTGTCCCTTTCCTCCTGCAGCTTTCTGGTTTTTCCATTCACCCACTGGAGCTATCAGTATTTCTGTAACTTATTGCCCATGATCTGTGTTGCTCTTCCCTTAGCACTTCTGTATTTTGAGAAGACTGTGCACTATTTCAGCGACTCTTGCAGTCCTATTTGGGGTCAATTAATAAATCAGGTAGGCAGAACATAAACTAAAATACCTGATATTTAAAGTATTACAGACTTAGACTGTAAAATATTAAGACCTAAACAGTCTACATTTTCCCTGGTTATACAAAAAATGTGATTCAGACTGATGGAACTACACTATTTCTACAAACTGACTCAGGCACAAAAGATATTTAGCTGTAGGAAGCAAGAACAATGAACATAATTTCCATAAGATCTGAGGGACTGCACATACAGTCATGTGGTTTGATTTTAATCATAGGACACTGGGACATGCACAACATACATGCTTTGGTGCTAGTGAGGGTTTAAACCCTCTTCCCTCATCTTTCTTTCCCTGCTGAACATATATTGTAAGAAGAAAACTGATTAAGAGATAATATGGCTAACAATAAAAACAGTAACACTGTCGGAAACTCTAGTTTTTTTGTTTTCCTAGGGAATGATGTTATGCAAATGAAAACAGTAAACAGGACAATCAGAAGTACTAAGATATTTTTCTAGTACTTACAGGGAAGTTTTCAATACAAGCACTATTCTCACAAGCCATTTTCCCAGTGAAGGATAACTTTAGCAGTCTTTAGATTTTGACAGCCTCAAATGCACTTTGCTGCTGCTTGAGACACTCAGAAACCCTCTGTATCTCCTTTCAAAGGCAGAGGCAGGAAAGAAAGTTGAGGCAGGATATAAAAAATGAAGAGTATGGATAGATATCCATTCAACTATGGATATCTATCTAGGTCTGAAAAAGAGTTTAGGTCAGAAGTGGGATGTGGTGATGTCACGCAGCTGTATTTGTGGACTACGACTGCATAACATAGAAAAATATGTCAGTTGAAGAACAAAGCACACTCAGAGCAACTTGAAGAACCAGAGCTGTCATTCCAGATTATAGAAAAACTGTGTAACACCTGTATATCTGTATATATTTGTCATTCAGATATAAGCAATAAATTTACACCAAAGCAGGTGCTAGTGAGATATTTCCATCTGTTATACATTCTTGTTCTTACATGAAGCTAATTATAGGCATTACAAGCCACTTAGAAGCTTCAGGTAATATATTTAAAATTAATTGCTTCATTTCTCCATACTCTTATTTTTGAGGAGGACTCTTCAAAGCTGCCATCAGTCCCCCCAGGAAAAAAACCTGCTACCTGAACAACACACTGTTATAATGCACTCACTGCCAAATCCCTGGATTTACCCTTACGGCTGCATTTAGCTAATTAGAGTGCTTTTTACATCACTTTTCTTTGGTAAGACTTTCTATAGCAGCATAAATGCAAAATTTATCTACAGGGCGAATTTGCCAGCAGCAAAGGAGTAGGACTGGGTCCTAATTGCAGGGTGCTGAAGTGTAATCTCTGTGAAGAGGAGTAATTAAAAGTCTTAAATTTCTGCCTTAATTGCTCCAAAAGTAAAAAGCAAAATACACCTTCCTTTGGCAGCATCAGTTTTCTAACACAGAATTACTATGTCCTTGAAATAAAAACCACACACAGGCAAAAAACCCACCAACAACCCCCTGCCCCCAACCAAACGACAACAACAAAAAACACAACAGAAGAGAGAAATTTAAAAGAAAGGAGATATGTACTCCATATACTTAGCTTTTACCAAAGGGCAGAGATCACAGATCTCAAAAATATCTTCACTAACACCTAAGTTTACTATGGGAGCTGTTTTGCAGCGTAGAGCTACCAAAAAATTAAGTACATTTCCTGAATTATTGCCCCAGGGCAAAACAAATAAATTTTAAAATGTAGGGTTTGTGCTATTTTGTGTCAGGAATCTTATTACATGAGAAACTGATTTCTCAGTGTGTGACATTAGTCTTTCATTTTTTGTTCTCTGGGGAAGTCAAATTAAGACAGAGTTCTTAAGAAGTGGCATATTGGCCTTCTTGAAAGGTAAACCCTAGGTATTTAAATGTGCATGTGCTCCAGCTCCAGTGAGAATTCCTAACTTCTGACACAGCTGATCTCCTCATCAGGGTGGGCCTGGCTACAAGCAGAGAAATCAGAAGCTGCTGCTGTAGAAATGCTGAGATAGCCTGGCCATATGGTGAGCTCAGGGGAGAGGTGAGCTCAGGAGAGAGAGAGAGAGAGAGAGAGAGAGAGAGAGAGAGAGAGAAATAGAGAAAGAGAGAGAGAGAGTGTGGTCACAGGGTAGCTCTCAAGAGGTAGAACAGGACAAATCTTATGAAGTCACACTCAGCAAACATATGTCATGATTCCAAACAACATTCTTATTATTTACTGCTAATCCTCCCTCTCCTCTCAAAACAAAGGAAGGAAACAGGACAGATGGAGTTAGAATATTTCTAGCATGTTTATCAGCAGGAAAACTGATGTACATTTACAAATATCCCACTTGCCAGTCACATAAGGGACGATACAATGTATTATTTGCACCAGTCAGACATTATCCCTTTGCTGGACTGGCACCACATTGCCCGTGCTTGGGAACCCACTCCTGGCCCACTGAGCTCCCACCCAGTGGTTTACTGCCCATGAATTCAAAGGGGTCCCCTCCACTGCACAGCAGCACAGTCAAGAGCAGACAGCTCAGCCATGAGCTCCAAACACTGCCAGGAGCTGAATCCATTCTTCCCTGCAGCACAGAAGGCAAAGCACCTCACCAACACACCGGGACTGAATGTAGTCCTCTAAAATCTAGGTGCATGATTTTGAGCCAGAGATTTTTCAATCCTGCACAACAAAGATCAGTGCATGTTGCATTGCCATTATCAGACTACAGAGGAACAAAAATGCTATTGTGGGCCACAAGAAAGTGAGAGAACCATGCAACATTCCTGGCCAAAGTGCATTTTTTTTCCCTTATTTCATTTGCACTTTCAAATACTGAGCTGTTTACCCAAATGGTAATCAAAAGAAAACCTCCCTTTGCTTTGTTTAGTAATAATGTTTTTCCATCATCATAGTTTCTAGAAATCTGCTTGATTTCCCAGACATTGGCCTTTACTGCAGCCTTCTGTCTCCTAGAAAGCATACATGAACTTCTAATGGAGAATGTCTCTTTTCACAGAAGATAGGATCTTGCACTGCAATACTTAATGGATTATTCCTCAACTTGTGATATTTCTTTTATGCCACAGAATTAGTGTTTTGAAAATCCCAAAACACATAATGCAAAAAATAATGCTCTGTATTAAGTTTATAATCAGTTGTATTTATTCTCTGGAAGGTAAAATAGAATTATCAGCCATGTCACAACACCACCTTTTACTTGTATTTGCCCAGTATTTGAAACTCCCAAATCTAGACCACTCTCAGGAAGAAAGAGCATGGCACAGTGATGCTGAAGTGCCCTCTGAAGAACAGAGTATCCCTGAGACCTTAGGAAAAATGAAAATCTAAACAGAGGATCTCCCAATCATTCAAATCTGAAGAAAGATATATTTGCTGTAGCCCCATGAAGAAAAATGGTAAGAGTAATCAGTCTTTGATAAAACTGCTAAAGCTATTCAGGACCTAAATGAGGTCCCAGCTTGTACTTCAGCAATGATTTCACCATTTATATGACATATTTTATATGCAGGTACCTAAAATTGAAAGTAATTACAGAAGTTATCCAGGATTAGCACACCATGGCTCAACTGGCTCATGGCATTTCTTATTCACTCATGGCATTTCATACTCATTCACTGCAGTCACACTACAACAATGTAGGCAGCAAAGGTAATTCCCAGTTATGAGACTTACAGGGTCACTTGTTGATTTCTGTGAAATAGCACAGATTTTGTGAGATATGACCCAGAGGACTTCATCATTCTAATTTTCCCCCCTAATTTATTTTTTAAAGCAATCTGTAGTTGCAGAAGACTCTGATTTCCAATGTATTAACAAAATGGGCTTAGCTTAGCTTCCTCCTGAAATTAACTATTGCTAACCTACTGCTCAACATAGTTTTGTAAATATTTAGAAAACTTAAAATCAGCAAACTTCCCATTTATCATATCACACAATAAACTACCCTGTTTTCATCTTCATTCCCCTTCTCTCACTAAAGGGCCTAAGAAATTTTGTAAGTGCACCACATTTTGTTCCTAATGGAGGAACCCTGCATTCAACACATTTTCTAGCTATCAGGAAGGACTAGTTCCAGTGTTAAAAAAATGAAGAGGTAGCTTGTTTTCTCCCAGTTTGTGCAAATAACTCCCTGACTATAATTTAAAGATGTGAAATTATTTTCCAGAGTTTCAAATCTACTCCTGTCAACTGCAATAGTAAGTCAGATCTTCATAATTTGTCCATCGGACTGGATTTAATTTGCAAAGAGTTAACAGTAATTGCCTATAAAGAGAGATTTAAGGGTAATTATTTTGCTGCCTGGTTTATAGCATTGTAGTCTCTTTGATAATAAAAAACACTGAGTGTGATAAATGAAAGCGCCTTGCCTCTAGTAAAGTAAAAGGAATGAGGATACTACTAAAAAAAAAAAAAAGAAGAATCCTGGCTTTCTAATTTAATTAGTCCCTTATCAGAAACATGCATTCCATTAGTCTGAGACAGGAGTGCTGCCCCAAGAGGCATCACCTGAAGAGAGGGAAAAATTCATGTGAGAAGCATGGTCTGCTTCCAGGGAAGGGGAGAGGAGAGAGGAGGGGGACCCTTGGCAGGGACCAGCCGCAGCCCCAGGGAGGCAGAAGGCACAGCACCAGGCTTCCAACCTGGGACCTTCTTGGAAAGTCCACTATTATATGGATCACTTGTAAACAGAATGACTTAAGTTACAGAAACTGCAGAAAATACTGTTATTTACAACATGGTTGCCTATAGTAGGCTCACAGTCTTTTGGCACTTCTCTTTTTCTTTTTTTGTGTTTTTTAAAATCTTGTTTGGGTTGCTTTTGAACATTTGTTTTAAAGGTTTGCTGTGGTGTTGTTTTGTTTTGGTTTTTTTTTCATTTATACTCAAAAACTTAAATGTGAAAGGGCTATTAATAATGAACATGCAAGGCTATTTTTGTACTCTAAGTACTAGAAATGGGCAGTATACAGCAGTAATGTGAAATTACTCCCATTGACTCAAACACTGCAGTAGGGCTACACAACTCTATAAGGAAAATTGCTGCTCTGGTTGTGTTGCATAAATTTTTGCATGAGTTAAAAAAAATCTTGTTGTTATTTAAAGTAATTTTCATACAATAAAGTGAACACTATACTCCATTCAGTAACTGTAAGAGGCACAATATTATTTCAGCCATGATACTTTAAAAGGGCAAACTGCATGAGGAGATAATATGTTATTAGATATAATGACACTGTGGAAAAAGCAGACATCTTTTAGTTCTGTCTTCAGATACTACATCAGTAACATGAGCTGATCATATGGTGAAAATGCCTAAGATTTTCTTGTAAAGACCATTTTACTGAGCACTAGAAAATGTTTAGCAAATGGCAACATTTCTAAAATTGTCTGTCTTACTGATTTTTTAAAACCTATACCTCTGTAGCATACATTAATCTTACAAAGAACCAATTCTTCATCTTAGTATTGAGTTAAAGTGGCTGAAGAGGTTACAAAATCAGGAAGAATTCTGCCAAAGCACGAAAGGTGTCAGCAACCAGCACAATGTATTCTGACAGAACAGTTAAAACTTCCACAAGCATCAAGAGAATAGCCTCAAACCAAGCTTGGCTCTTTTCAGATAAATTTTTGCTCCCTTGGGCATTCTCAGGTGTAACCAAGGAACTATTTATTTTCAGAGAGGGAAAAAAGTGTAAAAACTCCAATGTCAGTTCAAGGGAGTTTATAAAGATGTAATATTGCAAAGTTAAGACCAGGACCTGAGACATTAAGCACTAAACACCTCTGGCTAATTTTAGCTCTGCACAGTATTTACATGAGCTTTTGGTAAAACACAGGACTTTGAGTAATTCTTCCTTATTAGCAGATTCATCAGATATCTCACTGGCAGAGTCTTGCTCTACTTTGAATTTACCTTCCCATTTGTCTGACAGTTTGTGATGCTACAGGGAGTGCTGGATACATTTTCTGAACCATCAAATTGCTTGTCTGACTCAACACAATTTTTTTCTTTCCATTTGTACAGAAACAGTGAGCAAAGCTCATCTAATCAAATGTCAGTGTGTACCTCCCTGATAATTAGCTGAATTCCCTTTGCAGATAACAGAGACCAATTGGCAGTTTTGGAACATGGTTCATTCTGTCCTAAGGGCATTTTGAATAGTTTGGGTATAACATGACCTGGAAAAGTTTTAACTCTGAGCACCACCAAAGCTTTATATAGGTACCTATAAAGGTAGCTGTCTTTGATAGGGGAAATTGCTCCCACCCTTTCTAAGTACAGCAGTCCACAGAGCAATGAGTTTTTGAATGCAGGTCATGGCAAACTCTTCTCAAGACTCCCAAAAGCAGCAAAAAAAGGTCACCATGTCTCTCATGATTCAGAGCCCTTCCATGTCCTTGTCAGTGAACAGCATTGCAAAATCTCTTGATGTAGTCAAAATGAAAATTTTCATGGATCTCTCAATCCTCTGCCCCCACCACGTGCCCCTAGACCAGTGCAGACTAACATGTGTGACAAAACTGTTCTGAGAAAGCAGCTACACTGTGTCGTGGGGCATGCAAAAAGTTCCCCAAAGCACACCACCACTTGAAGAGGAAGGAGAAAGAACACAGGGAAGAAAAACCTTTGGGAGAAAAAAAAAAATAGAAAAGCTATCTTAGATGAAGGAATGGAGAAGGACATGTATACATGTATCTATATTTATCTAGCTATCTGGAGAGGAGATAGGCAGATATCTAGACACTGAGGGAGGCTGAGGAGGGATGGATGCTGAAGTGAGAAGACAGGCACACAAAGATAAGGTGGTGAGAGGAGGAGGTGGTGGGAGTGTGGAGAGTGGGTCAGCAGACACGCCAAGAGAAGAGCTGCATAGTAAGAGAGGAAGTGAGAAAAAGGAATTCAGAATAGAAGCAGCAGCAAATAGAAAATAAGCATGTAGGCTCATGGTTTCAGAGTTTGGGGACACAGAGCATGCAATGACAAAAAAAAAACAACACAGCAGAGAATAAGAGCAAGAAAGAAACTGCAAGTTTGAGGAGAACAACTGTATTACTTTTCAAGCTTAGGCAATGAGTAATAGTACAGAGAAGCATAAAATGGAGTGAAGAATACATAATACCTTAGGACTTTATTTTTTCTTTTTTCACACCTTAATTTAATCATAAGTATCTTAGAGAAAATGCAACACTTGCTGAACATAATTAAATGTGATGCCAATTTTTTGAGGTTCAATGCAGCACCAAAAATGATATGAAACACAGCTATGTAGACTTACTACACCTAATGCCATTTAAAAAAGTACAGATTGAAGGGAAAAAATAATAATAATAAAAAAATTAACTGTGGCAACCTGCATCAAACTGCAGTATCAAGCCTCATGCTTGCATGTGGGCATAACTCATGTCTCACTAAAATCTGGTCTAAACAGGCCTGTGCCCTTTCTACACACCTGGTGTAACTGACCAGTCTGTGGTCTGACAGATGCTACGGAGACTAACTCATAGTATTTAAATTCCAACCCTGAAGAACCACCATCCTTAAAGAATATCTGTCTGTTCTTCATATGAAAGTAAACTCATTCTGTAAGCTGAAAAAAACCCCCAGTTTTTAAAGAAGAATGCATAAAGTCACTATATAAATCCACCATTAATAGGCTGCCTATAATCTTCCCCCTCAAGCTCATCTTCTCTTGCAAAAGCACTGAAATTCCCTTATGCTCCTATGCATAAATGTAAGAAAAAATAAACCATTTTTACTTGATCTTTTACTATCACAATAGATTAAGTAGGTGCATTTTGCCTTCTTGCAGTGTCTTTACCTGCCTACTGCTGTTCTGTAAATGTGAGGTTATTTAAGTCAACCATATCATGTGGTTTTAAGTGCTCTTGCAGCATATCATTTAAATAAGTATGTAACTGCCTCCACTATTGCTGCTTTTGATCAGCTACAGTTTTTTTGCCATGGTAATGAAAGAATACATCTTATAGCAGCTGTCAATCACTCATGGCATGATGGCATCTCATGGCCCTAGGCAAATCCTAGGTGCACACAACAGGCTATATAGGCAACAACTAGGAAAAAGCCATATATTCATCAAATCTTACTACTTTAAAGAAAAACAAACCAATAAACAATTACTGAAGAGTGCTAGGAATCGCTTATGCAGAGATGAGTGACAAGAAAAGTACACTGTACCTTCTTCTACGACTGGATTTGAAAAGAGCCACCTGTGCCAGTTTGTTCACCCCTTTAACTCTGTGGATTATTCAAAATTGCAAACTTCTATTACATGTACTTTCTTTTTTTAAGGTTGTCATTTCAAGAAGCTCATTATGTAATGGACCAGTGGCTACAGTAAGAGTATCATAACTGATTTCTAAAAAGCCAGCATCTGCACTTAACACTGACATGAAAAAGAGTACTCTTAAAAAAGGAAGAAAAAGCCCCAGACATTCCAGAAAAGCAATGTGAAAAATACTTTAAAAAAATTTAAAAGTTCTGTGTAAGTAGAGAATCACAAAGAGACAAAACATTGCTATTTCCTCTTTCCAGTTGCTTCATTAATACAGTGTAATGACAAATATGGTCTTTATAGAAAAACTATGACTATTTGTAATGTTTTGCCCTACACCTGTGTATCCAAGAACAACACCTTTCTGGAAAAGGGATATGACCCAATTTTCTTTCTGACAAATCATCTACTTCCTTTTTTTTTAACTCTAGTTATCCCACAAGTGTTTCAAGACAAAACTCTTTCTACTTGAGCAACACACCCTTTTCTCCAAGCTAGACATGGACAAAAATAGCAGAATTCTTTAAAATACTTTCAGTTCACACATCATTTCACCAGGTATGTATGGATCAACTAATATATGTGACCACTATTATGGGGGGTTTATACTCTGCTTTTGCCAACCACTTAATTCTTTTCTGTATTCACAGAACTCAAATCAACTCCACAGTTCTCCCCACATACCACTTGAAGGGAAAAAGCACTGTATTTTTAGCAATATTCTCTTTCCCTAGCCACTTTCTCTTAGGTACAAATATTCTTTTTACTAGTCTTTGTTACTAAATTGATGTGTGAGAAAGGCTACAGAAAAGATTTTGGTATAGGCAACACTTCTGTTTCTTACCAAATGCCTCAAGGCAATGCATGCTTCTTCCCTCAGTAAATCATCAGGACTGAAGAGGTTAGCTGTCAGACAGAATTACAGCAGCTACCATTTCAGACAGTTTCTTTCATAAGTCTTGAAAGACTTATGGTCTTACATTTGAGAGCAGAAGTGAACCAGACCATCAGAAAGCACATTTTAAATTAATGTTGCTCAGCCCTAACTAGGTGACTGATTCGACTCTGCAACCTTTTATCTGCCTTGTTGTAATTCTGTGCATGTCTCAGGCAGACAGATATGAGGTTTAGGTAAAATTCCAGCTGGGACATAACTTTTGTGTGTTGGCAGAACACCACAAAAATTTGGATGGATGAACTCCCCAACCTCACACCACATTTCTTCTTCAGTCAAGAAATTGCAAAACAATTGGAAAATTTATCTGAAATGGTAAGAAATAAATAAATGAGTTTATGAGTTGTGGCATATAATTTCCATTTTTATCTTCACTGTGCCAACTGAGAGGAGAAAAATGAGAATCCAGCTCTTGGCTCTGCATTTCTACATTAAATCCAAGCATATGTTTCTGATCATTCTTCAGTCACAAGGATCCTGTGACTCCAAAATAAATAACTTTATATTAATCATGTTAAGGGGGTAACTAAAATGAACACCCTTCCTATGCAGCCTTGACATTCCAGGACAATACATTTTATTTTATTTCTTAAAGAAAACATATCGGAGATTCTTTCATCTTTTGCTGTAATGTATTTAATTTATTATGACAATTTCTTGTTCATGTCATCAAGCAGTCATGAAACAAAGAGTGAGTTAGTTCTTTAATTCAGTGAATTACATGAATCGTTAACTTTGTTTCAAACATCATAAATTCACAAAACAGTAGAATGGATCCTTATTTAGGATCCATTTCTAATGACTGGGAAAAGATTCTAACTGTGCAGCAATTCATTAGGTGATGACTGAGTTCTGCTGTGTTTGCAGGCAAAGGCCAAATACTTCTGTTTATTTATGTGCTGCAATACTCAAAGCTTTTTCTAGGTCAATAACAAAGAAAATTAAATTTCTTGGCATTGGTAGAAAGCTGTCATTTATTTTCAGGGTCTCTTCCTTTAAATAGTGGTATCTAACAAAGAAGAGAAAGACCTCTATTGATGCCTAAAGTCTGTGCCTTGCAGTAATTTTCATTCACTGGAAGTACAGCACACCTTCAATTATGTTAGGTTCAGCCATTTCAGTAACAGCTCTTTTTTGAACTTATATTTTGCAGTATTTTCATAATGACTATTACTACTAGCACTTGAAAGTTTGATTCAAATTATTTATGTACGCTTTGTTAATTGCATGTATGTTGTCAAAGGGAGTTTATAATCCAATGTTTCAAACATAAAGTTTCAAGATTCTTTATTGATATGCTACACAGACCTTGCTATCTATATTTTTGTATTTTGGAAATTCAAAACATTTCTCCAAGCACCTCGTGTTTTTCCAGCAATAAAACAGAAGCAACTGAGACATAGTCAAGCTCTTGTTTGACTGGTCTTGCTTTGATGAAAACTTTCTTTATATTTTTTCCTTCATTTTGCCTCACAGGAGGAGACACCTGCCCAAAAACTATTTTAATCAGCCAGTTCCTGAAGGACTGCACCCTGTGGAAACACTGGAGCAGTTAGTGAAGAACTGCAGCCCAAGGGAATAACCCATGTTGGAGAAGGCTGGGAAGGACAGTCTCCCATGGGATGGACCCCATATCAGAGCAGGGAAAGAGCATCAGCAGGGAGAAGCACCAGAGATAAAGCGCTGTGACTTGACTGCAACCCTTAAAGTTGACTCTTGTAAGATGTGTATGTGTGGGAAAAATGGCTTTAGATTTGCTCTCATTTCCCCCCACCCTAATATTCTGATATTAATTGTCATTAAATAAAATCAATTGCCCCAAGATCTTCTTGTTTGTCTGTCATGGTAAATAGTAAGAGATCTCCCTATCCCCATCCTGACCCAAAACTTTTCACAGTGTTTTAATTAACTGAATGGGTGGGGGGGGGGTAACAAAGCACCTTGATGGGTATATGCCCCTCAGCCAAGCTCAATTCATCCCTTCAGGCAGATTCAATCACCAGAGAAAGCATGTCTTGATCAATCTTCCAGCAGAAAAAAATGGTATGAAATGCTGAACCCATTTTAGAACATAAAATGACTAACATGAAAAGTTTTATAAGATCAAGACTTTAAAAAACAAAAAAAGGTGGAGTTTTGAGGTACAGAAACAAGAGACAAAATGCTGGACTGAGACAGGATCTGTTCTTTCCTACAACAAATGTTTATTATATAGTTTATATCTACATCAGGTGATACCTGTTATATGAAAGACTAAGCTTCAGGTTTGGAAGTTGGTCTTGTGCTTGATGCAGAAAGAACTGGAAGCTTCATTTAGCTTTGGAAGTCAAAACTTCCACCTTTATATTGCTGGAAGATCTGGAGAAGATGTGACCATGCAAAATTGCCAATTACATAAATGCTTTTCAGGAGGGAATGTGGGCAAGCCAGTCAAACCTGCAGCCTGTAAGCTCAGACCTGTTAACCTTCACAGCTCCAGAAATGAGAGTCCCTGCTGACATGAAGGCTTCTGAGGATGGAGCTGGAGGGAGGCTTTGCAAGAGGCTGCCCCTTAACTTTGAATTGAAGCTGCTGAAGATGGTGCCAGAGGTCCTTGTGCCGAAGGTTAACACTGCCATTGGCCAAAGGAACCCCCAGCTTAGGTGACACAAGTGGCTGGGCGTCACTCCTGGTCCCTTCTGCAGCTTCTACCCCAGTAGTTCTAAGGCCAGATGAGCTCAGCCAGGTCAGCTGCTCACAATGCACGGCTGCAACTAAGGACAAACAAAACTCAGAGAGTGAAAACAGACACAGGCCACAGCTTTACCACGAGAGGCTTTTGGTTCTGTAAATTCTCTTCTTCTTGTCTTGTAACATTTCTCTGCTTCACAAAATCCTTCCCAGGGCCTCCCATCTTACTGGCCATGGCCTTTGTAGTGCCTGCTGCCTTCCATTTCACACAAGCAGCACCAAACATTCAGTCTTCAAACTCCATGGTCTCTGGCGGTCCTGTTATAAAGCACCAAAACCAGAAAGAGCAGCAACAGAGCAGGAAAGACAAATGAGCAGAACTATTGCTGACCAGCAGAAACACAGAACTTCTGGAACTGAATACACAGGCTCCCACTGGCTTTGGTTGACTGGGGGGTTTTTGGTGGTGGTGGCTTTGTTGTTGGTATTTTTCTTTCCCTGAGACACATTTGGGATATCCCATCTGACTTTCTGTCTTCAGAGCTCATGGCCTAACCCCACCCCCACAGTGGCTGCTTGATTCATGTTTCTGTGGGTTCTGCCTGTGCAGTGAGTGGAGAGGGAGACATCTCTCCTGTCACACAGTGCTTTGTGCAGCATTAATGTTCTTAGACTTGGCTGTACACACCAGTGTAAAGTAATTACACCACAAAGGCACAAGATTTCTATCCAAGAATGATGCTTATTTATTTAAAACCTATCTTGATGTAATAGTTTTCATTCTAATTCAAAGAAGTTCTTCTCCTTTGCTTGATTTCAATTCCATTGCAGAGTATTTTATTTTCACCTTTCTAGGAGACAATGCACAGTTCCAGAACATGTTAAGCAAACAAAAGATTTGGTGAAACTGCATGATCTATCCTACAAAGGTTGTTAGACTTGAATAATACATTGACACTGTTCACCCTCAAACCACAGTGTGTCTCTTTTATCACTAAAAAGAATTGAAGTATGTATTTTTCACATATAGCTAAGCTCTGTATAATCATCTTGGATGCTAGCAGAGCTTGCAAACAAAACACAATACAGACATGCTCAGATATAAACTCTGACTTCACGTTTACGTAACAAATCTGTTCAGATAATGAATCTACAAGCACATATCATCATCCAAACTCTCTGGCTACATTTTATTTGCAATATAACTACTGGAAACCATGAACATCCAACAGAATTCTGTCCAGTTCCTCCAAAATGTGAAGAGAAGAGAAGAGAAAAAATCTGGATTTGGGGGTGATAAAATGCTATTGGCTTAGAGGAACAGTGAACTCAGTTAAAAGGCACTGTAGTGGCATGTCACATCTTATTTTGAAACCAAGAAATATTCAAGACTAGATTAAATGAAGAAAGATTCCTTTATTCCCATTAAGAAACCCTAGCAACAAAAGACAGAACCAGCTTAAATGTATACTTGTTATTGCATTGCTAACTGGTAGGTTTGTTTCTCTGTTCCTGCATGTGGCCACTCATTTCAGATTAAATTAAAGATCCAATAAAATTCCTATTTTATTTCCCATGAGTTTTTCAACATGCACCACATCATGTGCACCACTAAGGGAAAGCTGTGGCTATGCAAAGCTTTTGTTTGGGGAAAACATCTCCTTGAATTTACAAATATGTGGCACAACCATCTGTAACAAAACAAACAGCAACAATCACATTTTCTTGCCATAATGTATCCTGCAAAAAAGTTACAACTTATTCCCTGAATCAGTAACAACTAATGATTAAGAATATTTGACCCTTACTTTTCTGCCATAGAGATATGGACTTTAAAATACACTATCTTGTCATTTTGTCATTTATCATTCAAGCTAAATTTTATATTTTAAATTTAATTTTCTTAATCACTTAAAGAGTATATTTCTACAAGATTTAATTGCTCAGATGTGACAATCTCTCATCCTTGGACAATTTATCTTGCCCAAAAAAACTGTGCTATTACACAGGACTAGATAAAGGATTCTGATTCAGTCAAGTGTTCAGTAGATTAGTTTAACTACAGTTTCAAATGAGTGAGAAATAAACATTCTAAAACAAACAAAACCCAAATCAACAATAACAATAATTCCAGGGAAGATGCAAAGCCTAACAAGGCATTGGAGATAAGGATGGTTATGGAAAGAAGGACCAGGCATCTTGGGCTGCATTAGGGAAGCACTGCCAACAAGAGAAGAGCATGGACAATGTGTGATTGCACATCAGTTGCTAATATATAGCGACTGGAATAGTAGTATATCTGTATTTTTCCATCTAGTATATGGAAAAAATAGAATAATTGATTTTGTGTTCTTTGCACATCAATATTCCACAAATTCATATCACCCATGGAGTTTTAAAGGTTCAACTCTATTTATTTTTTTTTTCTGGCATCCTCTCATGTGATGTCATGCAGCAAAGTATAACAGAAAATTAGTACATATTTCAGCAATCAGATGGATTCAGCTTAGGAACCATGCAAGGCACAGAAAACCTGGTCCTGGTCAGGATTAAAATGCTATTAACTCACTATGTGTTCAAGTTGACCAGTTGTCAACCTACACTGCATCAGATCACATACCTGTGACACAGTATTTACAAAAAGAAGAGATGCATCCATAGATAAACTTGATTGTTCTATACAGCAGAAAACAAGTCAATACAGGAAGCCATGGGGTTATTTGTCATATTCTGCAGGTTAATATTCTGCAGGTTAATATTTCTAAACAGAAATATTTTGCAAGTATCTAAACTGACATGAAAAAAATCAGCAAAAGCCAACAGTGTGCAAAATCATCATAGTAAAAATAAAATATTAAAAAGTAACTTTATATGTCATAAAATGTGGTTTTTTATTAAAAGTATGTTATCAGGTAGTCACAAAAATAAGAATGGCAAGGGGATGGTACTTCCCACCACTAGGATGTGGTGTAACTCAACTTTCTCTGAAGATTACTTGATTCAGTGAGAATGTTTGAGAAGGAAGACAGTTGACATTTGACTGCTTAATTTCTGATTCACCTACTATAACTGTGAGGACACAGAAATAGGAATAAACAATGACAACTAAAACCACTGAGGAAATAAATAAATCACATATATTTTGGCTTTTAATACAGGCCAGTAACATGCCTAGATTTTCTTTCAGCCTAATGCAAATACAAAAGTGCTGGCATGAGAAGTGGTCACATCAACAATGCAGCCGATAAGTCTCAGAAGACAGATTAGAAAAAGATTTATAGATATCCTAAAATGGAAACACTGAAAATTATTTGAATGCATAGATGGGTGTTAAGTGAAAATGATACTGCAAGATGTCAGTGTGAATGAATAAAATAAACTTTCAGGGAAGAGGCAAGATGTCTCAGATACAAAGTACACTTGAAAAAGAACAAGAGTTACCTCAATTTCAGAGTCACACATGAGGTCCACACAGGCAAGGCCATGTTTTCCCCACAGTATAAATGGAAGAAATGCAAATTACAATGGTAACAATGAAGTTCATTTCCTCTCTTGACAGCTGTCCCAGCTTGTCAATAAAAGTTGTTCCTTAGTTTACAATATAGACAGATCACAAAGCTTCTGCCAATAAACACTGTAAGTAACTGTTTTAGAATGACATAAAAAACTTTGAAGATCAAATTTCTCTGTCAACATTCTACAATTTTTCTCTCTGCATATTCTGCATATGCAAAAGCAAAAAGCATTTAGTCTTTATTCTATGGGTACTTGAAGTATTTCACACTTCTAGGATGATTTTCCCATTTTTACTGCTAGCAAACGGCAAAATGAGACTTAGTTCAATGTACAAAACGATATTTCTGAAGAGAAGGTGCTTTTAATCTGTCAGTGTCCAGTATATTTGATCTGGAAACTATAAATTACTTTTCTGCTGTGAGAGGAAACCAAACATTTGGACATTAGCAAAGTTTGAAAGCAAGTAAGCATCACAGAAAGAAAGCAGTGAGTGCACTGAAAGTGTTAGCTCTGAGTGATAATGAGGAGAGGTGAGGAGATCCAGTGGGACAAAGAAGAGCTCCAAAGCCATTCTCACACTGCTACCATTTATGTGAGAACGCCCTGTTACAGTTCACTTACCATTACCAAGAACATGTGAAAAATTTGTCCCTAGCCTCAAGCCCACTCAAGCTGACCTTGGATCTAAGATGCAAGATGGTGTGTGAAATTAGAAGGAAGAATGGCACAGCTGAGAAGCCATTCTGGAACTCTGCTTCTCAGTTGGCATCCCATCCCCCCTTTCAGATTTCTTTGCCTAAACACACTACAAGCCGCAATTTTGAAATTAATTCAGGGATGGTGGATTCAGTCCTCCCTTTGACATTACATTAGAAATTTCTTTTCTGTCATTTCATTTCAGATAGAAAACCACCAGAGCAACTGGTTACATGCCAAACAAGGGGTCTGGCATCACAAGAAAATCAGAAGAAGAAGCTGACAAACTTCTAGGTAAGACTGAGCAACAAAGGTTCTCAAAAGTGAACACAAGCCAGCAAAAGGAGGCCAAAAAGGGCAACATGACCACCTATTTGATCTTCTAATTTAACCATTAAAATAACATTCTGTGAAGAAATAAGAAAGGCAAAAGTACATTATCAAGTTCAAAGAAAAATGCCAAGAGAAGATAAAAATGTGTGACTAGAAAGAAACTCACACATTAAAAAACAAACAAAAAACTGAAAAACAATGGACCCTCCCCTTCCCCCACCTCCAGGAGAGTTTAAAAGGTATGTAGAATACACATCTGATGTGACCAGAAAAGGAGTAATGGATAAAACCTGGAAATGTTATTAGATTTATTAGTTATATTTAGCACACACACAAGAAACACCAGAAAAACTGGTGTTATTTATACCACAAGAACCTGCATCTTTTCTAGCTAGTTACAAATGCTTTGTCTATTATTTCCATAGAAAGCAAACCCACTCAATTTGTACATTTGCATGTTCTGTTGCAAGTGAAAATGTTAAATCATTTCTACAATGGAGAAGTAGGATGTATTTTGGAAATCTTTCCAGCAGAATATAAATTGGGTTTTCATCAAAATAGTATAGCGAGCTAAGTATACATGTAAAACAGTAAGCTAATTTACTTAATTAAAAATAGTTTCTTATGCTGCTTTCCAATGTCCCACTCTACCTTTATTTGACCTCAGCAAGGACTCAAAATCATCACTTAGAGAAACCCAGGAGGAAAGAATATGATCTTATTATCTGTGATTCCCACATTTCAAACACTGTTGAAGCTCATGAGCTGTTTAAAGTGATAGCTTGGACAGGTGACAAGTCAGGATCTTAGAGAAATACAGATTATCAATTGGATTTTGGGAATATGATAATTCTCCTGCCACAAAACAAAGGCTGCCTTCAATACAGGACTCAAAATCTGCAGGTGTCCATGACATTTAATTGCAGGGATTTGGCAGGAGGTAACATTAGAGGGCTTAAGGAAACATTAACAAAACATCAGCTTTCTGCAACTGATTTTCACTTTGACAGCATCACCAAGATTTTTCTGCTTGTCAAAACTTCAGCCAAAGAAAATGAGTAATTCATTGCAGCTTGTAAATTGTGTTCTGAATTGTATAAGGGAGTTACTTGTTAATAGCTGCATTACCAAAACTAAAGTAAGATAAGCAGAATGACTTAATTATGCACATCTTCTAGCAAAACAAATAAGCAGCTTGCAGTAGCTTAAAAGGGTAAGAAATTCCACCAAATATGAAAAGGTGCAAAGGTGGCTATCAAAAAATAATGTTGACTACCAATTTAATATTGGTTAACTTACTAATGTGTGGGAACATAGGAGCAGGCATGGAAAATGCAGAAGACTGCTAGAGGAGGTTCTTCCAAAACATATAAACTTGTCTTTTCGATCAAGCATGTTCAGCTGTAACATGATGGAACTTCTGCAAATGCAGCACATCATACAGAAACTTAAATTTTAAAATACGTTTTCTCAGGCTGAGATGGTAAAAAAAACCAGTAGAAATATTTTCTGTTCTGTTGCAGGAAAATAGTATTGCTTATCATTGGCATAATTGTCACCAATATTGAAAAGGGATAAAGAAATCAGTGATTTAGAAACAGAACAGCTCAGCATAAAGGACTTCAAAAGTTTCTAGGCTGAAAGAGGGAAAATGGCCTAGGTATGCCCTTTTACTATTTAACTTGAACAAACTGTAGAAAAATTGTTCTCTCACTTTAAATTAAAAGCAAGAACAAGGCTAGACACAGAGTTTCTCCTTTGCTTCTACTCCTTATAACCTCCAATTCCAACCAAATTTTTCTGCCACAACTAGCCACACAGTTCCTAGCTGAAATGATCATAGCAGCAATTCTGCAATAAGCCTGATCGAAATAATGCTTAAATTCAATTACAGCCAATTATCCAAAAGTTTGATAAAGTTCTCAGTTTCCTGAACTCTTCTGCACATCAGTGCCATGTGCCATCCTTACTTACAAGGAAAATAAAACTTGCAGCAGTCTTTATTTCCTATTTTCTCTGCTAGGAACACCAGTCTCTTTTCTCTTTCTCCTCCATCAGTTTATATGACTTTTGCTCCAGCGTAAGACTCCCACACCCTCCACTCCTGCTCGGGTCTGTCCCGTCCCGGCTCCAGCACTCAGCACCACGGCCAGCGCCACGGCTGACAGCGAGAGCGGGGTCACCACAAACCCAAAGCTGGCCACAAGCAGAAACCCCTTATCTCTGCCCTCTCTCCTCCTAGCTGGTAGGTCAGACATGCTACTTATGGCTGCCCTGATGCTGTTTCAAAGCTGCTGTTGTTGGTCAATGACACTGCATAGCACTGAATGAAAAAAGAAATGTTCAGAGTAAATGCTGCTCGCAGCAAGGAAACAGTTGTAGCTTTTACAATTTCATTCTAATGATGGCAAAAGTACTAGCATCAGTAAATGACCTATGTGTTGAAGTGCTGTCATGATGTGATTTTAACTTTGGATAGGAAGTTTGCTTGTTGATATAAGTGAAGTTTGTGAAGACTCTGTGTGAGGAATGTAAACTTCAATGAAAGTTCAGGTTTATTCTGACAATAATAGTAACTGGTTTACAAAATAATGCTGCAGACAATGCTACCTGGATTGTACAGAGCTGTAATTATTCATTATCTCTGTTTCTCCAGTTTATGTTCAAATGTCATTATGCTCCAAATAGTATCCTTGGGGAAAGCATCTGGGGAGTTTGGAACACATCTGTTACAGATATGCTGCATAAATGTATATACAGTGTTACATAATCACACAATGCTGTAGAAATAAGGGTGACTAATTTCACACTTTGCTTCAAATATAATTTGCTGACATGTCTTTTTATGCAGGGGAGCATCACTTCTAAAAATGATGAAACTGATTTTGCCTAACTTGAATTAGGAAAGCTTTATCAACATATCTTACTCACTCTCCTTTTAATATAAGAAACATGCAGGCAAATTCAGCAGTTGAATTTGATTCTATATCCAAATTTGGTGGAATTATAGGGTTTCTGAATGACAGGTATGTAAATGCTGCTCTGTTTCATATCACACATTTTCTGGACCCCTACTGCTACTAAGCCTCCATCCCCTCCTCCATGCAGCTTTCTGCCAGTTACTGACAGAAAACACATCTGCAGATACTCTGACTTTTCAATTTTCCTGCCTATTTAAAGATCTTGCATTTGAGTTCATAAATCATTGAAATTACCTTTCTCCTTTGGAAAAAAAATAATGCATAGAAGCAAACAGTTAAATTTCATGTCAGCAGAATCACAACCCACACTGAAAAGCTCCAGATGACATGTATTTAAAAGATACCCTTGCAAAACTCTTTAGAAGTTAAAAATAACTGACTTCTGGAATAAAGTATGTTCTTGGTTACTTGAAAGTACCTTTATACACAGCAGAGGGCTGGAATCTACAAACTTCCCTGTCTGATCCTATGACTACCCTTGCAACTTCAGTGGCACTGTGATCTGCAGGAATTGTGCACAAGTCACCTGAGCTGCATCTGCCCCCAGTAAAACGCAAATACTTGTACTGCAGTATACTGTTGGGAAAGGCAGGCCTAATTCACTTCATTTCATCAATCATTACAGTGCCTTACAGACAAAGATTAAGTGCACAACAGCAGGCAATTGTGGAAACTTTGCAGTGTATCCTGCAAAGTTTCACTTTACTCAACGAATCCAGGTGCTGACGTTGGACATGTTGTTTCTTCTATGGACTCAGAGAAAGTGTGGCAGATTTCTACACATCTCCTCTGTAATGCAAGAGTGAACAGAAGAGAAAGTGAGCTCTTACTGTTTTATATGAACATCCTCTGCTGGACTGTTTTATGTGACCATGACCTATTACAGCTTTTAAAAACATGCTTGATTTTAACTGTAAGAGTTATATGACTGACTTCAGTTTTCAAGCTCTTTTCAGCCTTCACAAGTTGAGTCTTCAGTTAAGACTGAAGAATTATTATTGTTGGTCAAGCACTATTAGAAGGAGTAGGAAAAAATAAATTCTCTTTTATAAGAATCAGAGATTTAATCCAGGATTTAACAAAATACAAAAAGATCTTTTATCTGTCTATACAACGCTATTCACAGAATTGCTCTTAAGACCAGAGTCACATCTTTTTGTTCTCTTTTTTCACAAATTTTTATTTTTATACTATCCTCCTATCTGCAAAGCCTTTCACTCTAAAATGTAAGCTTACTTTGTCATTTAAATCCCCCAAATCTCCATAATTTGACAGAATCACAGAATAGTTAGGGTTGAAAGGGATCTGTGGAGATTATCTTGTCCAACCCCCTACCAAGGTATAGTCACCTAGAGCAGGTGAATCAGGAATGGCCCCAGGTGGATTTTGAATGTCTTCAGAGGGGGAGACTCCAGACTCTCCCTGGGCAGCTCTTCCAGTACTCTTCCTTCCTCAAAGGGAAGAAGTGCTTCCTCAAGTTGAGATGGAAATTCTTGTGTTTTAGTTTATGGCTATTACTCCTTGTCCTGTCACTGAGAACCTCTGAAGGGAGTCTGGCTTCATCCTCCTGGCACCCACCTTGGAGCTATTTATTTGCATTAGTGAGATCCCCTCTCAGTCTTCTCCAGACTAAACAGACCCAGATCCCACCTCTCCTCCTAAGAGAGATGCCCCAGACCCCTCTGTCACCCTGTTTTTTTAAGATTTTCTAAGCCTTCTGATGTTGACATTCTTGTAGTGAACTTTCTCACACACTTTCTGTAAATAACTCATTGTTTTGCATTCCTTTATAGAGGAAGAGAGAGTTGATAGACTGTTAGTTTGACCAGTGTCATTGGAGAGGTGTCACTGTCACCCTCCAATCCATTGTCACTTTTAGAAAACTATAAATGTTGGAGTCAGAAAACAAACTGCCTTTTTTCCTTCACCTTGAGAATGGTGGTGAGCTTGTGTTCTTTTGTGTCCTATAGCAACACCCCTCATCATCTCTGCAGCCTCCACTGGACCCTCTTCAGTAGCTCCTTATCTTTCTACAACTGTGGAAACCAAAAATGAACACAGTACCCCAGATGTGCCTCACTAGGGCAAGAAGGGGAGTAGGATCACCTCCCTGACCTGCTGGCCAAGCTCTTCCTGATGCATCCCAGGATACCACTGTCTCTCCTGGCCCCCAGGGCACACATGACCAGCTCATGGTCAACTTGTCACCCACCAGCACCACAAGGTCCTATCCAGAAGAGCTGCTCTCCAGTGGGTGAGCCCCCAGCCTGTGCTGCTACTGGGTGTCATCCCCCCAAAGGTGCAGGACCCTACACTTGCCCCTGTTCAGCTTTATTAGGTTTCTCTCTGCCAAATTCTTCAGCCTGTCAATGTCCCACTGAATGGCAATACAGCCTTCAGGTATAATTCGAGTGTAATTTCCTCAAGTGAAGAGTAGTTGTTCACATCAACCCAGTAATTTTCACAATTACAATCAATCTGATTTTTCTTTTGTCACAAATTTAGCACAGTTAAGTACACCTTTATAAATGTATAATAAATAAAATAGGTCTTAAAGGAAAGCAGAAAAAAAAGATTGAAATACAAAAATATTTTGAGCCTGCTCCAAAACTTAATTCCATGAGTGCCATATAAAAGATCAGAAAAAAGAAAGGGAAGAGATGCATTTTCTACAATGTTTTCTTGGTATCACTATAATATTCAGAGCCTCAAAGAGTCCCGTAATCCATCCCTTTTAAGTTTAAGTACAACATTTCTTTGAAAGTAAAATTGGACAACTTGTACAGCATGAATGTGAATGGCCTCAGGCTCTAAGCATATTCCTAATTAATCTTTTGCCATCTGGGGGTTATTCTTCTCCATGCATTTTTAGGACCTCAGTCAGCATTTCAGGAATTGTGAAGAAAGAATCAGCTGAGGACACCTACAATCTAACTAAAAATATGTTCAGTGTAACAGGTCAAAGAAAGAAATTTATTCTGAGAGCAGACATTTGACTTTCATGACATCACATATTTGCTGTCTGTACTTTCTCAAGTGTTTCTATTTGTCCTTTTGTGTACTTTAATATTAAAATACTATATGTCTCCTTCTCACACTTTAAATTGACCCTCATTGAGTGGGCTGTCGTAATATCAGATAATTTTGTATCTTCAAATGACAGATCTATTTCGAACACTGTTCAATATAAATATTAATGTTTTTAAGAATATATTGCCCTGATAAATCTATTAAAGTAATCTTGATTGTGCAACTGTGTGCTCTTCATGTCAACAGACTGGACAGACACCTGGTGACTACTCTCAAGTTTTTATTTATAATCTGAATGAATGAGCTCTTTCACTTCACTATCTGTTCTCTTGAAATGTTCAAAATGTGTATCTCATCTTGATGCTATACTTTTATAAAACTACTTTTTATGAAAAGCCTAATCTGTTTTTATAAACATGCCTCTGTGTTTTTCATTGTACATTATACCTTCCTTTTTACTCCATACATGAGACATCCTCATCATAGCAATGGCCAACACAGACCAGATAATAGAGAAAAGAAGAAGGCAACTTTCTCAGCTAGTCATTGGTGCCATTATATACTTTTTTGCATTCCTAACTAAAAAAGTTAATTTCTTGAGTAAAAGGACACAAACCCATATGTTTGAGGGATATTCCCTCGCAAGACATCATACCAGTTTATGTAACCGCAACTGAAAATAAACAGTAAGGTTACTCTGAGGTCACAGTTTGAAAACAGATTTAGACAGTTGTTTGGATCTATAAAATATAACTAAAAATTGAAGTTTATATTATGACCCACTCAGTCAGCAGTTATTTCTAGAAGTAAAAGTTGGTATCATGGAAGGGTTCAGCAGTTCTTGTAAAACACCAATGATACAGCTGTGTCTCATACTGAAAGTGTGAACTTGGCTTTTGTAACATGAGATCTCCTATGGAGCTGGATTGAGGTGCCTAGCTAAAAAGGACTCCCAAATCTTGAAATGGATGGATTTTTAGTGAGATAAATGGTAAGTTAAATTATTTTTTAGAAAGATCAGAATTACAAACAAAAGCACTATCAGTTTTATAAGGATCAAAAAATGTAGTACTCAGGAGCACCTGGTAAAATGTAGTATTTTAATGTAACTAATGCTACAACTACTCAGATTTTGAGGTTTTTAGATTTTCTTCCAAAGTGTTTTGTTGCTATCAGATGAAGATACTAGCACTGTTTCAACCTTGGGTTTTCTTGCCTTTCACAGATGAAACAAGCACAGCTGGTTATACAAATTATTAAAAATTTGTGACATCTCACAGGACCCAGAATTCTTCCCTGTGAAAGGAAAAATACTAAGTCTGTACTACTCAAGGAATTATCTTTTTAGCAAGCACAAAAACATATTGCCTCTCTGCATCTCCCCATTCACAGAAGGAATACAACTGCACCCAGTATCTCATGGAAAAGAAACATAAGCCTGTTAAGTCTGAACAAAACTGACAGCATGCTCTATGCAAAAGACACAGACAATGTGTTTGACTTTCTCATGTTTCAATATAGAAATGTTTCTCATGTTTCAAGTTTCTTTTTATGGAAACTAATTCCATGAATAAATTTGGAAAACTCACATGAATGAGTGTAGGTATACAACATACTTAGAATAATTACCCACAGACTTCTTAGAAAAGGGGGAAATCTCCACATATGTGAAAGGTGTATTCTGCCATTTATGAGTAAATACATCCACAAAGTGTCCATTTCTTCTGTCTGGAAAAAGCCCACTGTAACTCTTCACTAGACATCCCATGTAACTACTAATATACAATCCAATGTAACTGACAATGACTATATTTACCTAAATAGCTAATATTTACTCTCCTTGCAGTTGGCAGCTCTGTTTGGAAGGCAAATTTATAGAAAATCAACTTTCCAGCTTCACAGAGAAGGTACTGATTGGTATATCACTAAACAAAAGCTTTTTCAATATTCCATGGGAATGGCTTTATTTCTGTTCCTCAACATCCCTTGAAAATAATAAATGTCAAATATAATTCAGTACAAAAACTTTAGCAGCTACGTATATGTGCTATTTGACTTAAATATTACTACATGCAATGTTTCAGAGGTGAATGCTGTACAAAAGGTTAAGGATATGGCTTCAATAAAGAGAAATGAAAATAAATAAAATAAAATAGGAAAGGACAATAGAAAAAACAGAACAGTTTTCTATAATTTACATTTGTTCAGTGCTGAATATGAATGGCTTTGAAAAATCATTGGAAACAGTTATGTAGTCATAGGGTAAAGGGTGTAATAGGTAACTAATTGAATATTGGATTTGTTGTTTTGAAGTCGCACTCAGAACCAGGAATCTGGATCAGAGACAGGTAAGTTTAAGGCAAGAGCACCCAGGAAAGTATGCAGAAAACACAGCAACAAGCAGCAGTGCAAACTAGTCCAATGCAAGTCAGGGAGAGGTAAGTATAATAAAAGACCAACATAGCAAAAAGGACTTCGCCTCAACCACAATGAGGAAAAAGCAGAAGAGAAAAAACAACAAAGAAACAGACATCCCACCTTT
Organism: Molothrus ater; assembly: GCF_012460135.2. Taxonomy (NCBI): domain Eukaryota; kingdom Metazoa; phylum Chordata; class Aves; order Passeriformes; family Icteridae; genus Molothrus; species Molothrus ater. The sequence continues at coordinate 4,001,187 of NW_023416471.2, read as the reverse complement.
CCAAAACAAAATTTGTCATATCACTAATGACAATTGTAAAAGAAAGTAAAGGCTTGCACAGGACATGTCTGAAAAACAAGGCAAAGGAGATTTACAAGAAAGACCAGGAGCATTGTTAACCAGCTACTTGGTAAAGAGGTGAAAAAAAACCAGTCATAAAATCTCTGCAAAGCTCAAGTTTAATCTCTGTCTTCCACTAAAGGGTCAGTTTTTCAGGTGAGCAGAAGAATTTAACAGCTTTGTAATAGCTTAACACTGGGGAGAGATGAATTACATGTTATCAAAACTGCTTGCCTTCATTAGTTTTATCTCAGAATATTAAAAGCATGATCTGAAGACATTTCAAAGCCACAAGTGGCTGTTTTTTAACTCAGGGGAAATGAGTGACAAACTATTAGACTGAGAAAATTATAAGAAACCCAAACTGCCACTGTCTCTAAAAGAAAAGACAATATGAGCACTGGTGAATACCAAAGGCAAAAAAAACCCTTAAGAAAAGTATTTGTCAGCACCAGAGAATGATGAGATGACTGGCAAGAAAGTTTCATTTTTCAAGAGCAATTAATTATCAAACATATTTTTTCCTCCCCTGTAACAGGCCTCATTACAAGTGGAGGCAGCAGATGCCAAAGACTTTCACCCCCATGCAGCTAATGACATTGTCTCACACACCCTTCTCAGAAATAACAGGGAGACAGTCTAGAACAGAACACTGCAGGGTCAGTGAAACATTGGATAAACACATTGAAATAACAGTTATAAATTATCTGAGAGTTAAAAGTAGTTGCAATTTATTCAAATGGATGGATGTGTCAACAGTCCTGTGTCTGCTCCCCTGCTTGATGCTGCTTGGTGCTTTCATGGATTATCATAAGAGGTCATTATAGACAGCTCATGATTGCTTTAGCAAGTCAAAAATAGGTGAGTTTTTTCAATGTAGACACTCCAAATGTCGGAATGTATGCTTGAGAACACACAAGAATTAAAACAAATCTGGACAATCTAAATAACTAGTCAGAAAGACCCCTCCCCAACTAACTTAGAAGAAACAAATACCTCCCTCAGGGAATCTCCAGATGAAGTTAATTCATACAGTAAAACCTCTCTACATCCCCATGATCTATTCAACATGGAGGTGAATCTTGGCAAGTCTGGAGACAGCTGAACACACCCTCTGTTATTCCATACAAATACACACAAATACACATATGTATATTTTTACCTTTGTCTCTACAATTTCCTGAAAATTGCTGCTACACTTGATGCTATATGCTATAGTGTACTTTGAGCTGGTCCTGGCACTCTGGAGTGCTCTCAATTACTTTCCATTCTTTAGAAATTGTATTTTTTAGTCTTTCTAGCATAGAGCAATGGGCTTTTGCTGCTTTCATGCAAGCATTTAGTAAGAATAGCAAAGAAGACAGCTGGATATAGTTTAATAATGATGTCTGAAATCATTCTGAAAACAAAATTGAAGACTTCAATATAAAGTAAAAAGAAAGTCTTTTCTCCCTAAAGATTAAGAGATGGGTTATTTGTGTTTTCAAAGAACAGAGCTTATAGTGGTCACGCTATAAGCTTTTGTAAAAGAAGAGTGGTGAGCTAGGGGAGTCACAGCACAGAAGAATTTAACACACTAGCAAAAATCATGATCCTCAATTATATGCAAGAAAGCATAGCTTGAAGCAGTCAGTCATGATTTCCATTTGATGAAATCCAAATGCTTTTTCTTAAGCAAAACCCCCGCCTTCAAACAGACCTGTATGCATGTCTGATGACACAGTTTAAGTATCTATAAATATACATTGGTGACTCCTAGAAAATACTGCTAAAGAGCTAAGGGACAATGTCATAAAGATCTGAGTACATGCAAACACCACCTTAGATACAGCAATCACACAAAGCAAGCACCCCATGCAAACATCTGGAAATACTTTCAACAATGGAGCACAACTTCTAGGAAGAAATCCAAATAATAGCATAAAAAGCAGCAGAGAGAAATGGACTACACATTTCAGAGCTACCTTTAAAATCTTACAGTTCTTTGGTATAAAACCTATATGAACACTGTCTCACACTGAAAGCTACCCTAAGATGGTAAGGTAGCCTAATCCTATGGGTCTGAAGTACTACAGGAAGGATAACCACACCTAAGCACAACATTAAATAGCTCTTTAAGCCATAAGATCTTAAACAATAACATTAACAATAGCATGAACCAGCCCTGATGTATTGGACTTTCAATATTTTATCACAGAGGATGCCCATATGCATGTTGCAGTTTCCCTCAAAAGGAATTATTCAAGTTAATGTAATTACAAATAACAATTAATGTATTAGCAGAAAAACCCAAAAACCTGCTATCCTTCATCATAACAGATTTGCCTTCCATCATTTACCTGAAGCTGCTGCTTTTCCATCAGTATGGCTACACCAGGACTCATTGCTTTTAAATCCCCCAATTTACTCAAGAGCCTTGAAGATGTCCCAGCCTCAGCTGATCAAAGTAATTGTAGTGAAAACTAAGCAGATATTACATGCATAGGAAGTTGATGTCTCTTAAGGCATCAGAGACAGATGAAGTTCTCAGGTAGCCTCAGTCAGACCCAGAGAACAGTGCTGACAGAGGATGACAGCCTCTCTCTTTGCCAGCCTATGCAAAACATCAGTAGACCACAGAAACTCTCCACTGACTGGCTCATTAAAAGTCACCTGGTGAAGCTTTTTAAGTAGAGCGCAGGAATTTTTAATCCTGCACTACTGAAATTTTAGTTCTGCAACTACTTCAGTCTCGGTAAAACTAAAATGATTGAAACTCAAAAGCGCCTTTTAGAATATTAATGAAAAAAAAGTGAGTTTGCAATGGTGTATGTACCACTTGTCATGGTATATTCTTATTTCTAGCCCCATCATTCCCAAGAGGTGAGGCACCTCATCCTGGATGACATTCCAAGTGGAAGAGACACCCATCACCCACTCTCTTTGGTTGTGAGTGCAGGCTGCATGATGGGGCCAGAACAGCTTCAAGGACACAGAAAGCACACCTGAGAAGGGGCAAAACACCTTCTACTGACATCCCTGTTTCCTCAGTCACCCAGGGCTCCTGAGCCCATAGCTGACAGGAACAGACAGAGGAGCACATCTAGACAAGTCTCCAAACACCTTTCAGGACCATCATTATTCAGGCTCCCCATATAACTCTCTTGGTGTTGAGCACAAAAACAAACAACATTCTCTACAAAAAATCTGCTAAGAAGAAGGAAGAGAACAATAGGACCACTACACAGGAAGCAGCATCACCATTCCTGAATTATTCACCATTTAAGCATGCAGATGGTACAACAAAATTCTTACTTGCAGAAGTGGTGAGCAAAGGATTTACTGCAGAGCAGCAGGCAGATGCAGTCTGTTTTCCAAGTACTCTGACTTCCACTTAAGTATCTGCATTTAACAAGAATAACTATGCCTACCCAAGCAATCACTTGAATGAATTGAAGACAGCTTTCTAACTAACAATTTCTTTCTCACCATCAGTCAGTGAAGTAAAAAATCCAGGCTGCAGACAGTTTTTAAAGCTGAATTTATGAAATTTTAGGGAAATTCATGTTGTATGAAAGCATTTTCCAATATTTTTGCTGTGTACCAAGATTTGCTCATGCTATTATGGGCAAAATTTCTTAAATGTTAACAAAAAATGTGCTCTACAGTGAAAGATTCCCTTTTGTCATTTTTGAATAAATCAGGGTTTATGTTAAATATACTTTAGGTGGAAAACAAATCAGCTTTGTTTCATAATGACTGTAATGGCTGTCTAAGCTGGAAAGCACTCTGTATGGCGATGAAAGAACACTGACCTCTCTGCAGCTTTTCAAACTTGAAAGTCAGAAAATACTGATTTCAGTAGTAGATTTGGCTCATAATTGGAAATGGGGAAAGCTGGGGGTGGTGCTGGTGTAAAATCAGTGAACACCCATCCCATTAGTCATCCCAACCTTGTCAGAGTCCAATCTTATGAAACTCAGAGGCAAAAGTCTTAATGGCAAACTGATAATTTTCACACTTCATCTTTCAAGGTAGCTTAAACTACTTTGGTAGAGAGTCTGGCACATGAGAATTTTATGAAAGAAAGGTATGCTCAAAGCATGTATTTTGTATTGGAGTTTAAAGGGATATCATTGACAGGATGACATATCTCTATCTCAGCACGGCAGGGCAAATTCTCATAGGATTCCCAGTTCAAGGCAGAGCCCTAAATGAAGTCTGACACTCCACAATAAATCAACAGTTTCTGTGCATCATAATGCTCATTTCATTCTCCAGTCTTCTCTTCAATTTTTTGAGGCCAGTTCATTTGAGATGAATAACACTTCTTTCAGAGTCCATGAAAATGTTAATTTTCGAATGACTGAGGGATCAGGTTAAACATTGTTACTTCCCAGCACCAGAAGGTTCTAACACAAATCAAGGCTGTGGAAAAGGCCAAATCAGAGATAACAGCCTTCTGCATTTTCTCTGAAAAACTAAAAGCAAGGAAGAATATTCTCACTTGGCTTTCCTCTTTCCACAACTCAGAGAAGCACAGTGTGGCAACAGGGGAAGAAAGGAGAAGTTTTATCCTGTCAGGTTATTAGAAGGGTAACCCCAAGAAGATGCACAAAAAGAATTTAGCTGGAGAAATTGACAAGCAATCTGTAGCCACAACTAGACATTTTTGAGCCATAATGGACAGCAGCTGTTGGCAGAAGTTTGACCATTTGAGAATAAGAGATGTGGAGTCAGCATGAAAAAAAGAGCAGATTCAAAACATCCCTTCTGAGCACCTCTGTGGGAAAGGACACCACCAGTTGGGGTCCTGGCAGCGCCTCAGAAATATTGGATGCTTGGAGCATCTCAGGTGTGGGGAAGCACAGAGAGAAAGGCTGCTCTGTACAGCTGCTGGAGCTTGACACACTTCCAGACTTAACCTGATGAGGCACAGAAGAAACCTGTGCAGCCACGGTGCCCCTGTGGCCAAGAGCACTGGCAGCACACTAGGTGAGTTACCTTGGGATACCTGGCCCCCTGAGCTGGAAGACAGAGATATGAAGCAGGAAGAATTCCCCAGAATCCAAGGAGAAATGGTCAGCAACAACAGCAACATGGTGTTTCAAAGACATTGAGACGGTTCTTGAGGTCATGGTTTGGTGGTGAATGTTACAGCATTAGGTTTATGGTGAGGTCTTTTTCCACCCTAAATAATTCCATTATTTGATGTAGGCATTTTATCACCTCTATTGGGCCCCAAGAACTATTATGACCAACAGCTTTCAACTGACTTTGGAGAGTTTTTTTAACATAAATTCGGAATGCTGTATTCTCCATCACTGATAGAAGATGGAACAAACTCTTACAAAAAAATAAGGGTTCCATTAGACTTCTAAATACCTACCACTCATTTCATCTCCATCAGTGCACCCTCTTTGGTGGTTCCCATTCATCTGACATCAAAAGGAATCACAAAAGTCACTACACATTACAAGCTTGCCACTCACCTTCCCATCCATCCGAGGTTGCACCTACACATGTGTGCACACATTTGAATTCACAGCAGCTGCATGAATAATAGAACATTCACAGCATCGTATTGCTCCAGGGACAATGATAAGCATGATTAGCTTCAGTCAAATGTTTTACCTCCTAGCAGTTAAACAAAATTGAGTTTTCCTACAACAAAACTGATGCTGTAATGTAAGGTCATAGATGATTGCAGAGACAATAGAAGCTGACAGAAAATTAGTACCAGCCAAGGAGCCATCATTTAGATTATTGATTAGTAGATATTGAAACACCCTTACACAGCTTTGTGAGGCTAAATGGCAGTCATTTAGGCACATATTTCACTGTCCAATTAGGATAATATATTTTCCAGCCTATTCCAGCCACATGTATTTCTCTTATAAGCTATAAAAAAATGGTTACATAAATATATTCCAGAAGCACTGAAAAACACCAATTTGATGCAAGACTCATAACAGTCATTCACAATTTCTATACCAAAAACTATGTGTATAACACAAAGTAAATTTTCTCTATCTGCCTATTAGTCTGGAACTCAACTTCTATCCTTCAGCTTTCCAAAATGGTCTTTCCATAGCACAATTCATCAAAAAAAAAAAAAAAAAAAAAAAAAAAAAAGAACATGTTTGGCACTGCATGGGGATTTAGAATAATTTAACAAAATTTTTGCTCATATTTAGTCATGCACATTTTTCCTTTGCTGGACTTAAAGAGGCTAACACCATGTGGTCAAACATAAAAAATAGTGACAATATGTCAAGACCTTCACCTTACCCAAATTGTGCCTTAGCACAGTAAAAGGAAGGTGTAGGATGAAACCTTGCAAGGATGAGCAGCAGCTTCTACAGCTTCACTCTTCCTTAAGACCTGCTGTCAAAGGGCACTTGCATCAAATGACAGGAGAGTAACATCTTACCTGTTTTTTCACCAAATGGAAAACATTCTGTGTTGAAGGTGATCTCTTCAGCAAGCACAGAATGGCCACAATACACTGAAAAGTGGCTGCAAGATCATTATAAAATTTTAATTCTGTTAAGATTTTGTGTCTATTGAAAAGCCTATTATAAATCTGATGTTTTCAAATGTTAGAATCTTTCTTTACTCAGAAGACAGATGGAAAAAAGGAAAGGTCTTCAATGCTCACATAGATAGAAAGAGTGAAGAGGCAAAAAACATGGGAAAAACAGATAAAAGGAGCAACAGCACATTATGGGCAGTGGATGAGACTCAGTTATTTGAGTAACTTGAACTCATAGATGAGATAGCTTAAATTAAAGTGATATCTAAACTTTTGCACAACACTGACCTAGCTATCTGAGACTGAAACAGAACAAATGTGACAATTTTTAAAAATATTAATTAGAGAGAACTGAAGGACTGTACTGTTGCTCTACATGGCTGAAGTAATTTAAAGCTCTAAGAATATGAACTGTGGATATACGGATACATATATGAGCCTGGGGAAGAATTCATGTGGCTTCTGTAAAAAGAAGCTGTATGTTAAAACCACAGAATTTCTTTGAAAGATTCAGCAAGATTTTGAATATAAAGTAGGTTTGATTGATTTTGATACTTGGGTTTTCAGAAGTTACTTGATAAGGTCCCTCAAAACAGGTACTTGAAGAAACCACAGAAAGCACCAATGAAATAGTAGTTTGTTAAGAGACACAAAACAGGGAAAGAATAAAACTTTAGTTTTCACAGTGCAGAGAGGTCATCAATAAGTCTAATTTACCAGAGCTGGTGTCTGCTACCCAGGCAGCTGAGAAATGAGGTGAAAATATCCAGTTGGGAATTTTTTATAATCCAATTTCTCCATAATAAGTCTGTGCCCAACTGCAACAGGTGTGTACTGAGATTCAGTTATAGGGTATTAAATGGCAGAGAAAATTCCCTGTAAATAAATACTAAATTAGGAATATTGCACGCAATCCTAATTTCCTATATTAAACAAAATAATTGTTTAATATTATTAAACAATTATTATTATCACAATTATCACAAGAAAAGACATCTTGATATATAGTCAAAAATTACACAAATCAAGCCCTTGACTAAGGAAAAAAAAAAAAGGCAGCCCCAAACCCAACAACTGTTAAGAGGTATTAAGTATTAGCCCATGTATAATTTCACTGGGTGAATGTCTCCCCTGGTTTATCTCCATCTACTCAAAGCTCTGCTGGACACACTGCTGGGAAACCTTCTCCAACTAACTTTGTTAAGCAAAGAGGTTGGACTGAATGATCTTTATAAGTCTCTGCCAAGCCCATCCATTCTGTGATTCTCTGTCACCTCTCAAGCACTGCATGCAAATTTATGTGACTACTTTGGTATGAGGAACAGAGCTGAAGGCTTAGATTAGCTTCAGACTTCTGGAGGCTGAGGGGCTGCTCCAGGCAAGCATCAAAGGATAGATGTGTTCTTGCACCCCCTCTTCTAGGCATAAGCTTCTCACTGCTGATGGGAGACAGGATATCAGCTGTTATGATCTGACCCAGCACCACCATTCTTACACCATAAAGACTCAAATGACTTAGGAAGACCAGTTGATTCCAAATTGTATTGCAAACATATATATATGTATGCATTAGTCAGTATACTCTGAAATGGCCGAAAGTTCTGGAAAGAAATACTGAATGTTTCCAAACAAGATGTCTTCACAAGCAAAATGGAAAAGCACATTCATGGTATAATTAGAGTTGATTCTTTCTGGAAGGCAAATTCAAGTTTCCTTTAAACACTAAAAGACACATACCCAGTGCACTGCATAGCCATCTCTGAGAGCATCAACTGCAGTTTAGGTACATTTTCCACTAGCCAGGCATTAGGGATGTAGGAGAGTACATTGGCCCCCAAAGACATTTTGATTTCAATTTGAGATAAGAATGTGACTAGGAGAATTGGCTGATCTTTTGGTGGTGTCAACAGATCAATACTGAACTTACTGCTGCCAACAAGAGGACACTGAAAATCAATGCAGTTATTCTGAAGATAACTGAGAGTGATCTCCTGAGTCATCCAGACAGTTCTTGGTAACATGGGCAACCATGTTGTACAGTCTCTTCTGCAAAACTATCACATACAAATTTTAGGCACAATTCTTGTCTGCCTTGCTCATATTTAAAAGGCTGTGACAGAAGTACAGATGGTTAAAGACTTTCTTCTAAATTAAAAATTTTATTGTAATCATGGTCAAGGTAGTTCTCTTCTCCCTTGCATGTAAGGAGTCCTTAAATTTAAATGAATTATTCTATCTCACAGATGTGGTCCTCTATTGAAGAACTACCATAACCAACTACCTGGAAGTAAAAAAAACCCAATTCCTCCACAGTGTGTTTTCAGAGGAAATGTTTACAAGTAAATTTAAAAGAGATTTTTCATAATACCTAGGAAGGCAAGTATTTTATGTCAATGTTGCTATGACTTTTCACAGCTGCAAGTATTGTGCTGGATGGATAAAAAATTAGAACCTATCAGGCTACAGATAACTCACAGACCCACATAATTTTCAAATGCCATGTAAAATATTCTGTTTTGTCTGACAGATTTACTGGAGATGAGTCCTTCAACATTCAGGAGTCAATAAATTTATACACACTAAATCCACATTTCAAAAACAGGAGGATTACACCTATCTGCATATTAAAACCTAATCTACTGAAACATCAAGATTTCTCTCAGCTTCCTGACTAGCACACCAATTATATTATTTGGCACCCATCACAAGAAGACAGGTGTAGAATGACCAATTTTGCAGCTTCTGAAGTTGTGCCCATTAAATACGTGGAGATTATTTTTTCCTCTTTGCATAAAGATGATTGAGAGTGCATTTGAGTGTTTTCTCTTTCTAGAGAAAGCACTGGGGAGAGGGAAGGTGAGAATAGACTCGCTTAGCTAAAGGAGCTAGGAATCACCAAAGGAAAATAAAAGAGACTCATTCTTGGTAGGGGCAACACTGCAAGAATTCTGACTTGTTTCAGTTTCAGTTGGAGTGGAATAATGGTATAGAGGGGAACAATTTTATTAGCCATTTGCTTTTAGGATTTTGTTTCTCAGTCTCAGTCTCTTTGCCTTTGCATCTAACCTTCATCAAAACTTGCCAGAAACACATTGCACATTACTTCAGTGTTTTTGCTTTTATCTGACATGCATGGATGTTTGAGCACTATGCCTTTGGTTGGTTCTACATCTTATTTAATATCTGAATTATCTGCTTTGGCATGAACTTTGGAGTATGCTGATTCAGTTCGCTGATGATAAAGGTGGGGAGGCATTGGCAGTGCATCAGAGAGCTATAATAACAGAAAGAAAAAGCCTGTACTTACTACCTGGGGAGTAGGATCAAGAGAAAAGGGATAAAATTTAGCTGCATTAGCTGCATGGTCACGACGTACAGACAAATAACAAGAACACCACTATAAAATCTCATCAATTGCAAACAGAGAAGGAAAATGGAAAACATACAGTTTGGGCAACAAACAACCAGACAGCTATAAGCCACCAAGACAGCAGTTGTAAAAAAGGCAAATGTGACCCCCTGTCATCCCATTCAATAATGTTTATTGTTCTTATTAGAAAAATCTGACGATTGTGTAACTGGAGGCAGTAGACAAACAGAGCTTCTGTAACCTCTTTATGTTCCAGCAGGAAATAAATCACATGAAAGCTGCACCACATTTGGTGTAGCTGGAAGAACACAGTCAAAGCAAGAACCAAAGACAAGACAAAAACTGTTGAGAGGGAGCTGAATCAGAACTCTCATAAGGTACCATCACACAAGATATTAACTTACTTCATACTTGCAGTCTGGTTACTTTGAGCAAAGAATGTCTTCAATGAGCACAAAACACAAAATGTGAAAAGATTTGTAAATTTTAATTCAAAATGATTGAATAATTCCATGGTGTGAAACTGTGCCTTATCCACAATGCATAAGTACTTTAATCAATTATTCATTCTAACTCAAAACAAAGAGAAATGCCAAAATATTGAAATTTATCATGGGATGAAAATTGCAGAGTCCTCAAATATGGAAATTAACTATTGCAAAGATAAGAGTATGTGGATAAAACAAGCTTAAACAGGTATGGCTCTAAAGAATTACATATGGTCTGCTAATGGCCACATGCCATTGTGGGTGACTAACACATCTTGTTAATCATTATTATTCTATCTTAGCTGTGACTTAGAGCAAAACACAGTAAAATGGTATTACTAGGTATTTGATGCAGTTAAAACACATGGTTCATAAGAAACACCATGGCAAATTACTTAAACAGGCTATCTGGAATATATTTATTGTGTTAATTCACAAATAGCACACATAACCAGTTCACAGAATAGAGACTGACAAGAGAAAGAAGGTAATTTGGAGGCCTATTTATGTGAAGAATAAATTTCACCAGTCCTAATTTAGACAGTCATTTGCAAGGGAAATACATCTAATATGATTTTTCCATCACAAATGACATTTCATCTTTTCTGAAGTCATGCAGGAAAAAAATGTAAAGAGGTTAAAACACTTTGGTTTTTTTTCTACTATGTAAGTGTAGCATGAACAATAAAAATAGCCTAGTATGGACCAAATCAATTGAAATCATTGTACATTAACAGGAGCTAGTGTACCATAACTAGACAACCTCAATATTCAAACGGCATTGTGCTAAGGAGAAGGTAACCAAAGGTTTTTTTCTCATTTGAAATTAATGATTCTCTGAAAAGAATATTCTCCTTATGCTACTGGCAATCAAATCAATTCTCTGAACAACTTTTATAGTAATAAATAAAACTGCCTTTTTCACTCGGTTTTATTCCTGCTCCACCCACTTTTGAAGACTTATAAATTATGAAGAAAGATGGGATTTTAATTTAAACTCAAAAATAATTTATGTTCATATTTATTATGGAGGTAATACAGAGAAGGAGATGGGTTTCACCCCTAGGAGACAGAGAAAAAAAAACTGCTTGTGAATTTTAGTGTCTCTTTCATTGCAGATTTTCCACTACATATTGACCCCATTTAGAAATGATTACTGATTTTACTTAGAATTCATCAGTTGCTAATTTTAACTACTAAACTCTGTTCTTGTTTATAGTTAAGCCATTCTTGAATTAAAATGCTGTGAAGGGAGAATAAGATACCAGTCTTCCTCCTCCCTGCACCAAACAAAATTAATTTATTATTGCCTTTTCAGTGCCATACGTGTTGCTCCAATTTTATCAGTTACTTGTTGTTCCAGTAGCATTTTTTAAGACTAGAATTTGCCTTCCTCTTTCAACTCAATCCTATGACAGTTAGCTAGCAGACCAGTAAACAGTGTGCTCCACAAGCATTTGCAGCTTCCATTGAAAAGGCTGCAAAGAATCCCCAGAAAAAAACAGATGGGTGAGAGGGAGAAAGGAAAAATCCCGCCTGTATTAGGTTTCTTTCTCTGATTGCTTGGAGACTAAAGTCATTAAACAATGTCATCAGTCATTTCCTAAGGGGTCATCAGTACCTACACCTTAAAGTGTTGCTTCCCATTACAAAATCAGCTTTCAACCCTTTCAATTTTAATTTTATTAGTCAGCTAGAAAATCATGAGGGTTTGAAGAGAATGTATAGAGAAGGAACACTCAAAGCAGGCAGCTAAAAACATTCATGCACATGTATCCTACAGCTCTCTGAGCACAGATTATGATAATGATGTTGGAGTCCTCAGTATGTGTTGCATTCAGTTTTAAGAAATCATTATTGCACAACACAGGAAGCTGATAAACATATTTTCCATTAGGAAGACAAAAACCCAAACATCTGTAAAGCACTGTACATCAGATCAGAAATGTGGTTCATTAAAATAGAAAATATGTCAATAGGCTAAAAAAATACATTAAAAAAAAATCAGTACTTATACATGGCAGATTTTCTTAGGATTTTATAAGCCTTACCAAAACATCAACTTTCTCAGCAAAAATCTAAAACTATGTAATACCACCATATTAATACAAAACAATCATATTGTGTCAAAAGCACCAAGGTTTTTCTGGTCCAAAGCATGTTCTTAAAATACTCTTGTTGATCCACAACTTTAGGCTGGTGCAGGATACCTAATATGTCAGAAAACAGCAAATGTTGTCTTGTATTTAGAGATTCTGAAAGAGATATGTCGTCAATTTTGAATAAAATTCAAACAACTAATCACCAATAAATATAATATCTAAGGATCTTATTATCAAGTGAAAACTGCACAATTTATGTCCAGCCTTCCGTAGAAGGGTACAGAAGTCCAATAATTTCAGCACAGTGTGTTTAATTTGTTTAGAGCTAAGTACAAAATAAAATCACATACCACATCCTTTGGCACTGTCAGTGTGACTATGTTAACAAGGACTATTTAGAGAAAATCAATATGAACATTATTTCAGAAGTACTTGAAGATAATACCAGTGGCAGCTGATCTGATTGACTGTCCCTCCCAGTCACCTCAATACAAAAACACAAAACCAAGACAATTTGTTGGAATTTTTTAATTGTTAAAGTCTGTGGTGCAATCAGGGTTGTCTTCATTAATGAAATCACACTAAATTGACTATATTAAGATGCAGTATCAGTACCCAAAGGCAGTGAACCTGGTAGACATGGATATGCTTTAAAGATCAAAAGACTGAAAAAAAGTAAACATATTGGTGTGTTCATAATCATCTAAATTGAGAGGAAAATATGAATATTTGCAAGAAGGAAAAATTATTGTGGGGAAAAGCATGGAGAGGAACACATAAATGACCTTGTTTTAGAATTGACAGCTATTCCTTAAATCCAAGCAAGTGTTTTTGGTTTTTCTTCACAATGCCTGGAGACAGGCCAGAGGAGAAAAGCATCACATGTCTCTGGTGAGGAGGGTCTGGGGAAAAGGACTGTGGAGATGACATCAGTTCTGAGATAAAGTTGGAGTTCTGGCATCTTATCTGTGGCATATGGATGCTCACAGCAAGGTATGCATTGGAACACAGACTATACATTTGTTGAAGGGCATAAAATTTAGTGTTTTATTTTTCAGGCTGTGAATTACAACTTTTGGACTTGCTTTTACATTATCCCCCACAAAATGCCACAGTATATAGATAGCAAACTGTCAAAGGGCAGTGTGTTTTATAATTATTTTTGTTCCTCAGGAGGGCTCCCACTTCCTTCTCTATTACATTTTATGGTCCTTTATCTCTAGCACAGATAACCACATAAATGAAAGGAGGCAAACTTATAATCTACAGCACCATGTTGTCCAAACCATTACTCATGTCTGAACCAAATCCACTTTGGTGGATTCTCTCCTCTTGTTCCCTGAAGCTCAAATTCAAAATCTTTAGTTGCTACACATTGAGTGGTCACTTGCAAAGTCATATTGTTACATAGATTTTCCTAATTTAGAATTACTTTGGAGTAAAACTGAAAGGAGTAAAATAACACCTCATCAATCTATTCATGGGGCAACAGATGCAAATATGGATGGGCCCCAATTGTCCATGTGTTTTAACAGAGAGTAAACTATGATAATAATGACATTGACAATGCAAGGCCAAATAAAGCATCACTAACACCAAAATGTAAGACACTTTCCAGTATATCAGTGAATGGTCATAAAACGTGTCATTCTTACCTTTTTTTTAATTTTTATGGAAGACAAACAGAAATTATAAATACCAGAAAAGACATTAGACAAACCAAGAAAAAAAAGCAGCACCAACATTTGGAAATAAATGGTTTCCCTTTCTCAGAATTATCATCCCTGGAAAAAGAATATTCCTTGTGAAATTACTGATTGTTCAGATAATAAAGGCTTGCTTTTTGTGAACAGAGGAAGCATGGTAAGAATACCTAAGTAAAGAAGCAAGGAGCAAATAAATATGCAAGTTTCTATGCTTAAATTCTGCTTCATTTTCAAAGCACAAGGAAGTACATGTTCTTTATAGTTATACAGTCCAAACTTGTAATGAGCCTACTAATGGCTCATTCATATTGCATACATATAGATGAAAATAATATTCAAACCTCTGCAGGTTTTTCCACACAACGTGCAGGTCAGAAGATTGCTTTCCTGAAGCCCAGTCAATATTGTGGATAGCAGAAGACTACAGAAGAATTGTTCTCATTTACTGCAATAAAGCTGGCTCAATTTGTTACACTTTAAACAAAATAAGGGCTAGGAATGACTATTTTTTAAAATTTCCTTATTGAACTTTTCAGAGACTATTCAGGAAAATAAAATTTCTTTGATCTTAGTGACTGAAGAGGACAGTTAGCCCTTTCTAGCAAGCACTTGAACTTCCACAGATGGGGCACAGGCTATTGCAAACTGCTGAGTATTTTTTCACTGAGTTTTTCATAACTGGTGGTCTTTTTAAATGTGACTATTTACTATGCAAGCAAGCTTTAAACATCTCTCACTGGAAGAATTCTGCCTATTAAACTGTGTCCATTACAATCCCTTATACAACAGTGTGCACACTTGCACACACAAAAAGATACTGTGTGGAATGAACATATAATACGCTTCTGATACCACCGAACTTCAGTAAATTTATCTGCCCTCCACCCAGAATCACACAGGCTTATTCCACAACCACTCTCTTCAATTGCTCTTGAAAATACTTATTTGATTTCAGATTTTCTCTCTTCAGCAAGACTTGGACTTCGATAATCCTGGTAGGTCCCTTCCAATTCAAGATATTCTGTGATTCTCTCCGTAATATGCTAAAAGAATTACTTTGTTACATCTTACCTCTTGCAGTTCAATGTGATGCTTTTCAAGCCTGACAATTCTTGTATTAACACAAATTATATGATTTTCACTCCTAAAACCAATCTGTGTAAAAAACTTTTTCATTATTCTTAAGAGTACTTACTTCAAGAGCTATTCATTTTCTCCACTAGAAATATAATTTTTCAAATTAGAAAACATTATCTAAACCACTGACATAAATGCATGGTGGCTGACAGGAAAAAAAAAACCTTGAAAATCAAGAAATAACTGTTCTCTATCATAATTTTTCATTATTAATAGCTCTTTTTTTAAGTATGAGAAAGCTGTCAGATTTACACAGAACTGATCACCTATTCATTTCAGGTATTATTTATGGAATAGTACATTTTCTTTCACTGCTTTTTCAACACAGCTTTTTACCTCCAAATCAACCAGTTGTTGAGCTGAACCAGACAAAACTGGGAAAAAAATCACACCCTGCACTGAGTAAAGAATTTTAGTTGTCAAAGCCTGGGCTATTCACTGCAAGTTCTGGTTTCTGGTACCCAAGTCAGAAACTTCACCCTGCCCACCTCTTCAACAGCCTCCCCCCCATGGGCAGGAACTGTCTGAGGGAAAATACTTCCTGCTTGTCTGAAGGTGTGAGGGTTACAAGCAAGGTGAAGTTTGTGGCACAGGCACAAATACATGGGCAGTTTCTGCTCAAATCAAATCATGATGCCTAAAAGGACTCCACGCTCTCACAGTCAGACAGCTAGCACCACAGACACGTGCTACGTGCTGCCTGTCAATTGCATCCCTGCATCACTTCAGAAAATTCTCAGGTCCACAAAAAAAAAAAAAAAAAAATCACAAGCAAGTGACCAAGAGTGTTAGGAAGGAGGGACAGACCTAATTTAAATTCACCCTAAAGCACACTGTGAAAATGATTTTTCAAAATAAACAGGGCAAAGAGTCTGTAAAATAAATTACTCTTGAGATGAACAGAAAAAGGAACTTTTTTTTTAATGAGGGGATGGAGGGTAAAAAAGTTGGCATACTTTCAAAGCAAAAATTGTTTGAACTTCCAAGCATCAAGTGCAAAACCAATCCATTTCTATAAAATAATGCTTTTATCAGCTTGACAAAGAAGTTTTTGATTTGTTAGCTTAAATTAGCTAACAAAGAAGTTAGCTGATTTCATCTACTTCTGCCATTACAAAAGTACGTGTTAGAGTGGCAGCTTTCATAAATAGGATTGACAGAGTAAGATGTCATTCTGCACTATGAAATCTTGAGTTCAAACTGTACGTTAGATTTAAACTTTCTCTGTGCTAAAAACTCAAGGACATAAACCACCTATGATTCAGCTCACACTGTCAGTCCAAGCTAAGGTGCCAAGTACTGAGAGCCTTTCAGTCTCAGTCTTCAGCAAGGATCACACAGCTGAAAGATTGCCCAGGCAGGAAAAGATAACCTTGGAAGAAAGAAAGCCTGAAGGATTTGATTGGAAATACTTTAATCTACTTTTGACCATTTAATAGATTTGTAATCTGCCTACAATAGTAACATTAGACAGTTTCAACTGAGATAGTTGTGTAGTTAGTTAGGCAAAGAGGGTGCCTGTCAAGTAAAATTCCAACAAAAAAATTTCCATTTTTTGTAATATTGCTGAGTATCAAAAAAAATCATTGCTGAATTTCTTCTTCAGTCAAATACCATATTTAGACCAGCCCAAAAGCCCAAAGATACAGCAAAGGTTATATAAGGCTAACAAAAGGTTTCAGTCCTTAAGGAAATACAAGTTTAGAGTACAACATTTTCAACATCTTTTTCCAAGGGAGTGTGGAAAATAAGCTTTTAGATAAAACATACTCAGAACAAAATTCCAAACTCTACATCAACAATTGCAACCTGTAAAAGAAAGACATTTTTTTAAAGCAAAGCACAAAATTTCACATTTATAGTATTTTGAGCTCCACTTATACACAAAAACCCTTGTAAAAATGGATTAAGAGGAAGGTGAACTAATCAGGGCTTCAGTGGAACATAAAAACAGAATAAAAGAATGAGAATAAAGGCCTGTCTTGCCCAGAGTATGAACAGTGGCCAAACACAGATGCCTCAAGAAGAATGTAAGAATAGAGCAAACTCCTGTCAACACTGTCAGAGAACACCCTGAAAACTCTCAAGATCTTACAGTTCAATAGTTAGCATCTTCAGGTTTAATAAGTCTTAGTTGATTTCCTGCATGTTAACTTGCCTTGTTGCCCATTAAGTCCATGTAACCCCTTAGCATCCATAGTATCCATGTCCAGGACTTGCAGTATACTGTGCTAAAGTGGCCTTACCTCCTGTCATTGAGTTTTGACTGGATACCCCATTTTTTGACAGATACCCCCAAGAGCCTGCATGAAAGAAAAAAAAAAAAAAACAGCCAACAAGCACCTCTAATGAGATGTTCCATCCATGCCATTTTATTTATCCAAACTTCATCTGCTATTTAAATGCCCCAACAGTAGAGTAAGTTGTTCCTTTCTGTAATTCTTTATAGGCAACACAACCTTTAAACCCTTGACAATTTACAAAGACCAGCAAATATTTCTGTTAAACCCCTCTATCTATGAACATGCTGAGCAGCACAGACACGTAAAGTGATCCCTGTGGAACTCCACTGTTTAAAAACAACTGTTGACTCCCACCTAAGCTTAAAGGTCTTTTATCATTCTTTCTAAAGGATCCTCTCCCTCTTCTTCCATGACTCCTTAGCTAGTCATGCAAGCAAGAGTTACAGAGTAAGATGTCTTAGGGATATGTCAGATATATTTTGCACAAGGAGCACTCCTTCCAAATGGAAATTCCCATATTTGGCTACAGCTGTCCAAATGCAGATCTTTGGAGTCTGCCAAAAGACATCTTTCAATCCCTGTATTTGCTAAAGATAATTTAGGACAGTATTTTTCATTGGTTATTTCAGTATATTACTTTATTTACTGCATCTAAAGGGATCATATAGCCACATTATTCAGCCTCACCTGACACATTTTCCCCAACACTAACCTAACTAAGCAATGAATAATTTTGTTTTTATAGACATACTCAAAACCATATGCAAAACTAAAAGTTTGGAGAAAGGGTTACCAAGACAAAGCAATACACTTTCATATGACACTTGGGAACCAAGAGGGATTGTTGGATCTTCTTTATAGATTTGCCAAGATACACCTATCAGAGGAATTCTGAGACAACCATTAGCACTCTGGGTGCTGGCTCTGAAAAGATCTCAAAGCTGGCCTAAGGACCAAGATCTCATTGATCCATTAGACCCATTAGAGAAATTTTCTCTCAGAGCATGTACCACTCCAAGTTCTACTGTCCCTTCTCTACCTTAATCTTTGACTAAGATGGTTGTTTTCTCCTGTATTGTTTGTGTTTTAAATCTTACTTCCTAGCTCTAACCAGGAACAGAGCAGACTTAAGGGTCTCTACACTCTCTACACTGCTTGGGTGTGGTTATCTTCTATATTCAAACCTTTTGTTAGTGTTTCAGCATTTACTCTCTCACCTTGCAAGTTAGGAAAATCCATTGCATCTCATCTTTACTGTAGTACTTTTACAGGCATTAACTCTTCCTACAAAAACCTGGAGATTTCATATGTTAAAAACACTTCCTTATGCAACAAACCCAAGATGCATCACCAATGCATATTGCAATCAAGCAAAGCCCACAGTCACTATCACAAATGGTGGAAGGATTCTAGACAGACCCCAGAGAAGAGTACTAATCCAGGTGACAGGGTTGGTATCAACTGCTGTATTTTGTTTGGTGTCCTTTTTTGATGACTCTAGACACACTACCAACACACCAATATTTCCTGCTTTATATTTTTATGCTTCTGCACAGGGGTACAGTGAAGTCAAATATAAATGTGATAACCATACATAAAATTATACCTATTAAATCTGGCTAGGAATAGCAGCAATAGTGGGGGAAAAAAAGTAGCAGCAGATGTATAAGACCTAGGCGGAAAGTCAAGAATTATGCTATATTGTATTTCTATCACTTTTCCTGCCTCTATCAGTTAAGGTACAGAAAGCACAGGTATGCTTTGTAGCAATAACTTTCATTGCATGTTCTTTCTGGAAAAAGTATTCTTCCAAGGCAACCATGTTTTTATCTGCAAATTTCCCACATTTATTCAGGAGTTTTAATGCTCTATCATTGGCAAAACTAACAATTGCTATTTGCTACCTACTGACTTACACATTTAAGTCATGTACTGTGAACTTCAAAGACCCTGCAGTTTTCCACTTTTTTGCACATTACTGTCTACCTGAAAATTCAACATGAACTAACAAATATATTAAGAGGGCAAAAATTGCACATCAGATATAGAGTTTTTATACCAGACATCAGTTTTTAAGAACCTGAACACTTGGGATCTTTAAGTTGCTGTGCAGGACCATCACCAGGGCAGTAGTGCAAAAATTAATGAATGAAGATGCAGCAGCTCCCTCGCCTACCCTGCACCCCGATGGGAAGGACCCTGCTTGCAGAGGCCTGTTCAGGGAATCTTGTCTCGGGTGGGAGTTTTGTGAGCGCACGGCTCCGCTAATGGAGAGAGCGGTGAAAGGTCTGGCGTGAGGGATGCCGCGCATGAGGCGGCGTTTCGGCGCTCTGAAGTGATGCCCACCCTTCAGCCGGCAGCGCACGGGCACAGGCAGCACACAGGTACCCTGCTCGAGAGCCGCCCGCTCGGGCCAGCGTCCGCCAAGCGCAGAGATGCCTCCTCCCCAAAATCATTCCCTTCACCCGGGGGTTTCTCGGCTTGGCTCCCGGGGAGCTGGGATTATTCCTTCGAAAGCCTGCCCCTGGTGAAAGCCGCACGGTCTCCCGCTGCCGCTCTGGCACGCCAAAGTTTTGCCGCTCTGGCCACAGCGACGCGGGCACGGACACCCAGCCCCGGCCGCCCCACGCCCGCCCGCCCGGCCGCCCGCCCGGCCCGGCCCGGCCCGGCCCGCCTCACCGTCCCAGCTCGGACTCCAGCTCGAAGTAGTGAGCCAGGGTGTCCTTGTTGGAGCCATCGATCCAGTAGTCGGGCGCGGCGGAGCCGGGGCGGCTGGCGGCCGAGGAGCCAGAGGAGGAGGATGAGGAGGACGAGGAGGATGAGGATGAGGAGGGCATGGTGACTTTCAGCATGCCGGGACGCCTGCCGAGGGCTGTCCTCTCCGCGCCGGCTGCAGAACGCAGAGCGACAAGGCGGCGGCAACACCTCGCCTCCCTCTTTCTCTCCTTCCTTACTTATTTCCTTCCCTCCCTCGCTCTCCCCTCCCTCTCCTCTCCTCCTCCTTCCCCCCGCGCCGCCCCGGAGAGGCGGTGGCGGGTGCCCAGCCCGGCGGGGCGGGCCCGGGGCGGGGGATTCACCTCCATCGCCCCCCGCTCGCTCCCTCCCTCCGCCCGCCGAGCCCAGCGGCCGAGCCGCGCCTGCAGCGGGAGACACCCGGGGCCGGCCTGAGCCGAGGCAGCGCCGCTCGCTCAGCGGCACGGGGAGCGGGACACGGCCCCGCGAGGGGACAGCGCACGGCAGGGGGAATCGCATCCCGATCCGCGGGCGGTGTGCGGCGGGGCCGGGCGGGATGCGCAGCCCGTAGGGCGGTGGGCGCCGGCCCGCCATGCCGCAGCGTTTTTCCAGTTTCCGAGCGGGAGTTCAGGAATTCTGCCGTGAATTTGGCGGAGAGGGTGTGGGGGCCGAGGCTGAGCAAGGCAAACAGCAGTGGGAAAGAAAGAGACTGACAAATTCTCGAACATGACTATAAAAATCCCCAAAACACATCTTCTCTTCCCACCAGAGAGCTAAAAGAAGCCACAGAGAAATAAAATTGCTTTGCTGCAGTGCCACTCTCTAACAGGTTATGAAATCTGCAGGTTATGAAATGCATGTGAATTATACTAAAGCATGCTACATCCCCGACTGCAGAATCCTTAGCCAGAAACATCTACAGAAGGGTCGTTTCTGTTGGTGTAGTGGTGAAATAAAACAGCAGCAGTTGTGTGTGCCTCGCATGCATAGTGTGCCAGAGCAATCCCACTCACATCCTCTCTGTGCTCTTACACCCACTCGCACTGCCATGCCAGCACAGGCAGGAGGTAAAATGGACCATGTGTGAACTGCACAGCAGAAAGGACGAAGTATTGTTCTCCAAATTTCAACCACAATTCACTGGCCTGTTTTTTAAACATCGTATTTCTTCCTCAAATAAAGCACAGTGTTTTGCTGATTCAGGTGTATTGATGTTTCCCTCCTCATAAACAAGTCTGTCTTTTACTGTTCTATAAGTTCCTAACTGTAACCAGATGGGGCAATTAATCTTAATTCTAAACCTCTTAATTTCTCAAAGATCTTAACAAAGAAGTGCTTCTCTCTGAGTATCCAGATAATAGAAGTATATCCTAAACTAGTCTTTGTTAGTAGTGGGAGATAATGAGAGATAAATGAAATAGATAAAAGAGAGATAAAACCTTTTTGCTTCGAGTTACTGCCATTATAAAATTTAAATGTAGACCCCACTGTAATTTGAGATTTTATCATTTTCAAATTCATATTTGAAAGTCAGGAAAAAATAACCCAAAGTCCTGATTAGAAAACCAAGTTACATCAAATGCAGTTTGACAGCAACTCCAAATTTCCTTTCAGATGAACGTCATGCCCAGAGCACCCACTATCAGTTACAGGGCTGATATCAGCACCAGAGCACCAGGCAGCCGTTTCACTGCTGCTCGTGCCCTCTTTCAATCCCCCAGCTTGCTCTGCCTCTGCTGGTGCATGCAGAGCTTTTCTTCAGAAGTCTTTGGCTGATAGGTGACACTTTGACACTTTTTCATCTTATTTGTTAACAGCATCTCCTGGGAGAAGAAATGGTCACTGATTAAGACAGTCACACACACAAAAAATGGCAAATCAGCACACTTAGAAGACAGTGGTTTTCTACACTGAATTTTCAGTCAAATTTCTAATGTATTCTGCAAGACAAAGGGCAGATATAATTCTGTTCTGGTGGGGTTTTTGAAGAAATTATTTTAGTAGAACTATATTTATCCAGGTACCTGCAATCAGGTTCATATCTCTAATGATCTAGGTATAGTTACTATGAGCCTTCAGCTGCTCCTTGGTAAATGACATAGCACCAGTGGATTTTCTTTTTTGATTTTTTTTTTTTTTTGACTAGGGTATACCTAGAAAAGGCATTTTACTTTCTTTGAAACTCTGACTCAAAAGTGAGCAGCATTGCATGATGCTGACAACCTTGTACTTGAAAACTGACTGGACCTTGTTCTTCAGAAAGTCCACATCCTTCAAAAATTAAGATCATGATATCCAAATATGTCCATGGGGAATTAAAAGTCTTCAGGTTGCACACTGTATCTAACCAGCAAAAAAATGCCTCTCAGTCTCATGGAAACCAAAGACAGCATTTCAAATGTGCAGTGCTCCAACTCAGGTCTATGTTAAACACGTGAAGATTTGCACCAACTTTATTGGACATGAAACTAAAACGCTAACAAATCTTCATTTATCAATTTGTGACACACTATGTACAAAATTTTATTATGGAGATACAAAGATCATAATTTTCCTGGCAACAAACCCAGGTTACAAACTCAAACAAAAAAGGGAGGTCAAGGAGGAAGCAGTTTATATGAACAAAACATACATGCAAGAGCTGTCCAATTTTCTGCCTCTAGCCTGTCACCCATAAATTTAAGCCCCAAAGCAGGAATGTTATCTGGTGTCTTGGTGGAGGTGTGGGATCAGTAATCTTTCTGCACTCCTGGTTGCTGTAGTCCTCTTTTGTGAATGCTTTTGTCCTTTGTACAGACATCACTGCACCAGGTATGAGCAGAACATACCATAGAAGGCTAAATTAAAAGGTAAATGTAGGATAGGAACTTTTTAAACTTGACTTCTGAAATTTTCATACAATTCTAGCAGTTAGGCCTTGTGTAGGAATTAAAAACAAAAAACAAATTCTGTCCCAGTTTTGAATAAGTAGTTTCCAGTTTGTGGGCATCATTTGAAAGAGCACTGTGTTAATCCTCTGAAACTTAGGTCAGTATTTCTTCTTGGCCAAACTGCAGCAGCTTCTTGTTGAAGGTACAAATGTGTCCACGCCTATTGTAGTAAAGGTTATCTATGAAAAGCAAATTGTCAGATATAGTCCCCATTAAGGAATATTTTTCTCAAAGTGCTTTTCGTGTACTAGAGCTTCCTTCTTTACAAAGATGATCCAGTATGGATTCTGCATTTCCACCTGTGCTAGACCAGATGCTTACCAGCGATAATTGTAATGCAGATTAAGTCTTCTGAAACAGAGGTTGCTCAAACTGTGTCACATACAAGTCAAAGAAGTTGAGATCAAGGCAAATCCCCAAAGCTTTCACTTCCCTTCCCTGTCATTGATTTTCCCTGCTGAATACAAAGCCTTGCATCAGGTTTTATTTTCTGTAACATCTTTCATCTCTCACTCAACTTCCAGTACCTCTGAATCACTATGTAAGCTTCCATGGATGCCTGTCAGTTGGGAATGCTAAAAACTTCTGCGAATTTCCTTGTTTTTATTTATGTATAGGAAGCCTTATTACTTGTATTGAACAAGTTCATCACAGTCTCTCAATTTATCATCATCTTTCATGCTGTTTTATGTGTAAATCTAAGTCTACTTAAAGATTTATAGAGCTGCTGGGTAAAGATGGGCTCTTTCATCAGCTATGTAAATGAAGAGTTTAAATCAGGTGAGAATGAATGCAGTGCTGGGAGAGGCCAGAGAATAGTGATGTTGGAGAGGAGGTGTCGTTATGCAAGAGAACAAAGAGGAGCAGACTGACCCTTTGCAGAGTGACATTAGAGGTGAAGGAGAGTAACAACGTGCCCTTTACCTCAAACCCTACTAACAGGTTTTGAAGTCAAGATGATTTTTTTTTGCCTGTGACTGGGAAAAGCAGACATGTAAACGGAGATAAAAGAAGTGATTGCCTGATGATAAACTGTTGGAAAACAGTGTGATTCACCCATCTCTGAACCACATTATGTGGGCTGAGGGTATCAATAGGGTCATTTTATAGTCATTGTGGGAAGGCACACAGAACAGCTATCTTTACACCATACTCACTTATCTTTCCTGTCCCTCTTTAAGTGATTCAATAAATCATTTGATTTCTAGGATGTAGGAGGATACTTGAAGCATTCCCTTTCATTTTGCAGGATCAAACAGCACTGGTTCACAAAAAAAAAAAAAATAAAGCTGGTCCACAAGTCTATGAGTCATTAAACCTAAATAAACCACCTCCTTGAGGACAAGCTTCATAAACCAGAAGTCGCCTGGTAGGACCCACAGAACTTACACATAGCTCTTCCTGAGTTAAGCTCACTTAGCTGTTGCTGGGTCTCTAATCCCTGCTCAAACAAAATCCAGCTGGAGGTCCTCTGCCATTATTAGCAGCTAGAGAAATTTCTCCAGGATATAGTGTTCCTTGTTTCTAAGGCAAAATTTTCTCTTCCTTGTCAAATGCTATTAAGTAGTTTAAATATGTAGTTTAAACTCCCTCCATCACAGGGAAAAAGAACACCTTTCTCTCACCACCCCCTGCACCCCAAAAAAAAAAAGCAAACCATGAAGTGAACTCTAAAATGTACAAGTAAAAATACAAACTTTATGCCAGGTTTAAGGTGATGCCAGATTTTCAACCCTTTCAACAGAAAGTTGGAAAAACATATTAGGAAAACAAATATAAAGGGTCCTAGTCACAGGCAAGCACTCTTAAAATCAAAGATGACAATATTAATATTGTTTCTTTCACTCTCAAGAAAGAAAAGAAAAATTTGTCCATGTTTTGCTACTTGGAAAAAGAAATCTGCATACAGGAAATTTTATGAAGACTGTAAGAGGAAGGCAAAATTAGCAGTTTCTGAGAAATGGTGATTTATATGAAGAGAATTCACTTTCCTAGGGTAGGCTGGAATTCAACCTCAACTCAGTTGTAAACCACTCATTTTGGAGGAAGGTTAGGAGGAGGTTTAAGCATTAGCACCCTGTGTGGATTTGGAATGAATTGAAGAAATAAAAAAACCTCCATACTTAAACCACCTTTTTTCTATTTCCTAAAATGTATGTTTTGCCCAGCGCTGAAGAAGACATTAAGGAATAATTTGAAGGGGAACAGCTGCCACTCACTTAATTTTAAAAGTTAGTCAGTGGTTGTGCATGTCCTTTTGCTGATTTGTGAGCAAAACCCAGGTAAAAATTCAGCAGGTGACTCTATGTTATATTACCTAGCAGAGAGAGGCAGTCTAAGCTGTCTGCTTGGTTTTCCCATATAAATACATGCAGATTCAACAATGCAAAATTTCTTACTACAGGTATAAAGCAAACTCTCCATTGCCAGCACCTCAACACCTTATCCAGTAGTAAGGTGAGTTCAGTAGCTGATCCATTTTCAAGAACTTAATAGCCATGGTTAAAACCGAAAAGAATTCAAGGTGTATCCCTACTGCTGTTCCAAAAGGCAGCTAAGTTACTAGCTAGACCAGCAAGTAATCTTGCCTTTCCAGCTGTCTGATTCTGTGACCTCCCCTTACCCCAAACAAAATAAATAAAACCCTGCTGTGTTGTGAAAAACAATTAAGACTATCAATTCTGACTGCTGCAATCCATTATGGAACAAACCTTCTTTGTTTCACTCATTTGCCTCATATTTGAGTGGCTATAAATTGAGAGGGCTGTTAACTGCAGTGTAGTTGTGACTGATTTTCTTGTGACTTGAGTGGCAGTGACAACAGTGGGAAATACAAACAGTTTGTACCCAGGGCATGGTACAGAAGAGAAAAAATAGCTATTCTTATTTACTTCAGTGATTTCTGATTGGATTGCTTCCAGTTCTGCAAATTCAGGAAAATTGCAGCTTTTATGAGACAGGAAATGGCTGTAGTTTATTGATATTGTTTTGTACATCCTTCTGATTAAGCATCCAGATATGGTCTTGTTCAATTGCAATCTAATCTGTTTGAGTGCCCTGGCTGATATTGATGATAACAGGCTTTCTGTGTTAGCTAAAGGGGTTCTAGAAAAGATCTAACTCTGGAAAAAAAATCCAGGTATTAGAAAAATATCCAATTCAAAAGTAAAGGTTAACTATTTAGTTTTGTGTTTAGCTCCAGTACTAGACTGTGCCTTTGGTCTCCATGAAGGCAATAATTTCAAGAGACAGACCTGATGCTTTTGTTGAGGGATCTCAAAATGAGACAGCAGTTGTGGGAAATGCTTATGCAGAAATTCCAAAGGA
Organism: Molothrus ater; assembly: GCF_012460135.2. NCBI lineage: Eukaryota > Metazoa > Chordata > Aves > Passeriformes > Icteridae > Molothrus > Molothrus ater. The sequence goes on along the minus strand of NW_023416471.2, from coordinate 3,974,577 downwards.
GTGAATATGCCTGTGTGTGAGTATTTCAGAGAATAATTACTCCATTTACTCCCCTCTAGACTGAATGTCTGTGTTTTGGGGGTTTTGTTCTTTTACGAGGCCCTTGAGTCTTTGGATTCATATGGCCTTACTACCTCTAACAATATTTCACTGACACAGGAGAAGGGCATCTGTGCCCCAGGATGTAGTGTTCATAAGCTTATCTGTGGACAAATGTAGAAGAGAGGAGGAGGAAAACACAAATTCTAACTCACTTTGTCTCACCTAAATGTGGTGCCTATTTCAGGCCTGCATGAGGTTGCTTCCATGCAGACATAAAGCTCTCAGCTAACTGCTTCACTCTTCAACAGTTCTTGCTGGAGCTCGAGGATAAAACTTTCCTCACTGTGCTCAACTTTCTCCATATAATTCTAGGATTTTTTCATTTTGGTTCTTTAAAATTCCCTGCAACTAATTTAACTTTCAAGGACAAGAAGAGTTTCTATTAGGTAAAAGGAAGACTTTCAGCAGCTCTTCTGCTCTCTGGTAGCACACACATGAAGATTTTTACTCTGTATTTATTACAACTCAAAAATAGTTATTGCAATGAAAGGGTGTACACAGGGATACCTTACACTAAGCTGCTGGTGAAATGCAAGGTGCCACCAATTATTCAGCAACTCAGTATCATTAGACCCACTGACTGAAGTGCAGGCATATGTACACAGAGCATAGAAAATTTCTGCAGTTTTCATTAAAAACTTGGAAACATTGAAAATACCTAATACATTCACTCATGACTCAAGATCATATGAGATTATACTTTCATACAAGATATGCTACATCTTGTAAAACAGAAAAATCTGAATCCCTCCAAGGCAAAAAAAGTCAGTATTTCCAAGTCACAGCATTGCAATTTCTTCTCTGCACAATACACATATATATATTCAAACATGTTACACCAATAAAATTGTGCATTTCCAAGCACAAGATATAAGTTTTATTTGCACTTTAAGAAAATCAGCTACACTTCACTTTGTTTAAATTCTTGCTTGGCTAAATTTTTAAAATCTTGTACCCCTCAGTAATTACCTTGGTAGGAATTAACAATGATGATCACATTTGCAGACTGAACAAATGTATTATTTTATTACTATACTCATCCCTTCAACTACTGCATTCCAGCTAAAATTGAACAAGATTAAACGTACAATATAAGATATTCAGGTAGAATTCCTAGTAAAGTGAGTTGGATACCATGTGTAGAGATGGTATTTGAGAGTTTCCACCCATGTGTTCCATTATGACCTCAGCCAGTGTGGTGGGTTGGCCCTGGTGGGTTGGCTGGTGCCTGCCCAAGCTGCTCTATTGCCATCTTCCTCACTGGTGCAGGGGAAAGAAAATACAAGGAAAAGTTCTTGGGGCAAGATAAGCGCAGGGAGAGGTCACTCAGCAGTTGCCATGACAGGTAAAATAGATTCAATTTAAAACACCTTCCCTCCAGCTCCTCCCTTCTTAATTTTAGTCAATTTTTCTCTGTCTCCTCCCCACTGGTGCTGCAGGAGGATAAGTGGGGGCTGTGGTCACTTAAGGACATGCCTCTGCCACTCCTCCCTCCTCAGGGGCTGGACCCCCAATTCGCTTTCCCTGCTCCAGCATGGGGTCCCTTCCCATGTAGGAGAGCCCTCCATGAACTTCTCCAGCACAAGTCCTTTCCATGGACTGCAGTTCTTCACAAACTGCTCCAGTCTGAATCCCTTCCTTAGGGTGCAACCCTTCAGAAACTCAGCATAGGGCCCCTAGGTGATCATGAAATCCTGTCAGGAGCTTCCCATGGAGTCACAGCCTCTTTTGAGCACATCCACTAGCTCCAGTGTGAGGTCTCCATGGGCTGCAGGTGGGTCTCTGATCCACCACGGATCTCCACGGGCTGCAGGGTCACAGCTGCAGCCCCACATGGGCTGCACCTTGGGCTGCAGAGGAATCTGCTTCTGCCTGCAGCAGCTCTTGCCCTCCCTCTCCACTGACCTTGGTGTCTGTAGGGCTGTTTATCTCACATAGCCTCCCTCCTCTCCTTGGACTCCTGTCTCTGTTGTGCAGGGCTTTTTTCCCTGCTCTTTGCAATGCTACCCCAGAGGTGTTACTTCTCACTCAGCCAGCAGCAAGTCTGCCTTTGAACAGGCTGGAATTGATTCCATCACCTTCCCCTCCACCAAAACCTTGCCTTGCAAACTCCAATTCAGTAAATCTAAAGCAAAGTGAAATGTAGAGCAGTTTAATTACTTATGTAAACAGTTCTTCTTGTTTATTTTTTCACACAGTAGTTTGGTACTGTAAATACTCTTACCATTGTTTAGACCCCTGATTTATGAAGTGTACCTAAAAGCCTTGGCAACATCTGACTCATATAAATCACTTTGAAAAGACTCATAATTCCTCTTGTTGCCAGTAAAATTTTAAGGACATCTGATTTCCTTAAGTAGTATTACATACCTATTTTTTAAAAAATCTGAACTGAAATGCAATCAGTGAAATATTGAACATTGATTTCGGTGAAAAATTCTTCACTAAATCAAATGCTATGATCATCAATCAGAATAATGCTCAAATGGATGTGTCCATTTTTTGCTTATATTCAAAATACAATAAATTAAAACAAATCCTATCCTTCAATGGACCAGTCTTTGCAGTAAAGCTAAGTTCACTAAGAGGATATAAATAATCCTTCAGCCTTCAGAAGAGTACATGACAAGGTAGGTATAGGTAAAAAAACCATGTATAATTTGAATGCTGATCTGTACATGATTACTGTAGATGTACAGAAAGGTTTTTGCACTTGAAGACAATACCTCCTGCTTCCATAGAACTCTTGTATAGGAAGGCAATAGTAAAATCACTAATTAGTGTATGGAAACAAACAAACTAAAAGATTAAGCACTCTAAGCCTCTAAGCACTCTCCAAGCTATTCTTGCTGTATGTTCCTCACACCTTCTGGGTCTTAGCTAGGGGCTTTCTAGAGGCTTTCGGCACCTTTTTTTTTTTTTTTGGTCCAGTTAAAGGCTGAACAATTATTTGTATGGTTTTAATAATAGATCAGAAACAAACATTGGTTTATACTTATGCAATGCCAATGATCTCTAAGCCTATTAGCAACTGAAAGTGAAAGAAATATCTGGTCAGACATCAGACACCTTGGAGAAAGTTTGCCATCAGTCCACCTTCAGGGTCAACAGTTTGACCCCGATTTGGAAAATGATGGGGTTTTTACAACACCAGCATTATCAGCGCACTGATAATGCTAGGTCTGTCTGTTTACCAGCTAATCTTTTTCTACAAAAGATTTCCAGAAAATAATCACACAAGACTGCTTCCATTTTACTCGCCACTTTCATATTTCCCTAGGATTTTTAGCAGATACTGGTACAAAATGTCAGCAGTTACATAGATAAGCATCTTAACTCACACGGGGAAGGAAATGTGAGCTATCAAAGTGAAATGAGGAATAGCAGAGCTCATTATGTTTCTCTGACTGACTTGGAAAGAAGTACCTTCAACCTGAAATGAGTGAAAACAAGAAAGAGTCTCTTTGCTCCTCACCAGAGTGAAGATTTGTATGTGTGTTTCATCTTTGGCTCTGCAGGAGACTCCCTGGTTGGTTGGTTAAATCCCACACTAATTTATTTAAGGTAACTTACAATCAGTATTTTTGGGTCTTGCAGTAAAAGGCAAGTGACTTATTTCACGTAAACAAAATTCTTCATCAGACTCAGATTGGGTTAACTTTTTCAATAGAACTTTTAGAACAACAAAAATCAGTTTTTAAGCAGAATATTTTACTTCAAAAGTACCTATAGAAAACATTTTATTTCTTCCAAATGAAATGAATTAATTTCTTCTTCAGTTTTGGGGAATTGTTTACCAAGTTTAGCTCTGAGTACACTGGATTCCTATTGAGCTTTTCTTTTTTTTCCTTTGGAGAAGGTAGTCCCCAGTTTTATGACAGAGAAGCACAGACAACAACAACAAACAAAAAAATGGCCACCCAAACAAACAGAAAAAAAACAAACAAAACCAAAATCCTCCTCAGTTGCTAACAATGTAAAGCCTAAAAGACAGGAAAGTGAAGAACCATCTGTTTGGTACATTTATCTTGGCTATGGCTTTCCACATTTTTCATAGTCATGCAGCATGGCAAAACATGGCAAAACACACCATGCTTTTGGGTAGAACTTGCAGCCATTTCTTTCCTGACAGGATATTGGCAGGAAAACCATTTAGCAGGTCATGACAAGAAAGACCAAGAAAGCCTGCATCAGCCACTGTCACGTTCAAATGAGTTCAAATGAGTGGAAGTAATAAAAAGCAGGAGGGTAAGTGCTCTGAAGGTGTGAAGATTTTCCAGAAGTGATGACATCTAGAGTTTAAGAGTAACACAGCCAATTTAGCACCTTGTCATAGAATCACAGAATAGTCATGAGGAAAGCTGAGTGAAGTGGATGCTGCAGCATCACCATAAATACCACATCTTCAAATATTATTTTTCTCAATAGATTTACAGGTATTAAGTAGGAGACTGATAAAATACTTTGGAAACTACATGGATCATCTATATCTCTGTTCTGTTACTCTGCTCATAAAAGTGTACAATATTTTTGAGCCAAACTTTAAAATTATTAGAGAGAGGCCTGAGTTCCTCTGACATCAATGAGAGCCACTTCTCTCAGAAACCAGCATTTCAATTGTATATTTCTCCTTGTACTAATCTTCAGAAGCCTCACCTGTGCTCTGCCACAGGAAAAACAGTTTTCTGGTTAAAAAATTTGCAAATAAAAGGAAAACAGAAGTTCAAAGTTTGGCCAAGCCATATTTACCATTTTCAGGCACAGTAACTGCTAGTATAACTATTCCAAATAAGTTCTGCCTGTATCCTTATGTATTGTGTACATTTTTTTCATCAAAAATAATTCCTACAGTAGCCTATGTGCATTTTGACTAACTGCATGACATGGAATAGGTGTTCTAGAAAAATAATAAAATAAATTTGAAGGCCACATGAATCATCCTCATCCTGTTGTTAGAGGAGAAAACCAAGACCAATAGAGTAATGAAATTCAGGGTACCTTGACTTTACATCTATTCACTCAATTCTATACAGGACGCTGTTTTCAAACCTACAAACTACAGTCTAAACTGCCAAACCCAGAACTTTTATAAGAGAGGCCCTGTGATGTGTGCGAAATATTTAAACCAAACAATGAAGCTGGGTCTGGTGAAAAACAGATCACTGAGATCTGTAAGATAGTCTTTATTCTATACATAACTTGACCAGGTCAATAAGCAATTTTCAGATTAAGTTTTTAAATGCATGTTGCATTTAATATCAGCTTCTTTTAAAGGATCTAATCTTCCTGCTGTTTCAGTTTGGATTAGTGAATACTCAGTGACTTGGTCAAGAACACAGCATTTCTGTAGAACAACATGCTGGTTTACCCTCCTACAATGACTTCTGCAGAATTCTAATATTGTTATTAGATCTTGATAAACCCAAATAATTTCAGCACAAACTTTGCTCTCAATTAAAAAAAAAAAAAAAACAAAAAACAAATCATCATTTAAGACCACCTAAGGGAGTGCTTTTCCTCTAGAAATCAACTGACCACAACATATTTATTTTCAAGGGTACAGGTTATACCACTGATACTAAACTAGTGATAGATTTTCAGAGAAAAACCCTTCTCTTTTTCTCCCACTGAACCAGAGAATCACTCCCACAGCAACAGCATAAATTTTCTACTAAAATGATGCATCTAGAAATAGACTCTGCCAAGGCTACAAATGAGAAGAGAAAAGCAGAATGAAGGTATGACAGCCAGACAAGCAACACAGAACAAAGAGCTTTAATCAGCTTTAAACTTTTAAAACATCCTATAGTCAACGTGTTCCTGTGACAAATTAGAGGAAGGCAAGCAGGACGCAGAATGCCTGGTCCCACTCATATCAGTGGGATTGGTTGCCATGGACTTACGCCGATGTGACATGTGTAGATGGTGTACACATAAGTCATGCTCAGACTCATAAACACATGTGACCAGCTCTTGTAAACAAGCTTATCTGCTTTCAGCCTAGCCAGGGCAGCACAGGAGCTGATCTGTTTGGGCTGATCTGCCCAAACAACAAGAATTGGTTTCTGGTGAATTTGGACCATGACCCGATATACAGGATGCTGGGAATGCACTCTGGGCTCTCAGGTCCCCTCCCTTGTGGTCACAGGTGATTTTGTCATGAACTGTTAATCCCAGAAATGTGTCTTTTAAAGTCTTTAGTGCAGGAGCAAGCAATCAGGTGCTTCACTTCCTCCTGGCTGATTACAGCTGTCTAATCAGCAGGTACCACACCAAGAACAGGGCAGGTTCTCCTCTTTTCAGCTCCAGCTCACACTGCATTCTCATCCTGGAAGAGGCTCTTATTCTACATCTAGCATATTTACTGAACAAGGTGTAAAAAATGGGCTTCAATTCATGTAATAGATTTTACTGGAAATTAAGCCCACATGTACATCTTGCTGAACCAAGTAAAAGTCTAAGTGGATTGGTGAATACAAGCTTAGGTTGTGGCCCCCATTAGCAAAAAATTTTAAATTTTGATGAAACAGTGTTAGTTCCATGCCATTGGGCCATCTAAACTTCCCTGCCAACTTCCTAAAAAATGCAGGTTGTTTGAAATTGCAGCTACACAAACTGCAAACTTTTCTCATAGGCCACAGAAAGCATCATTCCCAACCAGCAGTTTCTATCATGTTTTCTTAAGCTGAAAGAAACGGCAAAGGTTCAGATAGGTGTATATTTTTTTAAAAAGCCCCAGAGCCAAGAAAAGAAGAAGGCCCTCTGCCTAAGTCATCTGTAGGTACTACAATTTTCTGCCACAATCATGTTTGCATACTGAATTCTTTAAAAATTGTGATTTTAAACTGAAAGCACTGTCAATCCTTAAACAGAATTGCAGCAGCAAGACCTCATACAAATTTTAAAGAAGAAAGTCTCCAGGGACTGGGTCTGCACCTTATGGGATGTTTGCTAGTGAGATATTCCCCACAACAAGAATTAATTATTAGTAGTCTAATGTTAAAATGCATCTATGAACTATCAGTATAGTTCACACACTTGGAAGTACATGGAGGTTTGATTTCTCCATGAAAAGAATAACCAGTAGGCAAAAGAAGAACTGCATATAAGACTGAATCATCTACACTTACTATTGAAAATAAGGATCCCTGTGCAACAATGCCCAATTTAGTGTGCTGTATCCAGAATATGCGGACCACATTTTAATTTAGGAGGCTATTGTTCTGCAGAATAAATAGGTACAAACTGGAAATTGGCTGAGGAGGCATGAGAAACAGACCATTGCAAGTGACAGAAAACAATTAGCGCTGGCAGAGGGAAGGAGAACTTTTTTGGGGGAGGATGGAGAGGTTGTGTATGGACACTGGTGCTGAGACTGCTGTGATGACCCATAGGATAGGAGGGAAATATTAACCAGGGGCCTCAAACAAATACTATGACCGACCAAATTTAAACTTGTTGGGCATCAGTGGCTCCAGCCAACTTCCAGTGGCTGAGAGTATGTTCCACATGTCAGTATCCCCCACTTGCTCTCAAAGGTCTTACAATATATCCAAAAATTTTATAACCAGAATGCAAACAAGCAGATGAAAGCAGAAGGATGCTAAGGAATATATGTTAGTTACAAAATTATCCTCTAGTGGCATCACATTTTCTCATTAAATGGTAGGTCAAAACTATCTGTTGCCTTCTGGCAGCATAAGGAGAGTATCACCAGTGAGATGCTATGAACATGTGCTTCCCCTGCCCCCCATTCCTCCACCCAGAATCTCCTGATTAAATTATCACATAAGTTTTATCATTAAAATATGTAAATCTGCAGTGAATTTACATTTTTGCATCCCAAGCCTTCTTAACTTCCTGAAAAGCTGTTGTGCTCACAGTTAGTGCTCACATCATTGCTATTACCGATATAGCACATGCTCCTTCTGTAGCAGCATTAGGTAGTATGGAATTTTATTCCCAGCAGGCATCAAATAATTTACCATGTGAAATTACAAAAAAAAAAAAAAAAAAGAAAAAAGACCATGAGATAGCAGAGTTGCTGAAAATGTCTCCTAGCCTAAAAAAGATAAAGGCAAAGGACAGTGAGGCTGCAAAGACATGGCTGCATATCTTTGCTGCCTTGCAGCTGGTGAAGTCTCTTCATTCGAAGATACAAAGTAAAATCTTACAGTTTAAAAAATATATTGGACAGATTTTAATCTGTGAACACATAACAAGAATCAGCTAATATAATGCAGACAGCATATAGATCATTTGTGTCTTTAAAAAAAAGTAAAAATTAGTATCTTGATTGCAAAAATGAAGAAAAAAAATTCAACATTTGTTTTATAAACCTGAAGAGCCTTCAGTTGCAGAAGTGTGCCCACCTCTCTTCCCTCTGCTATTTCCTGTTGTAGTGAATACATTCAGTATCACAGATGAAGCCTGACGTCCAGGTCCACTAAAGCCTACATCAGATTTCCCTTTCCTATGTCAGCAATGGTGAAGTCATTAGCTTTTACAAAGAAATCCAATTCCTCCACGTAGCTAGAAAGTGTAATAAAAATATCATTATTAAAACATGATGATGCTTACCACAGAGGAAGAATGTCTGGACATTTTCAAGACTAAGTAATTGCTCCTAAAGACTCCATCAAAATATAAGATTTTTTCCCCTGAGGCTCTTCTAGGCTGGAGGTAGTAAAGGTAAGGTCACTGCACAGGGACAGAATGATGTGAGCAAATATTCAAGAACTTTTTTTTCAAGTCATCACCAAACATCAAAAATACTTGTTTCTGCCTTTGTGTCAATTCAGAGTTGAGGACCACACTCCTCACACACCTCACTCACCACAAGGATGAAAAGTGCCCCATTCAATAGAAGGGTCTGACCACCCACACTCTCTTGTTGAAGAATCTTTGTAGAGTTTCAATATTTTTTTATGTTCTTCCCACATGCTTGAGATAGATGGCAGTCTTTTAACCACCTGCCATCAGGAGATTATTTCCCTGTTCATAATTCAGAAGGCCAGACATGAAAATTGTTCAGGCTTAAACTTGACACCCATGATCAAGAGCTGCCAATATAAATTTGCAACAAACCATATTCTTCTCTGGTTTGAGTCACTTCCAGCGATGTTTCCAGCAATTCCTGTAACAGGCATTGCTAGGGAATATTTTTGTGTCTGACACACTTGATCTTAAACAATATAGGTTACTGGGAGAAGGATGAGCCTTGGAAGGCAACCAAACTACTCAATCATTCTGGCAGTTATGGAAGTCCAACTGCTGGAAAGGTTTTGCAAAAGCTAAATGTAACTGTTCTAACAAGATGTGTATAAGCACAGTATGACACTCTGGCACAGAGCAGGCCACAAACTTTATGTGCCTCAGTATTGCTTGCATATTGAGAAAGATATTTCCTTCTAGTCTGCCACTTTATTTTGCTCATTTAAAAAAAAATCCTTGAATTCCTGGTGACAGTGACACACTGAGCACTGGTTCATTGATGAAGGAACTCAGGAATACATTACAGTTTTATTTAAGGCACTGAGAGATGGTGACAGATCTGAGAAAAGAACTGACATCTTTCCATTCTAGTTTTGCATGGAACAAAAGAAAACTCAGCTTTTCTGCAACCCCTGTCTTAACTGCAAGCTTTTCTTCCTTCTTTTTTGCAACTTTGTTCCTTCTTTTTGTCAGGAAAATCCACAAACATTAGGGTTTATGTCCAAAAAGGGGACAGAGGAGTCCTTCACCTTTATTTGAATAAAGGAAGGAAGTCCACCGGCGCACATGGTCGTGGGGTTTTCTCTCTCAGGATTTTGGAGGGTGCAGCCTCCTTTTATCCTGAGCTCCTGGCCACATGTTGCCCTCTGCCTTTCCCCTTTGGCTGAGGTACAGCCTTCCTGAACCGCCTACCCCATATCCCCCCTTAAACCTCCAGTTCTACCCCAAAGTTCCAAAGTTCAGGCTTGTGCAGACCCACTTGTCTGTCTCAGGAGCCAAACTGTCTGAGCTCTGCAGCAAACCTGCTGCCCAAAGTCAGTAGGGACATTAAGACCCCACTGCAAGTCGTTAAACACACATACCTTCACCCATCCAATTATTTGTGAAGACATGAGCACACATCTTTCCTCTGACTGTGATCCCCCTTGTGTATTTGTCCTTACAGAAGTGGAACTGATCATGAGAGTTAGAAAGACTTCAAGCAGCTCAAGCCACTAAACAGATAAATAGATAAGGTGAGCAGCCCAAAGAGCCACTGAGAACAAGTACTCTTAATGGGAACAAATACAGGCAAACAATACTCTGTAATTTCCATTAGCTCTGGGTCAGCACAGAATGTAGCATAATAAATGTCACATATAATTTATCAGTCCCCTGCATTTACTTTACGGTACTTGAGCATTAACATTGAATATGCTTTTAAAAGTTTGTACAGAGCCTCAGAGAAGTTACGGAGTCTGCAAACAATGTAAGAGATCCGATTAAATTATATGGACATTTAAATGTGTGTGCAAAACAGAGAACACAATAAACAACTCATACTCTCAGCATTTTTTCCGCCTGTTTAAGTGTTTAAGGCCAGGTCATGCTTTTGCAACAGAGATGCTCCACGATGGCAATCCAAAGCCAAGCACACTTCACCAGCTGCCAGCTCACCCTATATGATGAGGGATAGATGAGAGTGCTTTGGTCCTGACATCACAGATGAGGTTGTTCATTTACTGCTAATGGCTCCATATATTGAAAAGAACCTGCAAAAGCACAGTCTCTGCATTTCAGAGGGTCAGCACAACCTGAAGACCTGTCAACCCGTGCCCAGATCTCATCCAAAGCTCTGATTAATATAAAATTTCCAAAGGAAAACAATGTTGTTTTGAAATGGTCTCTCTGCATTGAAATAGAATTGAGATTTTGGAGTTTGACAAGCAAGGGCATATTATTGACAAAAGGCTAATACACTCTGAATAGGCTTTTTCTTTTTAATCCAGAAGTGGTAATTGTTAGTTCATGAAGTACCTGAAAACAACCATTTAACTTAGTTGCCTTCACTTTGCTACTTTGTGAATTTTTTATGGGGTTTTTTGTGGGGGTTTTTTTTTGTGGGTTTTATTTTGTTTTGTTTTGGGTTTTTTTTAGATATTCTCAAAACTAGCATAGGGCTCCAGGAGGTTTGCCTGTGTTTTCTTCCCAGGTTAATAGTTAGTTTGCTAACTAAGAGGATGATGCAGATAGGAACTTACTCTCTGGTGTTGGCAGTTATCCCAAGCTGCACACAACTCAAGAAATAATCAGACTTCATGGTTCTTCATTGTAGTATGTGGTAGAGATAATTCATGCTATATATGTATAAAATATTGTAGAATCCAAAGTATGTCTTTTGACCATCCTGGCTGGGAGCAGAGTCTTATGTTTATTCAAGTAGTTCCTGGACAACGTTAAGATAATATCAAGTCTGTTAACTATGAATGAAACCTTCCCGGACCATGAGTGCTGACTTCCTCGGAACGCCTAAGCCCCTCACGAGGACCTGCACCTGGGAAGATTGCATCGACCACACTCAAGCACCGGCACCACTCTGCTACATGTGAATGCAGGCTCTGCCGAAGTGGTCAGACATCCGTCTGGACACCTGGACTTACCTTTGTCTATTTCTGCTCATGTATGGCCCCAGTTCTGCATGTGAAGAGACACAAAGGAACGTTTGGTCATTTCTGCCTCGGGCAGAATAAACTGTATATTAAGCAGCGTGAAGCAGTCGGGGTGAACCACTGGGGAGACGCTGACACTTTGTTGGTCGGATCTCGGTTTACCCAGCGCCAGCACCTGGGGTTGACGCTGCCTTGGCTGCGGTGGTTTTTTGAAATTCTATTTTTGTTAATGATCTAATAAATAATTGTTTAATTTTCTTATAAATTTGGCTGCTGATTTGATAATGTATAACATTCATGAAAGCATTCAAAACATAAAGAAATTGTAAATATTTTTAATCTCATTAAAAAGAGTAACTACACTGTTCAGTGTTTATACATATCCATATCTACTCTGAATAGGTAGAAATTTTTCTTTCCCTATACGAGGTCATATTTTCAACTACTTCTGTTTTAATTTTACCCGTACTGAAGAACTAGAAAATCAAAAGGAGGGGGCAAGGGAGGAGGGAACCCAGGTTGGATAAGGATTGTGTGGTGCTATTTTTCAGTGAGAGAACTAAGAGAAATAAAGTAGGGTTAATAGGAAGCTTGCCTCAAATAAGCAAGAGGGGCTTGCTCTAAGCTCTGAGTTCTGAAGCTACTTGCTGTGGGATACTGCAGATGCCAAAAATGTAGATGGATTCAAAAGAAGCCAGGCAGATTCATTAATTGGAAAGACAAATCCATTGTTTGAATCCCAAAACACCTAGAAATCATGTTTGCCTCTGATAGTCCATTAACTTCAACTTGGTAAAGCCTGAGAAAGTGTTTCAGAGAAAGTAGATGTTCTTGCTGTGTTTCACTTTTCCTTGTCTTTTTTGGCCACTTTGGTCAGATCTAACAGAGCTGCATTTGTCATTACAAAGAAGTTTCACATTTTTTACCGCAGCATAAAGCAAAACTTAAAACAGCAGGTCAGAGAAAAATAAGATCTTACTGAAGGGATTTTTCCTATAGGTTATTTTTCTAAATAACCTTTCAGTTCATTGCAACACAGAAAAACTTCCTTCAAGAAAATCTCCTGCTATTTGGCAACTTCTGGCAGAAGATACCAACTCCCACAGCCTCCTTTCAGGTATTTTTATAGAGTTGTAAGAGAGTGACTTCCCTTCCTGTGCTGTGGGATCCTGGTTTGCTTTAGAGCCCATGATTCATAGCCCTGATGTTCATATAGTGAAGGGTTGCAGATGTACAGGACAGAGCAACAAAAAGGCAAGAAGGTAGGCCATTGTCATCTGCCTGGCTTTTTGGTGTGCTTGGTTTTCAGAACATTCATTATCTGTGGATCCAGTACTGTAAGGCAGTATCAGAAAGGTCTAACATTTCTGGGTTTACCTGCATTTAACTTCAATCCTACATGTACTGGATGGCATCCAAACCCCATGTCAAACCTCAGTCCCTTTGCCACTCTTAGGCCATAGCGAGTCACCACACGGTGTTCTGAAATTTTGGGCTACAAGATATACACACAAACAATTCAGTAATTAACTAATAAATAGTGCAAATGCATTACTATGAGTCAAACCCAAAAGCCTTCAGCAGTACACACACAGCAGGAGATTTTCTTGAAGGAAATGGGCATAAGTTGTTCATGGGGAAGTTCAAACTTGGTATCAGAAAAATTTTTTCACTGGCAGAGTGGTCAGGCATTGAAATAAGTTGCCTAGGGAGTCAGTGGGGTCACCATCTCTGGAAGTGTTCAAGTGTAGAAAGAATGAGATGGCCTAAGGTCAACAACACATTCTTCACTCTGACTATCCAGGTACTCATCTTTGTAGAGAGAGAGGAGCAAGATAAAGTTTTCAATAAGATTATAATTAGATTTATCAGTACTCACATGACAACACAATGACTCACATGAGTGAAGTATTTTGAGTTCACAGAACAATTTCTTATTGGATTTCTGGATAGAATAAAGCCCAGTGATTTCTATCTCTTCATTTATGAATATGAATACTATTACATGATCCAGTCTTATTAGGAGCCAGACTTGACCATTTAGTGTTCTTTTATTTCGCTAGGAAGAAATTGTTTTGGGTTGAGTTAGAGTAATGTTTAAGCATTTGATTGTGTGGATAATTTACTCTGTGTAATGGTAATAAATCACTCTATTTTCCCTGTAAATCTAGAAGTGCTGTTTGGAGCTAATGCAGACGAGCACTGAAGGATTTAGCTGGAGATGGAGAAGATAGGTTGAATCGTTAGCAATGGTAATGCTAAGGGGTAAAATGCTTGAGCAGCAATCTCCACAAAAATACAGTTGGTCACACCATGGAAACTGAAAGATAGTTTTATCTCTAATCCAGCTTACCATGAATGCAGAAATCATGACTTTCATTACTCTTCTTACACTCCAGTTTTCTCAAGACAGGAGTAATACTGAGTGGTAGGACAAGAGTGGAAGCTAAGAGTTGGAAATCCTCTGTACTATTTCCAGTCATTCTGCTGACTTCTTAAAGGACATTTAGCAACAACAGGTGTATCAAGACTGCGTGATGAGAAAATCAAGAGACAACAAGCTAGCACCAAGCTTTTTAGGCCTGGAACTGGGAACTGTTCAGTTCCACAGCTGGGAACTGAACCCCTGGGTAACACTCCTAAATGACAATATACCAATATTTCTACATGGCAGTATGCTAGATGGTCCATTTTCCTACAAGTCACACAGTTCTAACAACACTTACCTATTCATGGTTTGCTGTCAAGTTAAATTTATCCAAGTCAAGCACTTCTAGTCTTTGAACTTCCCATTGAGGAAGTGGAAATTATTACCAACATCACAGAATGAGTGGGTGCTGCTTAGACTGAGAATTAGCTCCTCAGAAAGTGGTTGCTAACAAAATAACAATGTAAAAAGTGCCTGCCTTTCAAGTCAGTCTCTAATAGGAATAGAAGCAGTCTGTAACAAAGGATAATTGTTACAGTTTGAATCCTAGAGTGGAAATTATAAAGATTAATGGAACAAATAAGATTTTTCCTTTATCTTTGTACAATCTGAGTAACAATCCTGTCATTTTAGTAAGACATCCTCCCTTTTAGTCAAAGGAGAAAAGCATAACCAAACAATGCAAAGAAAGAATCTTGTTTAGAACTGTGGATACAGACAAGAAAATGCTGAATTGATCAGATGTGTCCGCAGAATTTGATTCAGCTCTTCAAGCTTCTGTACATTATATATGGAAGGAGTGAAGACTGCAAGAACAATTTCATAAAAACTGAGAGAGGATTGACAAACATAGTTGGAAACTTAATCAATTAATGCAAGTAAACTGCTTTTCTGGTTTTGGGGGGATAATAGTCATAGCTAAGAAGAAATCTTATGAGTGCCTTTTGACTGATTGGAAAAGGAGGAAAATTACATCATTCTCTTAATCATGAAATTTTTTATTTTATTTGACTTAAAATAATTTCAAATGATTTTGTCTGTCACTTTTCCAAAGATGTGTTTCTAATATCTAGTGAGGTTAGTATTCATGGGAGGTGAAGTCTGTGGTAATGTAGACTAATTACAATAGGACAACAGAGGCTAGAACATAATTTGAAACTGCCAGTTGTCCTTCTCTATTTAAAGACAGTGAATTATTTCATTTAATGTTCTCCAATGCACATAAAAACAGTTACTTAGCTTTTCTGAATGTAGCTCTCAATCATGATTATGTAAAATTCAAGAACTTATTTAGCAATCTTGTCTTTGTAAGTACAAAATTTTTGTTTAAAGCTTTTACCTCAATCTCTTTTCAAAACAACATACTATTTTATTCTGGAAAGGCAGTAGAAAATTAATTTATGACCTATTATAAAAAATAGTTTTCCTGTTATTACAGCAGACTGTCTCATAGCATATAAGCCTGTTTCTTGTCACTGACTAGAGATTCACTGTAGATATCTCTAATCAACAGGAATCTGTCATTTTAATTGACAGTTCACTTAGGACTGACAGTTATTAAAAGCAAACAGCTAAAACAGCTTAATAGTTACCTAGACCACAGCATCTCTTTTAGAACTGTAACCAGTATTTTAAAAAGTATTTAAATCAGAGTAGCAAACAAATCTGGAGCAGCATATAAAGCTGAACTTCAGAGAGGCTGCTGTAACCATTCTTTTACTGATGGAACACACTGAGATGGCAAGAATATTCTACCATCATGGTTTGGGTTTGGTTCCTTCTCCAACCTCAGCTTTCAGCTTAACACTGACACTCCACTCCTGGGCACGAGCCCACAGCACTTGATAGATCAATTAACATGGGTTTAAATTCATCTTATCATTGGAACATCTGAATCTGATGCCTCAGTCAGTATATTATGTCCCTGTTTAGGCTGTCCAGGCCTATCAAGGAGCTCATGGTCCATGCTGAAGTTGAGTAACAACTCACAGAGCTAATCCCAGAGCTCCATCTGTCTTTCTTAGTCCAGAGACTTAAGTGGAGCTGGGGTCATAAGGGTAGGTTATGTCAAGATTAAAGGTATTGTCTGTAGTGATCTGTGGCTCCAGGATTTCCTTCTCCAACATATCAAAATGATAAATAAACTGAGGAATGAGTATCTAAGCTGTGCTATGGTTCTGCTTGAGAAAAAGTACCATATTTTCAAAGCCTTTCCTTAGAGCATGAAAGGAAAAGGCATTAAATGAAGAACAGAACCTCCTCACTTATGTCAAAACAGTTCATTTACATATGTATGATATATTCAAGAATTATTCTTTAAACACCAGGTACTAGGCTCAGTTAAAAAACATTCTCATGAGCATGAAGCAGAGAATCTAACATGGTAAGCCTTCATTAGCACATAATGTTTTCAGTATCATTATCCCTTAGGATTAAAATTTACATCATTATTTCTCTCCTAATATTTCACTGATACTTTTCCTTTAATTTTGACAATTTCAGTACTTTCTTTCTTTACAAAGTAGATTATTAAATAGTTATAAATTAGGTCTAAAAATTGCCCAAGCTCACAGAAACTGATATTTTCATGAAAAAATAATTTGCACCTTAACCTTCTGTTTAGAAAGACAAATCTGTTCAGGTCTTGACAACCCCTAGAAACATTCAGTATATCTCACTAATTGGATTCTTTTGAGAAAAAAATCTGTACATTTTCCACGTATTTTTATAAAGTTAGTACTTTGGCAATATCTTTGTATTTTTCCACTACATTTCTTTCTCTTGCCCTTTAAGATCTCAACACTGTCGATCACAACAGACAGATTTGAATCCCAATTTATATAGAAAACCAAGTCAGTTTTCAGAAAAGCAGAATTCCAGGTTTGGGCCTTCTGCTTATAAGGAAATCATTCTGTTTGGTCCTGCAAAGAAGGTCCTGCAAAGAAGGATTGCAACTTGCGTGTGATATCCTCAATGTTTAACATTAGCCAGTTGGGGCACTTTTGGACCCTGTGACCCTGTCTAAGCAGAAGGGCCTTAGGACTAATCTGAGGCATAAAGGTAAGATCTTGCAGTCAATTCACTGTAAGGGCAAAGAAAGCATCTACAGCACAGCCACAATGCTCCCACAGCTAAGCAGGGAAGAGGAGAAATGTGAATGTTTGTCTTTACTCATTACAGGCTTTCAGCAATCAGACCCTTGCTTCCCTGCAGGAACACTGGTATTACTTCATTATCTACAAGTCCTCTTGTGTAAATGATGCTCTGTGTTTTTCTCCTCCAATCAGTTTTTGTTGCTGTTGTTGTAACTCCTGTGATATTCAGGCAATTTTTCATTAATTTCTGAGAGAGATGCTGCAATGGGGACAGCATCTCTGGAGAGGACATTCTCTCCTGGGTCAAGTACCACTGTACTGGGGCCCATTCTCTTTCTGAGAACAGACAACCTTTCCTACCTCTGATTGCACAGATTCTTTAAATCAGTTCATGCATTTTCCTGACTGAGAAGCACTCAGCTCCTGAGGATACATCACAGTCTGTTTCTTGCACAATTTGCTATCTCCAAGCCTAAGCAGCAGAGTCTTGTTCCAGAAATACATTTCTAGGTACCACCTTCACACTAAGAAAACTGCACTCTGTGTCCCTTTCTCAGCTGGCTGTGTGGTTTTGCAGTCTCTTTTAACAGTGTTTCTTGGACCTCTCACCATTCCCAGAGTAAGCGTCTTGTACCCCAGGAAGAGTCTTCGTTCGAACAAATTGTGTTACCAAATGGTTATGAAATAGGCAGAAGAAGCTATTGTAAGAAGAAGAAAGATCTATAGCCGCAGCAGGAGACATGATACAGTGGTGATACACAAAATTGAAACCTCTGTGGATAAAAGGCAAGAACTTATAAAACAGCCAAGTGTGTTGTGGCACCCACCAATTTTAGAATAATTTTTTATCATTTATTATCATTTATTATTTTTATCATTTTATCATTTTTTATCATTTATTTCATTTACTTGAAATACTTTCAACTCGTTTAGCAGTCTAATTCTTCTACGCCTCAGTGCAAATCTCTTGAATATCATTAGCATTTTTCAACATTCTGCATCTAATTTATTGAGCTTCTTTGCTATGGGATATTAAACAAAATAATCATGCATTAGGCATAATTAGAACGTGACTAAATTAATTTCTGTATGCTGATTATAATGGATAACTGCAAAAGTAATTCACACACCTTGGTGCTGCAGAACCGATATGATGCTTAAGTCAGCTCATAGTATAAAAGGTACACGGTGCATAGACTGCCATGAACAAGCACCATAATTTGCAAAATATTAACTGAAAGCATGCCTGTTGACTTTTAGAGTAGCAATTTACAGTGTTTCATAATAGACTATGATAATGTAATCACAGACTGCTGTAATTGCACTAAATTTGATCATTAAATTCATGGCTCTTCCATTGTGCACACAACCAGCCATTTCATCCTAGAAGGCGAGCACCTTGGGCAAGCAGGAATTGCCCTTGCGACTCTCCTAATCTTTCCCTTTGTGTGCTAGAGATGGATTCCAAAGGCACATGCAGCATGTGCTCCATGATTCTTCGGGAGAATGGGGAAGTTTGAAGAAACAACAGGTCCCCCCATCCTGCACTTCACCTCTGTTAAAAATGGGCACAACAGCCTCAACCCAGTTGTCAGGGACCTCCTCGATGCCAGTGCTGTCACACTGGACAGCACGTGTGCACGAGTCCTGTGCAGTCCCTTGATTATGAGGTGACTTCAGAGCTCTGCACTCTAAAGTTTCAAACTCAATTGCTGGCAATTCCTGCAGAGAGGATGCTGGTACACACTGAAAACGGAAGCAGGCTTTGCCTGTGGAGACTGAAGGAAAAAAATAAGTATCAAGTATTTCTGCCCTTTCCATATGTACCAGCGGGTTGTCATCCTCACCCACCAACACAAAGGGAGCTGCAGGGATTTCTGTACAGATGGTGCTGTTTACTCTAGCACCATGAATAAACCATCTCAATTAAGCACTGATGTAAGCACTGCTGAAATAGCTTACATTTGTCTTGATTCTGTCGAAATGTAATTCTTCAAAGAGAACTGGGCAGTCATCCCTCAACCTTTCATCAACCCAAACCAATGGGCAAACACAAAGGTTAATCACAAATGAGAAGAACAACCAGCTGCACAACCCTGTGTGAACAAACCCGATGTTCAACAAAATATGCAAGCTGACACACTCTGAAAACATATTTTTTACCTGGGCTTTAACCTTTCCTCCACAGGACAGGAAGAGACATGTTGCATTACAACAGGCTGGTGACTTTTCAGTTCCAGCTGTGCCAAACAGATGGAACAGTTCCAGAGCAGCAGGAACATCACTGGTTTTAATAAATGAATGTCATGGCCATGTTCTTCAGTGAGCTATACTTACAAAATCCTTTTGAGGCATATGAATCTGAACAACGCTCAAAAAGTGTTTGGAGTGCTAATGGATGAGTTGCGAAATTCATGTCTCATTCTGCGACCAATACTGGGCAACTTTAGAAACAGTAAGTGATAGATCTTCAGCTGTGTAGCTGTAAGGCAAATATCAGCTTGGCTACAGGCTAACAAAAAAGGGTGAAGGAACCCTCTGGGCTTAAGTTCAGTAGGCGAGTTTTCTTTTTATTTCCAGTCTCTACAAAAATATCAACTGAGTGAGGATCCTGCAAGTATTTTATTCTACCTTATTCTGACTTATTCTATGGGTGATTTCAGGTAACTGCAAAACACCAATGTGATCTGATCCTTCAGAGTGAGGACCCTTAAAACACTCATAATCTAGTAGTCATAGAGCCAGCACATTTTTAACACACTGGATAGTCAGGGAAGCAGTATGCAATTCCACTTAGCCACATAAGCTGTTTCACAAACTAGCAGTGCACACATCAGTGGAGGAAAGTAATTTTTTCAGAGACTGCTACTAAACAGCAAAGCTTTGTGATGTGCAACAACCATCAGAGAGCTCATTTAATCCTTCTGGGGAACACAGAATCATACAGTAGAAGACATAACAGCCAGGGTAGAAAAATCTTGGTTATTTTATCTTTCATTTTGCTTTCCTCAATTCACCACTGCTTCACAAAAAGAAAAGCACAGGGGTTAAGGACATGTAACGACAGCATTTTGGTCTCCTCTAATGTATATTGTAAACACATCAAAAAGTAAAGGATGCCAGTCCTTGCACTGGCATCGAATAAGACACTGATTGGATTCCTCATCTCTAAAAAGGTAAATTACTTTTATTAAGAGATAATTTTTCATAAAACAAATAGCTCTTAAGATACAGATGGTGATGTGCTGGGAAGATTAACATATGATACTCAGGAAACATCAGACAACAGGCTGAAGCCAACAGACAACACAGTAAACTACTTACATAATAGTGATCCTTGAACAATGCTAAACTCCTTCACAAGAGTTTAAAACAGAGCACATTAACAGAGTTCAAATATGCCAACAAACATCCTGCCTTTTCTAATTCACAGAATGCAAATAAGTATCTTCCAGTGTCCTTACTCTAGGACTTTGCAGTTATGACAACTTGCACAGATAGATCTTTCTTATATTTTTCTTGAAGAAGTAAGAGTTAAATTTGAAACGTACAAAATGTTGGAGTGCTTCAAGTCAGAGGTATAGGTTGGCTACTGAACCATGTAGCCAAATGTAAACATTGGTATCCTTCTACTGTCTCCTCATGTTTGCATGCCTCATAATACCTCTATTTTTACTTGAATGAAAAAGGAAAACAAAGACTACTAAAATTGAAGGCTTCTTATAGTTCAGAGAAGAGCAACATTCACTGTGCAGCATCTGAATCCACCCAGTAGCAAATTCAGGCAGCAAGGTCCAGCTACCAGTCTCAAAACAACCAGGAATACCAAATGTGTCTGGAAAAAATAACAGTCAAAAGGAAATAGTGGAAGTACAGAGAACCTAACTTGACAGGACTGCTATGTGCAGGAGTTGCTAAGAGCAGCAGCTGCACTCAGGAACCAAGAGCTGAAAAAATCATGGTGAAAAGGAAAGCACAGGAAGAGAGGTGGGGACAGGCTTGAGAGGAAGCTGGAAGGAGTGCTGTGTCACAGACATAACAGAGAATTTTAACAGCAAGCTGCTACTCAGAGTAGCTTAAGATGGCCTTGGCATTGTGTAAGAATGGTAAAATCCACAGTAGCTGCCCTGCTTGGAAGAGAACCTAGAGTTAACATGAATATCCCTTCATCTATCTAGCATTTCTCCACATCCCATTGCATATGCATATACAAAAGCACCATGCTAGTGTGAGTTCTTATGGGCAACAAAGCCCAAATTATCAAATCCAGTTTCCATGCATATTACCACTTGTAATCAACAATTTTTCACTAATATCACAAAATACTGTCCTTTATGCCTCAGGCGAAGGAATAATACAGGAAATAGCAGGTGAAGTATCTACTTTCATCCACTAACAGGAGGAAATTACTTTTTATTTCTGAAGAAGTTTTTTTATTGACAGCAAGTTATCATTTTGATGTGGGGTAAAAAGGACAAAATAAAAGACCAAGAACATGAAGCAATCAGAACTACTGGTGGAAGACTCTACAGCTCTAATAATAGTAAAACATCCCTGAAATAGCAGTGATGAGTAGACATGTTGAGAAAAAGACAAGAATAAAGAAGATAACACTCACATCTACATACTATATTCTGAAGGAAGTTATTGAAGTGTTCCAGGTGGACTTCAAACAAGTATGTGTAGAAGAAACTGCATTAAACACATTTAATGAGGTCATACAGGACTGCAAACATCATGTCAACTGTGTTATACATACATAGCTCACAAAAATTATCCTGATGTTTCTGTTTTAATAATATAGCCTGTTTGGCAGAGTTTTTTCTTATGACTACATCAAGCAGACCATGAAAACAGAAGAGCAAAAAAAACCCCACTACTCTACAATCCTAACAGGTTTTGTAGACAAATCTTGTACATACAGATTTAAACATCTGTGCCCAGAAATGGCTCTTGGATGTCAGTGAAAAAGCAGACATGCACTCAGCAAAATAAAGTATGTCCTTCATGAGCAGAAGCCCTTTCACCACTGCTCTGAGGCAGTCTGGGAAGCATGAAGACTAGAGCACAGCTGATATTTCTCACATTCAAGGAGAATCATACAATGTTAGAAGATAGCAGGTCTGGAGTATATAAACAGAAATACATTATTGCCGTTAATTAAATTGTAGGCCCCATTACTACAGGATGTTGTGAAGGATAAATGAGTTCTAAGAGATTAGATGAACTCACAGAGAACAAAAGGTCTGTCACAGAACATTAAACACAACTGTGAGGCTAAAGCTGGGTCACAGAGATCTAATTGCTGTCTGCTGAAAGGTGCTGTGATATGCTTGAGAAACAATCACTTTATACACAACCAGCCTGCTATACTACAAATCTTCCTTCCTCCAGCTGAAGACAGAACAGTGGGCTTGACAGATCTTTCCTCTGATCCAACACGAAAGTTCTTCATCCATGTTTCTTTCTTCCACAGAGGCAGGTCTGCAAATACTGTCCTATCAACCTTTGAACATTGTGTCTTTATTCAGAGAATTATTGTCTAAGATCTTCCAAAGGAGTTACACTAACACCTGCAAGCTGAGATGTTCATTACACTGACATTTAAGGTACTTTGGACAACTTCAGATCAATCCAATAAATTGGGAGCCAAGAACCATACCACCAGAAACTAATAATTCTGTGCTACAAAGGATTTTCTTAAATCTCAGTAGCAAACCTTGTAGAAACCTCATGTGTACATGATAGCTTTAGACTCAAGGACAGTAGGTTCAAATTGGACATGATCAGGAAATTTTTCCCTGTGACAATGGTGAGACACCATGACCAAGAGAAGCTGCGGATGCCCCATCCCTGGAAGTGTGCAGTCAGGCTGGAAGGGGCCCTGAGCAACCTGATCTAGTGAAAGGTGCTTGTGCCCATGGCAGGGGGCTGGAAGTGGGTGATCTTTAAGGTCCCTTTCAAGCCAAGCCCTTCTATTGTTTTATGATTCCATGTTTGCAGATAATTTGTTCCAGTACACATAACTAAAAGGGGTTTAATGTGATGGCATAAAAAAAACACCAAACAGCTATACAGTAGACAACTGACCCACACTATTGCTTCAGTCTTCTATCAAATGCAATGAACCACCTTTCAAGTTTACTCATTGAAATTGCATATATTTGTATTAGTTACTCTGTTGGTCTGTGTACATAGATTGAGCATGTGAAGTACAGCAAAGGCCTTGTTCAGAAGATTCTTCTGCTGGGAGGAAGTACTCTCAAGCAGCCAAGTTGAAGTTAATTTCACTCATGAGGTCCCAAACAATGCCCAAATGTTATGGTCTGAAACCTAAATATCAATTTGTAAAAAAACCCATCTGATTTAATTAAAAATTTCTCAAAACAGTTTTTTTTCTAGTAATCTTTTCTCCTTTTCCTTAAGAAAAGAAATTATTTTCATATGAAACTGGACATCCCAAAAATCTGGTTTTGTTTGTTTAGTTTGGTGCTTGGGTTTTTAGGGATTTTTTGAAGTTCTATCATTGCTAGTACAGCTGGAAATCTTTGCCTTTAGAAATAAACGTCTGCAAAAGTGACAACTGATTTTTACAACCATTCTAAGAAAAGTGCTCTAATTGCAGAGGAACATAATTTTTAGATTAATTTGCTTTAAATTATTGTTTATAAAGTGTTAACAATTCAGACTTTTTATTTTATTTTTGCATCAACAATGACTTTATTAAGAAAAATATAGTTTTTGGCCTCCTGCACAGAAGTTACATTCCCACTTCTTTTTTTTCCCGCAAATCATTTCTTCATGGTGAACTACGTTTTATGTAGCCATAGAATCAGAGAATCATTGAATAGCTTGGGTTGGAAGGAACTTTAAAGATCATCTACTTTCAAACCCCTGCCATGAGCAGGGGCACCTTCCACAAGGCCAGGCTGCTCAGGGCCTTGAATCCAAATGTCTGTCCACTGGCAGCACAGACCAACATAACAAATATTTTAGCTGCACATAGTAATTTTTTCTCCAACTGAAGTGAACAAAAATAGGCAGTTGTGCATTTTCTAAAATACTCTGCCACATGTAGATGTATAAAATACAGCACCGGAAAAAGCACTGTAACAGGATGGTGGTATCACCATCCCTGGAAGTATTCAAAAATGAGCAGTCTGGCACTTAGTGATATGGCTTAGTGAACAGGGTGGTATCCAGCAGAACATTGGACCTGATGGTCTTGGAGGTCTTTTCCAACCTTAATGATTCTACAATTCCAAGACCCAGCATGATTTTTGGAATCCAGTATTTTTTTGGTATAAATTGTACTATTCCTCTGAGGGAAGTCTTATGCAGATTAAACCCTGAAGTATTTTACAGCAAAGCACTTTTCATGTATGTTAAAACACACAGACTCTGATTGAAGAGAGCCCGTAAGTGAACCCAAGTTTCCTCAAGTTGCATTGACAATTTGGATATTTCTTCCAAGAGTTTTGGCTCCGATGAGAGAATCTTAAGATGTAACTGAAAATGAAAACAAGCAGTTAGTGAAACAAATACAGATTAAAAAATTAAAAGACTGTTTTCCCCATCCAATTCCAATACTTCGCTTTCAGGAAATGTCCCAAATAGGGAAAGGACTCTTTTCTTTCAATAATTCCTCTATTCAAAATACTGCTCCCCTTTTGATAGTCTTTACAAGCCATTTTTCATGTTCTAGATGGGATAAGGCAGCAAAGTGTCTTAAATATGCTATATTTTTACTAAGTCCTCTTCTGGCAAGGCTGCTGAATCTATTCTCATCACACGCTTCCCTAGAGGGCAACTTTCTCCACTTTCTGACCTGCATCACAAAATTTCTCTTTAATCTAGAAAGGCTAGACAGATGTACTAAGGTCAATCAGGATTATTATTTTAATTATCCATGTTGCACACATCAAGAAGAATGATGCCAGCACACACTATAGTGATAGAGATGGATGAGGTCTCCTTATCTGACAAACAGCAACCTTGTTAAAAATAAGAGAAACCTTCTGAACTTGCAGTAATAATCACCACTTAATGGATGGAATATTTATTTTCCAGGCTACAATTTAAATATCTAGGAGCCTTGATAGAGCTTTAATCTGAAAGATAGTTGGTTCAGTCTGGATAATAGACAAAACTCTTTACTGTGAATGTGGTGAGGCACTGGAACCCATTACCCAGAGAAGTTGTGGATGCCCTGGTATTACATGTGTCTGAATGTCTATAACAATGTTTTCCAAGTAAGCTGTTATTAAATGCTTTCACATGATTTCATAAATCAGAGTATCTAAAACACTTGTGCATCAGAAGGGTTTCAATCCTCTGCAGAACCACTTTGTCTCTAAGAGTAACTGTTACTGTGCTTCAGTAGAGTAACTTTAACTTACACACGCCCTGGGACAATTTCATTAGCTCTGTGATACTCAACAGATAACACAAGAAAGGCAGCCCACCGACATGGAAAGTAGGTCAGGCTTACAAAGTCTAGTGATAAATCCGACAAAATGTCTGATTTATTTCCCAACCATTGTGTATTAAATTCTTTGCTTATTTAAGACATAACATACCTTAGCTTAACAATCAACAACCACTAAGAAGTTAGGAATGTTACAAAAAAAAACCCAACAAAACAAAACAATTCTAAGTAAGGAATACAAGACAAAACCTGTCTGGCAGGGGCCTCTTCACAACATCTTTTGTTTTCCAAGTTTTTCTGGATTGTCACCAAATGAGTTGCCACATCATCCAATACATTCAGTTAGACATTTTAAAACCATTCTCAACCAAAATCAGGTAATTCAAACAGACAATTTATATCTTTTTAGTATAACCATTATTTTTAATAGGACTAACATAAATTTAGTAACAAATATTTTACCTTTAAAAACAGTGCCAGGTATGCCTGAGCGAGTTCAAAGTTGTGCTTCTTGTTCAGCATCATCCCAATCATTCTCAGGAAGCTCAGCATTACCTCCATTGAGCCCCCACCTTCAGGGGCCAAACCCCGCAGCTCCACCTCAATATTAGATGGTCCCAAGCTTTTCAGTAAGTCAAGGGGAGCTTTATCTGTGATAGAACATTGGAGGACACATTATTAGTAATGTCTGCAAAACAGAATCTCACAGATCCTTCACAAGACAGGCTTATTCTAAAATTCTTAAGCAGTGACTATGCATTTCAAGTTTTTACTGTTTCCTTACTTTTTTGTTTTCAACAAAATGTCTCCCTGTCTTTAATTTACTGTCCCAACATATACTAAAAGTACAGATGCACTTCATTTGTAAATAAAAAATACAAGTAACATCTTTGTTTCAATTTTTCCCCTCTTCTGTCTTCTAAGTTAAACAAAATTTCTAATTAACCACATAACATTGTCATTTAACATCTCTTGGCAGAAAGAATGTACATACTTGATATTTTGAGCTGTTAACTGTGAATATACTCTGAAAAATGGAGAACACTACTTTCACTAGGCAATATTTACTCTACCTGACAATAAGCAAAACTAGAGACCTTCGGCTGCATCTAACAAAATTATTACTTTTGTTAAGTGAATGCCTGGATGGTATTACAGGAAAATCTTTTTCACAGCAGAAATACATGCAATTTACAAACTTTCTTCCTCTTCATAATTGCTCCTTCTCAGGACTTCTACCGTCCTGCCTGATGACCTATGAGGATTCCATTTATTTGCTTTAAAAAGGAAGCAGCAAAAATATGTTTGCTTGCAAAAATGCAACTGATAGTTATAGCATTTTTAAAATGTATGTGGTTAATATTTCTTTTGCTAAGAAGTTGCTAAGAAGACCAACTTCATGATAACTACTGGTATTAGGCATTGGTTAATATTCCTCAGGTGGTATAAATCAATATTTGATTCCTAAAAAAATCATTAGCTAGTTTTGAATATAACTGATTTTAACAGGTTAAACAGATGCATTAAATAGCTTTTTTTATGACATTAAACAAACAAAGCATGGAACATGTTGTGAGGTTGATACACGTACAACATGGAAAAGGCTGCAGCTCAATCTTCACACCTGACCCGAGGTGTGAAGCCCTGTTTCCACCCCTACAGTAAACCAGGATGGTTTCAAGCAGGATTTTTTTTTATTTGCATGGTCCACAGTCACGTTTAGAAGAGATGGCTGTAATCCAGCCAGCAAAGAGCCATGCTCCCCATCAGCAGCCAGGATCACCAGGCTCCCTGGGTCATGGCTGTGGCACAGACCCTGGGCCTTACAGCAGGGGTGGCCTGAGGCAGGTCCACATGTCCAAGCATATCAAAGTGCACTTGCTCGCTGGTAGAGCCAGCTCCACAAGGTTTTTAAACATTCACCTCTTCTGAGTGGCTCTGAGGCACTTCAATAGAACACTGTCAATCGAAATACTACAAGTGAGGCAGAACACACCTTGTTTGTGACAGATAATGAAGTTCTGCACACAAAATGTTTTAAGTTGCTTGAGTAAGCTGGTCATCTCAAGAGAGTTTAAGCAGGGGTAGAAGAATTCCCCACAGAACTGCTTATGGACAAACTACTGTCCATTTACATTTCCAAGTCGGCTATATTATTTTAAAAAATCTGAGTTTCAATGATTCTGTAGCATCACAAGATAAACATAAAAAACAGCTGGTGCATTCCACTGGTAGTTTAAGTGATTAAATTTCAAAATAAACTGAATGTTCAAAGAAATCCAACACCTTATTTTTGTATAATTTATTTCTTCTAAAGCTTTAAATTATAGGGCAATGAATTAACACTATAAGTTCACTGCCTGGTGAAGTAACCCTTGAAAGGAGAACTTGTTAGGCACACTATGCTTTTCATTTTTCAGTGAATCACCAGACTATTCCTTTCAAATAGGTCTATTTCAAATCAATTCCTTCCTTCTTTCCTTCCTTTTCCCAGAAATAATGCATAGACCTTTTCTGGGTGATATCATCAGTTTTCAAAAAAGGTTAATGAAAAAGGAACCCAGTCTTCTTTCTCCATAAGGGTTTTAGCCAGAATTGGGTTCCATGCTGCAGACAGGCTGCAGTACCAATGGATTTTTGTTCTAGTGTGGCTATCTGTGTATTAGGTATTATACTGTAGTATGAGTATTTTTTTTCTCACATCTGTTACAATTCTGACATTAGAAATCACATACGTATCAAAATGAAAGCAGCATCAACATTTTTAATGAAATATTTCATTAACTTACATTGATTGGTGCTCAGGGCTTCTTCAAGATGAATGCAGAAATCAGATTTCTGTGCCAGTATCCCAAGGTTTACCACCTTTGACTAGACCACAAAAGCATAGCAGTGTGTCCATGAATATACAAACACATTTTTACAATTCAATCACATTATTTTTCTACTGAGGGAGTAAGACTTTGAGAAATAAAGCAATAATACAGTGAGTTAAAACGGGTTCTTTAAAGTCTAGTGATTTAACCCAACATTAAAAAGCACTTGCGATTTCTTTTAAAATACACTATATAAATACAATTAAATTGATTCTTGTTTTTACCTGTGTATCATTTTCCTCCTCTGGTGCAATATATCGGGGTATAAGACCAGGAAGTGTTGGGATGAAGAAAGGTGCTGACTTTGGAACTTTTGGTGGCTCTCTTGGTTTATTTTTTTTCTGTTAATTAGATATTTGAATTAAAATCATTACCATCATAGTAAGAGCATGTGGGAATATTTTGTTTGTAAAGAGTTTCCTTTTTAAAATACTGTGAAAACTATGAAGACTAACTGAAAAGTAAATATACAAGGAAAATCCTTTACCACTAATTATGAAGCTACTAATTAGCAAAAAAACAACCCCTGTCCCAAATCCCAGGAACTGAAAAGCACCACATAGACTTCTAATGCAAAATCTTGAATAACACTTGAAAAGCAGGATCAAGTTTCATGCATTTCATAGAAATAGGGCAAATGTATGGATGTATGCTGTTTTTTGCAGTTTCAGTACCTTGATAATATCAAGGTTGAGGAGATTTTTCCACCTAGATTCCGGTAACAAGGAAAGGGTCACCAGCTGCTCTCCCAGTTGCTCAGGTGAGACATATTCTATCATTTCATCACATGGTTCTTCATCTCCTGACACATCCGCATCTTGCAGAAACAGATATCCCTTATGAACATTCATACTCCACGTTCATTTTGTAAAAAATCAAGCCCAACACTTTTACTTTTTTTGCAATTTTTGAATAAAAAATGCATAATAGTTATAGACATAGGTGCTAACATAACATTGAGCTAAAAAGCTACAGAAACAATCTGTATTAGCCTTATGAAATATTAAATAATTTTAAAATATTACAGCTAAGATGTAGAATTTAATAAACAAATTTTTAATGACTGATAAGATATGTCCACTTTGATTGAAGTTATATAAAAGCAGTTTACAGATTTATTAAAGAAAACAAAATTTTGACAGTAATCTGAATAAATATATACACAGTATATATTTAGCTCTTTATTCAGCTCTTTCTGAATAAATATATACACAGTAATTTTAATTCTACATAATAAAGCTGTGAAATCCTTGCATTTAGATCCTTGCACCAAATTCACTACCTCATCACAACCTCTTCATAGGTATGACTGGAGTGGCACATAAAAATGAAGAAAATCTCAACATTAAAGCACAATGTCCCACAAGGTAAGTTATAATATCGGTCACTCAATTTCTCTTTTCTCTGTGTGTTCTTGACCAAACAGGTCTGCATTCCTTTCTTTTTGTAAAATATTACTTGGCTAAAACAATTAATCTAATAGACAAGCCTGAAACAACAAAGGAATGTAACCCATTAAGAGCCCTTAGCATCCAAGCAGGAACTTTACACTTGCTGAAGACACAAAGTGGATTAAAGCTTTCAACTGGAATCAGGACAAAAATATTCAAAGTTCTGGGATGAATTCCTGTCTCCCCAATTTAAGTATGTAGAGCAAGTATGTGCTTGCTATAGCAGCCATCACCACGAGGCATGCTCTAGTGGCCAACAACTAGGTGTGCTTCCCCTCCAGATGGAGATGCAAATGCAGGCACTCCAAATGTGGGGAGACAAGATCTCCATCTAGAGGACTTCTGACGCACAATCACTTCTATTAATTTAGCAAAAAATTCCACTTAGGCCTTTCTTTGACTGGGCACAGGCACATGCCAGGTCAGCTGAACCCCATCCTCTTGCCAACAAGATATCCACAATGAATCTGTGGCATACAAGAAGGGGGAGCAAACTGCAAGGGAAAAACAGAACATTCTTTCGTCTGAGGGTTACCTTGCATGGGGCAGGTGCTGGGGAGGGTCACCAAAGATGGTTCATAATCTGCAGGAAGGGGCCGTAATGACACAAGTGAATACAGAGAACGGTTTGACCTGAAAAAATAAGTCAGGCATTTTAAAAGCCATCTCCAGATGAATGGGAACAAGTACTTCAGACATAATTTATAATGCAGTCTAATACTGCTGCAGCATGGCAATTCACCAGGCTCTATTCAAGATTAGCTCTCCTCATCTACCAGATAAGCAGGAAATTAAGTATGGCAATAGACTCACCTGAACATCTGAAATATAAATGTTATGTTCAAGTATTATTGCCAAGAACATAATAATAGGCTGCAGGACTTCAATGTTCTTATTGAAGTGAGGGGGCCAGAGCTAAACACAGAATTTGAAGTGTGACCTCACCAGTGACCAGGAGAGGGGCAATAATTGCCCTGGTCCTGATGGCCAAAAAGAATATTTAGCAGTGGCAGTGTTCCACCACCCTCACAATCAAGCATTTCTTTACAATGTGTAATCTAAATCTACCTTCCTCAGTTTGAAGCCATTCCCCCTTTTCCTGTCACTCTAGACCTTTGTCAAAAGCCCCTCCCCAGCTCTCCTGGAGCCCCCTTAGGCACTGGAAGGGGCTCTGAGGTCTCCCAGAGCCTTCTCCAGGCTGAACACATTATGCAAATGTAAATTATTCATCCTGCTTTCACAGGATTTTAGGGTAATACTCTTAGCAAATTTTCTTCAGGTTTGAAACATGCACACAAATAATTCTGGCAAATTGCTTCTTTTGTCAATATAAACTAGGGCTAGGTAAAAACATCTGCTGTTATTCACAAGGAAGCACTTAACAACAGGAAAGCCTAACAACTGAACACTCCTCACACAAAACTACAGCCAACATATATAACCTGAAATAATCTGTCAGCTAAATGGAAAAAAAGACCCAAGCCATTTTAACAGTGTGTCACTTCAGTACTGGACCTGAACAGTCATTTGCTTTAAGGCTGTATCTGGAGGAAACTGAACAAAACCACATTTTACTTCTGTGCTCATTTATCACTAATAAAGAAAAATAATCACAACTTTCATATACTGCCCGGAAGTCTCAGACAGCAGGACAAGAAGAGCACTTCAGAAAGAAGCACTGTTTGAACAAAGACATTTCAAAGCAGTGGAGGAAATGGAGTCTAGGAAAACTTTACAAATGGCATAACAGGAACCCTTAAGAGTAAGAAACATTTAGAAAAAAGAGATAGTTTAAACTATCTGAATAAGTAATTTAACTGTGGAAATTTCATGACTTAGGAATCAGAGCAATACAGAACATCTGTCCTAATCAGAACCATAGAACACAAAACACTGGAGATGATACTTCACAGGGTAATTCTCTATTTGCAATAAAGGTGATTAAAAGAACTCTGTCCCATCCTAAATTCTAAATAGAAACAGATTACATACTCACCACAAATAAATTCCAAGATCATCCACATGTGCTGAAGCCAGAAAATCTCCTGTAGGGGACATAGTAAGGCTCACAGCTGCAGAGTCTACCAAAAAACAATCTATGAGACTATGGAGAAAAAAAAAAACAACAGAGAAATTATCAGCAAGATAAACTTGTTTATCTGCACACAAATCCAAATATATTATATAAACAAAGCAAGTGAACAGCACTGTGCAACAAAGTCTCTACAAAATGCTCTAAAGTCAGATAAAGCTGGCGCCTCCTTAGACATCTACACATGGAGAATATGTGATGAAACAGTCAACTCCTTATGCCTAACACAAAACTTTTGCTGGCCATAAATTCTGAATTTCCATTTAGCCACAGTTGCTCAGACTGACAATTCCTGCTCTCAGCACCACTCCATGTACACCTGGTTAATACTAGCACATGTTTCTAAAATAAAATATGAACTGCACAATGTGAAGTTTGATTATCTGCATCAGTTTTGGCATTACTATATCTTCAGCCTGATAAACCATTTTTTAATCATTTATTTCATGATTGCGGAAAATTGAAAAAATACCATGTGAAAACAAAAGTTAAAATACAACTATAATAACATTATAGTAACATGTTATTGTGCAACTATTTTAACAATGAGACATTTAAGTTCTGGATGATGCACTCTCTAGCAGACTTCCACTCAAGCCCAGGTTGACAGCACTGCTTGTCTCTTGCTGAAATAGAAATTTCAGTTACTTTAAATTTTAAGTTAAAGTTTAAATTAAGATTTAATTTGACAACCAGTTCACCAAGAGAAACAAAAAGAATAAACGAAGAGTGTGAATACTTTGTTCTTGTTTACAGCTCAACAGCCCTGTTCTTTTCACTAACCATAGAAAAAATATTGATGTAACACAGAACTTTAAAACATAAAATCTTGTGGGCATGTATTTTCTTAGCTACTGAGCACTCCTGTGATGGCTTGAGAGAGCATGTCAAAAGGAAAAGCCTTTTTCCCCTGGAGTTTTCCCCTGGGAGTGTTTTATTCCCTATGCATTTTCTTAGATGCTGCAAATCTCAGGTAAGAGAAAAATCATTCATCACTTTCAATATAAAAATATATAAATACTAAACCCATAAATCCCAAACTTTTATCAGATACATTTTGTACACAGTGCACAATGGCAAGAAAAAATTTATCCTAGATACTTTCTCTTAGTTTCAAATCCATCTTTTTATGACAATCCTTGCCTGTAACTGAGAAATTCTGTTCAATAAATCAACCACAAAGAGCTCCAAAACAAATTTAACAACAAATTAAGTTTTTCTACTTACTGAACTTAAATCATGATTAAAATTACTGGCTTGTGGGAAGGAGGGACCAATCTACTCTAGGAAATTAGATACATTTGTGTTTTTTATACAAAAAGCTAAATGAATACTGCCTTGGGGCTGAAGGCATCTACCTTTATGCTTCCTGCCTAACTGCAAAACTGTGACAATGGAAAGTATAATGTTGAGCTCACATTTAACAGGTCTCCTGAGCTGTTTTTTCTTAACTGCTTCATCCATGAACAGTCAGCTCATACCCCTGACTCCTCAATTTTCTATGCAAGCTGCACAGCAGAAAGAAATATATGCATAGTGCCTGGGCTCCTGCTTGTAATTTTCTGTACACAAAGTCATCATTTTTTCCCAGTTTTAAAAAAGCCCTACATTAAAAACATGCACTAGGAAGACCTGCACTGCATTACATATGGACAGCTAAGCATCACTCCCAAGCAAAAACAGATGTCCAGTTAATAGATGTCAGACCATTATTAAAGTCAGGTGGTAATTTTTGTAATGTTGGATTCCAGAAACATGTTCTCCATATTTTTGTAAAAACAATATCAAAGCTGAGGCTTTAGAATACACAGTTCATGAGATGCTTTCTCTACTTATGAGTCACAGAGGTAAAGCAAGCATCAAGCCATTTATTAAAAGTTGTTCCTCCTTTTCATTACACTCCTCTGCCTATAGTTATGGGAAAACCTTGCCTTTACACACTGGAAGAATAATTTAACCTAATTACAATTAAAACCCGGGTTTGTAATTTACCTGCCTGGATTTCAGCTTGACCTGAATTTTAGAGACAAGAGACAAAATATTTAATTTTTTTTACATGTAAAAGAGAACTACTGTCAGACTGCTTTTAAATCATTATAAATAGATTCTTATTGTAAAGTATTAGGTTATTGAAGAAATGAAAACCAGAAGAAACTGATACTAGTTAATGCTGCAATTTTTTGTAGGCATATTACTTTGCAAGGGAAAGAGTGTTAGAAAGATGAAGACCAGAGTGCTAATTTCCTTCCCATCCATAGAAACAAAGCACATAATATCCATCCTGCCCTATTTAAGACTATTTCATTGGCTCTCATCATACAAGAAGAGGCCAATTGTTTGTTGAGATGCAATGCACTTCTGGTAGTAAAATGAGAACTTTTACAAAATTATTAGTATACAAAATTATTTACCAAACCATGTTAACAAAACTAATCAACCAAACTGAAACCTTTCAGTTCCAGGCACAACCACCAGAGCTGCACACTGCACAGCACTACCTTAAATTAAAAAAAAAAAAAAAATCTATCTGATATGCTGCTGAAAGAATGCACTGGCAGAACGCAGTTATTTCTCAGTCTGTTTTTTTTTTTTTTTCTGGGCTCCTGAACTTCTTGTGTGTACTTGCCTACTTCTCAGCCAAACTTTATTCTGGGAGAAGACTACTCATGGTGGATCACAAGAGAGTATTTTTGGCAGTTGCAAGTACAAACAAATGAAAAATATAACTGATGTAAAGCCATGTTGTGTTGTTAAAATGAATATAAGTGAAAACAGGCTTCTCTTTACAAAACCAACTGGAGTACTGCATCCAGCTCTGGGGCCCCCAGCACAAGACACATGAACTTAGAGCAGCTCCAGGAAAATTACTCAAGGCCTGGAACACATTTCTGATCAGGAGAATGAGAGAGCTGTGGGGTTCTTCACCCTGGAGAACAGAAGGCTCTGGGGTAGACAACCTTGTGGCCTCTCAATAGTAAAGGGAGCTTACAAGGAAGACTCAGAGAGACTTTTTAACAGGGCTTGTGGTGACAGAACAAGGGCCAGCAGCTTTGAACTGAAAGGCTGTGGGTTTAGATGGTATGCAGGGCAGAATTTTCTTATGATGAGGGTGGTTGAGCACTGGAACAGATTGCATGAACAAGCAGTGCATGGCCCAGCCCTGGAGGTGTTCAAGGCTAAGCTGGGGCTCTGAGTAACCCGATCCAGTGAGAAAAGTTCCTTTCCATATCAAGATAGTTGGACTGGATTTTTGCTCCCAACTCCAACCACTCTTTGATCCTGTCAACACTTCAGCATATCACAGTGCAATTCACCTTAAGCAATCTCTTGCCCTTTAGATTACAGTGCTGCTTCCAGACAAAGAACAAATTCACACTCATTCAGAGTACATGGAAACTCCAGGTGTCATCAACAGATCTTCAGGACAGTGTTATTCTGTAGACCCAGAAAAAGACATGCATTGCTAGCACTGAGTACAATTAAAATAGTGGGCAGAATTGTTTTATCATGTGCAACTTCAACTGTCACATCTGGTGACAGATAATCAAGCCAGAAAGCTTTCTGCCATTTATCAGAAAGGGGATTGTTTCTTGTGCTGTATGTTTTAAAATTTACTCACCATCCAGAGGGAAGGTCCCAAGTCTTAATGGAACAGTCCATTGATGAAGTTATCAGCCAACGACCATCAGGACTGAAAGTCTACAATAAAATAGTCAATTTAATGGCACAACCAATAAGCCAGTCCCCACAGGAGGCCCTGCCAAGATCAGACTGCTCCCTAAAACCCAGGTGAAATGGTATGGCCATAAGCCAAAACTGACAGTAACACGACTGGAAGTGAAGAAAGAACAAAACCAGAAGCTTTTTAAGAAGAGGCTCAAACATAAAGCACAAGATGTATCTCACTGTTAGTCACAGTGCTTCAGTCGTCACTTTTATGTTCATGGTGGAAACCTATTTCTAAGCATAAAGTTGAGTAAGTCAAGTAAATACTATTTTAGTAGCATTTATAAATAAATTTGAAGCTAAAAACTATTTCAGTTAACAGTACAATGAACTATTACATAAGATGTAAATAAGGAATTATCCATGTGCTGCATAATCTCAGACGTTTTCAGTTTCCTTTTCTTTTTTATATACACAGCTGAGATTTCTGCAGTTTTGCTCCTCAATGCAATTTTCATTATTCTCAATGCTTTGTTTTGTTTGACCCCCAAATCAGCTTGCTGTTAGAGTTTAAAGCTATTGTTAAATCACAAAGCAGATTAAAAAACAGATGGCAATTTGGCCACTTTACATTTCCAAATTAAAGGTGGCTAAAAGTGCTGTAAAGCTGAACTACAGCTTTACTGCTCACAGAGTGAACGTAACACCCAGTGATTTAATAAATGCAGAGAAATTCACCAGCTGTAAAATCTGTTAGGTATCTGTGTATGGCACCTGTTACAGGAAATGAGTTAACAATTACCATGTCATTAATCCGTCCATGGTGTCCTGAAAATGTCCTGACAATCTTCCTGGTTTCTATATCCAAAACACTAATAGTGAAGTCATCAAAGGCAATTCCCAGAATACCACTGCCAAGAAACATCAACACACATGAGAGAGAATACTCAAGAGACAAAAAATAAAAACATCCTAACATTGTTCCAGGTATCTTTTATCCTAAAAATAGCAAGTCTTACATTCCTTCAGTCTAATAAAATGTCCTGTCATCCTCTGTCTACTAGTCAGTTGTATTTCAAAGCATTAGAAGAATAAATTCTAATATATTCTAATTAAGAGTACTGGTTGCCATTCTACATAAATATGTTCACCAAACGCTGTACACATGAAATAACTTCAGTTTCTTACCTGTCTCTGTGCAGCAGAATTCCACTTGGAGAAGAAGAAAGTTCAGTGGAATAAACCAGATCTTTCACTTTGAATTTCCAAAATTTAATTAATCCTTCACTACCAGCTGTGATTACCAGCTGGTTCAATCCATCCACAGCTACCCCTCTAATGGCCCCTTCATGTGCTGCAAACCAAGAGAAAAAAGGGTATTATTTCAGAATTTAAACTTAGCACAGAAATCAGCTGAATACCAAACTCTGGTTTGTTTATCTTTGCCTGACTACAATGAATAATCAGCAAGCATATGGCAATTTGAAAGCCACTTGTCAAGATGCTCCAGCATTCTAGGTTTTTTTTATCTCTACACAAACCAAATGGATTTCAAGTAAACACCTAGGATACAAGTAAGAAGTGCAATTGAAGATGAGTGTTAGCTCTTATTTCTGCTTTCAGTTTGGGGAAGTTTTTGTGATTGTGAGATTTGAGGGATTTTTGAATCACTTCAAGGATGCCTCCAAGAGGAACCACCACTCCAGACAAAATTTACAGCTTCAGTTCAGGCACAAAGTCTGGGAGCTTTCCAAAGCTGCTTCACACTGCAGTGTAAAGACAAGACATAGCTCCTCTAGTTTTGGATCAATTTTATTTCTTAATCTATACCTAGGGCTACTGGCCAGTAAGCTAATTTAGAAAATTCATCTCACTATCAAGCAATGATTTTATAAAGAGACTACTTCATGTTTGCTAAGCTAGCTGGCTTTTAGAAATCCAGTAATCTTAAGGGCTCAGCAGGACTCTTTCTTTGTTTCTAAAACAAAAAAATTCAGATCATGAGTGCCAAAAAACCATGTATGAGAGTATATGGAATATACATAAAATATACATGTATG
This sequence comes from Molothrus ater, assembly GCF_012460135.2. Taxonomy (NCBI): domain Eukaryota; kingdom Metazoa; phylum Chordata; class Aves; order Passeriformes; family Icteridae; genus Molothrus; species Molothrus ater. Next base: position 3,936,737 of record NW_023416471.2, on the reverse strand, counting down.
CAAATCTAAAAGAAATGTCAGGGCACAGTCACATTATGTCCTAAATTTGCAGATGGGTAATTAAAAAATAACACCATATGCAAAGAGCTGGACTTGCTCAGGACTTCAATTTTCCTTCCATTTCTAAGCAGGGAGCACAAAACAGATGGGAACATTTACCTAGGAGACAGAATCCTGTAATACAAGAAGCCAAATACTGAAAATGTGACTATGTCAAAAAGAGTAGAGGCCAGAGTATCTCATTTAAGTGCTAATCATTGTGGTAACTGACAACTTTGTTTTAAATAAAACCAGGGATATGTTAACATCAGAGTTGTCAAAATTATCAAGGATCCTGTCCTTCAAGTCATGTTTCTGATTGCAAGACAGGACAGGGCACCATAATTAGAAAAACTGGAATGCATCCCAAATTCAACTCAGAACCGACACTGAATTTTCATGATGACAGAACACAAGGTGACTGCTGCTCTGTTAAGTGCTAGTGTTTGGGAAGTTTAGGAGCCCTTACCTGTTTCTTTGCCGTAATACCCTCTGTGAATGCCAGACTGCATGTTATACACATCTACCTGTCCAGTTGACATCCCAATTACAGCAAAATTACCACACGAGGTAATGTCAACTGCCTTTCAAGGGAATAAAAAAATATCAATCAACAACACAAAGCACCTATGAAAATCACTCTTTAGGTGTCTGTCAAGTAGGGAAGTTGTTAGAAGTACACAGCATATCAGGAATACAAAACACTAGTACATATTTGGGGAAACCTGCACAAAACAAATAAATTACATCTCAAGAGAGCAGAGGGAGAAGCTCTTAAAATGAACAAATAGTCAACATGTAATAAATATGGCAATGCATGGTTGTGAAAGATAATGAAATCCTAACTTAGTGGCATCCAAAAGAAGCCATAGGTAATATTATCAGCATTGTAAATTAAATAATAAAGATTGCCACAAATTCAATCCTTAAGACAAACGCCAAGCACGGAAACTGCTCTTTCAATGCCTGCGTTACCAATACCCACCCAAGTTAGGGTGAGGTCACAGAGAGTTTCAATAGGAAGAAACAAAGAAACAACAGTCTAGATTTCTTTGGAAAGATACAGTCCAAAGAATCTAGTAGATTCTAATAGAATCTAATAGAATCAAAAGAAAACTGGATATTTACAATTTAATTTATCTAACACCTAACTACTAAGCAAAATGTCAAAAAACCATGTATCACAAGACATAGGAGTTGCATTAACCCCTAGAAAATGTGGGGTGCCACAGCAATTTGTCCTATAAAAAGCTGGTAAACCTCAGCAAACATTTGTATCCCCTTCACTGTGTGTTTGACACAATTGTGACCAGCTCAAGTTGTAAAGTATTTTTGAGGTAATATCCTTCTTGCAACTTGGAAATACACTTCCCAGTACTGCCAAAAAAAGCTCAGAATCTTCAGCAATCTGCATTCTCAGAGTAAGTTAATCAGCACAGGCATACAGACAACTCTACATTGCTGTGACAGACTAAAGGTAAACACCAACCACCTCTCTGAGCCAGAAAGTAAGTGCATTTAACCTGAATGTTTAGGGGAAAAGAACAGCTTTTTGTAAGATCATAAGCATTACAAACCAGCTCAGTGAGCTGGCAGAAAGCACTTTTCTAGCAACTAAAACACATCTAGACTGTGCTTTTTCATTCTAAGCATTATTTCTGTACCAACAGGAATCAAAATAGCATACATACACTGTGAATCTGAAGAAATCTTATCCCAAGTAAACTTACTGTTGCATAGATATCAATAGGTTTGTGTTTGCTAAATTCTTCTGGCCTCAGTTTGTGAGCTCCCATGGAAGTTTTCTGATAGTTCCAGGTTGTACAGGTTATATACCCCTGATGGCAGGCAACAATACCATCCCAGTCACTCTGATGTGCCACCTCTGCAAGGAAACACAGAGTCCTTTTAGAAACAGTAACTCTAACGTCAAACTTCAGCTCTCTTGATATTTGAAAGTACCTTTAGACAGAACAGTTCATATTTAGCGTTCTTGTTACACACTCAAAAGGCAACCACTCAGAAATACCACAGGGCAAACGGCTGTACATGTGTAGTGTAAATAAAATGTTAAAACAAAACCTCAAGCACTGTTTTGCACATTATGCTCTGTGTTTTTGTGTATGCAGTTTGAAGTGCATATTTCAATGTAAATGTTTTAAACTGGTTTAAATGGTTTAGACTGCTCAATCTGTACACATTTCCAGCTGAGTGTCTTTAACTTTTTCTTCAGCTGTTGAAGCAGCAGAAGCCACCAGATAATGTCAGGTTTAAGAGCTAAATCTGCTTCAGATAGCAAAATACTGCTTTTGTGTTTCCAGGAAAATTGTTTATCAAAAGCTCAGTATCCAAACTTTGTAGTCAAATATGATATATGGAGATCTAAATAATGAGCAAGTTTGATTTTTTTCATGGAAATTTAAAAAAATTGAGAGCTTGAAACTAGGTACTTCTAGAACTTAAAAGATTAAAACAAGATACAAACTGATTCACTTAACTGAACAAAGAGAACAAAGAAAACAATGTATTTAAGTAAGTGGAGGTTTCAAGTCTTCAAATACAGGCAGCTCTAATTTTAAAATTAATTGATTTTAAATACAAATCTTAAAAATTTACACACATTCTTGCAATAAGAGTGTGCAGACAGTCTATACCACAGAAGTCAAATGGCTCCACAAAATTGTAAATCCAGATCTTTCAACATAGGAAACAATAAAACATCCTCAGAAGAGAGAATACCTACACTTTCGACAAAAGAGATTTCAAGTTTGAAGAGGAGGTCATTAATTCAAAGAAGCACATTTTGATGAAGCAAATATAATTGTAATTCTGCCTAAAGAAGTTAGATTCATTATTGCATACTGAATTACAAATGAACTGATTACTTGAAATTCAGCTTTAAAAAATGACTCAAATAAGTGTACTGAGGACTCAAAACCAACTGTAAGTGTAACTAAGACTTCCTCAGCTGACAAAGATCATCCTCCACCTAGCTGCTGGCTCTGCAACCTTAAATAATATGTATATCTGTAGATTTTGGTTCCCATGCAGGAGATTTTCAAGCCAAGAGCCAGATAAGGATGTTTTAACATAAAATGCTCTTTTTGAGATATTGGAACAGTTTACCAAGTCAAACACACTTTTTAACTGTCACTCAGTAGCTCATGAAAGGCCACAGAATAATCTAGATATAGCATGTGCTTCCGAAACAATAGTGTTTTGAGGGTTAAAAACTGAAATTAATACATGAAGATAATATACTCACATTTAATTTGTAACCTATGTCAAAGACCACTCACCTGAAGCAAAGGCTATAATTGGTGGAAGTGCCATCGTATCCAGCTTAAGGCCTTTCTTTTTTGATTTCTTTTTATTAATTGAACCTTAAAAATAGACATTAAGGGTCTTAGTCTCATTGTCAGAACTGAGAGTAATGGTTTAAAAGGGACTGTTAACAAAATGCAAAGCTCCTTTTAAATTTAGAAACATTTGGCTTAAATAAACACAATCCTGTTCCCTAGGTTTGTAGAGCTAAGAACACTAATAGTTTGTGTTAAAATTCATGCAATGCTGAGCAAATCACCACTTTTACATTCACAGCTGTGAATTCACTACTCAATCTACTTGTTCCAGGATCTTGTGCTGAAATCCTGAGGCAAAGGTTCCCCCATCACAGCTGAAAATGTGGTCCTATAGACATGACTATATAAAGTAATAAACAGCACCCAGACATTTCAGTAACCAAAGAATCCTGAATTTCAAATTAATGCCCAAATTCACTTTTATGCATCTTTTTAAACAGGTCCAAATACATAAAAACAACATGGACAGATAGTTAAAACTAAGAATTATTTGAATCTTTCTGATCCTTGCTCTCCCAAATGAAAATGTTCCTTAACCATGGCACGATGCACAAATTGTGTTTAAGTCAAACTGTACACTGAATCAAAAGAACTCAAGCCAAGAAATAAGAACTGGCTAATCATTTAGTCAACTGAACAGAATGGAAACAGGGTAAAAAGCTGCAATTACATATGCTGAAATGGGAGCTGGTGCAGCTCATACAAAATGTCATACAAAAATCATGCACAGTGTTTCCCACAGTGAAGTAACATACACACTGCCATGATCAGAAATCTCTTTTTTAAAGTATAATCAAATATGGCAGCACACTTATTGCAGGAAGGACTGAGTCTGCAGAATAAGGAGAGGTGATTAGGTTTTATAGAACAGCTGAGATGAAAATAAGGCCTGACTAACATTTACATATATGCTTTTCTGGCCTTCTTTTCACTCGTGTTTGTACTTTGACTGAGATACTTACCACGTCCTAAACTTTTATTGAACTTTTCATGCACAGTTGAAAAAGATTGCAATGTTCCATCTTGACCTAAGAAAGTATTAGCACAGAGCAAATGAAGGGCAAAAATCAACCCTACATATAAGCTATTTGAGCAAGAAAAGTAAAAGGAAAGCAATAAGCAACTTTAAACACTGTAATAAGGTATTTACTAAAAATTCTGGTCCAAGAATAAATACAGATACACTCTAAGTGGCAGAACTAATGGAACCTAATTTTCTACATCCCATTCCTACAACTCTGCCCTGCACATTATCAGAATGACCCCGCTTCACAGACATCTTTTCTATGTTCAATTCCTCTGACTCTGTAATGTTTGTGACATTAATGAAATTTTATGAAGTTAATCTGAGGAGATGCCTCTTCTAAGGAAACCAGTAGCCCATGAAAGGCAACTCTAAATCACTTCTGCTGCACAAAGTTTGATCACTGTTTCAGAAAGGAGGGCAGAGTGTCAGTCTCTCTACACTGCAGATACATCAGATCTCAAAGGTTAAGTCCCTTTTCATTGTAAAGGTTGTGTTTGTGCCTTCACCACTGAAAAAGCAAATGTGAAGATTTGTTAAGCAGCACTTAAGATTGAGATTGTGGTTTGTCTGGTGTGAGCTGAAATACAGACAATAACTCATTACATGAATACAAGTCACTAGCTGGATGACTAGCAAGAGATTTTAGTACAGGTAGAGTAATGATTTCAAAAGTAGGCCATACAATTAATTTCTTAAAAGTAATTCGAGACCAGGTGGTGAGTCTCATCACCTAAGTGGCCTAGGGTAAAACACCAGCACTTCCCTTGCCTAAGGGGTCTTTTTAAATATGCTAGTTTCTAAGGAAGGGTAGTCACTTATGCAATTTTACACTTTTAGATTAATATCTCAGTAAAAATCAACCTAGAAAATATATATTACAGATACAAGTATGCTGCAATATATTACAAAGACAGTGCAAGCCACAAAGCTTGATCAAACTAGTGGAAAAAGTAGTTACTAAATGCATTACACTGCTTATTTTTCCCCTGCCACAACCAAATTTTTTGAGTTGTTACAGGTTTCATTCTGACCAGCTAATACGTGCTCAGAAGATAACAAAACCATTTTTATTCATCAAATATAAACCATTTTTATTCATCAAATATATAAATATGGATGATAAGAGTAGCTCCTTTGCTATTCTGCTTTCAAGTACTCTTCAGCTTGCGGATGTGTTACTCTAGGGAAACACTAGTTTCCTACTAGAGTAGGAAAACTCTAGTGAAACACTTTGTCACAGTAATAAATTATGCTGTTTATGTTAGCCACTTACTATGTTTCATAAACACATTATACAACACTTGAAATATAATCTAATGTATTAATAAAACAAAGACACTTAGCTCTGCACATTTTCTTTATCACAGCAAGAAAGCAGACTGAAGAAGAATGGAAACTCATACCTGCACTAAGAATCTGCTCTCCGTTTTGCCCATGATATCTGATTTTTGTTGGTGGTGCACTATGTCCCATTCGGCTTCTCAGTACACGACCTGTACCACCAGGCCCATCAAAAATCCAAATCTGTACCCCAAAATAAGCAGAAAAAACCAGGCTGACAAACACTGCCTTGCCAATAATTGCACCTCTTGTCAGCAGAACGTGTTTCTCTGGGAGCTGGTGCAGCCAACTTCACACACTGGCTTTCAGCCTTAACCCTCAAACTTTGGAAGCTTCCATCACATTACTTTATTTGTTTCCTGCTGTTCATTCTGCCCTTCCACCAAAGCCTAGTGGCATCAGAGGACATGCAGCATAAGGGACTTTTATCAGCAGCAACTGCTTATGATCCAAAACATTATCAAAATGGATAAAGATTTAAAAGCATACTGGGATATAAAGTGTGGTTCTGGAAATGTGGATCCAAAGCTTTGTTCTTCAAGGGTACTACACAAAGCAGTAAATGAAGCAATGACAACATAGCAGCAAATCTTTAAACTACAGTCCACTACAGTCCAACTCAAACCAGCAACCTGAGTTTTGTTGTATTGGTTTCAGAGAGCAGCAGAGATTGTAACTCACGCGTAGAGCATTATCAGCACCATTAGTAACAAGAAGCGGCTCCCCAGGGACAAATGTCATGCCAGCTATTGCTGTGGAATGGGCATCTTGCATCTGACACATCAGCTTCTTCTCTTCTAGATCCCACAAAGCAATGTGTCCAACTGGGCTTCCAGCTGCCATTACTGGGTGTCCATCTGCTCAAAAAAAAAAAAAGTTCAAAAGGTTTGCTTATTGACGTTCAGCTCATCCCTACTGTCTTGTCACATCTTAAAACTGATGCTAGACAAGTCTATAACCACAAGGAAAAAGAAATCTCAAGCTGATGCTAGAAATAATATAGGTTTTAACACAAATATTGTAATATGTCTATCAGAAAAGAAACAAAACTCACTGATTAAAAAATATTAGTTTTTCATATCAGAGAACAATAAAATCTCTAAATCCAGCAATCAGAGTCAGAGATTTTGCTTGAAAACACAATAGGTATTGACACAAAAAGGCTCTCTTTCTACTTCTCACAAGTCTTTCCAAAATTTTCTCCTGTATCATTCCTCCTCAACAGGGTCTGCACTCAATCTATATTCTGTTAAGATTCACAAGATTATTCAAATGAGAGATTAGATTTGGTATCAACAGCTCTGCAGGCAGGATCAACATTAGAATAACTAGCTCTAATAATTAGGACATGTTTGTTAGCCAAGAAAAAGCTGTGAATACAAGTCAAGATTCCCCAGTAACATCCATTCAGTATTCACCCAACTATTAACATTCTAACATTTGGAGGGGGGTAAGACACTGCTGAGCAGTAGGTATGGACACTAAAGCAGGATGTACTGATTACAATACCTCTGACAATTGTGTACTGTATCAGCTCTTGGCACACTGTCAACAAACTTTTATTTTCAAGTATACTGTATATCACTTTCTATGCAATATGAACACAAGAAAATGCTTAAAACACTTAGCATGATGAAAATGCATGATCTCACTTATTGCTACCTTTTCTAGACTACCTTCAGCCTTTGAAAACTGAAACTCTCAGCACAAATTTGATTCTGAAATGTTTTATCACGAAGTGTTTTCCTCCATTTCTTTAATCTTAGTGCTTTCATACATATTTTCACTAAAAACACTAGGACTTACCTGTACGAAAAGATATTGCTGTGATGGGACCCCAGTCCTGTTGAAATTTCATCAGAGTTTCATCAAACTTAATATTATGTACAATGATATGACCAGATACAAGGCCGACAGCAACAACATCCACTGCTGGAGCCTGCAAAAAATGAAAAAAAATCTGTTTCCAGAAGCTAGGACTACTGTGAAAAACAGAGCTTTTGTGAGTTTATCCTAGACAACTCTGACCATTTCCACCAGCTGTCATCAATGCTACTGTTAAGTTTTAACTTACTTTTGTATCTAAAAAAAAATTATAGCAAATGCATTACAAAATCTTTTATTGAATCAAGAAAATCTACACTTTATCAAACTCCAAAGCAAAACAAATTTGGCAAAAAACTACCAGCATCTTGAAGCTTCGTGATACACTGCATCTTGAAATCTCTGTGACTTCATGACATCATTCAGTGAAGACTATAGATATGATGAACACAAAACAGGTAAGATGCCAAATAAAACAGAACTAGGAATAGAGGAAGAGCAGATAATAAACCTTCAGTCAAGAGAGGGTTACTATTATTACCTGGGAGAATACATGACATCTTTACTGATGTAATTTTAAACCAAATTTTGCCTGCTGTTCTTGACCAATTACATATGAAAATAAAAGATAACGAAAAATACTAACTTGTTCAAGAGTTGTGACTGCTAAGCCCCATCCTGGAAACGAGTACAAGAGTTTGCTGTGAAAAAAAACATAAAAAAACCTATAAATCAATTATCCCTTGGGGATTTTCCGTGACATGGTGATTGCTTTATATGTACTTATACAGAAAGCCTGTGATACTAAGAAGTAAGGTTAAAAATAAAACTTATGGCTAAATTTTATTGAAAAGGCAGTGTTGTGTATTAATACCAGAACAATGACAAAACTATATGCCATGAACATATGAAAAAAAGAAATATCTGTGATATCATGGCAAGCTGACTCAGGAGAATGAAACACTGATTTATGCAAGCTGACTTAACATGTGTTTGCAGCATGAACGTTTAAATGCAATAAAGCTCACTGTACCTGTAACTTTCATGATTTAGAAAAGCAGCTGCTCGTGGTAGGAATGAAATACTGACATTATGGATGATGATCTACTGGAACACGCTCAGAGACAACTGCATGCCTATGCATCTCTTACCTGAATCTAAGCTCAAATGCTAGTAATTACCTCTACTCTACCTGCCAGCACTTCCTTGGACCCACAACAACCAAAAAAATCAAGCTTAGAAGATGGGAGGCAGGAGGCCTGAACATGTTTTTACTATTATTTCAACAGCTTTCATGTGAAAGCTATGTGATTCCAGGAAATTTAAAAAAAAAAAAATTCCTGAACAGCCCCTGACATTTTGCAAGGAGATTACTCTTACAACACACAACCTGAAAGGCATCAGCATTCAGGGAGCAGCAGCATTCCTTGTTCCTGGAAATATACCAACTGAAAACCTGTGCCAGAAGTCAGTAAAAGATTCCACACTTAAGAGTAGCATTTGTTGCCTATCAAACTACTTGGAGCATGAAGCACAGCCAAAGTATCAAGAATCTTACTTGGATCTTATATTCCATAGCTGCAAGGTTCCTTGTTCACTCCCAAGGAGAATTTTATTCAGATAGGTGCTGGGGTGCAAAAGTGCAGAAACTGCAAAAGTGGCTTTATCAAAATCTATCTGAAGATATTCTTCTGCAAAAACAGCAAGAAACAGTGTTAGTGTGGCTACCCCTACAAATCTGCAGGCTTGTCCTCCCTTTGCAAATGTAAAAGCAGGACAGATGTTTAACTCTTCAAATCTGCAACTGATTTTTCTTACAGGATTAGCTAACATGTAACAGAAGAGGCTAAACATCTTTACAATGTAAACATCTGTTGGCTTGAAGGTGTATTTTTTCCCTGTAAGTCTATCCAGTACAACAATACTGGCAATACCATATCTTTATCTGATTTATATCTGAGGGATTCCTGCTCCTGCCTGAGCAAAACACCTCATCTGATTAGCATGCCTGTTTGTTATAGCAACTCCAAACCTCTAAAGCCTGGTTACAGACACTTTCAAGAACCAGCACGCAGAGAATAACACTGGTCACACCAATGAATGCTTTCTAAAGAAACATGTTTGGGGCACTGAAGCAGAATTTCACAAAGCACTTGACAACGGCATGAGAAGATGCTGACACATACAAAAAGATTATACATTAGCACTTAGTCATACCCAGTCTGTTAGATACCAAGGAATTACAAGAATTAGAAATAATGCCAAAGCTGCCCTATCACAGCCTTTATGAGAAAATGGAACACTAGAATGTAATGTTCATATAATCATTCTCTCTTTTACATCTACACGGAATCTCACTGAGCCTCTGCACATGGCAGAGTATCCATCAATGAAACATTACTGCAGGAGTAGGACTTCAGATCAACTAAATTAGCATGATCATGTAAGAATTTTCTTTTTTAAGAAGAAATTGCATCTGAATGTGCGCATTTAAAAAACACCCTTCTTCTTAAATTACTGAATGTCTAACAGTGCTATCCTATAAAGCAGCAAGAAAAATAAAATCTCTCACCTTCTGACTGTATATTCCAAACAATAAGAACATTATCAACATCCACAGAGATGACATGATCACCAAAAGGCTGTAGAAGGTGTATCTTTGCCTTGTGGCCTTCATAGGTATGAACCACCTATAATTTCAAAATAGAAATGCTTCTAATAAGCTGTTAAGGTAGAATATCATGTTAACATAATACTTGAGGACAACTAAAAGATGTCTGCAACAAGTTCAAATAAAATTCATGGAAAGGACACACAACTTGAAATGCAAGAGAGCTAATTGTATCTGATATTTAAAACTGTTCGAAAAAAATATGCTAGCTAGGTATTTTTAATTATTTTCAATTAATTTAGCTTATGTGAATTGATGATTTTTTCAATCTTTAAATAGCTACTTAATTATTCCAATTAATATGCGAAACACAGTTCAGCATAATGGAATTTGCTCTTACGTTCCAGTTTAAGCTTTTGACTCCTCATTTTACAGCTTGTTTCCCTAAAACTGAAGGTACCAAACAGCTACTGAAATAGGCATTCAGAGAAAATTAACTGCCTTGATACCACAGACACGACACAACTGTTTTGTACTACTGAGTAATAAGTAAGCTAATAGAAACCTCTTTGTTCCTGGCAAAAGCATGGAGAATATTGTCGTATGAAGCAAATATCAGCATGCGATCTGCTGCCAAACATGTGATGTCCTGTGGCAAAGTGTTACCTGTTGATCAAACAAAAGAAAAGTTAAACGAGTTTCGGGTTCTTAGCAAGAGAGAAAGCTTGACAAGTGTATTTCTTTGGCATAGTGACTCACAAAGAAAACCCTCTGTTCGAACATCATGTTGAATTTTAGAGAAATACACACATTTCAGAAGAATGCAAATATTACTACAAAACATTACACCAGTAACAACATCATAAGTAAGATAAGATTGGAAGAACATAAGGCTGTTATTTTGAAAAGCACTTGAAAATAAATCAGTGAAATATCTCTGTAAGTAAAGGTACACATTAGCTCTGTGAGGGCTGAAAAAACAGATGATAAATCAAAGTCTCAACATTAGCAATGCTTATTAGGTTAAGTTATTCTGCAGGCCTGGGAGTTAGTGACTCACTCCTGCACCTATCTCCTGATCACACAAAGAATTTAATGCTCTAAGAATACATTTCATTCCTTACCTCATGACTGGTTTAGAAAGAGTATCTAATATTGGGATATTTACTTTACTAGCTCAAAAGGTAAAAGAATCAAAGTTCCAGACCACACTGAGAAGCTGCTGGTGTGGTCCCAAATAGTAGAAAAAAGGAAAAAAATTACTATAGGGAATAATACTCTCAATCTAAGGAAATATAAAAACGTAAATTACTAAAGCACTTTACACTTCTGCAGAGAAACACTAGGTCAAAAATCACTGTGGGAGTGCACCCATGATACAAACTAGCATGGTCACACAGCAGCCTTTCCCACAAAGGTGCTTTGTACCGTGAATCGTTAGCAGGCACAAAGAAAACTGCACCCTCTGCTGTACTGCAGCACAGCTTCAATGGGAGGAACTAAAATAAGAACATAAAATAAGGTTGCACTCCATGAGGTTTCATTTGTTTGAACATATCTTCCCACAGCACCTCTGAAGTGACTCAGGCTTACAACCAGGTTACAGACACCTGGCAATCCACAGGAGCTGCATGCAAGGCTGCTTAGGCTAAGACAGCTTTAGGCAGACCCAAGTTAAAAAGTTCAGAGCATCAACCACATAACATCTACAAACCAACAGCACCATAAAAATATGAGAGGCACAGCATTCATTTTTTTCAATCACAATTTTGTATGTAAACATCTCAATTTCTCAAAAAGCTTAGATGATTACATTTTGCAAAAAGATGTAGCTCACTGTAGAACAGAATATGCAATGTTTTTATCGCTTTGCAAGATGAAAAAGTTAATTTGTTTACACCTTTAAAAATGCATAGCTGAAATCTTAATCTAGTCCTGGTTGTGTGACATTTATTCTCAAATTTACAGATCCTCTATTAATAGAAAATATTTTATATATGACATCTCTGTAAAAACTTTGTGGTACACAGAAGTAAAGCCCCTACTTTTCAAGACAGAGTGCATCCCTCTGAATCATGTAAGTGTCAAGTGAAAGGGAGCTTTGGAAATCAACTGGTTCAACATGCCACCAGCTCCTCACAAAGTTTATCTCCAGTACTAGACTGGGTTAGCTGCAGCTGTGCCCAGCTGAGTCTTGAACACTTCTGTGGAAGGAGTTCTCCTCAAGGTTTACACTGTACCACAGTTACCTCTTTGGGACACTTTTCCTACCCTCCACTGTGACCCTCTCAGGGTCTCAGCAGTCTGTGGGTGTTGCCCCTTGCTGCTCTGTCTACCACCATCAGCACAAATCCAGCCCCACCATCCTTCTGCCCTTCAGGCACCCTTTGGGTCACCCTGAATCTTGCCCTTCTTAGCACTACGCAGATCCAGTTACTCCAATGTCTCTTTTCATAATGCTTGCTGTAGACACTCTCTGCTCCTCAGCCTGTCTCCTGCAGGAGGAAGGAGAGCTGTGGAAGGGACAGAAGCACACTAACAGGGTGCTGCAGTCCAGGCACGGCCCCACCAGCATGAGGTGCAGGGGGAGAAGAGCTTTGCCTGATCTGCTGATGCACTCCTGATGAGGTTTGACACACAGCCTGCCTTACTCACAGTTATCGTGTCTTTGGTCCACATTCAGCCTGGCACCAGCACAGCTCTAGCTTCTCCCCAGAAGGATGCCATGGGCCAGTCAGTTCCCAGCTTGCTCTGTCCCAGGTGCAGCAGGATTCTGTGCTTGCCCTTTGAGGACTTGGCAAGGCTCCTGCTGGCCCAGGATTCATGTTTTGCAGCAGCTCCCTGGACCAAAACTTTGCCATTCTGGGTGTCAAGCTCCTCCTCCTAAAACAGCATCTTCTGCAAGCTTGTCCTAGGGGTGCATGCTGCCTCATCACCCTGGCTGCTGGGGAGGGTGCTGAAGAACATGGGCCCTGCTGCTGACACCCAGGGTGCTCTGCCACCAAGGGCAAGTGAATGTCAAGCCATCAATCCATATCCTTTTGTATCACCAGTACAACCAACTCCTAACACTCCCTGAAGGCATCCACATCTATTTTCTTAATGTATTATTTTTTTGTCCTATAAGAGTCTTCTAATAATCACAAAAACAACAAAAAAGGGATCTGAAATTAATTCAATAAATTAATAATTGAGCTTTATTCACTGTGCAATCAATCCTTATGGCTTAGAGGTGTTTTTGGAAGAACAAGATGTTAAGAACAGAAGGTTCAAAAGGTATGTCTCTAAAAAAACTAAATTCCAGTTTCAACAGCAGTCTTATTTACAAATTGGTATTTTAGATTTCTGAGATTCCTTTTAATATATTTCAGTGTAAATATTAGCAAGTACAATTTATTTTCTTGTTTTTTAGTTGAAAATGAAGTGCAGATGTTGGACATTTTAAAAAAAATCCCAAATCAGAGGAAAAATCCCAAATCAGAGGAATTAACAATTTATGAATACTTACTCACAGCAACAATACCAAGCTTCTTCACCTGGAATGAAAATGTTAAAAAAAAAGGTGGTTTTAGTGATTGGTTGCAATGAATTTGGTACAAACAAATTAAAAATTCTAGGAATTAACCTAGACCGGACAATGAATTTGATACTTCACAAACCAGGAAGATTATTCATCCCAGTTTAAAACACTGTCTACTGAAAAACACATAGACAGCAGGTCAAAAGGAATGGGGCAATGCATTTGCCAAAAGACAACTACTCACCAACAGTAAGTTGTGCTTCCTCATGTATTTACCCTAATGCACAGGAATCTTAAGGACATGTTAAGACATCCTGAGGAGCTTGGGTACCATCATTTCCACCTCATCTCTGCTTCTACCTTATTTTCACTACAACCACCCTGTATTCTAATTTTATCTCTGTTCACAGAGATTTTGCTTTAGTTGCAAACACCTAGCCATCTCTGCCAGTGATGATCACTACTCTATTCAAAGGCTGTGAAGGAGACTGACAAGAGTGAACGCTAAAAGGCGCCACAGAAGCAGAGAAAGATCTCTGATGTCTGCACTCTGGTGTTCGCTGTACTCAGCTCAGTTCTGTGCTGTACTGCTTCCTATACAGTGAAAATGCTTTGACTGAGCCCAGGGAAGTCACGGAGTCTCCCTCTTTTGAGGCATTCCAAACCCACCTAGACATCTTCCACTGTAACCTGCTCTAGGTGACCCATCCTTGGCAGGGGGGTTGGTCTGGGTGATCTCCAGAGGCCCCTTCCAACCTTAAGGGCTTTAGGATTCTACACCACAAAAAACCGAGTCCGTATCACAGGCTTTCATCTTGCTGAGCTCAGCTATAATGATCCGTTCTCATACAGGGGTTTTAACAGGATCTGACCGCCCCCCGCCCCTAAGGCGTAACCCTCAAACGCTAAACCAGAGCGGGTTTGATTTTTCTCGTGATGAAGGAAAAGCTTCAGTAGCTGGGCGCTCCCGACGGATGAGTCGTGCCGCACCGGCTAGCGCTGCCCACACGGCTGAACGACCTCATTCCCGGCCTGTTCAGCCGGCAGCCTCCCTCTTTCCCTCCTTCCCGGTCAGGCCGGCTGCAGAGGAGCAGCAGCGGGGCGCCGCAGCCCCGCACACGCTCCCGCATCACGACGGCGAGGGCGGAGGAGGAGGGGAGGAAGAGGCGGATCTCTCAGCACGGCCCCGGCCTCCCCACGGCCGGTGGGAGCGGGAAGGAGGCCGGGAAAAAGGAGCGGGGACCGGGACGCCGCGTACTCACATTGTAGGTGTGCACGCTGCGCCCGACGGCCACGGCCAGGTAGAATTCGCGGTGGCGGCCGTGGTAGCGCAGGACGTGCGGGACGTGCCCGCTGAAGCGGCCGAGCACCCGGAACGCGGCGAAGAGCCCCGCGCCCTCCCGCGCCATCGCTCCGCACGTGTCCCCGTCCGGGTCCGGGTCCACATCCGCCCGCCCTCCCGCAGGAAGCGCCCGCCCGCTTCCGCCGCCCCGCCCCGCCCCGCCGTGCGCCGCTGAAAGCGGCCCCGCTCCGCCCCGGCCCCGCTCCTCACGCTGCTCACGGGCGCGATGCCGCCAGCTCTGCCGCAAACAGTCCACGCAGCCGCGACTGCGCGGCGGTTTTTTTTTTTTTTTTCTTTTATTCTTCATTTTTGAATCCCCTTTTAGTCTTCATTTCGTTATCCCCTTTGCGTCGCAAAGCACCAGGTCCGGTTGCGGGTGGTCCCGCCGTAGAAGCAGCAGCGGGGCGCGAGGTGAGCCCACCTCCGATGGCGCATCCCTCGAGACACCCGCGTCGGGAGCCTCTGAACTTCCCGAGGTGTCTGTTTTGAGTTTTTGTGGTGATGGTTTTGTATGTTTTTTTTTTTTTTAATAAATTATGGATATTAAAAAAAAAAATACCAACCCGCAGGATGACTCCGTTGCTATGACTGCACGGCGGACAATGCAAGTGAAGTCCGGCGGAGGACGCAAAATGCAAAGCCGCCCCCCCCCTCCCCCCCGAGCACCTATCCTAAGTTGTTGTAGCTTCTCCACACTGCCACCAGCTCCCGGGCTTTGCTCTTGTCGCACGGGACTGGGCTTGACGTCCCGGCGGCGCTCCCGGCGCTGCCTCCGGGGCTGCCCCGCCGCGCTGTTCCAGTACTGCCCTGCTGTGACGCGCAGAAGCCGGGGCAGTGGTGCTTCAGGACGGACCGGGTGAGGCGCCACAGCTCCGGCCGCTCCCCGCATCCCCGCGCCCGCTCCAGGAGGCATTCCAGCAGCCGGCCCGCTCGCTCCGCCCGCCTGGAGTCCTGCGAGCAGACGGCCGGTCACGACCCTTAACTCCTTTTCCCTTCAGCGCCTCCCCAGGCATCCCTAATAAGAGGCTGCCCATCCACCACTCCAAAGATATATAAAAGCTCCTCATCCTTGCTTGCCCGCTTCTGCCCTCTTTCCCTTCTTTTCCTCTTCCTCACTTTCCTCCCCTCCTCTCTTTTCCCGTCCTGCCTTCCTTCTCCTTTTCCCCCTTACCTTTCCCCCATTCCCTCATACTCCCTTCTCCCTTTCTTTCCCCCCTCTTCCTTTTTTTTTCTTTTTTTCTTTTTGGAAAGGGAATTCCACCTAGCCGCCGGGAAGGGAGCCCTCCAGGGCGAACCTCGGACAGCTGCTTGCCCGCCGGCTCGGAGGGCGCGTCCTCGCAGGTGTGAAAATCGAGTCGTAGCTCCTGGAAGGAAACAACAACAGAGGATGCTTGTTAAAGCCACGTCCCACGGGGTCGCCTTCGCCGGCTGCCAGCCTGTCTCGGGCACCCCGTTATGGACATCCCTCCTGTCGGGGCTCCCCGTCCCGTCGGGGCCTCGCACGGTGCGGGCGGCTGCGGGAGTCGGGCGGCGGCCGTGCGGGGCAGCCGCTGCTGGGCTGCGCTGGGCAGCTCCGGGCTGTGATGTCCGAGCCAGCGGCAGGGCTGCTGTCCCCGAAAAACACTGCCTGGTCTTTGAGCTAAGGACCGGCTGCGCGTGGGAACCCTCCGCGTAGCTTCTAAACCACTTATCACCTTTGCAACCGTGACACCGTCTTCAGCCTCGGTGAAGCATTATACAAGCGACTTTCAGTCCTACGGGTCTGCAAGGCGCTGGGAAGGGTCGGGTAGAGCTCTGGCAGCGGCCGCCCGGGCTCCTGCTCTCCGTCCCTGCCAGTCCCAGCTTCAGCGAAGCACATTTTAGGAAGGTCGCCGGAGGAGAGCTGGACATAACTTCAAGGTCCTGTTTCACAGGTACCGGTTTACTAAACTAGCCAACTCCCGGCTTGCTAAGCGAGATTTTCAGAAAATAGCTGCCTGTGGTCAAGGGTAAAAACGTGGAGGCAGTGCCGTCCCGACAGTTTCCCTCCGATGCCACCAGAGAAAGCACCAACCTCTTGTGTAAAGGTTTTGTCTGCATCCAAAACGTTTAGTAGATCCTCTTGTATCTTGCCGTGGTTGCAGAGGCTGAAATTGTAGGTGGACCCCCACGGTAAGAAGGCGATCTGAAGAAAGATGATCAAGCTACAAAGGACTGTGTAAGAAAAAGCCAAAGGTTAATTATCCTGTACCACTACGTGACCCGACAAGGCACGAAAAACAGCTGAAGAGAGGGATGCCCGTGCTTCAGAAGCACTAGAGAAACTGGTTGGTTACCGTTGAGATTATCCATGATGTCTTTACACGTTGTTTTTCTCCTCCCGGGCTTCAGATCGTTGCTGGCTTCATATATGTACCTGTACGCCTACGGAAATAAAGGTTTCCAATTCCATAACCGGGGCTCATTTGGACGTCTCTTGCACCTCTTTCCAGAACTGTAAATAATTATTACTCAGTCTTGAAGTTGTGTCACTGATTCGAAAATAAAACCGGAATAACGAATAATAATCAAAGGCATCATCCAAACCCCAACCAAAACAAAAGAAAACACAAAAGCTTTGCAACGGGCAATCTTGCTTGAAACAAGTGTCAGTAGCACTCCCCGCGAACACGTGCGGTGCAACTTCAGCGGGAACTGCTGCAGTAAAACCCGATTTTCTCTTGAAGGCGAGAAAAAAATGCGTCGGGGCACCTGCAGAGGGTCTGCCCAGGGGTGGGCATGCAAATCCTCCACACTGAGGTTGCAGGGACATCTCCATCATTTTAACACGCGGGATAACTGGAGCATAGTGGTCATTCCTCCATCCCCGTCTACAATTAAGAGGTTTTTTTTCCCTCGAAGGTGAACGTTTTATCTTACAAACCCCTTTCTCCGGGGGACCCCCTTGGCTTGCTGAGGCTGCGGGGAGTGCAGCTGCGCGGCCGTGGGACAGCCGAGCTGGAAGGGCAGCGGCTGCGCCGGGCACTGGGGACACCGCGGCACTGGCTGCCCCGGGCACGGGGTATCGGGATGCTCAGGACGACGAAAGACAGGCTGCCCCGGGCACAGGGTATCGGTGTGAGAGGGACGTCGGGGGCCAGTCTGCCCCGGGCTCTGGCGACCAGGGTGCCCGGAGTGCGGGGCCAAAAGGAGGCATGGCTCTGCTCCCTCCCTCCCTCACTCCCCCGAGCCTCCACCGGCCGGCACCGACGCTCTGCCACATTCGGCACCAGCTGTTCCCGGGTCCTGCTGAAGTGTTTCACGGAAAGTGCCCCGGGAGCCTCTGCGGAAGCCCCGGCCGGGGGCGTGCTCGTTTTCGGGGAATGCTCCCTGCGGCATGAGTCATGAGGGAAACCCTGGAAGACTGCCGCGGGACAACGCGCCTCTCTGGCCCGCTGAGCTGGGGACCAGCCAGAGCAGCTTAGTCATCAGGGGGTGCCTGTCCGCTTGAGTGCATTCCCACCCTGCCCTCCTCTTGGATCTCCTTTTTCCTCTGTTTCTTCTCGTCCTGCATCCCTCCCGCAGCCCAGCGCGGGAGGCGAGAGGCGGCCGCAGCAGCGCCCCGGTCTGCGCTGAGCGCTCCTGGACTCTGCTTCACAGCGTGGCCGCAGTCCTGCTACTCCGTGAATGCCTGCAGGTGTCTGTCTGAATTTGCGTGTGTGCGGACGTCTAATTCTAGTCATGACTGACGTTTCAAAACCCGTGCTTTAATAGCTATTGCACTAATGGAGATGTGTCTGCAAAGCTGGAGCTGAGCTCGGGTAGCCCTCGAGAGCCCTTGAGAAGGTGGTTACCTGCATTGCTGTCACAGTGGTGCCAAACAAATTCCAGTTTCCTAAAGGGTGTCTTCTTCTCATATTCTAGAAGGGGTTTTCTTATCTTGCAAAGTCATGTGCTTTAGTCTTTCTCCTAAGATTTTTGTTTGAAGTTGCTAATGGGCTTCATGGAAGTTATTAAAAGTTGATAAAAAGATGAATCTGTTAAATAGCTTTGTGTTTCTCTGGTAATTGGAGGTGCACCACAGCACAAAGGTCACCTTAGGTGAGTTTTATTGTACACCAGAGAACCAGCATCATAACCAAGGAAAGCCTATTTGTGCCATGAATTCTGTGTAATACTAATCTAAGGTCCAGGAATGTGCTATTTTTACTTTTCATTGTTCATTTGTCTTTACTGAGCAGCACACAAACCCCTATGAATATCTAAATAAAGGTATTTATTTGCCCCTACCTCACAGGACATAGCAAACTTGGGTGTAGATGAAGGGAACAATTATATTTTAATGCAAATAACAAGGGGTTGAAATTCTTTTCCATCACTGGTAATATGCACATGCTTTTATTTCTGAAGCTGTGTCTCCAAAGATACAACAAAGTGCAAAAGACACTGGCAATATACTCAGATTAGCAAATTTTAGAATATGTGATTTTTAAGGAGAGCAGAAATATATGTGGCTATAAAAGATGATTTGATATTGAAAACATGCTTGTAAGTAAGTTCAAATGAAAGCCTATTAGGAAAAAGGGAATTAGCTTCCTCTTGGATGACCTTTTCTTTTTTATTTGTATGGAAAATAGTGAATAAATAGTATCTCTCAAAAACTTTGCTAATCTCTTCATTTGCATGCAGCAGTAACCTCTTAAATATCAAGTTAAGATGAATATGTGTTCAAGTTTGCTCTCTATTTTAAATTCTTCAGGGAGAAAAGTCCAATTATTGACATATATACCAGAGAGGCAGGAGGCAAAAAAGGACTTTAGAAAAATCTGTTCCTTTTTATAATTATAGCAATTCAAAACTTTTACTTGCTTCAGCCAAGGGTGCTGCAGCCTCACTTGTGACAGCAGCTTTTGATCAGAGCAATTGGCCAAATTCAAGGGATTTGGAAATGGTTTCCACTAAGAAAAATAAGTGACAAGAGGCATTTTTCTGATGGATCTTTATACTTACAACTACTTTCCTCCTTAATCCCTGTTTCCTGGCTGAATTGGAGATCTCACGTTTGTGGTGGTGCTTGAGCAATGGGAAGATGGGATTGAGAAACAGCAGTTGCTATTTTGCTGCGGGTTGAGATGGTATCTGTGGGTGGGACTGCTTCCAGCACTCATCAGGAGAAGAAAAAAGACAACATGAAGTCATCGACTTTAGTAGACATTTATAATCAATATTATTATATTTATGGTATTATAATTTATTATTTTGGCTTGTATTTGCTGAGCCAATTTTGACTCTTACATCTTGGTACATGTTGCTGGAAGGTAAACCTTATGCTTCCTTTATTTTTTGTAAACATGAGTAATATACTCTTTCCTAAAACCTCTCACCACTACAGAAATGCTATTATTTATACTTTGGATATATAGGATTTGGAAATTTTAAAAATTCAACACCCAACCAGCTAATAAAAAAAATCCCTGCCTTTTGCAGCTTGGGGGTGTGAATGCCACCATCAAGAAACCTCAGCAAACATGAAAATTATGTTAAAGATAGCTTTCATACACAGATCATGGGGACAAAAGCTCAATGGCCTCATATTTTTTCATAAGTTTTTGTTAAAATAATCTTATTTCAGAAAATGATGCAAATATTTTTCCTTTGAAGCATAATAATTTCCATCACAATGGAAATTATAAGTGGTGCCCACAATTTTTTTCCACATTCCTATACAATGCTTGGAGCCTGCTCCTCCTGGTCACGGACACACAAGGCTGGCTGGCTGTCCCTTAGGAGCTTACCTTCTTGGACACAAGCAGCAGGTGTATGCCGGTGATGACCTCCACATGCCACTTGGAAAAGGTGTGTGCATCCCCACCAGGAGCACCTGAGGGTAGCTGGCGGCTGGCAATGAGCAAAACAGCACTCAGAGGGTCTGGCAGCTCCTGCCTTTGGTACTCCTCAGCTTCCGCCAGAGATCAAAGGACATGTCAGCAAAACACAGGAGTATGTCCAGGTTACTGCACAAAAACCTAACCATTTTCATCTGATATGGTCATGGTACATGATGGTATTTATTTGGGCAGCAGCTGTCTAGACCGTTGGCACATCTGCAGGACTTGGCATGTGAGTCCTGAGGTGAGCACAGAATACCTTTCTCACAATCCTCCCCACACTGGTGACTTCTACATAAAAAACGTAGGGAGCACATAAAAAAACCTCTAAGTTTGAGCATCCAGGTTGTCTAAGTCCCACAACATCAACTGCTGACACATTCTCTTGTAAAAGCTTTGTAACCATATTTTTCTCAGTACTATTTGTTTCTAGCATTAATTTCCTGTCTCTTTAGGAAATTGAGCACCCATCCAAAAGAAAAGTTTCAGCACCAGGAGTCAAACCAATGGCCATCTTGCTCTGGCCGTGCTCTCTGGGGTCATGCTCTTAGCTGAGATCCTTTCCAACCAGGCTGACCAGTCATGACAGTGGGGAGCTGTTATTCTACATGCTTATCAGATACTAGAAGGTATAAAATGCATATTACCTAGAGGTGTCACAGTGATTCATTGCCAGAAAAAGCTTCAAAGACTCATCACTTTGTGGTTAGGGCCCTTGAGAAATTGTAGTCTGTGAGTTAAACAGACTTGTCTCTGCTGTTCCCTGTTCCCTTGTCATCTTTGTTTTATCTCTTCAAGCATCTTCTGCCACCAATCACCAATGTCAGCCTCTGAGTCTTTTGCCCTTCTATTCTTATCAAGTCCCAATCATTTTCCCAGTCCATTATTAAATACTTATTTTTAAACTTTTACCTTTCTTGGGTAGAGAAGAGTTTACCTGCCTTCAAACTCTTCCCTTGCTTTTTTTCACTGCTAATCTTTTTGAAATCCCATGAGAAGTTATCGAAAAAATGTTAGTTGCATCTATTCTGGCTCATAAATCCTAAAGTATCAGATTTGTAACCATGTCATGGTTCTGGGTATTCTTGGCTTGTCTGAGTCAAGCCTGTTCAGATATTTTAGTCTTGTGTGATCATAACTTATTAACACATTTACCTTTCTTTGAATTATGTCTTGCACTTTCTGAGTTAATGAATAGTGCTGCCATTATTTTTATCCTTTCTTTCATTAGTACTCCAATATAACTCCAGCATTCTTCTCTCTCAAAATTAATAACTGAAACTTGTTTTTCTATTATTTGAAATGTAGTATTTAAGGATAAATTGAAAAGAACATATAGAACTACTTTGGTCATGTCCACTGTGTAAAATCTGAATGACAGGAAGACATCACTTCAAACTTTAAACAACTCTCAACACACTGCTGAAGTATAATGAACTTTGGGTATCCACTGACTGTCATTGTAACTGGATATGCCTAACTGTATAAGAAACATGTTTTAAACCACTAAAGCAGGGTGAGGAAGCTCAACACAATAATTTTTCCTTTAGATCCTTACTTTAAAGCTACCACATTTAACGAGGGAGGTCAAGAATTTTCTGGCTAGAAATGATGAGAAAAAAACTAGTTTCCTACATTTCAAATGTTTCACCAAATATATGAGGTTTGTCTCATCCAAGAAATATTTCAGTAGAAATCCAGTTGAACTATTGATGTGTTTTGTCAAGGGAGATACCCTGAGGCACTTACTCAGCAAGGTGAATTAAAAACTCTGAATTCCTGAGAAAGTCAATCTCCATGTTATTGAAAGGAGTGAAACTGAAAGAACATCCTTGCCTTGATCAACCACAGGATCCAAAACTTCTGGAGAAGTGGAAGAATTATATATATATATATATATATATATATATATATATATATATATATATATATACAACCAGAAATATTGATTGCTTAATAACGTTTCATTTTTCTGATAACTTTTAAAAATCAACAAATAATCTATCCCCTCTCCTCTGTTTGCTCTTCTATGCACTTTGTTGCTTACTTTGCCTTGAATAATGATGACTTTATAAAATACTTCTGAGTATTTCAGTTGCACACTTTTTAACAGGAATATGACTAATGCTGCTATAATTTTGACATTATCAATGTATCGAAAGGGCAGTGAAAAGCAAAATAGAAATTTGTATTTTTTTCTCACAGATTTTAGTAAAATAAGTACATTATTTAATTTGTCAGTTGGCTGAATGAAAGAATTAGATCTAAATTAAGTATTACCAATACCAAGATATCACATTCACTAAGGAGAGCAACATAACCTTAATATTACAAACAACTTGCTACCAAATGGTTTCTTATCTTGCCTTTTCTAAATGAAGCACAGTATTGGCAAACTTGTGCCTTTGTGCTGTTTCAGTAAAAATTTGAAGTGAGTCTTGACAATACTGGAGGGTTTCAAAAAAATGGGATTAAGCTGTTGTATTTCAAGGGCTGCAAAACAATCAGAATTAAGCTTCTTCAAAATCACCAGATCCATTTCACTTCATCCAACTACAAAATGCTTTATAATTTGTTAAAGGAATAGGGTACTTAGCTCTGCTTTCTCTATCTCTACTCTCAAATAGAGCAACATGCCAGAAATATGTATGTAAATAATGCTGAATTATATTTTGCCAAGAAAGTCTGCCAAGTAGACTAAGACATAGATATAGTGCAGCCCCAGGGAAAGCAAATAGAAATTCCTGGTAACTGGATTAAAGAGGATGTCCAACTCTCACTACACTCATGATTTAAAATATATTCACTCAGAACTGAAATTCTCAATGATGCTGCTCAGCTATTGCATGTCCCAGCAATACTGACTCCCTATAGGAAGCCCTCTATCCAGATGTCTTTTTTAATAGCATACCAAATAATTATAGTATCAAATAATGTCTTGGCTTGGAAGAGACCTTAAAGATCATCTATTTTCAAACTCCCTGCCGTGAACAGGGACACCTTCCACAGCTTGCTCCAAGCCCCATCCAATCTGGCCTTGAACACTTCCAGGAATGGGGTATCCACAACTTCCCTGAGCAACCTGTGCCAGGGCCTCACCACTGTCACAGTAAAGAATTTCTTTCTAATATCTAATCTAAACCTATATACTTTCAGTTTGAAGATATTCACCCTTGTCCTGTCACTCCAAGAGCTTGTAAAAAGTCCCTCTCCATCCTTCTTATGGAGTCCCTTCAGGGACTGGAAGGGACCTCAAAAGCTTCTCTTCTCCAGGCTGAACAATCCCCATTCTCTCAGCTTTCCCTCATAGCAGAGGTGCCCCATCCCTCTGATCACCTCGGTGCCTCCTCTGGACTCTCTCCAGCAGCTCCATGTCCCAGCTTCCTGTGCTGGGACCCCAGGGCTGGAGGCAGCTCTGCAGGTGGGGTCTCAGCAGAGCGGGGCAGAGGGGCAGAATCCCCTCCCTGCCCTGCTGCCCAGGGGCTCTGGGTGCAGCCCAGGACACACTTGGCTCTCTGGGCTGGGAGTGCCCATGGCTGGCTCATGTCCAGCTCTCACCCACAGCACCCCCAAGTCCTTCTGGGCAGGGCTGCTCTCGATCTGTTCATGCCCAGCCTGGGCTGGCTCCAGGGATTGCCCTGACCCAGGTGCAGCACCTGAGCCTGGCCTTGTTAAACCTCATGGGATTCCCATGGGCCACTGCTCAAGTTTCTTCTGATGGCATCTGTCCGTCAGGAGTGTCTATTGCACTCTCACCTTGATGTCATCTGCAGATTTGCTGTATGTACTCAATCCTATAATCTGCGTCATTAGTGAGGATACTAAATAGCACCAGTCCCAAAAGAGGCCCCTAAAAGACCCATCTCATGGTCTTGGATTTGCATCATTGCAGTGATCAACGGTCTGAAAACAAGGGAAGGGGAAGGCTACAGGCCAGGGAAGCTACAGACCATGGCAGAAACTTACACATCACTGCTTTGATTGACCCTAGTTGTCAGCCTGGGGGAGTTTTAGGAATATCTGCACAGAAAGCACTGGAGTTCACTCTTTGGTGCTGCATTTGTGGCTTCCTTGCTTGCCAGCCCAACAGAAGAGACAGGCAGGCTGCCTGTCCTGCACACGGAGAGGACAGCAGCCTGTTCCACTCACTCTAGAGCCCAGACCAGCAATGCAAGGAGCTGCTGTGTCTCCTCCGAAAGTGGCAGCTCCTTTGGCATCACTCCGGGTGGGACTGGAGCCTGGGAATGGAGATTTTTCCTCCTGCTAGAACTGCCCTCCATCCTGCTGGAATTTTTTCATTAGCTGACCTGATGTGTGCTTCAAGATAAAACCATCCCAAAAGCCATTGGGGTATCCCATTGGATAAGGTAACCTGTAGAATGAGTGAGGCTAAGAAACCTAGAATTCAGGTGAAATGTGCATATCCATTTCACCTTATTCACGTATTGTGCTATGCATGTTCAGAGTTTCATGTCCCTTCCAAGACCTGGGCACACAGCAGATCCCTGTATAGTCCCTGCCTGCAGGACCTGAGTTACGTCCTGTGCCCCAGCCTGGCTGCAGGCACCCACCTGCTCCCTCAGCCCTGCTGCCACTCCTGCCTGCTCTCTCTAGAAGTCTGCTTCCAGATAATGCTGTCCAGTGCTCTGCCTTTATCTGTCCTCTTGCATGCTCATGCCTAGCATATCCTCTAGTAGCAGCCAGTCTGGGTGAAGGACAGAAGGTGGGGAATGCTGTGTCTTTTGCACCAATTCCCAGCATGAAGCACCAGTACAGACCTGCTGCTGGTGTTGGTTGGTTGCAGTCATAGCTTGACTGGAACAAAACATTTTCCACAAGTTCTGTGTGATGAGGAAATGTAGTATGTAGAAGAGGCATCAACACAGAGTGTGAATCCAAGACAAGTTTAATTTAGCAGAGGGTTGAGCTCAGGCAATGAAGGACCCAGGTTTGTGCATAGTCTTGATAGCTGCAAGGTGGACATGTCTGACTTTCAAAGTGAAGTAAATGTGGTGGAGAGGAAAATGAGACTTTGGATTTATATCTGTGCTTAAGCACTGCTAGGGAGGAGGTTCTCCACCACAGAGAGGCAGAAACTTTATCCCTGGGGACCCATGTGAAGCACAGGCAGGAGCCACGTGCCAGCATGGTGCTGACTGGCTGCACACAGCCTGACAGGTGGCCATGCAACAAAAACTTACCAGTGAGTAAACCCACATCCTCTGATGTCACAGCAAGACACTCAGAAATTTAGCAAAAGAGGGGGAGGTCACAAGAAGAAAAAATGAAAATCATGGGGATTTTTAATGTGTTCTTCCCCTGGCACAGGAGATGAGGGATTCCTTATTGGGAATTGTCCTTGGACAGTAAGGTCATGATCTGCAGGGGATTAAAAGCCAAATATTTGTTCAGCTGCAGCTGCTCTGTATCCACTTAAAGGCAGTGGGGACTCAGAGGAAACTGGGAGCCAGTCCCTGCTGCAAATGGGAGTGGGGTCTAGTAGGTTAAACTAAACTGGGATTTCACAGCCTGGATGACCAGGTTCAAACAAGGCTGTGACTGGGAAATGCCTTCTCACTCACACAAGTGTGTTTCCCTTTAATATCTCTTCATGAAAATTCTGAGCAGCCTGAGGTAACTGACTTTGGCATTTTGGTTTTATGACTATTTGTGTGTTGGAAACTAATGTCTTACCCATGCTTTTGAGGACTGTTGCATAAAGAATTTAAAAGCCCTCTGGCTCTGATGTCTGATTTATGTAAAACCAGACATTACAGTGGCTTATGCATTGAGAGGTGGCTAATCCATTTCCTTGTTTTTGGGTCTTATTTCACTGAGTGTTATGCAGTGTGAAAGAAATAAAAGCTGTTGCTTTCAGCATTGTTTTAATGGAAGAGACACACACTGATTTTCTCATTGTGGCAAGAAGACAGAAAAGCAGCAGGGCCATGATTTGTGAAACAGAGACCCTGCTGCCTGACACTCCACATTAAGCAAATTCTTCACACATGGTGTGCCACTTTTCAGTGTATGCCACACAAGCATTCACACGAAAATAGCTTGATCAGAGATTAACTGAGAACAGGTCCTTTGCTTTTTCACTTCAAAATACTGTTTTCATTCTTTTTATTTTGTTTTGCTTTGTTTTGAGTTTTTGTTAAAAGAAGCTGGTAAAAATGAAAAATAAAAAAGGAAAAATAAATAAAAAAAGCAAAAGAAAGATCATAGAAACTTAAATTCATGATGATCCTGTTATATTCTATATGCACACTTATAGCTCAAAATAGAGAGCTATTGAAAAACTGGAAAAATATTTGTGACAATGATCTTTGGAAACATTAGTGCAAAGTTTAGCATCATGTTGTATAGGGTGAAATAACTGAAATTCATTAATGGAACTACAGCACTTAAATTTAAAAATATTACTTAAAAGCAAGAGAAATTAGAAGTGTTAACAAATAATGTTCAGAAAGTAACATATTTTTTGTTACTTATTATTTATGTTACTTATTTTTATGTTTTATGGGAAAAATAGACTGCAGAGTATAAACATAAGTACACAATGATATATATAATTTTGAGAAAAAACCCAAAAACCTAGGAGATATAAGAGAGTTTGAATGTAACAACCTTTTCAGATAAATTAGTTTCTTAAAAGGTTAAAATTTCTTTGAAAGATAAACCATCATTATCTGTGAGTATTTTTTAATTTCTCAGTTTATGAATTTTTATCATTGTACTGGAGCTGAACAATATATAGAATCATCATAGAATCATAGAATGGCCTGAGTTAGAAGGGACCTTAAAGATCATTTAGCTACCTCAGTGCTGTGGGCAGAGGCACATTTCACTAGATCAGGCTTCTCAGAGATCCATTTTATTCCTATTTAGAGGAAAATATCTAGATGTCCATTGCCAAGAAATGTTTAAAGCAGATTTTTGCATGTTGAACTGCAATGCTTGTCATTTGTATAATAACAATTACCTGAACAGTAAGTGTTGTTTCTCTTAGGAGAAGAAACACAGGTGGCACGAATGAATTGCTTCTTTTGTGCAGTTCTAGTTAGTTCCAAGGAATGTATATGCAATATCTTTTTCCTGAGGCTATGAAAAGGAGGTGTGGAATGAAGGAAAGAAATGCTTCTGCCAGTGCTCTTATCTCATGATAGGGGTCAGAGTATAAGCCTAGTTTTTATTTGTTTCATAACTTCCTTTTTTTCTCTTGAATCTCAGAGAAAGGTGCTCAAGCAGGTGTCCTTCTTTTGGAGACCTGCACTAAAAGGTCTTGCACTAAAAAGCAGCTTTGTGGTAGAAATTACTAAATATTACTTGAAATTTCATAGCATTATAGAATAATTTTAGTTGAAAAAGATCCTCAAGAACATTGAATCCAACCAGAACAATGTCTAGTCCACCACTACACCATGTCCCTAAGTGCCACATCTACCCATCTTTTAAATGCCTCCAGGGATGGTGATTGTACCACCTTGCTGGGCAGCCTGTTCCAATGCCTGATGACCCTTTCCATGAAGAATTTCTTCCTTATCTCCAATTTAAAACTCTGCTGGTGTAACTTGTGATCATTTCCTCTCATCCTGTCACTTGTTACCTGGGAAAAGAATCCAACCCCCATCTGGATCAGGTTTGTCACCCCCAGGCTTATCTCTATCAAGCCCATTTTTCTCTCTTTCCCTTTAAAATCTCATTTAAAGCTGTTGCTATGAACCTGTCTAACTTCAACAATCCTTTTCCCACTTTGAGACACGTGTACCCCATCTGCTGCCTGCAGGTCTGGTGTCATGTAGCCCAATCCAGGGTCAAAACCCCTACCAGTCATGGATCCAGGTATTGATCTGCTGGGTCTTTGTGTTTCTTTCCTCATCATTTCCTCTAACTGGAAAGATAGACTGATCCCTTAACCAGTCATTCCAGCCCTGAAGCCTCTCTTGGTTGCCCTTGGACTCTTTATTCTAAGTTTGTCACTTCCTGCACAGAAAATCAGTAGTGGACAATAATCCAAAGGCTGGACGTGTTTACACTGGTTAAAAATCTTCATTGTTCTCTTGATAGGATTCCCTAAGAGGTTATACCTTTCGGACAGAGCAAGTGTTTGTTTTGGTTTTGGAAAATGCTTTGTTAAATCTGATAGAACTTGACAAAACCACTTTAAATGTACGTAGATTATAATTAGACATTGAAACACTAACTACTGTATATGAAAAAGTAGATAAATACACTATTTTTTGTGTGTAACTGACCACAAAAATGTTTTAGATAAATTGGATAGGATGAAAAACTATTTTCAGGATATTTTCTCTACTTAGATTTTAGAAGTAAATGCAGTTAACAGAAAGTAAAATTTCTCTACCTTCCTATGGCTTTTAACTTTGAAGAAAAAACTGCTGGCCTGAATGCAGCTATTTGGGGCAGAAAGCACACAGAGAAAACTTTCATTCTCCCATTCTTACGCTGAGACAGACATACAAGTATATCATGCCAGACACTAGAAATAAACAATAAATTTAAAAAGTCTGGACATTGCCTTTTACCACTTTCCACATATGGTTGCTTTTATGAGAAATGAGATTATGAGTATTACAGCTCTTGCATCTGAAGAAGACAGGTCACTTGTGAGCTTTGGGAAGTCCATGACACAATGTTGCTTCAAGCAGTTTTTCAAAGTAATTGAGATCAGAAGTTGAATCCTCCTGCATCTAATGGTTGTATTTTGCATCCCATGCATTGGGTTAACAGTTTCTTTCAGTTTCTGAAAAAGGCTTGTATTTTCTTTCTTGTAAGGATCAAGTCTAATGGAGAGTTTATCTGCTTAATTAAGAGAACTTAATTATATTTTTACAGATAATTCCAGGTAAGATTTTCAGGATGTTTTTACTTTGTAGTTGCACAGAAAGAGAAAGAAAATATTCACAGTGCCATACATAAAGAAATCACATGGTATTTTACAGCCCAGCCACTGAATCACTCAATAAATGTGTTCAACTCCACTTGCTAACACCACACAACAGACACCTCAGTCTAGGTAAGGCATTGCAAAAGAGAGAATATAATTCCTAAAGTGTCATTTGTTAGGAACAGAAACAAAGCCAGCCCCTAATGATTCTGGGTTCTGGTACTCAGGTTATAGAAATCCCAAAACTTATTGTGGAGAAATTGGAAAAATCCCTACAAAGCAAGACATTTGAACTCCATTATTTTTTCAGGAGTGGGAACTAAATGGCCTCTAAAATAACTGAGGTTACAAAATAGTTCACATTGCTTGTCCTAAAGAGAAAGGTACCCACTAATTTCTTCAAAAAGTTGCTTTCAACATAAGGAACATATACAACTAACTGAAAAGGTTCTGCATTTCATTATTTTCATTTTTATCTTTAATTCTATGTGAATTTGCCATACCTTTCCAATTTTGAAAATGCATATCCCATACATGGGCTAAAATTATGGCTACTTAGTAGAGTCTCTCCTAAGCAAGGATTGAATGACATGGCTGGCAAATGTCCTGTTCCAATCCTAATAATAGGTATTATACTTTATAAAGTGACAAAATAAAGGTAATTTCCAGTAGAAATCAATAGAAGTAGTAGCATAAAGAAGTCTATACAAGCTGTTCCCACTCCCTCGTAATCAATTTCTTGTTTTCTGGGCTAAATATGTTAATTTTTAGTCATGTTTGACTAATCATCTGAACAGTACATTATTATACACAGCATATATGGATGGATATGTACCCTGTGAAGAGGGAATGGCTCAAATAGATGCAGCTTTACCACAGGCTTGGAAGGTAGAACCAGAGGGAAGGACACCACAATGGGTGTCCTTGATAGACTACCCTACCTGGAAGCAGTGTTGGATGAAACCTTCCATAAACAGCTGGAAGAAGCTTCAGATTTGCAGGTCCTGGTCCTCATGGGAGACTTGAACCATCATAACATCTTCTGGAAGACACTTGCATGTGCCATGTCTAATGTATACATATGCAACACTTCAGATCATTGTTCTGGGAAAGATAGTTCCCCGTTATTTCATCAAAGGCAAACTTCTGTACCTCAGTTTTAGCCAGAAACAGAAATGTCATACAAGCGCAGTCTCAGATATTCTATTCTATTCTATTCTATTCTATTCTATTCTATTCTATTCTATTCTATTCTATTCTATTCTATTCTATTCTATTCTATTCTATTCTATTTGATGTAGTACCAGATGAGGACAAAAGGGAAAGAAGTTTACCCCACAAGCCTCTGAGGTCATTATTGATGACATGTTAGGAAAAGATGAGCGACAAAATGAAAATCACAAACTTAATAGCACAGGTCCTCCAATAAACATCATCTTATGTACCTTCCCAAGGCAACACCAGCTCACCAATGGAGAATCCTATTTTCGGTGACCATGTTTGTGGGGAACAGAGGAAATCTATGGACAGGCCAAGAACCAAAACTGCATTTAACACAGCATCAACATGAGCTATTTGTAAGTCTCTGATTAAACCAGCATGATCTTCATTATCCCAAAAAAAAAAAAAAAAACCAACCCCAAAAAGGTGTTATAGAGTTGGCTCATGGTATTCTCCCTCTC
Source organism: Molothrus ater (assembly GCF_012460135.2). Taxonomy (NCBI): domain Eukaryota; kingdom Metazoa; phylum Chordata; class Aves; order Passeriformes; family Icteridae; genus Molothrus; species Molothrus ater. The sequence continues at coordinate 3,905,232 of NW_023416471.2, read as the reverse complement.
TAAATATGTATCCTCTTAGAAGAGTGATTTCCAGGGAAACTCCTTGAGACTGTTGGGGACTGCTATCCCATTCTGAGTAAGTATTTAATTCATTACTGAATTCTGGTAGAGAAAAAAAGATTTACCCAGAAAAAATACTTTTGTGAAGGAAGATTTTAATGTAGGAGCTGAAATAGAAGCTGTTCAGCTTGGAAAAACCAATGGTGAGTAAAGACAGTACTGTGGTGCCTTCCCTCTTTTGATGGTGATATTTACAGAGAGAACTCTGCCTTGGTCTCTATGAAGCCTGTGATTATCAAACTAAGGGCAAGTATAAAGGAATAAGATTATTTTAAAAAATTAAATCATACTGGGTAAGGTTCCAATTAAATTACCACTAGCAGGGATTATGACAGGCTAATGGAGCTATTTTTAAAACATATTAGCAGTTACTGAATGAGGGAAGGAAACAGCTGATACTTCAAATGGCAATATAAACAATGAGAATACTTTTTTGTTCATAAAAATACATAGAGCTAGAACAGCTGTCAAGAGATGATAATTTACACCATTCCTCAAGGCATAATCATATATATCTATACTATTTCTGACAGAGGGCCTGTCAGCATGTACTTGATCACACCAAGCTGTGAAAATATGACTGTTCTAGACAAATTTCTGAAGTGCTTCTATTCAAACAATGTTTACTCATGTCTGTGCTATACCATAGCTTAAGTTCATTGATCAATATCTTTCCTACCTGGTGGAAAGAGAGCACAACACTGTTCTCTTTGCATTTGTTTTCTTTGCTCTTGAGAGATGTTATCTTACTTCAGAGTACTTGTACTTGAACTGAACAGCCAAAATTTGTTCAAACTACTTTTAAAGGTCAGACTTCTCACAATTCATAGTCAACATTTCTTTGTCAAGAGAAACTAGACTCGACTTTGCAGCTGAGAGATTATGAGTCTCGTTGAAAATGACATGGTAAGTTACAAATTGTAGTATGAGGTTTGCTTTTCCTTTTTCCTTTTCTTAAATTGGTGAATCATGCTCAGTTTTAATAGCATTTTTTGCTTTAATCCTAGTAACAGAAAGTTAAACTGTGGCTAGATGTTTAATTTATCGGATTTTAAAAATAGTAGTATTTAATCACTTTCCTTCCCCCCAGTGCCAAGGATGCTAGAGGAGAGCTGTTAAAATTCCCTAGAACAAAAAGAAATAAATTTTGGGGATTTCACAAATTTCATAAACATTTTTCTCTTTGCTTTAGAAATCCTCCACATCTTACCCATCTGAACCTTGGCTTGTTTTCTGTTTTATTTTGTTTTGCTCTGAAGCATGTCCAAAGAAGGGCAGCAGAGCTGGAGAAGGGGCTGGAACACAAGTCTGATGAGGAACAGCTGAGGGTGTTCATCCTGGAGGAAAGGAGGCTTAGGGGCACCTTATTTCCCTTGACAACTCCCTGAGAGGACTCATAGCCAGGTGGGGATTTGCCTCTTCTCCCAGGGAATAAGAAATAAGACAAGAAGAAATGGTTGCACCAGGGGAGGTTTAGATCAGGAAATATTTCTTCCCTGAAAGAGTTGTCAAGCACTGAAAAAGGCTGCCCAAGGAAGTTCTGGAATCATCATTTTTGTTCAAAAAGCTTGTAAATGTAGTACTCAGGGACACAGGGACACAGTGGACTTGACGCTATTAGGTTAATGGCTGTACTCAGTGACCCTAGAGGTCTTTTCCCAACAAAATTGTTCTTTGATTTTCAAAACAGGTGTTTGATTTGGTATTTTCATCTTCAAACCAAAAACAATTCCATTATTAAAACAGAAGTTTAAGAAGAATTGACAACACGTTTATAAATGTCCTCAAACAGTCTGAGCAGAAAGATGTTTAGTATAGCAAGACCCAAAGAGCAGGAGTGAGTGAAGTAGAATGTCCAAGAGAAATTCTGTGTCAAGATGATGTTTTATGATGCCAACACTCCTTTTCCAAGTTATGATTGTACACTTTTAAATTATCGTATATAGCTCAGGGAATGGATGGAATTTATATGGCCATATCTGAGTTTCTTACTCCCAATTCGTGTCTTGCTTCTCACTTGGATTGACCCTTTTGTGTGTCCTTGTGCCTGTTGCTGCTTCGAGAGTTCATTTGGTAGCAGGGAAATCCCCCATTCCAGGAAGGGGCTTCTTCGGTTGCACACCCTTCTGAGTACAGGGCCTGCAAGGTTTTGTGCTTCCTGTGGAAAAGTCCTGGGATTCCTGGACATTTGGAGGGAGTGGGTGGCCAGATCCTGACTCAGCAGAACCATGTATGTGCCAAACTGAGGAAGATGGGGAGGGCAAATTCCAGTAATAAGATGAGCTTCAGAGAAGTTGTGGAGGTGAAAGGACAGCAATGAGACATCCAGAAATTACCTCAGTGCATCCACCATGAGCTAAACTGTGGTCTTGTCAAAAAACTCACTACCAGCATCCCACATTTATTGAGTGGAAGCAAGGAGGCCAAGACCAAACTTAATCTCTTCTTTTGCCCAGCATAGGACTGAAACAGACCTAGGAGGACAGCAAATCAAGATCAAAGCCCATAATGCTGCAATTATTCTATTATCTTGAGTCAAGTAATTAATACTTTGGAAAAGAGTACTAGAAGCCAGTCATGTAGGAAATGGATGCTGCCTAGGCTTAGACAATTTCTGATGTCAGTGGTTCAAGGATTTCCTCAGCTGGAGGCAGCTTTCCATCAGTGACATTCAGTGGCCCTCAGTGGATGTACCCAGCATGGGCTGGTGTAAGCCTTGCCTTATTTCATTCAAATATTTTGTTTCCATGGCTCCTACGGTGATTTGTGCCACAGATTGGTAATGGGTTCTCTAGGAAAATGCTTCCTTTGTCTGGTTTAAATCTGATGTTTAAGAGTTTCACACGCCTTTTCCCCAAGAAACAGTGCAAATTCATTCCCTAGTCACTCCTTTTCCTGTCCATTGGAAATTTTACAAATCCCCATCCCCAATTATGTCTTGCTGGTAGAAGAGCTGCTAAGTGTCCTGTCACAGAGACTCCACCCTTTTTCCTTTTCTGATTTGTCTTTTTAGTCATATGGGAGAACCAGAACTGGACTTATTTTTCATAATTAAATATGTGATTCTACACAATTGCAAAATCCTCTTTATTTCTTTTCATCTCTTTTCCAATTCATGTAACTGTAGGAATAATATTGCAGCCACAACACCAAAGAAAAGATTTAGATTAAAACTACAAGTTCTGTTGAAAGACATAATCTGTAAATACTGTATTTTTAATGGGTTATGGTATTTTATTTACCTATTTTAGATGCTTCTGCATATGGAATGGCTCTAACATCCATGATCTGAACAATTATACTTAACTTACAAAACACAGGTAGGGCAATTTCTTCATATATAAATCGACATTATGTTCATTCACATATTCTTCATACTGTGTTTCATTTGTCACTATTGAATGCCATTTCAGCACTCTGTCGCTCCATACCATGCAAATTTAAGGATAGCTGCCAGAAATTGCTCTGAAAAATGTCTATTATTTTATATAAGGTTTGATAAAGTTGTCATCTCACTGTCCAACTCTCTTCTAGGTCACATATGAGAGGATCAATATTAATTCTTGAGAGAACTTGCTGACAATGTCCTTCCATGGTGAAACATCCCAACTTATTCCTACCATTTATTTCTCAACATTTAGCTGGTTGTTAGTCAACTTTTACACTCCCATGACAATTTAATTTCTTTAAGAGATTCTCACATGAGATCTCGTAAAAAGCTTTTTGTAATTCCAAGTGTGATATATGACTGACTCACCTCACACATGCAATTGCTTCAGAGTAAACCAGTAATGCTGGTGATGCACAGTTTCCTACAAAGCCAGAACTGTTTCTTCCTGAGTCTGTCTCTGCTATCTGCAGCTTCTCTCTTTTATTGCTGTAGTCATACATTTACCCAGCACTGCAATCAGACTTAGTGGTCGTTAGATTTCTGGTCCACTCCTGGAAACCCAAGGAGAAGCTGGGACCACACTTGGCACCATCCAGTCCTTCTCTGCCAGGGTATTTTTGACCAGAAGTTCCACACTGCTGGTGCTATCTCAGCTATTTCACACCTTGTTATTTCCAAGCTCAGCCTGAAGATTTTTCACTCTTCAACCTCTCATTCAAAACAGTTTTCTGAGAAAACCAAAATTTTATTCTCAGCCAACTCTATTGACTTTTCATGTGCCAAAAATGGAGCAATGCAATACTTCACAGCTATAAGTATTTTACTAGAGCATTTTTTTACTTTTTTTTGTCTGTAAATTCCACAGCTTCCTTGGCATGGTGTCAGCTTCCAGAAGAAATGAAAATACACTGATTATTTTGTTTGATGTCTTTAGGTAGTTCTTCTGTTTGTCTGCCCTATAGTGGTTTTATGTCTAATTTCTTAAAAATTCATTGGTGTCTCTACATTTTATTTGTGCTTGACTAGTGTATTAAAAAATTACTTGTCTTACAACTGGATAACTATAATTCTGCTGTGGAACCCAGTGAATTTTTTTGTCTGTGTGCAATGTGTTTTCTTGACAGTTCACATTCATCTACCATAAACATTTACTTGGTTTAGTAAATAACATATCCACGATGTTTGCAAATTATTTATATTTTGACCTATTCTTCCCAAGCTCCCTCTAACAAGTTTCATTAGTTTTATGTTGATCAGTGCACCCACTCCTAGGCCATTTAAATAAAATAATAATTCATCAGGGGTGTTCTTCCCCTCCTGTAAGAATACTGCTCTTGAGCACCTTCCGGCAAGTTCTAAAGGTGTCTGAGGCTTATGGATTGAGGCAGATTGCTTGGATTTTCTACAGCTAATCTGACATTGATTTTCTTCTTGCCAGTTCTCTGACAAGTTCATTCAAGAGGTAATAACTTGCAATGTCTAAAATTTCCGTCCCTGTGTCATAATCCAATATGATATCTTCATTGTTAATCAGGTGACACAGGAACAACTGGCGTATCCCATTGCTAGAGCATTTTCTCAAAAATATGAAACTCCATGAGAAGTAAATAATTCTTTATATGGTCTGATATAATTTGTCATACTCACTGCTTTGTCTGCATCAAAGCTAGCTATCTTTTCAGTGAATCAGTGTATAGTTTTAGAAGAGGTTACGAGAATAACTAGGATCTCAGAGGATCTGAGTAAAAGTGGAGTCATCATGAAACCATTAGGATAGGTCTCAGGCTGCTCAGAGCTGGTAGACTGCGTGAATTCTTGGAGCAGTTACTCTCCGTCATGTTAAGAAACACACTAGAGAGAAGTATTTCATATTGATAATAGCAAGTCCCAGTAGATTAATATCCTATGCCTGAACAGGAGAGGATTAACATTTCGACTGTAGTACTCCCCATTCAACTACGACAGAGAAAGGAACATGCTAAGAAAAAGCAGAGGTGCTGCTGATGAAAATGAAAAAAAAAGCAAAAATATAAAAAAAACCTGTGTAAAGTAGAATAATGCAGGCAAACATTTTAAATTTTTTTTACCATGAAAAAACATTCCTAAAACACAAAGTATTCTCGAGCTTCAATAACACTTTGCTTAGTAGTCCGAAGCTACTGAAGAACTACTTGGCACTCTATTTTTTTTCAAATTTTGAGCACTTCAGCACTTGGCAGCTGTTTAAATCAAATAGGAAGGAAATGAGTAGTTTCGAAAAGGGTACTTCTGAGCTGAGTGCCTGATGAGGAGAACCACACTGCAATAGTTATGACTATGCATGGCCAAGGAGCTATGTTTACTCTGCTGCTTACATGGATATTTGATGTGCAAGTCTCCAAGTTATTGCAGGTGAAAGCCAGAAAGCCAACCTCATGCAAAGCTGTGGGACTACATGCAGACTCTAGCAACCTTCTAGAAATAGCGTTGCAATGTCACTTTTTGGGATGCTTACTAGGATAAGCACAATGCAAGGCTGAGACTATAGTGGGTTTTTTTGACCAGGTAACCATAGCATAGCCATACTTGACCAACAGAAAGTTATGAGAGGGTCCCCTTCAGGCCTTGGATGGTTTATTTCCATTTCTGTGAACTGATCATTCACTTTTTATGTATTAGTCTTCTTAATCATTGACTTGTTTGGCTAAAATCACAGAAAGTTGGAAGGGACCTTAAAAATCATCTGGTCCCAACCCCTCTGCTGTGGGCCGGGACACCTTCCACTAGACCAGGCTGCTCAGAGCTTTGTCCAGCCTGGCCTTGAACACTTCCAGGGATGGGGCATCCACAGCTTCCCTGGGCAGCCTGTGCCAGGGCCTCACCTGGCAAAAGCCCCACAAAAAATGTCTTCTTAATATCCAATCTACTCTCTTTCAGTTTGAAGACATTCCCCCTTGTCCAGTCACTCTATGCCATTGTGAATAGTCCCTCTCCATCCTTGTGAGCTCCTTCAGGAGCTGGAAGGCCACAATGAGGTTGCCTCAAAGGCTTCTCTTCTCCAGGCTGAACAATCCCCATTCTCTCAGCCTTTATTTCTATGAGAAGTGTTCTCTCCCTCTGATCACCTTGGTGCCTCCTCTGGACTCTCTCCAGCAGCTCCATGTCCTTCCTGTGCTGGGACCCCAGGGCTGGAGGCAGCTCTGCCGGTGGGGTCTCAGCAGAGCGGGGCAGAGGGGCAGAATCCCCTCCCTGCCCTGCTGCCCAGGGGCTCTGGGTGCAGCCCAGGACACACTTGGCTCTCTGGGCTGCATCTAAATGATGGAGTGACTTTCTTAGCACTGCAATAAAAATCTGCGTAACAATGAGAGTAATTTATTGTCACTGAAAGAAGGAATAAGCACAGTGTTAATATTTCCTACTGTAACATTCTGCAAGTGTGTTTGCTGGTCACAAAAGACCATATTTGCTCACAGAAGTTTACATTATTTTCTTCTGAGGGCCTCGTGGCATTTGAAGGCTAATTTGGAGTAATGATTATAGCTGGAACCACTTTTCAAACTGAGGCAAAGTGAGGCAAAGTTTAATAAAAGTTTTGAAGCAAGAGCAGTTCTGGGCATGAATCTGCAGTTGGAGTTTGAAGCCTGTTTGATGACAGGATCAACCAGTTTAAAGTCTTGATTCTCTTGCTTTGTGGGGTTTTTCTCTTGAACACCCAAAATGAAGACGGATATTTGTGATATCCAATATAATATATTGGCATAATATGTGCTAATAGTATCTAGACAGTTGATTGCGAGGATTAGCAGACCTTAATTAATATAGCTACTCGAGAAGCAGACAAACAGGGGTCCAAATTTCAAAAAAGGAAAAAGTGACATAACCCATTTTCCAAGTCATCAACATCAGGGTTACATGGTTTGTGTGGAAAACAAACTGAAAAAGAGTTCTTATGGTATAAACTGTAGGAACAGATGATGCAAATTTCATAACACAGAGAGTAACAAGAGAAAAGTTATTGTAATGTATTTCATGCAGTCTGGAAAAGAGAAAGTCAAACAGAGACCATGCTTTATGGACATGAGCAGGAGGAAGCAACATATCCTGCCCTGTGCAAGCCTGAATAATATTTCACCATAATATTTCAAATAATATTTAGCCAGGACTCCAAGCATAAAATTACTCTTCAATATTTTCATTACTGATTTCATGACACAGTTTCTGAAAGTTGTTACTAGTTGAAATACATAGCACTAACATAAGTGCCTTGATTTTACTAAGCACCTAGTAGGGCACGTCTGCTTGCTTAATCTTGAATGGGAGAAAATCAATTTCATGGAAAAATCTGTGGAAATATGTGGGAAGTAGCTGGAAAAAAATTCACTTCAGGCAGAAACAAACAAATTACCTAAGAGGTTCACTGGAGATCTCAAAATTATATATTGGTAAGAAACCAACAAAAAAAGAAAGCCCCAAAGAAAACCAATGAAAAAAGAACTACCACACAAACATCTAAACACATTTATTACAAGAGCATTTATAGTGAACTGATTCAGAAATCAATTTGGAGGAAGGTCTGTGAAAAATAATATGCCAAACTGGGGTGAGTTCTGTAAACTAATTCCTCTCACCATGCTGATTAACTGCTAGTGGAGTACAAGGAAGTGGGAATTAGGTTCTTCAAGATCACTTAAGACATGTTCATGAAACATAACTCATGGGCAACTGGGATGTAGTGTCACAACGACAAATTCAGAAAACAAAATAGTAGAGTAGAAACAAGTATTGATAGACGTGCATTGTATTGCAGAAAGGCTATGAGACAGTCCTACAAAAAATAAGGAAAAAGGTCTGTTAAAAGTTTCATGTTGTGCATGTGAAGGTTCTTGATTCTTTGAGTCATAGAGCCAGAGAATTATTTGGGTTGGAAGGGACCTTACAGACCATCTCATTCCAACCCCCTGCCATGGACAGGGACAAGTTCCGCTAGACCAGGTTGCTCAAAGCCTCAACCAGCCTGGTCTTGAAGCACTTACAGTGATAGGGCATCCACAACTTCTCTTGGCAACCTGTTCCAGCACCTCATTGCCCTCACAGTAAAAAATTTCTTCCTATTATGTGATCTGAGTCTGCCCTCTGACAGTTTAAAGCCATTCCCCCTTGCTCTGTCACTATCCTTGTCAGAAGTCCCTCTCTGACCTTTGTGTAGCTTTCTTCAGTTTTTGTAAGGAACATCTTGCTGGAGCATTCTCTTGCTCAGATGGAATAATCTCAACTCTCTCAGCCTGTCTTCATAATCAAAACTCAATAGAACACAACATCTCATCAAATTACCAACAAGTAAATCTGTAGGAAGTACCACAAGGCACCTGCTGCAGCCCAGTTCACCATGACATTACCATCACTGGCTCTGGAGGATATAATGACAGCGAATAATCACTTTCTTAGCAAGTCAAATTTCAGAGTAGTTTCAAAAATATTACAAATTGATTTGAACTCAATTCCCATTATGCCAAGTGTAATGCTCTGAACCAAGCATCAAAAGGTTCTAAGTAAACCTTAGGAGGCAAAAATCTTAATACTTTGCAGCAAGGAATTGAATAGTGCTTTTTAATGGTATGGCATCTTCAGACTTCTGTATGTTTGACAACTGAAGCTCATATCAATGCTGTGAAGAGCCTAGACAGCTCTACTAAACACCCAGATCTTCACCAGCACAACCTTCTCTTCTGGTGTGGTCTGTCTTAGTATCAGCTCCAAGAGCAAGCTAGAGCCTGGTCTCTGAAGAGATCAAAGAATTTTGTGCTTGTCTTATCACACTGTGATACAAATGCATCATGTGAAGCAAAGAGGAGCAAAACGCTATTAGACTCAGTTTGGACTCTGATAATTTTTTTCATCTTGGTACAACCGTCCATAAACTTTGCTTTTTTATGCCATTTTTCATATGTTCTGCTAAACAAATTATTTATAATGCATTCCTATGAATAATAGAAAAAATACTTCCATGTTTTATATGGAGGAAAATGCTAACTATATTAACTTGTAGCTAATATAATAATATACTTAACTTTGTTTGGCAGCATCACAGAGGAGATGAGATGGAAAGAGCAGTGTAACCATATCTGAAAATCTTCTGTCCCAAGTACAGCATCTTTTTAAAATGCAGACTAGTCAAAATACATCTCGATAAAAGAAGAAAAAGTGCTATCACTCCCTCAAATCTAGATACCAATGGCCATAATTTAGTGGTAAACTTCTGCAGCATCTCTTGCTGACAAATGACACTTCTCATTATCTTTCTCTAAAACAGAAAAGACATTTTCCTACAACACAACCTATTCTGACAAGGAAAAAGATGAAGGGTCTTACAGAATCCTGAACATTGCTTTAAGGTCCTCATAGCCAAGAAACTGTGTCCTTAAGCTTTAATATAGTATAAGAAAATAAATTCACTACTTTCAATCAGTTATGCATGAAGATTTACTATGCAAAACCCCTATATTTTTCATAAAATAATAGAACATTTTGGGTTGAAAGGGAGCTTTGGAATTCATCTAATTCAACTCCTCTCTAATAAGCAGGGATATTGAGTTGATCAGGTTGCTCAGAATCCCATCCAAACTCCATCTGAATGCTTCCATGAATGTGCCATCTACTACCAAATTGGAAGAGTTTTCTTTTAGAAAGGAAGGAGCTAACAGTGTGGTACACCTTAGTTCAAAAGTTGTAGGTTTTTGTTGAGTCATTTTTCACAATGAATATAAGCAAAATCAGAATTTTAACCTTTATGTACCAAAAGACTGGGCAGAAGCTCTACATGGGTTTCATCAGGCTGTTGAAGCCTTTAGGTCTTTTTAAAAATTCACCCTTTTTAAAAATGCACCCTTTTTCAGCCCAGTGGTTACACACTGTGAAGTTCTGGTAAGATAAATCACTGAGTTGCTTTCTCAGCATTGTATCCAGAGATTGCTTTTAAAGGTATCCTTTTTCATATGTGTGTGCATAGACAGGGACACACCATGCACACACTTACATGCACAAAGATCTCCCTTGGGGCAAAGATCTCACCAGGGGATGTCTAGCAGAGATTTCATACATATGCTCAAGGTGAGGGAAGGCTCTGAGGGAGAGATGGCTAATGAAAGCAGAAGCATCTAATATAGTTTCATGACGTAAAGATGGCAAGAATTTGGACTCAAGACATTGCTCTGTTATCCTGCAGCACTGACTAAGAGAAATAAATCCAGTGTTGAAAATGGAGAGACTCTGGCTTATAGAGGAGACGAATTTTTGAGAGCTATGGACGGTGTGAGGTTACGTGACGGAGCAGCACCTTCCTTTTTCAGCGACTCTCCAGCTGGCTGTTCTGCCTCTCTTCCTTTTGGTATGAAAGCATGGGGACAGGAAGAGATAGGCCTTACTCCACAGTTGCATGGGAGGCCAGAGACACCTATCAGCTTTATGTCATTTTGTTGTGAGAGCAGGTTGAAACTCTTTACTCGCCAACTACATTTCCCCATCAGGGAGCCTGCTAAAGTGTAGAGGGAGAAAGGACCCACAGAGCTGTTTTTCCACCACTGGCATATAAATATATATATGGCATCTTCCATATAAAACATGGACGTATTTTTTCTATTATTCATAGGAATGCATTATAAATAATTTGTTTAGCAGAACATATGAAAAATGGCATAAAAAAGCAAAGTTTATGGAAGGTTGTACCAAGATGATGCAGGTCTGGTTAGAGGGACAAGGACTACACAGGGAGGCTTGGAAAGTGGGAAAGCATAAAACCTGGGGTGGTCATCAGGAAAGCAACAGGCTGAGGAGGGAATGAGAGATAAGGGGGAAAGCAGAGTCAAGTCATGTGTGCCTGGGAAGGCACTGGTGACACAGAGTTGACCTTCCTGATGGCAAAAGGAAAATTGCCAGTTAATAGCCCAGATCTGTCATGGTTTTACCCCAGAATCAATGGACCCCAAGCAGCCTCTCCCAAGCCTCACCTGGCAGGGGAGAGGAAATCATGAGAGTAAAAGTGAGAAAAGTCATGGCCTGTGATAAAGACAGCTGGTAAAAGCAAAAGCTGCACATGCAAGGAAAGTGAAAAATTGAATTAATTCCCATGTTTGGGCAGTTGCTCAGCTATCCCCAGGAGAGCAGGGCCCCATCACATGTAATGGTGACTTGGGAGGACAAAGCCTATCACTCCAAAATGTCAACCCCCTTCCTCCTTCTTCCCCCTTTACATACTGAGCATGATGCCATATAATCTGGAATATCCCTTTGGTCATTTGTGGTCCACTTTCCTGGCTGTGTCCCCTCCCAGCTCCTTGTGCACACCCAACCTACTTGCTGGTGGACTGGATGGAGAGAGAGATGGAAAAGGCCTTTTCTGTCCTCAAGCCCTGCTCAGCAGCAATGAAAACATCCCTGTGTTTTCAGCACAAATCCAGAGCATAGTTCCATACAAGCTAATATGGGGGAAAAAAAGCCACTATCCCAATCAAAACCAGCACAAATGAGCACATGATTACCTTTGAATTTTGAACTTGGAAAAAAATATGGGAGTTCCTTGGAAGCCTACTACCTCTGTGCAATTTGTTCAGAGCAGTTTTCCAGCAGAAGCTCCTGAGTGATGGCAATCACCTTGGTCTTGCAATTGTGCTGTTTATCAATCACCCTGTCTTAAGTGATGCATACACATTTTGAGTGCACAAGATGTGCCCAGGATTCAGTCTTTCTTTTAGGTCTTACAGGTGTCTGTGATAATTGAGTACAACTATGAAAAAATAACTTTGCCTTGAACCAAAGATAAAAGTTCCAGTGCAGGTAAAATTCCAGGTCAAAGAAATACAGCAGAAGTGCCAGCACATTCTGAGTTGATTCAGAAGAAACAATGGATACACATTTTACTCAGAATACACATGAATAGAAAAAATATATTAATAGATTGAGAAAACTTTTGCCATTTGTCCAACTGATGAGTCACTACTAATCTGTAAACTCTAACTCTGATAACAGCGTGATGCATACTGCTTTCTCCTAGATCATGAGTCAGTGAGAGAAACAGATAGACCACAAAGTCACATCAGCAGAGAAAAATTCAACAAGCACAAGAAACAAACACATCTGTGCCTTTCTGAAAATGCCAGCAAATGTCATCAATGAAAATGCCAGGAAATGTCATCAATATGCACTAAACTCCCACCAGGAAACCCCTGGACATGGAGGTCTAAAGGCTGCTGCCATGTTTGTGGTACAGATCTGCTGCACCTCACAGTGGCTCAGTGGCACAGCAGGAGCCCTGGCAGGGCAGGAGGGCGTGTTGCAGGACAGTGGGCAGCACTGGCCTCACACCTCTCCAGAGCAGAGCCCAAAATCTAGTGTTAGGGCAACTCCAGTTTAATTTTCCCCCTCATGCTAGGGGTTCCTGGTGATGGTTTTAAGTAGCAGTGTTGCAGGTTACTGTATGCTAAATTTAATGTTTGGGATTTCTTTAAAGAAGAGATTTTTAAACAATGAATTCTTCACAAGTGTCTACAGCTATTGAGTAATTTCAAAATGCGACACACTCTTTGTGCAAAACAATTGGTCTCTTCTTTTGATCTTAGAATAATTATTATTGGGACACATATATGATTAGAGCTATTCTTTAGGAAGACAGTGAGAAGAAACATGGTTTGGACATTCATTCCTAGATGCTTTAAAGGTAATCTCTCCATGATTTTTTTAAACAGCATAGTCTTGTAACATCAAACCTGTACCCACAGTGACAATTTTTGGTAATTTATGTTTGTGACCTGGTGGCCCAGAACACTTAAGCTTTCTTGGTTACACAACCAAGTTATTTCTTACACAGAGAACAATCCTTCTTCTTTCTCGATCGTTCTTTCTTAGAATATTTATATACAAAGAAGATTTGATGGTTTCTTTTTCCTCTTAAATGAGCTGCTATTACAAATCCTGTCTAGCACTACCCCTGTTAGTCTATTTGAGATGCATTTATGGAAGTCTGTAAAAAAATTCATTTTTCATGCTGGGGGCAGCTGTAGAGATCTGGGACAGGGGAAAAAAATCTTTAACTGATTAAATTGGTAAAGAAAGCAAGCATATTTCTGTAAAGGAAAAGAATTGGTATAAAGTTGATAGTCATAAGGTGAGTGCTAAGACTTGGCAGGGGCTTGGAATGAGATGAGCTTTAAGGTCCCTTCCAATCCAAACCATTCTATGCTTCTATGATTTTTTAATACGTTGCTGATGTCTCTCTCTAGCTGTGGGACAGAAAACGTTCAGGAGGCTGTCAATAGACAGTGTGAGTGGGATTTTTAGCCATGTTAGCATAAGGCAGTGGCTGGTTATCCACAGGAAGCCTTGAGAAACAGAACAAGGATTTGGTTGGGACTAAAAGGCACTGGGAGAAGAAAACAGGTCTGTTAGTTGTCAGAACACAGACAGGAGATGAGTTTGTGCTTACAGGTGAGATACAGTTCAAAATGAGAAGAGAACATCAGATGAACTTCTGCAGGAAAGGAAGGATTTTGTCATCAAGAAAATTGCATGTCATCATGGACAAGTTAATATCCTTTGATAATATACAGCACTTACTAGGGTATCTTTGTGTGTCATTGACTTTTCTGTGGACATGCTGCCTGGAAATGAAAATTGAAGTTAACATGAAAAGGTATTTGCATCATTTACAGCAAAAAGGGTTCTTGCAATCTCCTGTAAATGTCATTTCTGCGTAACAGATTTTTGACTCATATTTGGCCAGTATATGGTCTCTCTAATATTCAGGATACTTCTTTTTTTCTGGACAGTGACCCTTATATAGATACTCAATAATTTAATTATTCCAATTTGATGATATATTCTTGACAATTAAATATCTTCAATGCAGTTTTTACTGGTGTTTCTACCTTTCAGAATGATGTATGTAATTTCCTTTCTTGGATTTCCTGCCTTTGAATTCTCCCCAGTTTAACTATATTTCACATATTTCACATGTGCATTTTACATTTTTACAGGGTCAAAATCTTCTAAGTACTGCCCATTGACAGGACAGGATACACTGGGCAAAAATTAAAACATGGTATTTCATCTGAACACACAGACCCCACTTCTGTCAGGGGTGCCCAGAAAGATTGTGGCATCTGCATCCATAGAGGTATTCAAAATCCTACAGGACATGATCACTGGCAACCTGCCCTAGGTGACCCTGCTTGATTGGGGGACTGGACTATACAATACCAAAAAGTAACTTTCAGCCAAAACCATTCTGTGAATCCATGAGATTCCATTTGAAACTCTGAACCACGTTATAATATACTGATAATACATATCCATGTCATTAGTGTCTCACAGGAGTGAACAGCTTCTACAGACATATGTTGATATAATGTTGGGAAGGCTGTGTCTGCGGCTTTTACCCATATCTTTGGGTAGTTACCTTTGAGATTTTTAGTCCACATCTGGGAGATATGGAAGAGATAACTGATAATTCAAGTCCCACTGGTATCTAAGTTACTTGGTCGTCATTAGATGTGTGGTAATCTTTGTTCAGGTCATCTACCAGAAGTTTTGCTTTTGGAGCTTTGGGCATACCTATCTCTTTACCCCTTACTTTTAGTTAACATCTCATAAGTTTCAATTGTTATTTATTTATCAGCTCTGAGAGTTTTTGTGCTTGGTTTCTTCAGAGAAAGGCATATCCTGTTACAGCTTAGGAATGTGAAAATGGATATGTCTCCTTCCCTGTTCTTATTTTCTTCTTTACAGTTTTTTAGAATTTACCACCCTGCAGGAGCTGACTCACTGCTGGGTATCTTTTGCTGAACAAGAGTTCACAGAGAGTGTGTATTTTAGGGTTTCTTCCTCCCCTCAAATTTACCTTTTCTTGAGCAGTTTTTTAAAGTCTAGTTCTTGCCATTCCTATGTCTTTAGATACGACACTTTATTTTATGACTTGTGTTTTGGGGGTGATATTTTGGTGGGGGAGGGCAGAGGGGATTGTGTGGGTTGAGTTTTTTATTTGTTTATTTTTATTAATAATGACAAATGGATAGCATGTTTTTGCATTAATTCTATTTACTCTTACACTTACCCTAAGACACATTTTTTTGGTGGTACCTCATGAGTATAATAAAGTTTCTAAGCGTGGGACTACCTGAACCCAGGCCATGAGGCCCAGACACAGCAAAACTGCTATCCCTGTGGATTTCTAAAACCTGGCTAAATCCTGAGCAGCCTGGTGCAATTTGCAAGTTAGCTGGACTACGTGGCATCCAGAGGTACCTTTAATCTTTCTCTGAGTCTGTCCTTTCAAGCTGTTCTCTGCATCATGAGCATCACTCTAACAGGGAAAGCCATGACTTAAAATTCTAGGATCTGCCTATTAAATTAAAAATACCCCAGCAAATATTATGGAAATGAAAAAATAATAATAAAAATTGGCAGATATTATCTACAATGTTTGTTACTTGTAAATAGAAACTACAATTCTGTGTGTGTTTTATCAGATAACATCAAGATGATCAACTTTTCTTAAACACTTTTATTTTTTCTGTGTTTGATTTTCTCAGCAAATACCGGAATATTTAATAAAACTATTAGGTTTTTTTATTTAATAAAATGATTAGTTTTTAATAAAACTATTAGTTTTGCAAACTAGCTCCTCTCAGTAGGAAAATAATCCTAGTATATCCAGTAGTATATCAATCACCCTTTGTTTAGATTCAGATTTTGTCTGGTCTTGATATCAGATTAGTTTCCCAGAAGCTGTCTTTGGCTTTGGTTTTTGTGTTTAAATCTCCTCAAATGAGCACTAAGAGCTATAAAAACTAAGTCTGTAAAAAAAGTTTTCTTACAGTAAGAGACAAATCCAAGCTGTTTGTAAGATGTGAGCCTAATGCTTTGGATCAATTTGTAAACTCTGCAAATTTTAAACAGTATTCACATGTTGATCATTCTAGGACAAATATTTTAACAAATGCTCCTTAAAGACATTTCTGGAAGCTTTCAATATTTAAAGGCATGACTAAAGATAGAACTCAATTTCTCTTCACTGGAGCAGAAATCAGGACTGACACGGGAACATAAGGTGTTGTCTAGCACAACTGATATATAAAATGGGACACAGGGAGAATTTAAATGATGAGTCAAGATTTTGAAATAGAAAACACCTGGCACTTCTACCCTGGAGATACTTCAGCTCTGTTAGAACCTCGCCTTTAGAAAAAAATGTCCACAAGTGCTGGGAGTGGCAACTCTGTGCAGATCTCCCTGCTGTCTCAGGCTTGGACACACTTGGCAGCTGCAAGCTGAAGTCATGCCTAAACCTCATCCTGACATAGAGATGGCACACACTAAGGGTCTCAGCTCCTTGTAGGTGATAGATGGGATGGCAGATTTTTAAAGCCAGAACCATGATAACAGGAAATTCTTTCCTTTAACCACTTTTATATAAAATGCCTACTATTGCCTACTAGGATTGGTTTGGGTAACAAGTACCTCTCTTTCATTCTCTTCCAAATGAAACTGCTGTAAGGTAGAGCCATAGTTCTTCATTGCTGTCTTTTGGGAGAAGGATGGAAACTTTATTCTTTATACAGATATATGGCTTCACCAGGAGGCACAGGAAGAACCTCTATCAAGTTTTCAAATGGTTGAATGAATATTTTTCTGGAGAAGGAGTTTTGCTTTCCACTGGGAGAGGGGAAAGTAGACCCACATTTTTAGGTCCCCTAGCCACTGCTTCAAAACTCAACCTGGTGTTTTAAACAATATGACAGAAGAAATATCTCCTGCTCATATGTGGCTTGTAGGTAGCGAGCATCCACTTAAATGAGGTCTTCCCTTTCAGCTCTCTCTCAGAAGTCTTGGAAATGTGACTCTCTTTTCTGCTGGATAGTGATGCCAGGTCCCATCCTGCTGAGCATAGCACCATGGGGTGTCTAGCCTATGGCATGAAGAAAGAACAGGACAGGAAAGAGCTGTGACAATGCCTCTTGCCATTCCTCTCCAGTTTTATTGAAGCATATGAAGACAGAGAGCCTGGCAATCATGTCTGTGAAGGGCACTGCTTTTCCTTCTGGCACTCGATGACAGAAAGATATGTTACTGCAATCCTGGAAAGGAATTGCACTAACGTATCTTGCAGTAACATATCTGCAATAACATGCTCCCTCTGAGTAGTGCAGTGAGGCTCTTAATCAATGACAGCTTTAATGAACACCCAAAGCATTTCTCCACCTCCCAGCGTAAAATCAATTTCTACTAGATAAGCAAGACTGAGAAGAAAACAATAAAATGGTGTAGCACTTTTACAACCCTGTACCTTAACATATGCCAAGATGCAACATGAACTAGAATGAAAATTAACAAGCAATATTCACAATATTTTGTGAGTTCTTTCTAGAGGAATTAGAAATACAATACACAGACCTCACTCAGTGTATGTCTGCAAAACATATGAGAGCACATTTCACTCAAGCAGCATTGAGTGAAACTCAGCAATTTCCTTTTTATTCCATGGATAGATCTGAATCTGACCATGTGGATGGGACACAGTTGCTTGGAGGCTCATTTATATGCTTTGTTTAATATCCGTGCATCAATTCTAAACTACACTTACCCTAAAGAGTAGCTTTCATTAGACAACAACCTCAGATGTCATAGATATCTATCTATATCCATGATGCCTTTACTTGCTAGTTGTTAAGTTCCGAAAATTAGACCTACATATCTATCTGCCTGTGACCAGGTGAAAAGCCTTTCTCAAAGCATAATATGTAGCATCTATTACTTCTTTTCCTCCTTCTTCCCTCAATGAAAAAAAGACAAGGGTTTTTTTTTGTATGAGATCTCTGTTGCTAACACTGTTTGGGAAGGAAGGACATAGCAAATGCAGACTAAAGAAACAGACTTTGTTAGATTCCAGGTAAAGTCCTGCCTTAATTCTTTGTTTGACTCATGAAATGTATTAAAAAGAAACAACAAGGATATATTTAAAATGAAAATGGAAAGAGAAAAATTGCCTTGAGGAACACATGACATTCATCCTGCATATGTTCATAGCACGAATTTAAAGGCAGAGACACTAAATATCTAAATACTGAAGGAATTTTCAGGTGAAATTTAGACAGAATGCTTGCAATTGCCTATGGGTGATTTTGCCAGGTCTTAATATTTTGTCAGGGAAGAGCTCCAAACTGTTGACACTTGCAATAAATAACTGCACACAGACACCTAAATTTTAGTAATAATATTTTCTAAAGGATTCTAACAGTCTCCTGAGCAATGTGCAATTCAGAGTTGTGTTCCAAGCATCAGGGGGTATAGGAGTGAGGATAAAGATACTGTCATGTGAGATGTGCCTGTGATTATTCAGTTATTCCCTTCACTAACTACCAAATTTACAACAACAAACTCCAAGGTTCGTAATTTAGCATAACAATAACACAGACAGCTTTCTAGGAAGGTAATGTCTTCCTTATGTGGTCCTGCCTGCCTCAAATGCCCACTGTTGCCCTAAACTTGAGAGAAAGAAAAGCTTTTTACTCTGTGTTTGTGGATAAGCATCATTAAGATGAGCTCACTGCTTGACCAGGGCTGGCGAGTACTCCCATAATACTAATCAAGATTAAAAGCAACATGGAATTTAACGAATATGAAGCAGACACTTTTAAACATGCTTTTGGAAAGCCTTTCTCTTTAGTATATCAAAATCAGAATTTATTTTTTCTTTCACTTTATAATTTCACTTATTAATGTTGTAACATTTGTGAACTATTTTACAAGTGCTGAAAATACTTGATTGGTTATTGCATTTTTCTCTGCTACAGCCCATATGGGAAGCTAAAATTATTGAGGATAGGTTTGGGTAAAGAGCATCAAAAAGAACAAATCATGAGACTCTGAGGGTTTTTAGTGTCACCATTAATTTCCTGGTAAACTGCAAAATGCACTAAAACCAAATCTGAGCCACCTTATTCTCTTCCTGAGGTCTTTAGTTTGCTCATATAAACATAAAGGGCCTATTTATTACCATATACAACGTGTATTATGTTATGATTATGCTTCCAGACATCTTATCAGCACCAGTGAACAAAGAAATAAGTTATGATTAAAGAAACTCCTCCTGTTAAAGAGCTCTGACTTGAACTGGTGCATCTGAAGACAAATGAATTCTGGTGCTCTGAAAAATTTTGCTCTTGTTCATAATGTCACATATTTACACTTCTGTTGTTCATTTTTCAAATGGCCTACAAACCACTACTACTCTTTGACACCTTCTGACTCCAAGGCTAATTAACTTGAAAAAGTAATGAATCTGATATTATCTATATTGGTCCTTCATCTAGAGTTATAAAGCAAAATATATGGATTAATAATAAAAATAATAATTAAAATATGTTATTATATAATTTATATAGATTATAATAATAATAATTAATAATAATTAATAATAAATTACAGCAACCTGGTTGCTGTAATAGCAGAACACACAAGCTTGGAACAGAGGTTTGCAGCTTTTTCAGAAGAAGAAATTACAGCAAACACATCTACAGTAGCTGAACCATGTCTTCACTTGCCTTTGGTTAGTTGTAGGTGGTAGATACCTCATATGCTGTAATTGAGCAGTTTATTACATTGCTTACAGGTTAACTTGTGAAAGACTCAAATTACACAGAAGAAGATTTCACACATTAGGGCAGCTGTTGATTAATTTCTAAAGTTATCCTCCCATAAAAATATTGGGTAAATCCTATTTGTTTTCTGAATACAATGAACAAACAAAAAATAGACATACAAAACCCCTTATAATGAGGTAAGCCTGACCATATATAATGAAAAACTAAAATGTTAATATACAGGCACTGAAGATATTTATTCCTCTATTCTGAGATTATTGTATTATGAAGAATTTCTCCACCACTTTTGATAGAAATATATTTTGGATCTAAGACACTGCTTCTTGGAAAGTCTAATTGTTTTTTTTTTTAATTTAATTATTAAGTTATTAGAGGTCCTGCAACAGTTTGTCTCACTTGAAATTTCATATATACTAAATGTAGATATGTGATATATACAAAATGATTCATCAACTATAGAAATGTATAATATACAGACATACAAGACTGGCCAGATTGGGTCAAACCAAATATTCATTTATCCTGATGCACAGTGTCTCCTGTCCATAAATGGAAGCATAAAAACTTGCCAAGCATGTAAGAAACACACTGCCACCGTTTCCTGAATCAGAAAAGTTTCCCATGATTGAGCAATACCCAATGGATTTTTGCTTCATGTACTTGATTCCTCTACCCTTAAATCTTCAAAAGTTTTTATTATTCATAGTATCCTTTGACTAAGAATGATATCACAGGTAGCAGCCTCTGCTCCATGAAGAACCACCTCCATTTAATTTGCTTTAAATATCATTCTTAACCACTTCCTTTGATAACTCCCTGTCTTGGCTAAAACCAGTCAGCAAGGTCATTTTATTTAGTTTCTTCCTTCAAAGCACAGTTCTACAGACTTCTGTCCCTCCTCTTAAATTATCATTTTCAAAACTGAAGAGTCAAAGTTTCTGCCATCACCCCTCTAACAAAAGTCTTTCCAGGGCTTTAATCATCTTGTCATCAGTCATCGGTAACTATTCCTGTTAGAATTGCAAACACAAGTCATGGATAGTGATGTCTGCATGCTTGGGTGAGATACAGATTAAACATTTCTGTCAGATTACCAATTAAAGGCTTCAAAAAATGGTTAGAGGGGACAAGAGGTGTTACACCACTGATTAAGTACACATTGCACACTGATGGAATGGTCTGAGGAATGAAGAAGTCAATGTGAGTATGGAAATAAGGAAGAAGCTGTACCAAAAATACATTGTGGATTTTTTTCATCTCTATTAAGAGACATGAGAAGATGAAACCAGTCAAGCCTTTAACAAAATTTTTTATTTTCCTTTCAAGGTGAATATAAATTTTGGTTTCTTACAATCAGTGGACATTACAATATTTTTCCTAATTATTTCAGAATCATAGAGTATGTGAGGCTGTCACAGAGCTTTGGAGATCATCTAGTCTGAATTCTCTGCCTAAAATGCATGCAGGTACAGCATGCAGGGCACTCTTCACCTGGGTTTCTAATATCTCCAGGAATGGAGATGCCACAAGCTCTCCAGATAACCAGTATTTGATCATCTTTACAGTAAAAAACTTTCTTTTAGGATCTTATGCACTTCTGAACATTCTCACTGAAGTAAGATATTCAACACATGAAATAGTCTATTCTGATATTGATTGTTTTATCTTGGACATGGGAAAAAAAAAAACCCTTACCTAGAAATGCTCAGATCTCTTACTAAGTCCCTCTTAATTTAAAGAGATACTCTTTTTATTGGATCTGGATATTTCTACTTTTGGAATGGAACATGAACTTTTGAGGTACAATTTCTTTTTACTGATGATTATACAGCAGTTTTCAATGTTCAGTTTCCTACTAAGGAGGCAGGACTAGAGTGTTTTGATGTATCTGCTTTTAAATCTAGCTGTATAAAAATGTAAAACATTTTATGTTATAGCTCTCATACATGTTACCTTTATGTGATATACTTCATACTCTATGGTGTTATATTTTTTGTAGAAAACTTGAGGGTATCATGGCTAGTTTTAGTCCTGACTAACTAATTTTATCCCACATCTCAAGTTTCAGTAAAGAACTTAAACTTTTGGCATAGTTTTCTTTAAATTTGCATTTTTCATAACATCTGCAGTAACACAAATCAAAGCCTCCTTAAACTCCTTTTAAAGTCTACACAGGTAAAAAGTAAGAAAACAGGTCACCAGGTCCAAGCCGTCCCATGAAAACCTTTTAAAAAATAATCTGGATTGTAAAATGCCAATTCTTGTAAACTGAATTTTGGGAATCAAATACTCCTGAGGAGTGTATTTATGCAAGCAGAACTGAGGTCTCTCTACCTCTCTGAATAAAGCTATACTTTTCTTCCCAGTTACATGACACAAAAATAGAAACACTATAACAACATATATCCTAGTTTTAGCTAGTCAGCTTTGCATAAAAAGAAATTAATAGTGCTATGGCTTATTAAAAGTTTCTGGGTGACCTTTCAGTATTATCAAAAAATGTTACCCTAAGGTCAAACACATTTGGTTTTTCACACTTACCTCATGTTTCACAGAGTATACTGTTCCTTACAATTCCTCAGCTTTTTTGATACTTGTGATAGAAGCCAGAATCAGAAGAGTACCACCAATTAAGAGGAAGTTGTCAGAATATGCTATTGAAATACACTACCAGAAGAAATTTCCAATTTCAGTCAGAGAAAGTTTGATTTTATTTAGTTTTGAACTAAAAAATATGAACTGAACAAAGAAATCAACCCAACAAACTTGAGTAAAGTCCCCTCAAAAACAAACAAAGCAATCAACCCCAAACCAACGAAAAGCCAACATCAAAAAAAATCCAAATAAAACCCAAGCCCCAAACATTTAAAGCTTACATAAATTTGAGTTAGAGAATTATCTCAGTTGAAAGAAATTTTGATCCTGGTTTCAATGTATAAAGAGCTACACATCATTTAAGGATACTGGATTCCTACAAGGAATTTGTCATGTAAATTCCTTTCTTCCTCTTACCACTAGAGCCTTTATTAAATACTGGAGTCATGTCAAAGTGGACCTATGTCCTTCATGGGCAATGCAAAAATCTATGTTTCTGTCCAGATTTACAGGTAGACAAAAGATTATGAGTCATTGTCCAAACAGTCATACCCATAAACCCTGCAGAGCAACGAGGAGAATGATTAATCAAGTATATTGAAGTGAGTCTGAAATCCCATTTGCAGCTTGATTTGTTGAGGAGAAAAGAAGAGGTGAGCAATTTCTTATGCTTTCTGTGAAAGTTGTGCTAGTACACGCTTAATTTGCAATAATACTTCTCCTCTCCCTTCCCTCCCAGGTGTTTGGACTTCTGATACTCTCCACATTATCTGGCCCTGGGGCTTTTCTTTTCTTTTCTTTTCTTTTCTTTTCTTTTCTTTTCTTTTCTTTTCTTTTCTTTTCTTTTCTTTTCTTTTCTTTTCTTTTCTTTTCTTTTCTTTTCTTTTCTTTTCTTTTCTTTTCTTTTCTTTTCTTTTCTTTTCTTTTCTTTTCTTTTCTTTTCTTTTCTTTTCTTTTCTTTTCTTTTCTTTTCTTTTCTTTTCTTTTCTTTTCTTTTCTTTTCTTTTCTTTTCTTTTCTTTTCTTTTCTTTTCTTTTCTTTTCTTTTCTTTTCTTTTCTTTTCTTTTCTTTTCTTTTCTTTTCTTTTCTTTTTTCTTTTCTTTTCTTTTCTTTCTTTTCCTCTTCTCTTCTCTTCTCTTCTCTTCTCTTCTCTTCTCTTCTCTTCTCTTCTCTTCTCTTCTCTTCTCTTCTCTTCTCTTCTCTTCTCGTCTCGTCTCGTCTCGTCTCGTCTCGTCTCGTCTCTTCTCTTCTCTTCTCTTCTCTTCTCTTCTCTTCTCTTCTCTTCTCTTCTCTTCTCTTCTCTTCTCTTCTCTTCTCTTCTCTTTTTCTCTCTCTTTTTCTCTCTCTCTCTTTCTCTCTCTCTTTCTCTCTCTCTCTCTTTCTCTCTCTCTTTCTCTCTCTTTTTGTTCCTTCCTGCCTTCTTTCTTCCCTTTTGTTTTCTTTCCTCAGTTGATAGTTGTATTGAGAGTCAGCAGAACCAGCAAAAGCCCTTGCACAGTTTTTCCATGCTCTGTAAAAATTCACTGTAATAGTGTGTGTCTTTGTGTTAGACAAGTCAGGCCCATCAGATGGTTTGGACATCTGGCCTCTGGAAAGCATTCAGCCCTCAATCCTTTTAATCACATTAAACTAATCTTGTTTAACTATCTATACTTAATGAAAAACACACAAAGACTAAATCAAGCATAATAATCTGTTCCAAAATGTGTAGCCTGTAAGATACATGCCTACCTTCCCACATAGCAGCACTTAAATTTACACACAGGAGCCAGGAACAGAGGGAGCTCCACAGAGAGTTCTGTACTGGTCGCCTGAACTGGTTCTTATCCTGCAAAGTCCATTTTTTTCCATGACCCTGTCCTCAGCTGTACTCTTCTGCAAATAGTCTGAATGAACTTTTAGTTGGCTAACTTCTGCCAGTTAACCAAACACTTTTTAAAAGGAACAGTAATTTTCAAATATGCTCAACCTATCTGAGGAAGAAATAGTATTCAAGTGCTAAGAAGCCTAAGCAGGTCAATATCAACATCGGGTATGTATTTGAAGGGAAACTTTTTCTCCCACTTGATTTAATGCGAACATTTAGTTCAAACATCTTACCTCCAGTCCAAGTTGGACTTCAGACACCTAAGTAGTGTTGCTGTTCAGAAAACCTACATTTATCTGCCAACTAACTTGAAAGCACACAAGTGTCATAGGTACTCCAAATTTTGCTATAAAGGCATCTAAACCTGATTTACATGTTGGATCAGGAACATCTTGGTCTCAGTCAGGAGAAAAGTACCTAACTCTCATTCACATTAATGAAAAATGTAATCCTGCATAAGTTGACGTGCAGGGCTTGGTCGTAAGGTTCCATCCCAGCAAACACTAAGTCCAACTCCATGCAAGGTGCAGAAACCAAGCATATTATGTAAAACAGAGGAGAGATTACAGGGAAACAACTATTCTTATCAGCTGCAGTTTAAATCTACCTTCCTTATTACTGTAGCAAGTACGTCAGCCAGCAGATCAGCAAACCGGGGTGGGCTGTATGCTGAGAGTCCTGCCACACTCATTCCTCTTAGCCCAAAAGGACAGAAGGTCCCTGCCTTTGAGAGGCTCTGGGAGTGTGAAAGCTGCTTTAGCCTTGCAAAATCCCATAAGCAGAGCAAATGAAAATCTGACTGACATCTGAAAAAGTATTTCTCAGCTATGGAAGTAAAGGAAGAGGAAAACAGAACATATAACAAATCACCTGCAGAAGGGGAACGTCTTGACAAAAAAGGGTAGCTCCCCAGCACCTGGTTCTTTTGAAGCATTTTATTCTCCTTTCCTGGGACAAGTCAGGCATTTGACTAACCTTGAAATTACACAACTTCTGTCCCATCAGAAGGTCACTCTCCAGAAACACAGTCTGGAGGGAATATGGTCCTGCTTTCCCTGACAACAAAAACAACTCCAAAACTTACACAATGACTTTGTAAAATATCCAAACACATGAATATGGAATCTGGTATGATTCTCCAGAGACGGGTTTGAAGAGACAGGTTTTGGTGGGCCACTAGTTTGATTTGAGCAAAATGAAGCTTGGAAGCACCAGAGCACTTGCTGCTCCCTTTAAGAGATAAATGTTGGTAAATCTACCTTGAAACTCCAGCCAAGGAGTTATCATCACAGCAACATTAGTAATTATTATCAGATGTGTGAAGAAATGTTTTCTAAACTTTCTCTTATTCTAATGTAAACCAAATGTTATTCTCCCCACCAGTGGGACAAATAATGTGATATTTTCCTTTTGTAACAGGATTATCAGCTGTATACTTCATTAAATTTATTTATTTCTGTTGAAAAACTTTTTCAGTTTTCTTCATTAAATTCTTTGAAAATATAGCTGTAGAAATTACACAGAACATCATAAAACACAAGTATTTCTTCTCCAGTGTAGCTGAGAGATGCACTACAACAAAAAAACCCAGGAAAATAAGTTCTTTAGCACAACCTCTTACATATATTTCCAAGCCAAAATCACTTTGGAAGCATGCTTTTAAACATGGGTCTTGTAGCAGCCTAGAAAATAGCTAACATTTCTTATGCATTGATATGTCTAATTTCTCTTTTTCTCTCCAGACCTTGCCCAGCTCTGTAAATAAAGTGCCTCTCCTCTTAACCACTACCACTTCAATATGTTTGACTGATCTGATGCTCTTTTGTTAAAAATTACCAGTTCCAGATATTAACTGCAAGTTTTTGTAGGAAAAGATTTAAAGAGAACTGGGAGCAAAGGGACAATTATTTACTTCCTTAGTAGAATGAGCATTAACTTCTTTGTCCATGTTTGTTCCTCACACATTTCAGAGGCTATGGGCACGGTATTTACGATTCAGGCAAATCCTAGGGCTGAGGAATTCTTTTTAAGGTACTGCCCACAACTAATTACTAAAGATTTCTGCATTTGAAATGATCTCAGTGTCACATGAACTTTCCAGCCAAAACCCAGAGGATGCTACTGAGATGACTTCTAAAATCTCCGGCTTTCTCCTGCTCTCTGAAGTGCTTGGGGTCTGCTGCTTGCAGCCTTGTGGCTGGCTGTGTCAAACAGGGAACCACCCAGACTGGCTGTGGGTAAAGGGTGCTAGGCTGCAGCACAAAGCTAAGCAGATGTGTGGAACCCCAGGCATGTGTTGTCCGTACTTGAGTATTCCACAGTGCAACGCTGGAATCATCCACTTGAACTTTCAAGGAAGATTGTGTTGTGCTCTCGTGCTCCCACAAAACTGACACCCCTGTCTCTCAGTGTTAGCCCCTCCAAAAAAGAAGCCACCCTGTCTGGTAATGTGTCCCAGCCTCTGTTCTCTCTCCACCACATCAAGGGGGAAACTTCCAGCACTTAGAAATTGCACCACCTGGTTGCCTGAAGCCCTCTTTTTTGAGACCTATCCAAGCATTCCTTTTCCTTATCTGAAAGATGAGATGTAGACATGCCTATATTTATGTGATACAATAGGCACATGAAAGAGATAAACAATAATAAACTATTATTAGAGATAATAAACTTCTGCATGTGCCATACCGAAGCAGTCTTCTGGTAAGATTGTTGATCAACAGCCTCCTTTTTCATATGGGAAAACTTACAGCTGGAAAAAAAGGTCTGCATGTAGAAAACCCAACATACAGAAGCATAATAATTGTATCAATGTTGCTTCCAGATCTGAAGCAACTCTAAAATATTCTGTCAGCTCTGCTGACTTTCTCTTAATCTGATCTTTAAAGGATGTTTAAAATTAAACAGCTGCTGAATTTCTGAATTTCATGGATTAAAAAAACATTGGCATTGACTGGTTTTTGCTTGCTTACTTTCTCTATGAAATTTAATTATTTGGTAATTCAATACTAGTATAAATCCAGCTATGTATTGACTCAATTGTAATCATCACTAGAATCACAAGAAAAATGTAGTGTGTCACTCCTGTTTCAGTAGGAGGTCACAGCAGCTGGTGCTAGCAGTAACTCTGACTAAGTCCAGACTTGTTTATTTTTTCAATTTGCAATGAAACATGACATTACAGTGGCATGGCTGTTTCTCTCAGCTTCTTATCTCAGATGAGATCTCAGAAGTGAAAGTCTTTTGGGAAATATTTATACATACATACAGAATATTGTCTGTGGCCCTAATATTAAACATCATTTTTTGCCACAGACACTTTGTTTACACTAAACAATTTGTGTTTTTGTCCTAATAATTACAAAAAGGGCAATGAACCATTGAACAGGAAAACGGATTTTATGATCTTGTTAAGAGAACTGCATAATGAGGTGATTTCCTCAGAACAGACCTATGACACATTCATATTTATCTTCAGTGAATCATGTTGTAGGCAAAAATCTTTGTCCACAGAACTTGATAGGAGATCTCTAGTATACACATGAATAAGAAAAAAAAGGTCAACACGTTGGTGCTATGACAACAAGGCTGGATGATGACCTTTGTGGGAGAGGTCCAGGCAGACAGCTTGCTGGAATAGCAGCTGTCCAGCTGAGAACTACTCAACACTGTAGGACACAACTCAACACAAAACAGTTTTCAGCAGATAAGAAAGGGGCATTCATGAAATTAAGGAAATATTGAATTTTGGAGATGAATAGGGTTAGGAAAATGTCTTTGCTTACATGCCTCTGTTCACAATAATCTGCTGTGGAAACTGTATGTGGAAATAAAAAAAAAATGTTAAGTGAAGAAACAATCAAGCAATTGCATTCAAATTACCTCATATCATGAATAAGGGAGAGAGAGGAAATGGCTACTTGCCTTGGAGGAGCTATTTCTTGTCACCAAAGCATGACACCTCTGATCTCCCAGTACTGATTCTGAGGGGAAACTGCAAGACACATTTGGACAAGGAATGTATTCCCTCAAGCTTCTGCTGGGCTTGTGTGGCAAGCCAGCCTTGGGTGGGGAGGACATTGGGGTGGTTTCTGTCAGAAGCTGCCATCAGGCCATCACAGCCAGTGCCAGACTGCTGGACTGGCTGCTGACCAGGGCTGAGTCTATCAGCAACAGTGGCAGCAGCTTTGGGATATTGCATCAAAGAAAGGTTAAATTACAGCTGGACAACAGCAGCTGTGAGAGCCGAGTAAAAGCAGGTGAGAGAAGCAGCCCTGCAGGCCCACGGTCAGTGCAGGAGGGGAGGGGGTGCTGTGGAGTGCCCCTGCAGCCTGAGGGGGTCCATGGTGCAGCAAGGATCCCTCTGCAGCCTTGGAGCAAGCTGTGGCCCCATGGAGAGCAGGCTGGACGGAGCTGGCTCCTGGCAGCCCTTGGAGAGGAGCCCTCACAGGGTCAGGTTTACTGGCAGTACCTGGGACCCCATGGGGGGTAAGCTGGAGCAGTGTGTTCCTGAGGACCTGCACCCTATGGACAGGACCTACACTGGAGGAGGATTATTTCATGTGTTTGGGAACCTGTGCTGGAGCAAGGGAAAAGCATGAGGAAGAAGGAGCAGCTCAGAAGGTAAGAACTAATAACAACTCTCAACTTCCCAAACTTCTTTGCCACTCACAGGAGGAGGTAAAGAATTTCGGAATGAAGTTCAGCTCAGAAAGAACAGAGGGGTGGGACAAAGATGCTTTTAACATTTGTTTTAATTTCTCATTATCACAGTCTCCTTAATTAGCAAGATAATAATTTATCTAAGTCTGTTTTGCTTTGACAAATAATTAGGAAGAGGTCTCCTAGTCCTTATCTTGGCTCATGATGTTTCTGCCACTTTTCCCTCCTCCCCACAATCCTGTTGAGAAGTAGGAGTGAGAGAGCAGTTTGGTGACCACCTGGTGGCCAGTCAGGATCAACCCACACAATGCTATATCTGTAACTTTATCAGTTGATAAAAATCATTGATGATGTTGAGGGGCAAGGGGGTAGATATTTGCCACTTTGCAATTTTTGGTCTGGTATAAACATCCAACATACAACTGTCCACTTTAATCCTTGTTTTATTCCCATTTGCAGGATCCCACACTATTAATTGGTGAATAATTCCTAGTCCTAATGTGTTTATTTGGAATGGTTGTCTGCCAGCACCGCAACAGCCTGTCCATGCACTGAGGACCCAACTCAATTGCTCTGCAGCACCACTGGCTTTGATTTGTGATTGGTTATGGAAGGTCTGAGACCTCTCCTGGCTGCAGCGAGGTCTGGCTTCCACATCCTCTGCTAAAACAGGTCCTGAGCACAGAAGACAGCCCCGTTCCTGTGGCAGCAGCCATAAAATGCTTGATGCCAGTCATGTATCTCTCTTCTCAGCCCCTCTTTTTTGTCTATGCTTTTGCAATGGTTTCAGAAGATCACAGATTGAATGCTGGGTGCAAAGCTGGTCTCCTTGTAACATATTTTTATCTGTATGTTCGTAACATATGTCTGTTTACAGACAGCTCTTAGGAGTGAGGTCTAACAGGTACATTCCTGTGGCTTTTCGTCTTCCTGTTTGGCATGGTATGGGCAGGGAAAGCCTCTTACAGATTTCAAAATGTTTAGACTTGTGGGAAAGGTTGGATAACAAAATGTTAACATTTAAACAAAGGAATTAGTTTCTCTGTGATGGAATTCCTGCCTATCAAAAGCCCAAAATTGAAGTTTTGTCATTTATTCTTTTCCTTGAAATATGTCAGCCTTTTAACCTGCCAGAAAATAAAGTTTGTAAGTCTCTACATATGTATTTATAAA
Source organism: Molothrus ater (assembly GCF_012460135.2). Classification (NCBI taxonomy): domain Eukaryota; kingdom Metazoa; phylum Chordata; class Aves; order Passeriformes; family Icteridae; genus Molothrus; species Molothrus ater. The sequence goes on along the minus strand of NW_023416471.2, from coordinate 3,874,859 downwards.
TTTATTTTATTAATTATTAATTAATGTAGTGGGGTTTATATTCTGTATTTTTATAGAAATTGTGTTAGGCTTGTGTATAGGACTGTGAGGAGCCTGCCTTATGAAGAGGCAGGTCCTGCAGACCACATGTGATAAAGTGATCATAACTCCCATTCCCCATCCCCTTGTGCCACTCTGGGGAGGAGGGGGAGAATTCAGCAGCAAAGTTAAGCCTGGGAAAGAGAGAGAGGTGAAGGAAGAGTGTTTTAAGGATGTAGCTTTTATTTCTCATTATCCTGCTTTGATTTGATAGGAAATAAATTCAATTAATTTCCCCAATTCAAGTTTCACCCATGACAGCAACTGCTAGGTGATCTCTCTCTCCGCCCTTATCTTGCCCCATGAGCCTTTAATTACATTCTATACCAGCTGTCCTGTTGAGGAACAGAAAAATCGAGTGGGTGGGTGGGCATCTGGCATTCAGCCAGGGTCAACTAACCACAGTGTCTTCATTTATTTGTTCAATATATACTTTTGTGGGAAGTAGTTTGAATGTTTAATGTAGTTTAATTCAGTTTTTCATTATAAAAACTTGAAAGCACATACTCTAAGAAAATCAGGAAAAATTCAAAAAATTAGTGAAAAAGATACATTCTAATCTAAGGAAATATACCCAAAGTACAATTTTTATTTGCTTTTGTAGCAATTATTTCAAAGGATCTCAGAAGTAGCTCTACTAATTCATCAGCAAGACAGATTCAGTGTGTACAAGAAAAAGCTTTTCTGTCTTGAACTTCTCTTTCCATCTGGTGGGAACATAGAGATCTAAACATACATAGAGAATTTGAGTGTGGGATGAGATCTTTACTGAGACTCAGACAATACACAACTTCATGTTTTCACAGAAGGGTCTTTTTAAAGTAATTTTGAATAATTAATTTGTCATATTGAATTAGCACCAACATTTTTTTCATAATTAAAAATCTGAATAACCACCAAGTGGAATTCCTCTTTTTTTTTAACTATTACATGAATAGACTGCAAAAAATATTTTCTCAAAAACATCACAAGCTGGACAAGTGCATGACTGTGTTTATATTTATTCTGTTTCAGGACAGGTTATACCCTTACTTCATTTCCCTTACTTCATTTGGAAAATTCCTGGTTTCAAACTTGCCTTTGGAGAACTCCAGAAGACACTTTGCTGGTTTGCTTCCAGTATTTTTGCCCTTGAAAAGAGTTCTTTGCAGTATTTATTAAAATTACTTCTTTTGTCAGATTTCATATAGACAGAAACTTTACCTGAACAAAGATAACTCTTTTCCTATTTTAGTACTACTAAAAATAAAAAAAATCCAAAAACTAGAATTCTCCATAGACCTCACCATCGCAAGTGTTTGCCTTATTTGTTTTTGAGTGACTATTAAAATTTCGTCCCTAGTGTGTCATAAATTTTAAATTAACTCTTTAAAGACATGATAGTCTTCTAAAGAAGAGACAAGTTTTTAGGGAATAATTAAGATGCAAAAATTTCTTAGCTCTTAAATCTTTTTATGTTGATAAGATGAGACTATGTATCCACTTGAACAGGCATACAGGAATATATTTTACATCATCAATAATTTCTCAAAATTACTTTTTTTTCTGGGGGATTTTTGTGCCTCCCCTTCAGGTCTTCCAAGTCATAGAAAGTAATGTGAACAAATAGAGAAAATTAGCAATGGTTGAAATGTTAAGTGAAATTAAAAAGAGTTGTGGAAGCTCTGGCTCAATATCCATGATGTGGCAATTCAAAACAATTCTGAACACTTTCCCAAAATAACCAAACATTTATATTATGAATGCCAAAACAAAACTTCATATTGTCAGTGTGACACACCATGAAATTGGGAAGTGTGCCTGTGGTCAGTTCCTCCCCAATAAATCTGAAAGTTTTTTTATGGGTTAAAGCTGATGATTATTATTAGCAAATGGCAAGGCTCTCCGCCAAAAGAGTAGAATTTTGAGTGTATTTCTTACCAAATGTCCCTTTTTTAGCTTGCTTATATTCCTATTAAGATTTTTTTAATGCGTAGCATATGCCACTTGGAATTACACTTAACATTTTTCCAAGTTCTTGACAAAAAAGTCTAGGAGTCAAGCAGAAGGGAGCAACAAAGCTAATCAGACATCTAGGAAGAAAAACCTTATGCAGACTGATCAAAGGAGTAAAAAAAAAGCCCTCACAAGGAAAGGCTGTCCCACTTTTCAGAGAAGAAGGCGAGACATGAGAACTGCCTTCTGTGAAAGACAGCTGAAACACAATGAACTCTGCCTGCTCCGTGTCTGGAGGCAGCAGGGAGGCCCCAGGAGGGAGCTCAGGGCTGGACCTCCGGAATCCCTTGCAGGAGCCACCAGGAGTGGGATGTTAGAGAAGGCTGCCTGGAACACCTTCACCACCACACTGAGAAACACACCTTGAGGCACAGGTATCTGTGATCCTGTCCTGGGGCCAAGGAATCACCCTGGGGACCTTGCTTCTGGGATTCAGTGCCACACTGATGTTTGGCAGCAGTCTGAGAGAAGAATCACAGTGTAAAGCTAGGCTTGAAATCATAGTAGTGGCAGCTGGGGGACTCCTGCAGTTATGCAAGTGTCACCCCCAAAAAGCTGCAGCTACATCAGCACAGTCTGTTCTTCACAGGCTGAGGCTCAAATGGTGCGGGCACTGCTGTAACAATATTATCACACCCTCTAATTGAGCATGGAGGCTGCACTGCTTTAACCATATCACAACCTTTGAATGAAACTCACCTCCCCAAATCACAAACCTTACAGACAAGTAGCTGTGATTTCTTTCCCACACCCAGAAAATGTTGATGTTTACAGCTGGTTTAAATCCTCATTTAAATGTGTGATTGGCCCCCAACACTGAAGTCACTTTTCTTGCTTCTAAGTCTTACATTACCTTCTATATTTTGCGCTCCTAACTCATGGCTTAAGCCCCCTTGCAAGCAACTCCTATATCTTACCTGCTCTCTACTGGTTGTACTTAGTCATGTAACACTCAAGAAGCTTCTTTCTGCTCAAGAAGCAAGAATAGCAAGGTTTATACATACTTTAGTGTCCTGTTTGTGTCTCTCTCTCTTCCACTGTAGATGCAGTTTGCTTTACAGTAATTTCCTTCTGTTGTACCATTATTGTTATCTATGTTATTACTCGCAATGTCTTTTGGAGGTCTAGCATATTAAAAGAAAAAAATACCCCAAGTCCACTCAGAGAAATGAAACACAAGTAGTACTGATCTGTGATGAAGAAACTGATAGAGGAATAGAAGAATTTCACCTATAGGTTACATCCCTTTTGTGCTTTTACATTCATTTTACCACTTACACAAGTAACACACCAGGCTTAATTTGACACCATGAGCTCAAACATAAGGCTGATGAAAAGTCACTTCTGAAGGCCACAGAATGACCTCATCAAGCTTTAACTAAGAAGAAGATAGAAAAATATCCCTGAGGAAACTCCCCAAATTGTAACTCTCCTGCACTTTCACAGAAAGGTGCAAAGTTTATTTAGAAGATTTTTATAACAGATTGCTGATCTAATAGATGCAGCAATTTTAGATAAATCTTACATAAGAAGACAAATTAACGGTTATTTTAAAAATAACCACTTGAAACAATGTTGTGCAACTTACTGAAATAGAACATTAATAAAAACACCGAATAATCTTCCATCTTTTGAACTATTTTATTTTACTGTTCTGACATGGGAGATGGATAATTTTTGCATTGTTAATATTTAGCATAACAGCGGGAGTGCAGAGCTTTGAATTTTTGAAATTAATTTGTATGGTTTATTCTTGGTGTCTAACTCACAAATCCATTCATACCATAAAGATATTATGATACCTGTCTTGAATAACTAGTAAGTTTAACAAGAAATTCTGCTTTAAAGAAAAAGAGTTGCTTACTAGAGGTCTTGGAGGGAAAGGATTAAACCTGAAAGCAGACGTGCTTTGGAACTGCCACAATTGTTTCCTGTAAATATAATATGGGAGAAGGAAAGAAGAGAAACAGAGAAAAATAGCTGTACACTGGCTCACATAAACCTTTGGGCAAAGGCTGCAGGAGTTTGAAAGAAATAGATATATTTTATATTTCCTAAATGTAACAGCCTGATGCAAAAATTCACATTGAGTAAGAAAAAAGAATTACAATTTTTTTAAGCTTTGGCTCACACTTCACATGGCTCACACATGAAAAGAGTACCTGGGAGGGTGATTAATACTGTATGTGAAAAGCTGTCTGAAGAACAGATATATGAACGTTCACAATACATTTATTAATGACCTGTATGCTGGAGTTGGATGCACCATTACCAAGATTTCTGATGCTACCAAACTAGGAGGTGATCACTGTCTTGAGGGAGGAATCACTGTCTTCTTGCAGAGGAATCTAGACTGGAGGAAGAGTTGGACAATTTTCATCAGATTGAAACTGAATGAGCTATTGCCAGATTCAGGAGGAGGGCAAATCCCATCCTGGGTGCATCAAACACAGCACAGCCACACAGTCAACAGAGGTGATTGTGCTGCTGTATTTTGTGAGAGCAGTTCTGGGTCTCACACTTGAGGAAGGATGTGAAGGCACTGGGATGCACCCAGAGGAGGGCAGTGGGGCTGGTGGAAGGGCTGGAAGGGCTGTCTAGTGAGGAGCAGCTGAGGAGTTGGGGTTTGTCCATTTTGGAGAAAAGGAGGCTGAGGAGTGACCTCACTGCTCTCTGCAGCTTCCTGGGGAGGGGAAGTGGAGAGGGAGGGAGGTGCTGATCTCTGTTCCCGGGGATCCAGGGACAGGACACATGGGAAGGGCTCACAGCCGTGCCAGGGGATGTTCAGACTTTGTTTGTTGAAAGGAACAGGCTTCCCAGAGAAGTGATTGATGGCCCAAGCTAGTCACTGTTTAACAGGCATTTGGACAATGCTCTTAATAATTTACAAAAAACCACACACTGAATCTGAAACTTAATTTAAGGTCCAAAGGCATAATATATCAAAAGTGCTTTTGCACTTGAAGAGTTCAGAGAGTATTAAATTCACATCTGTATCACAGAGCACTAATTAATTACCCTGACTCTGGGAAGGAAATTTGTCCAGCTGCAAGCTATACATCCTGGATCATGTGATTTCTGGCTGGTTAAAGAGCCATCAACTATTATAAAGGTCCATTTTTTTGTTTCATTCTTGAGATTTCTGGGTGGCATCTGTTGCATAACCTTTTAGCAGGCCCCTTCAGTACAGTCATAGGTCTCACCATCACACTGACATTGTTAAATATGAAGAAATGATGTGCAAGATGAGTTCAACCTCCTGGTGTTTCCTTTTTACTAACACACTGATGGGTTCCTGTATTTGCCCTGGTGCCACAGCTGGGTTTATGTTCTCTTAGTTACTATTATCACCTTCAGAGTCTAACTGGCATGGCACTGCTCCTGTCTTGAAAAGGGATAGGCAGTTGCTCTTGGGTGAATTGCCTTTTTACAAGCTCAAAAAATGAAAATTGTTGCCATGAGACCACTCTCCTGCACAAAGTATTCATATGCAACTTTCTTTGACAGTCCTCTACCATCCAAAAAATGTTTCTGGTATGATTTAACACATTTGCCTAGCCTTTTGATAAAACTACAAAGTAGCTTTGGCCAATTGTAATTTTTTTTTTCTGCCTTTTTTTTTACATTTTTTTTCTTTTTTCCCCATTTTTTTTACATTTTTATGGTTATTATTAAGTGATGCCAGCGTCTAATTTATTTATCATCTGCATCAGTCAAAATGCTGTTAGCTCAGTAAGTCTTCTAGATCAGTGAAGGAGGAGAATAACGGGGAATAAGCCAACTGTCTTAGAAATTAAATATCATAGTGATGATTTCTGTAACATCTACATTTAAATTTTTACCTTAGAAGTCATACACACCTTGCTAAGTAAAAAACTCATAATATCATGTTGCCTTAACATTGATCAAAACACTATTAACTGTTCACCATATTAATTTTTTCATCTGCTTATTCTGGAATGGCAGACTAATTTTACTACAATTTAACACACTACAGAGTTATTTGCTTTTCCAAGTTATAAAAAAATATCTTGCAAAAGTCTTTTTTATAAACTACAAAGGGTATTTTCCTTAATGCCCAGCTTAAAATTATTAATAATTAAAAATTAATCCAATTTGTAAAATTTCTAGTAGTTATTGGTGTGTCTTCTTTCAAAAACTCTGCTTGCAAGTAATTTCTATGTGTTTTGAGCAGCTCTTGCACGCAGTATGCTCTGCCAGTGTATGGGCCAAAAATCCTGTGTAAAATTCAGAGATGTAAGAGCATTGTCCAAACACTTCTGGAACTCTGTCAGGCTGGTGCTGTGACTACTTCTCTGGGGAGCCTGTTCCAGTGCCCAAACACCCTCTGGGTGAAGAACCTTTTCCAATGTCCAACCTAATATCCAACCTAAACCTCCCCTGACTCAGCTTCATGCCATTCCCCCTTGTCATGGCTCTGGTCATCACTTCCTCTCTGTTCACAAGTTGCCTCAGTACTAAAAAATAATTATAAACTGGCATGTAAGTGGCATAGTTATAATAAGAATATGCCATTGAACATACATAGCACAGAAAAGCCAAATTTAGCTGGGGATAATGCAGATTTAACTGGGGTAGAATTTGGTTATTGCTCTCTGTCAACTGTTCTTTAATCTACATGTCCCTAGTGCACAGTGAGACCTAAAGGAGGGAATCCCAATGTTTCATGTCTCCAGGTTTTTAATCCATTTGATCTTCATGAAAGAAAACCTGGTCATTTGCTTGCTCTATGGAAAATTTCCTCCTCATTTAAGACCTTGATCCTCCACTGTTAGAGGTTTTCCAATTAATACACCTATTTGTGAACACATAAAGAAACTTTTCGTTTGGAAGTGGATGATAGTTGGAATTGAGTTCTTGAAATGAAGAGAGGGGAAGATGTGGAAGGGAATTTGTTTTGGTATTCATATAGCTGTTGCCATGAAAACCAGGCTTTCCAGGTAAAGGCCATCTAAGTGATGTACAGGTAAGAAAATGAAGGATCCGAGTAAATTGATTCCACAACATTACCAGAACTCTGAGACACACGATATGGAGGACATTAAATGACTAACCTGTAATGAGAACATCAGTTTAATTACCATTCTTGGGGACTAGAGGCAAGAACAACAACAGAGTAAGGCAGCCACTCCCAATTTATATGCCAGTGTCAGCATTGATCAAGAAGTCAATGTTTAACACAACTAGTGACTTCGTTCCCCAGAAGAAAGCAAAAAATAAACATCCTACAAAGCAAGAAGAACTCAGTGGAAAGAAAAATGTAGACAACGTGAAAAAATGGCACAGTAAATGTAAAAGGAATTGTTAAAAACACCTTTTGAAAAATTCTAGTTTCATTACAAATTAAAATAGATGGCATCACAACAGAGATAGAAGAAAAGTGAAAAACATAGCACAAAGGTCTAGGGAGATAGAGAAATATCTCAAAAGGGACATAAGAAAAGAATAATCAGTCATCACCTCAATATCCCTCCAACAGGGAGCCTGTCAGAGAATATGGAGCACCAACAGATCAGGAGGGTGTAAAAAGGATAGCAGAAAACGTGGCCTTATCAGAAGACAGGAAAGTTGTCTGTGTATGTGCTCACAGTGGAAGGGCTTCCAGCATTTTCAGAACCTCTTCTCTCTGGGTGTATATATCAGAAGTGGTAACTCAAACTTAGGCAGCAACAAAAGACCTTACAGAAAAAGCAAACAAAATAAATAGCAACAACTGCCACACTTATTTCCAAGCTATTAAAGAAAGATAGACAATGAAATAGTTGAATTAAGTGGCTTCAGTACATCACCACTTAAAAAATTCTTTGGTACCTGAAGATTAGAAAGTAGTAAAGATGATGTTTGTACTTTTTTCAAAACTTTATAAGGGGTTACTCAGGAACCTACACATAGTAAAGACAACTTCTGCTCTGAACAAAATAAGTTAAAAAATCAGTAAAGAACAGAGTTAAAGGTCTTGGCTTTTGAAAATTGCTTGAATCCCTTCAGATGACAAATCCTACTCCATCACAATCTCTGGAGGAAACTTCCAGGTCAGCACAGGTTTCTCAGAGACTGCCATTTGATGGGTTGTAATTTCACCATGCAGGAAAGTAGAAGGCAAGTTCCCTTTGTAGTGATGATTTGATACCCTCAGAGGGAAAAGACAGTGGCTGTGCATTATCCGTATAACAGACAGACACACTGCCTTTTCCTGTGCCAAGATGACAGAAGCACAGAATTGTGCTAAGCACAGTGTTACAGGTATTGCAGCTGTTTTTCAGGAAAGTAAGGACCTCATTCAGATGAGGTCTGAATGCAGGTACAGGCTGATGCTCTTCCTGACGTATTTGGGAAATGACAGGCAAGGAAGTGCACGCACTGGACTGAAAGGAGAAAGTGGTCAGAAGAGTGCAGGAGGTACCAGTTTGACTAGTTCCACAATGGCTTGCCCAGACATATAGAACAGTATACCAAGAAGAGGAGAAAAATTAGAATTTGAACCATTAACCTGATCTGGGCACTTTGTGGAGCAGATCATGAATGAATTTGTCTTGATGTCAGAGAAGAAATTCATTGCAAAAGTAGAAGCAGGACACAAAGTCATCTCTGGGTGACTGTGCCTCTGCTCTCAGATAAAAGCAAATGCCACTCCTATTCTTCTGCATCTGAAACTGCACTTCCTCACTTCTGCCCAGACTATCATATTCATATTTCATACAAGATATTCCATAACCTGCCTCTGCCCCTCCACCATAAAAAAAGAAATAAAAAAAATTTCAGAGCCACTATGTCCTGTACTGAAATCATAAATTAAGAATGCTAACACATTACCTACCAAGTGGTGGGTAGTCCTCTTGGCATCAGACAGTCACCCATTATGGAAAAACTTTGTGAATTGCAGACCTTTGATCAGCTGCTGCTCCTCACTGCGGTGAGGAATGACCTACGCAAATCTTTCTTTCCTGTTTCTTGTGTTAGTGCCTCCCTCCCACCCGAGTGCTGGCAGCTCTGCTCTCCAGCTAGTTATTGACTCTGACCATGTTTCCAGAGCAACAAAATAGTCCTTCCCCAGGGCTGTAGTTGTTGCAGCAATTGTCATTCATTCTCCAACAGGCAGTAGTTATAAATATTTAACTGCCCATCCCCGATTTAGTACTAATTTCTGTACATACTTCCAGGTAGTTATCTACATGTGTACCTACTTGGTGTGCTACCCACAGATTTGGTTGAGGTGTTAGGTACAAAAATGGGGGAAAATAAAAAGAAGCTTCCATCCTGCCCACTCATTACAGAAATTATGACTTGCCATCTAAGAACCTGGTATTTGTTTATTGTTATGGCTAGTAGTGAAAAGGCGAAGTCCCACTGAATAATGCCACTGAATATATGCTTGAAGGTGTGTTGATAGGCCAGAAATTGGTTTAAAATGGAAAATATATCTATTTTAAATAGAGATAAGCATACCTTGGTTATCTCGGCATCATGGTCATGCGATGCCTCCTAATGCAGTGGCTCATGATAACAAGGTTGTTGAAAAGGTAAATGAGGAACACACATTCTACTGTTCTTTTCCTAATCCAAAGAATTAGTGTGTTTTAGAAACATCTTCAAGAGTCAGTGAAGTTTTGAACAACCCCAGAGGATTTTTGAAGGAAATTATAGCTGTGTTTCTTTCAAACTACTATCTCACTTGTTCCTAAACTCTTAATCCATATAATCCCTGTGAACAGATTAAATGAGGGAGTGGAAGACAAAGGGATTTAAGGAGACATATATGTATCTGGAGAAGTGGGCAAGCAGTACCATGCAAGCACTGGATACCAAGAAAGCAACCTCACATTAATGTCACAAGACAGAACAATACAATGTTCTTTTCCCTACAAGGCAAAATCACGCTGTTATATAGTTGTTGCAAAAATATAACTTCTTCACCCCAGTGAAATGCATTCTGGTTTATGTGATTCCATCATTTATAATTTTTTATGCAATCAATCACTAAGCCACACTACTTTTAAATCTAATTAGTAGCAGTTCTTTTATAATTAACCAGAAACAGAGTTGCCCCAAAACTACCAGTTTAGCATCATTATGATGTTGGTCTGTTTGGCCTGATTAACCAGTTTGATGATATTATTATAGCTCTGAGTAATTCCCCAGGATTGATTTATCATGGACAAATTGCTTCTTCTGGTTTTGTCTGGGGTAGAGTTAATTTTATTCATGGTAAACGAGCATGGGGCTGTGTTTTGGACTTGTGCTGGAAAGTGTTGATAACACAGAGATGTTTTTGCTATTGCTGGGCAGGGCTTGCACTGGGCCAAGCCCTTTTCTGCTCCTCACCCCACCAGTGAGCAGGATGGGGGTGCACAGGGAGCTGGGAGGGCTCACAGCCAGGACAGCTAACCCCAACTGACCAGAGGGATATTCCAGAGTGTCTGACATCATGCTCAGCATATGAAGCTGAGGAGAAGGAATGGAAGGACTTTGAGAGCAATGATGGTGTTTGTCTTTCTGAGTTATCACTACTGTGATGGGGCCCTGCTCGCCTAGGGATGGCTGGACACCTGCCCAGCCATGGGAAGCAGTGAATTAATTCCTTGTTTTGCTCTCCATGTGTGTGCTTTCTGTTTTTCCTACTAAACTGTTCTTATCTCAATCCACGAGTTTTGTAATTTTTTTTCTTTTCCAATTCCCTTACCCATCTGACCACAGGGGAGTGAGTGAACAGCTGTGTGGGGCTTAGCTGCTGGCTGGGATTAAATGATCAAAGTACTTCATTAACAGTAAAATATTGCTTTGGTGCTTGAAGAGTAGCCAGCTGCAAGGTACTAAGTCAGAACTCCTGTGGAAAAAGAAATAGACACTGGGGGCAGCAAACTAAAGAGCACAGGACACCTGTGACCACACCACAAGCAGCATTAAGCCAAAAGAGACTGTACTGAATAGAGTCATTAACAAAGATGCCTCCCTAAGAAAGGCAGACTGATCTCAAAAAGTAATTGGGGACCAAAGAAATGGTTGTTGTTCTAGCTCCTCTCAACCACATGCTTTTTGTTAACAGGTGCAGTCACGCAGAAAGTAACTGCACATCATTTTGTTGGTCTGAGGAGTATAAAGTAAATTCAACAGCTTCTGGCCAACGAGAACTTTTATTTCCCTCACTGAGGGCTCAGCAAATATTTCTGCGCCCCAGCCAGACTTTTATAATCTCATGAGAGAATTTGTTCATGTGATTGCTACACATCAGTATTGGGAATTTTATTTCCCTTCCTTTTGCTACAGCTATTTAAGTAAAATAATTGCAGACAAACACTGTAAATGCAGAAAGTTAGGCACCTTTTAGAAAATTGCCCCAATAATTACAAAGAGTATGAAACAAACTTCTTTTTAATATCTGCAAACCTATCCTTACCCAGTTCCTGCATAGCTGCATAGTTCCTGTTACAGCTGTAATGCAGCCATTTGCATATATGTATGTACAGTGTATTTATATATATATGTGTGTGTGTTTATATGTAAATATATATATTGTGTATATATGTATATATATATATATATATATATATATATATGTATGTATGTATGTTAAAATACAGCTAGAGCTGCCAACAGAACATTATTTAAGACCAACTCAGCTGCATGACTTTTAATCCCAACCATCTGAAGTGTTAAGGGAAGCTTCATCACCCCGTGAATTCATTAGTGCAGAGTATAATTCACGATCTCTCTGTAATGCTCAATTTGTATGTCCTGGTGACAATTTCTGGCAAGTACTCCGCAAGCAGCTGTGGGCAGCATCATGCACAGTGATGAGTACCCAAAGTGCCCTTCATTTAAGGGAACATGGAAATAGGGGCTGGATATTTCCCTGGGGAGACATACAGAACAAAGACAGAAAAGGCACATATGAAAACCAAAGAGAAAGAGAGAAAAATTAGAAAAATTAGAAAAAGGTGAAGCAACTGAAGCGAGGGTAGACAACTAGTACATGAAGAGGCACTGAAATGATGTATTATGCCAGGCAGAAAGAGGAACTCTAGAAAAGAGAGGAGAAACCCAAGTATATGGAAAGTGTCTGCTGTCAAGTACAAATACTCCCTCTAACAGAAGAAGTCATTAGTTTAATAAATCTTACTATACAGATGCTTTCTACACAGACGTTTTCACGGGATTTTAATTTTCAGGATCAAAATGCAAGACTCAATTTTCCCCACTAAACATTGAAGCCATTGACCAATCCTTTATACCAATCCATGGTGCACACAAAGAAATGGGAAATGATCAACAAGCCATCCTGGACACTTGCACAGAGAAAGGAAGCAGATGACCCCTGTGAAAAAGAACAGGTATCAATCACTTATGACTCTGTCATTTGCACTCCATGTCATATGGAGAACACAGACCCAAAATACCTTGCTATGGACAGTGTACAGGAGGCACAAAGGAGAAAAAGTAGTGTTTGTACAAACTCCAGAAAAGGTATATTCTCATTTCTTTGGCAGCTCTGCTTCCCTTTGAGATCACTGTCAGCACACCCACCTCATCCTTCACATCCCTCAGCTCTGCAGGAGCTTCAGAAAATCCAGCCCCCACTCCCAGTGTCATTTTTGTGATGATTATTACATCTAGAATTATCCTGATCTGGTAACTCTGCACAATTGGCAAAGTTTGAAGATGTGAGGAGTATCCATTGACTTTTTTTGATAGAGGGGAACAAAATACCTGACAGATGACTAAAAGCTTGCAGCTACAAAGACAGAAGGAGGTGTACACCCAACCATCATGCTTTGAATTCCCTTTTCTTTCCAGAGATGAGAGGACTGCATATCTGATGCACATGCTGATACGTGCTGGTATGTGCTGATGTCTGTCCTACTGTGCAAGCAGAAGCTTTAGTGTGCCAAGTAGTTTCAGTTACAGAGCTTCCCAGTTAGTCCTTAAGTATGATTCCAACTTCTTGTATTGCACACTCTAAACTTTTACTAATTAATAGAGCTAGCATACACTGATCTTTGTTTGGAAATTCAAAAATTTTTAAGTTGCTGCATGTCAGCGGCATGTTTCCTTTACAACCTAAAATGTCTTGGTTTTTATTCCCATTGGGAAAAATTCTATGGAATCACAGAATGGTTTGGGTTGGAAGGAACCTTAAAGATCATCTACCGTTGGTGAGGACACCTTCCACTATCCCAGGTTGCTGCTCCAAGCCCCATCCAACCTGGCCTTGAACACTTCCAGGGATGGTGCATCCACAGATTCTCTGGGAAACCTGTGCCAGGGCCTTACCACCCTCACAGTAAAGAATTTTTTCCTCATATCTTATCTAAGCCTACTCCCCTTCAGTCTGAAGCCATTTCCCCTAGTCTTGTCACTACTTGCCCTTTATCTTTCTTGTGAGTTTCCTTCAGGTACTGGAAGGCCATAGTTAGGTCACCCCAAAGCCTCTGCTCCAGGCTGAACAATCCCAATTCTCCTGGCTTTTCCTTGTATGTTGAAACTGTATTTAAATACACAAATATTTTCCCTTTTGTAAAGTAATTGGAACCATTTCTCAACAGCAGTTTTTATGAAGATCAACTGGTGTTACATTGAGGAAACTCCATTATTGTAGAGTACTTATCAGACACAAATGTATTAGAGGAAACACACACAAATGAGTTTCTAGACCCATTATGTTGTCAAATTAATACAAATAAACTGCTTAAGAAAACACAACACATTAATTCCCTTGATAAAAGTAGGCTTTATAAAGTAGCTGCTTTTTATTAAAAGAAAAAATGTATTAGCCAAAGTGAATATTATTTAGTTAATTTCAAAGAATGTCAAAACTGTTATGCAACAGTCACCTGCTTCACAGCAAACTTTTTGCCAGGTTTTTTTGGGTTTTTGTTTTTGATAGTATTGGAAATAAAAAAATCTCCATTTTTCAAAGAAAACACTGTAGGCATTTTTAAGCTCCTGAAACACAAGTAGCTACATGACAAGTCTCCTTCCCCTCACTGTTCTTGAGTAGTTGAAGTGACACGTATCTCCTTGTCAGAGTGCTCTCAGCGGTAAGCACATACTTGGTTTCAAGAATCCCCTTTTCCATGCCTTTGTTTGGGTTTTTTAATGTATCATTTTGCATACACAAAGCTAGTCCATGGGAAGAGTGTCTGACAATCCTGCCCCTGCTTGTATTTTGCAACAGGTTTAGACTGATACCTCTACCCACAGAGACCATAAACTCGTCAGGGGGCTGTGTGGGCATCAAAGGTGTCACATCACTTTGAGTGGCACTGAGCTGAGCTGGTAACAGCTAGGAGCAGAGAGTCAAGGCATCTGTGTATACTGGTCTTTCCTCCTACAAATAATGCTCAAATGCATTACATACATAAAAATGTATGTAAAGGTATTACATACCTTTACTCAAAGGTATTACATAAATTCAGGGTCCTATTTCAGATATCAGAAACTTCAGTGAGTTTTGTTCACTGCTGCAGGAAAAGCAAACCTGCTGTTTTTCTTTTCTGCAGACATCCTGAAACCAAGAATCAGGAACACCAGTTTACAAGTCTGTTGCTTGTAAAAATTCATTTTGGGAAAGACATGAAGCACCTTGGCAGACCAGTCAAGTTCCAGGCAAAACGCCCTTTGCTCTGGACTTGCCTTAGTGCTAAGCATAAGACTGTGAAATAAGAGCAAAACTCAGAATTTCAGATAAAAGCTAAAATATTCCTTTCAGTTTTATTACTTTGGTAGGTAGGAGTCATGTTCTGCTCCTATGTTTTGAAAACAAGGGAAGAGTGATACAGTATTTCACCCAGATCAAGCTGTTACAGGCAATATGTACTGCAGCCAACTCATTAGCAGTTTGAATAATAACAAAAAAACAAATCTGTAACTGCCACATTAGACCACTGTATGATGGTATTTGCATCCATTGAAAGAGTGCCTCAATTTGAATGGAAGATGTAGATGACCTTTTTTTTTCCTATTGAAAAAGCTGAAAAAATAGCAGGTTTTTTATTTGAGTCAGTTTCCAAGTATCAGGAGAAAAAAAAAAAGGGTATATCAGGGGTTAACACATTTTGTGATTTTAACTTATCTTCAAAAACACCATTTGAAACATAAAGGCTGAAATAGACTTCCGAATGAAACCTGACATAAATATGACATAAATACTGTACATATCTATCTGGACATTTCTATATTTTATTAAGCTTTTGCAACTGAGAACATTAATCACTGACTTTTGTTTCTCTGCATTTATGGACAGTCTCTACATTCCATTTTCAATATTGCTCCTTTTCTGCCCTGAAATTATGTTCCCAGCTTGCCAGGCTGTCTGTGGGAAGGCTGGAGAGCAGAAGGTAAAGAACAAATTATCTTTATTCTATCAAAAATATCTGAAGATACAAGTTTTTTCAAGTCCTTAAATTCAGATTTGCTTTTGAAGAACACATGCTAGTAGTTTTGATCAAATTAAGATATTCCCTTCTTCTGCCCCTGCTGGAGATATGTATTACATATTCTGAAGCAAAATCAAACAAACAGTTTATTCACATTTTCCTACCGCCTCTTTTGCCATTCCAGTGAGGGAATGCTCTCATTATATATTGCTCTCAAATCTCACCAAAAAAATTTAGTGTGTGACCTCTTATTCTTGGTTATCACTAAAGAGGTAAATAGTTTGACAGTGACCACTGCTAGCCCTCAATTATACTGACAAAAATCTTAGAGCTTAGCAAGAAGTTGTGTATTAATGGAGGGATAGGCCTCATTTACATGATGTACGTTGATTAGGTTTTTCAGGTGGTTTTCAGCAACTCCCAAAATAAACTTCCTTTCCCCATATTTTCACTAGGTGCTGAATCTGTGACTGACAGGCCTGCAGTTTCCTGGGTCATGCTTCTTGCCCTTCTTGAAAACTGGGACAATGTTCACCAGTTTCCAATCAACTCAGACTTCTGTGGATTCCCAGCAATGTTCAAAAATCATTGAGAGAGGCTCATGATGACATCAGCAGCTCTTTGAGTATTCTCAGACGAATCCCATCAAGCCCCATGGTTTTGCAGGGATCCAGCTGGAGCAATGGAACCTGCACAGGCTCAGGGCCAGCTGGGAGTTTGTCACTCTCACAGTCGTGGTCCTCCAGCTCAGGGCACTTGGACCCCCCCAGCCCATCAGCAGTGTTGGAGACAGAGGCAAGGACAGCATTAAACACCTCTGCCTTGTCTCTGTCCCTGTTCAGGAGGTGACCACCCTTAGCCTGTGATGGGTAATGTTACCTCAGCATTGCCTTTTACCATTAATGATTTAAGGAAACTCTTTTCATTGTCACCCACAGTTCTGGCCAACGTCAACTCTAGCCAAGTTTTGGCTACATGAATTTTCTCCCTCACAGCAGCACCTCTATTTTTCTCCCATGGCACCTGACCCTGCTTCCACGGCCATACATGTTATTTTTCTTCCTTTAGCTCCAAAAGACGCTGTTCAGCCAAGCCAGCCTTCTGCCTCATTTGCTTGACTTCCAACATTCTGGAATTTCCTGTGCATTTAGGAGGTGGTGCTCAAAAAAGTGACCAGCACTGATGAACTCCAGCACCTTCTAAAATGTTTTCCCAGAGACCTCAATACTAGTTCCTGAAGTCTGCTCTCCTCATGTCCATGGTTGAAGTTCTTTTCTTCCTGTCAAGAGATTTTAAACTCAATCACTTAATGGCCACACGAAACCCCCTCTGGAAATGAGCAACAAATCAAGGAGGGCATTTTTCCTACTCAGCTCTTTTACTATCTGTGATGCCTTGGTACCATGAAGCTATCACCCAGGAGCTTTAGGAATATTCTGGACACCTGAAGGACAACCCCAATCATCTGCCACAACCAGCATGGCTTCATGAGGGGAAAGTCCTGTTGGTCAAGCGTGATTTCCTTTTTTGACAAGTCAACCCACCTGACTGATCAATGAAAACCAGTTGATGTAATTTTTTTGGACTTCAGTGAAGCTTTTCATACTGTCACTCACAGGATCCTCCTGGACAAAATGTCTAGCCCACAGCTGAAAAAAACACATCATGTGATGAGTGAGCAACTGGCTCACCAGTCAGGCACAAAGGGTTACATACAGTGACTGGGGTGACATCAGACTGGTACCTGTCACTAGCAGGGTTCTGCAGGGCTCCATCCTTGGCCCTGTGCTCTTTGACATCTTCATAAGCAACCTGCAGGCAGGACTGGAAGGGAGACTCAGCAAATCTGCAGATGATACAAGACAGGGAAGAGCTGTTGACTCCCTCAAAGGCAGGGAGGTCCTGCAGAGACCTCGATGAATCAAAGGGCTGGGCAATCACCATGTGCAGTTCAACAAGGAAACGTGCTGGACTCTGCACCTGGGATGGGGCAACCCTGGATGTATGGAAAGACTGGGGAATGAGAGGCTGGAGAGCAGCACCACAGAGAGGGACCTGGAGATCCTGGTCCATGGCAAGCTGAAAATGAGGCAACAGTGCTCTGGCAGCCAGGAGGGACATCCCTGTCCTGGGGGCATCAGGTCCAGCATCACCAGCTGGGCAAGGAAGGGGATTGTCCCACTCTGCTCTGGGCTGGGGTGGCCTCACCTTGATTCCTGAGGGCAGTTTTAGGTGCCACAATATAAGATATAAAGGTATTAAAGAGTGTCCAAAGGAAGGCCATAAAGGTGATGAAGGATCTGAAGGAAGAGCTTTATGAGGAGCATCTGTGGTGACTTGGTCTGTCAGCCTGGAGAAGAGACTGAGGAGAGACCCCATTGGAGTCTTCAGCTCTTTGTGATGGGAGGAAGGGGGCAGACACTTAACCTTGTGTCTGGTTACCAGTGACAGAAAACAAGGGAATGGCCTGAAGTTGTGCTGGGGAGTTTCAGGTTGAGTATTAGGAAAAGTTTCTTGCCTCCAAGGTGTTTGGGCACTGGAACAGTGCCCAGGAAATGGTTCCCCAGGGAAATGGTCTCAGCACCTAATTTCAAGAAGTGTTTGGAAAATGCTCTCAGGCACTTAGTGGGATACTTGGGGTGCCATGAACTGAACTTCAATGGTCCTTGTGGGTCCCTTTCAATTCAGGATATTCTATGATTCTACTCTGTTTGTAGCTGCAGGCGTATATGCAGCTGAATGACCATGTGAGATGAATATACTTCCATATACTTGCTTTGAAGTTGCTGCTAAACTCAGAGGAGCTAAGAAAAACATGTAATTTTGAGTCTTACAAATTCTGCATAGATCTGTAAAACTGGACATTTCACATTATTGCAGTGCCCAGAGGCAGATCAAATCATGTGTGCCTCAGAGGAGATCTGCTAAAAGGAATGAAGACAGCTGGAACAATCCTGGAGAATTCAGTATTGGCACCAACACTGGATCTAAAATCTCCATTGTAACACAAGTAAAAGCCAAGTGTCATCTCTGTGCTGTCCATGAAAGAACACAGGCAAATATTTGCCTGCTTCCAGGAGGCCTCATAGTTCAAAGTTTTCTGCCTGGACTGTTGTCAGTTATGGCACACGAAGGCTTTCCTTGTAAGAGACGTGGATAAGAAGCCACGTAATGCTTCGGCGGGGAAAACATCAGAATCTGGCTTTCTCCAGGAACACTGACCTCCTTGAAATCAGATATCTCAAGGTATTAAAAAATGTAGTAAGAAAAACAAGGTACAAAAGATTGTTTGCTTCAGGCACAAGAATTAGAGCAAGAATTCTTGATAAGAATTCTTATTCATATGCATAAGAATTCTTCATATTTCACCACAAGCTACTTTCTACAGACAATTCAGTATTTTGTAGTTTTCAGTGCTATCTATTGCTGAAACCACCTACTGGTCATTTGTGTGAGCTAAAAATTGAGTACTTCAGATTTAAAATCCAAATGAAAACCCGAAACACTTACGATTTAAAAGGTTAAAATTACTTTTTTCAGCCCATACTCATTTACATTTTTGCATGGGTAAAACCTTAGCAACTCTGGACAAGTGTTTGGATTAAGTGTTTTGGAAGATAAAAAAAGTATACATGAAATATCTAAACATGCTCATTCTAACTACTGGAAAGAGGAGCAAAAAAGTAAAACCCTAAGCAAAAGTTTTTTTCCACCACAGAACAACTGCTCTATACTGACAGCATTCTTTCTCACCCTGCTTATAGATCTGAGAACCTAGACTACAACTGCAAAACTGTCAGCATTGAAAGCAAGTCTTTGATGCAATAAAATATTATAGCAGTCTCTAGTGTCACTCTTGAGAACTCATCTTCCCTCTTGAAGGATATATCGAGGCAAGTCCTCCATTTCACAAAGGAAAAAGGCCAAGAATTTTATTCCTAGAAAAACAGGGCTGGCCAATTTTACAGATAAAACTGGAAGTGCTGGACTGCAAGATGCACTTAGTTATTGCTTCAAGGCAATTGTGATAAAATTGTTGGCTACAGCTGAATTTAACACATTTGAAAAGGCTAGTTTCATGTATTAAAAACTTGACTGGACAAGGGCATGGGCAAGTCAATGCTGTCCTTGCTTAGAGCAGGAATTTGAACTGCACGACCTGCTGAGGTCTTTTCCAGTCTGGATGATTTTCTGGCATGGCCATCTTAATACTCATACAAATTTTTCAAGAAACCAACCCAGGAACTGAGTATTTTACCTAAGCTCTCGCATGTAGTTTGCATGTAGTTTAATTCATCATGTTCTTGCACTTACGAAGTTGAGGAACTTGACAATGCCACCCTGGAATCTATACAGTAAAACAACACACAAAACAGGATTCCTTTACATGCCTCTTTGGTGAATTATTTTATAATACTTACAACGAATTCTCATTTTATTTAATACACTATACACTAGAATTGCAATCAACAGTATTTTGAAAGAATCCAGTTTCCAAGTTCATCATACTTTCCATTTCAACACTTAGGCATTTAAAATACACGGAAGTTACAGATTAATAATAAAGTAGACCTGACATGAAGTCAGAACTTACAAAGAGCAACATCTTTGCATTATTTCACCATGACTACTTCCCATAAGTGGTAACTACACAATGATTAATGATTAAAATGCAGATCAGTTTACAGCATTCACAAAAACAGACTTGCCACATGAATGTGAAAAAAGCAGCAGCCTCTCATAATTTAAAAGTGACTTTCCACATGCTTGTTCTATTTGCAAAAAACATCACCCAATCCCCATTGTTACTGATGAAACCAAGGATTTGGATGTTCAGAATGATTAAAAATCATTTTCAGGCTGAGTCTGAAGGGGGAGAGGGCAAAAATTATTTATTTCAATAGTTCCCTTGCTTATAAACACTTAGCTCTGCTCCACAAAATATTTAAACTAGCAGAGATTTTAAATTACAGACATCAGCGCTAAATAGTTAAGGAGACAATTTTATACATACCCCTCCAATCTAACAAAATAAAAACTCTAGGAACAGCCAATTGTTTTCTTAGGCTTTCTGTACACTTTGAACACCACTACAACTACTACTACACAGATTTGTATGATTATTACACTCTCATCTGGAGCATTAGAGTAAAACTAAACCCTGAAGTTGTCAGTGGAAAGTCAACTAAAAATGGCACTTACACATGCACACATCAGTTTCTATTTTGCTTTATTCACACACTTAGTTATTGTAAGCCTTGCAAACAAACTGCAAGACAGCCAAATTTGCATTCTGTGCAGCTTTGCCCCACACCCATTTTTTGTTGTTTTTATACAAAGCAAGAGATTCCCATTTGTCATCTTCTGCCACACTGCAGCAAAATAAGTCTTCTACACACCTGTAAATGATAACATTTAAGTCTACTTAAGTCACTTTTACAGTTTATATTTTACTCACAGCTCCATTAACAGTGAAGTTGGAAACATTTTTAAAAGACCATCAGTCCCCTAATTGCAAGTTCTTATAACTTAAGAAAATAAATTCCTTTCAACTGCTTAACAGTCCATATTAAATATCAGATGTGATGCTTACAAAGCAGATACTAACAATTCATATCCATTCCTTATGTCATTGAACTGGTACGAGGAAAAGTAAATCCTCAATGCAATCACATTTGAAATCTGATCCCCTTTGTATGACTGCATATGACATATTCAATTTGTGTCTGTAATTTTTAAATAGTCCTTTTTTAATTACACTTCGGAAACTATATCCCCATTTTTAAAACAAGTTGTTCTACAGTGTAAGGAGAATCCATAGAGTGGATTCCCCAAAGTTCATTTTCTAAGCCACTTAAACAATAACTAGGCTAGCAAGTCAATCATGTCCAATGTGCTGGATCCAGACCTGGACAGATTAAGAAACATTTTGAAGCAGTGTTGAGTAAATAATTTTGGTAAGCTGTAAAACTGCCACATGCAAGGTATACTGTACTATAACAGCTCCAAATCCTTTATAAAAACCTTGCACTCCTTCTTCCCGTTTTATAGTATTTATGCAGTCTTTCATTCCCTCATACTGAGTATTGATTGGAAGCACTTCATAGCCAAGGTCTGTATTGTCAATTATTGTGCGTGTCCCTTGAATATGAAGGCGGTGCAAAACTGTTTCCAGTGGGTAAAGCATGACATCAGCACAAAGGCTAGCAGCAAAGCTAGCAATAAGTTCCGGAAAATACGCATCCAGCATGCTCTGCACAGAAGTGGAACTCTCAGTTGGAAGGTTGTGGGAATTATCCCTTTTCAAAACAAACAAGACAAGCTTCTGGACGATGGAACTGATGACGTAGTGAAGAACTCCATGCAGAGCAGTGGGAAAAGTCAGGACCATCAGAGGAAGGAGACGCTTGCTATGGGGTACTCCCAAGCCTACAACTCTCCCAATTCCTTCTTTCACACAGTCCAGGATGCCAGGGTTGTCTCGAATGATTTCACTCTACAAGAACAAACAAGGAGTTACAACTCGTGCTGAGCAGTTCAAAAACATCCTGACATCCACTCTTGACAGTTTATCACTGCTTAACTTTTAAAAAGAGTTAAACACTTGCATGCTATTATGTCTACACAGCTGTACAAATAAAAGCCGCTTGTTATAATACTCTTCACAGCATTCAATTAAGCTTCTTTTTAAAGAATGAACCCATCTTGAAGAGGTGAGGGTTTTTTAATGTATATTGCAATTATCTGTGTTTCTACCAAAGATAGGCAGTTATCTGTGTTTCTACCTTCAGCCTAATGCTGAAAGTATCAGAATGCAAAGCAGTCATGAACTTGTAATGTCTACATCTGGAGCAAAATGCCAGGAAGGATTTATTTAATTCAAAATTCCGTTACTTTAAAGACTGTGACCATAATCTTTGAACTTGAATCTACATAGTAAAGATTTCTATAACTAGTGTTGAAAGCTCATTTTTTATTTGAATTGAATAGTTTCAGTTTTGAATGTTTTCATGGCATTATATGCATTTAAAGTAGCATTCTTTACCCATAATGTCTCTTAGTGAAGAGATAATTACTCTATTCATGTGCTAAAAATAAAAATCCTGTAGTAATTATTTACTCTGTTACAATCCACCTGTGAGGGTAGAAGTAAGTTAAAAACATTATTTCCCCTACTAATAGTGTTTTATCCTGTGGTTTGCATCCAAAATTCAAGATTTTGGTGTTCTCCTAAATGTCCAAGTCTCGGAGTCCATGTGGTCTATGTCCCGACCTCAAGCCAGAATAAACCACCAGAATATTCCTCAGTATTTGAGGAAACATTAAACAGCCTGCAGAGCCTTGATGGTCTTTTCTGTGTGGGTGAGAAACTAGTTTAAATGCCTGAGAACATAATGTTGCAGACTTTAAGTACAAGTTAAGCAGCACAACTCCTTTTCTGTCCCACATCACTACAGTCACTGCACTTCAAAACCATTCCTGCTTTGGCCTAACACGCCACCATGAGGTTTGAGATGCTAATGACAAAAGAACAGCTAATGACAAAATGTGACAGCTACCAATTTCCACCCTTTACAGCTATTTTGGTGAAATTTACACTTGGATAAGTGTCAAACAGATACTGTTGAACAGCATGGTTTACCAGAATTAAGACAGTTAAAGTCAACAAAAACCTGCTAGTAGGAAGTCCAACAATCTTGAACATTTCTGGTTTGTCACTGGTCACTGTATTCTTACAGCACAGGAATGTAGTTCAAACCTGGCAAGCCAAGCTGCTCCCCTGCACCGATTAATACAATATAAAAATCTTCACAAATGCTATCATTACCTCTGCTGTGTTTCTAATAAGCTTATGATGATGTTTCCAGGAACTCAAGAACACATTTTGTACATAATATATATATATATATAATAGATATATATAAAATATATACATAATATATACACATACACACAGACAGACACACGCCTGTTGAGTAAAATATTTGCACACAGCTGAAGCTACCAATCTTAAAATCCTCAGATCTCAGTGGCATTTTCATAACCAATCCATTACAGAGATCACCTACCTAAAAGGCCAAGAGAGATGCTTTTCTGGTTTTTTATTGTTTTCCTATTAAGTTGCTTTCTAGCAAAGAAACTTTTTACTTACTTTGAAAACAGAAGACAGGCTCTAAACATGTTCTCTTTTATTGCTTAAAAATTTACCCGTGCCTAACGCCACAGGTAATGCAAAATCCTTTCAGACAAAATATGAGCAGCAATATATAACATTCCATTCTGTGGTCTGCTATGAACTCCAGAAATATTAACAGTGTTCCACCACTCTAGTTCCACCACTGTTTCTAGTTCCAAAATTATGGCATGGTCAGGGTAGAGCCATTCCCCAGCAATTAAGAATTTGAGTTCCAGCCAGGTTCCCATTATGACACCAGCTAAGTCTCCCAAATATTCCCCAAACCAGAGATCCCAGGAGGAAAGAAGGTTTCTAAAATACAGAGTATCTTCAGAGGAAGTGAGTTTGTTGTTGAGAGTCTGTCTATAACTCTCCCTGCACAAACGCTTAATCCCACCTGTCCTGTTAATCCATAATGCAGCCAGTTCAGACAGAACAGCTCTCCTAGTACCTTCTGGCTCATTTCAGCTTGGATTGTCTGCCCACAGCAGAATCCTGCCCCTGTCCATGCCTCTAAAGGCATGCTGAAACTCAGAAACTGCAGAAGCCAACCTTCTCCCCAGAAAAACCACCATTTTGGACACATAGACCAGCAAACTAGTCTTGACGGTACATACAACTTGCCCATGCTATCAATGAAAATTATTATTTTGATGACTCAGTGACACAAGAGTGACTATCCTGCACGCTCCCTATGAGAGCTCAATCTACAGAGAGAGTTCCATTAGCTGCACAGAGACTCTGTCATGTCATCTAAGAGCAAGTCATTATACAGAGAGAGCTGGGAGAATTATCCTGGACATTTCTGCACAGCTAACCCTTGCCTTTCTCCAGAAAGAGATGCAACACCTCACTGACAGGCAGCCTGCAACACAGCACTATGGCCCACTCTGCACAATTACAAAACCAGCTAAGACATATTCTAAGTGACAGGTCCAGATTTTATTTTTTGTGGCTGAGGAAGAACTAGATGAAGATTAAAACTAAAAACCTGATTGAATGAAAACAGTCCTGAGAGGGTAGAGTTGAGTATTTAATTAAAAATCCCCACTGAACTACTGGAAAAAACTTTACAGTTGTTGTAGGGCGACAGATGTCACTGTAACAACATGCCTAGGAAAGCAAAGGTTAAAAAACTTGAGATTGAGAAAAACTTCTTTCTGTTTTATCTACTGGAACACATAAATATAGCATGTCCCTATTTCATATACAATATATTCCAACTATCTACATTAAATGTCCTTTCTAATTCTAGATTTAGAATTAATATATACTGATATACCCTACATAGGTAACATCCATTTCAGCTAAGCCACACAGCCTCAAGCAAAACAAATGCAACTACTGCAACACAAACCTGAATTCAAAGATTCATCTCTCCACATAATCTAATCTCTAGAGAGTAACAGTGTCTTTAAAAATGTTCCAAATATATTTAAATTACCTGTACAGTTTCAATCAGGCTCGCAGAATAAAAAGGCATTGCTATCACATGTGTTAACCTGTAGAAATTAACAATGTAGGAATTAACATAATGACAGTATTAGAATTTCAGCCAAACAGGCACCTGTAAGTTCATAAAGCTATCTACCAAATTATCCCCGAGAGAAAATTAACCAAGTATAACTCAATCACTAAAATGTATATCAACTAGTTGAGGTAAGCTTCAGTCAAAAGTTTAGTTAAATTCTATTTCCATGCTACCAGACTGATTAAGGTCTAAAATAGTCTAATCTTTTAATTTAGTGGAGGTTCCATAAACACAGTGATCTAGTATGAGAAAACCTGTGAAAGTGGTGTATGCAATCAAGATTGTTCAAAAAATCAGCATTTGAAAAGTACTGTTAGCATCTTGTCAAGAAACTACTGTTGGCACCTTGTAGCAGCAGACTAAACTTACGTCCATTTGGTAGTTTTATTATGTTTAGATAGTAAGACATAAGATACATGATATACTTACCCTTTGAGTAAAAGGTGTCCACCTATCTGCTTCAGATTCCATTTATGTGAAAGCTCTCTAAAAAGAGAAGTATTTACCACAACATAAATAATCATCCACATGTAATTCTCAAGCAATTCTTCCATGAGTGTCAACAACCTGTCATCAGTTTTCATATTGGTGTTCTATGATTCAGGGTGAAGTATTTCCCATATTGGAAAGACACAATGAAACATTTAGTAAATCAAGCTTAAATTAACTTCAAGTAGTTTTTTGGGCGTATCAGATATTCTATCAAAAAAGGTTTCAGTTACTAATTACTAAGATGTTTGCAGCTCTCACAGCAACTGACTTTAATCAGTTCTGCCTTTATGTAGCAACCTTATGTACAAGCGCTTAAAGCAATCAGGAAACAACAGAGTACTTTAAAATCTTTCTACTCTTCCTTTATCAAGAAATCATTTTTATTTCATTTTGGTTTGGTTGTGCTCCTCTGTTCTTTAGGTTATGTTTACCCTGTTGTTATTTCTTTCAAGAAAATATAAATTATATTCAGGTACAGTTAGATACAAAAAATCAAGTACAAGAGGTCAGGCTAGAAGTTGCACAGTAATTCCATACAGACATAATTGAAGTTTTTTGTCCTATGACCAGTCCTTAACATATTCTGATAAAAAAGAAGAAAACCCATGTATTTAACACAAAGGTGACATCAATAATATTTCCTTGAAGTTGTATTTCTAGTATGCATTTCAAAATACAAACAGCAAATGTTAACAGTCCACTTGACAGAAAATATAAACCCACCTAGCTCAAGATACCATTCAAATACCACATGTACTGACAATGCATATGGCCAATATCTAGCTATGAGGTATATATACTTGTCTGTAATGCTGGGCACACTAGACTTTGCATTTTTAATAACAAGCTATAATGTTTTCAGCTTCGTTGTCTAGGAATCACAATCAGACACTGCTTGTAGTTAACCCTAATCAAGAAAGGCAAGATTTTACTCTTCCTGAAGAATTGTGTGTTGTTACTAACTTTCACATTTTAAATCCATAGGTCAATCACTAAACAGGAACAGAAGATCATTTGTACCATTATATATTTCAGACACTTGGATCACATCCACTTCCCGTAATAGTTAAATGATTTGGAAAATTAAACCAGCCAAACTAATGCGTGAAAGCCTAATCTGTCACTCCACAAGGCATAACTGTGCAAGAACAATTACGTAAGAAGTTTGCCTAGTACAAAACATTCACACCCATTTCTGGGCTCCTATCCTAAAACAGGGGTACTCTCTCATGTAACTATAACACAGAATTAGAATTGACATTTCACTTCTCTGTGTTCTTTGGACCCTGATAACGCAGTTAAATAACCTTTTAAATTAGATTTGCTGGCACTGCTGCTACAAGCAATAACCTTCTCCTCCCTATGACCACCCTAAGATGCAAGCCACCACTAAGAAGGAAGAGAGAGCATTCAGTAGAAAATTGTGGGGTGGTGCATGTATGAGAAAACCACTGAGAAAGCCAGATCACTTTCACAGTCCAGGTAATTTCCTGACTGTTCACACACAGTTTCCACAAAGATGGGAGTAGCAGAGAGGAAAGAATGAGCTGGTTCCAGCAGAAAGGTCTGATTCTTTTGGCAGCAGCACCAGCTTACTTTCCAAACTGCTGAACTGGCCCACAAGAAGAAAAACATTGCTTACATTCTTGAGAATTTGGAATTATGAAGATATAAACACTATATATAAACACATCTCATGAACTTAAGCATACCCTAGAGCTGTATCTAAAACACACTTGGAGAAAGCACATGCCTGGAAATTTAAATTACCTATGAAACAGAGCCGACCAAAACCCTTAAATACACACTACACAATTTAAATATGAAATACTTTTGCTAATGCTTTTGAACTTGCAAATGCCTACTTTTATTAGTCCGGATACATGCATCATAACAGTATTTGATTAACCCTAACCATATTTCTTCTTTTTAAACACAGGATAGTTTCCATGTCCCTGAATATTCTTAGTAAAAAATTACTAAATTTCTGCAGCAGAGGGTTGACACAGTGATGTAGAATGCTGAGAATCTCTTTAAATAAAGTCAGTAATTTTTAGTGGTAACGTCTTTGTTATGAGAATACTGAACAAGGTACATATAGCTGTTGGTCAAGGAAGGCAAAAGATAAAGCTGCTGTTCCTTGGACACTCATTTACGACGTCTTCTCATTTACTAACGCAGGCCATTCTATTCTCCCTCCTACCAAGGACAGTGCAAATATTCAGCAAAATGTCAGTGCTAGCTCATTAGCTGTGCAAGTCTTCTGTATTTACATTAATAAGACCAGGAATTTTTCCCTTCGGTATGGTATTTGCTATTACCACACAATAAAAACCTAAATAAAAGAAGAAAATTATGATTTCTTTTATTACAGAGTTAAATACCAAAGACCAATTTGCCACAGCATTTCTAAGTCAGACAAGTAAGCAGACACAAACAAATAAAGTTCCCAGAAAGAATCCCTCACTATTCATGGATTATAAGGTCGCCTTTTCCAAGACAGCCACATTGTGTTTGGAAACACCTATTTATTATCTTGTTGTTCTCATGAAGTATTTTTTTTCCAAACAGCCTTACTAACACTTTGAAAATAAGTCAACAACTTACTAATTTGTTTGAAGTGGTAAAAAAACATGCAATACCTTGGCAAAGGTGTAAATTCACTGATGATGCCTTCTGTTCCCAGGGTTATGCCCTGAACAATGAAAGTGCTGCCCATTCCTTTCCAGAGAGCTCTTGGACCCTGTGTGTCAAAATATCCAAAACAAAACTCAAAAATATTTTCAACTTATTATTAAAAAATTTCAGTAAATTCAGACCACACAGGGCTACAATTCTAGTGTTTAACTTTATCATTAAACTCGGGTAACAACTCATTTTTTAATCTACAAAAAAGTTTTTGTTTTTCAATAATTTCAAAGACCTGTCAATAATTTTGGAGGCACATCTTCCACTGTTAATAATCTGCATTATAAACTTAACACCATTTTTTATGGACAAAATGAGCTTGAGATGTCAAAAGTACATCCATAAGATATTCAGAATTAAGAATTTCTTCCTCCCTTCTGATGTGAGTTTAAGGATTGCCATCCCCCTGCAGAACTGGAAATGTACTCAGTACTACCTTTGGAAGGTGTCACTTCAACAATAACTTTATCCACATAATGATTAATGATCTTTCAGAAACCTAATGAAAAAAAAATCAGGGACTTTTTGTTTTCTAACATCCATAAATCTTTCCCCACTAAGTACTGTAGTTCTGAAAAAAATAATGGTTTACTTGATCTCCTTGACACATTTTTGTAACTGTAAATCTAACCAACCCTCAGCACAGCCAGGCTTTACAACACCACCTACATAAACACTCAGATTTCAATGTACACACATGCTGTAGGTACTCTCAGTGCTCACATACAGGTTGCCACCACACACTAACCTGTGTCTTATTGATGCAGTACATGATATTGACAATACTAAATGGTGTGAGATGATAATTCCGTGCATGATAGTTAACCTGTCAAAATATAAACAATGGCAGTCTTAGAAACACACTTGCAGATGATATAACTCTGAAGGATAAAGGTGTTTCAAATATAAGAATTTTATCTCTGTAAAGATCAGCTAAAATATGAGCAAATTCTCACTGAAATTTAGGGAAATGGGCAGCCCTTTTAAGTATTCATATGAAAGTTTAAACAATAAACTTTACATAAATCAGAACCTATGAAACAAAGCATCCTGCTTGTAAATGGGGATCTGAAAGTTGCTCTGCAGACCCCAAAACACTTACTTGCTGTAATTTGCTTTCCACTGCCCAAAGAAAAATGAGTAAGATTTTTCAAAATAAGCTAAACTGCAGAACAGAAAACATGTATTCTACAAGTAAACACTTGTTAATGTAGCAGAGGCCCCCTAAAAATTACAAAGCTTCCTATAATACACACTTTCATTCAGAGATATGGCAGTACACAGGAGCTTTGACTGGAATAGGTAATATAAAAGACATACCTGACACTGACGGCGTAGAACAATGCAAGGATGTGCCAACACATTTTCTGTAAATAGGCTTCAAAGGAAAATTGTATTTAATGCACGAGAAGTCACTAAGAATTCCTTAGAAAAGGCTTGTTAATTGTCTCTAACAACAGCAGATCAGTATTTGGAAAAACAATGTATTTTCTAGTGAACTAACAAGGCATGTTTTTGATGGCTACCCAACAGCCTCCCAAGGAACAAGTTACATGAAATCCGACACACACATTCACTATGAAAAAGCCCCATATATATGTAGTATGGACATATTTTTATATGCAAAATAACATACAACATTCCTCATCTCATCCTCCTCAAAGTATCATGGTACATAAACCACAACCACAATTAGGAGAGGATTAGTTCCAGTTTTATGCTAATTCTGCATACTGTATTAATAATCAAGACTCTCCTTAGGAGGGCCATAGAAGGACTGGTAGTAGTAGCTGACTACCTTTTCACCAAAAACACTACTGACCCAAAACAATTCTCCTGCCACTGCCAGAAGTCATATTTCAATCAAAACTTCATAGGAAAATTCTCACTTCCAAAGAAGAATTCCTGGTTGCAGCCATTCAGAGAAAATATTAATTTCATCTCAGACTGCCTGAGTGATCAGAGTACTTACCTGTACATTGTTCAAACCTGGGACATGGATTAGAAAAGTAGAACATCCAGAATTTTTACAAACACAAGCTACAGAATCATCTCTTGTAGGTTTCTGAACTTCTGATGAACAGAAGAATACTGCAGTTTTTTAACAATTAAGCTAATTTGTAGTTTGCTACTACCAAAAGAGGTAAAACTTTCCCTGGACATCAGCATCTTAAAATTCAGCACTTTCTCAAAAACACTATTAATAATAAATCACTATAATAAAGAATAAAATGGCCTCCAGACCACTTGGTTAGATGAACATTATGGTGTGAGGATACTTTGGTAATACACTCAAAGACATTTTCACTTTCTTAGGAAATATTTGTATTGGCTAAAAATATTAATAAAAGTTGCAAATGTAAAAAAAAATTTCTGGTGTTACTTTCAGATTACTTGGACAGGGTACACACATCCTGGGCATTCCATATGAAAAACTGTTTCTTACATTCATGTATGTATTTTTTGAGCAACAGTTAAAGAAAACAGAAACCTAAACGGGGGTAGTAAGTTTCTAAACACATTTCAGCTACTTATGGGTGTTGGAATAAAAACACAATATAGAAGCGTATGTAGGGTTTATAAGACAAATATGAGCTTTACTACTGCTTTGTCACTCAGCACAACTCTTACCTTGCAAGGCCAATACCAAAGCCAGCAAATCTGTTCAACTGCTCTGAAAAAGAAAAAAAACCAAAACCAGATTATACAGCAGTGATAATCACAAAATAGCGAAAATGCATGCACAGGATCTGAAACACTAATTTTATCCTATACTTGCATGAGAAAATTACAAGCACTAAACCACAATATTTATTGCAGTTGAGCAACAGAGGATATAAAAAAATATTCCCCCAGGAATATTTGCACTTTGGACTGCATTTGAGTTTGTACATACTCTTATATATAAAATTATGCTTTTCTTACAGGGGAAAAAAGAACAGAGAAAAATGAACAGTAAGACAGAGAGTACTTTAATATCTAAAAAAACCAACTCAAACCAACTACTGAAAGATTTAGCATGCGTGAGTTTACAGTAATTCTGAAACATAAATTTAGGTAATTGAGATGAAAATAATGTTAAAACAGTAAGAAGGCAAAATTTTGGGTGAAGTTACACAAAAAGCCATGGATAAAGTAACAAACATCCACATAAGGCAAATTTTCAAGCCAGCTGTTTATCTACAGTCCTTTGCAAAAATCTAGTTATTGGAGAATTACAAAAGTAATTAATTCAACTCTCTGTTGCCTGCAACCAGACAAACATTTGCCCATTGGGAATTATCAGAAGGGATTTAAGATGAGCATCAGAACAGTAAAGGCATTTTAAAGTTAATGCTCAGCCCTACAATCTTCAGAGTGCAAGCAGTCTGAAATTATGGATAAAGTAACTTCAGTGGGGCTCCACACAAATGTGGCAGCCCTCCTAAAAATGTAAGATACCATTTGCAGCTGCTGGATTCAGTGATTACAGCAACTCCATATCAGTGCTCCAAAGTGCAGAATGAACACACCTTCCACATGTAGATAGGGGGGAAAAATGTAGCCTCCAGCTATGCAAAGATACTTAAACAGTGCTTCAACCAGTGCATCCATGGATGGAGTCCATGCTAAAGGCTGTACTCTTTGTGAGACCTAAATAAAAACACTGCACTACAGGTCAGAAAAGAATGACTTGCCTACTAATAAAATTCGATTTCAGGTAAATTACTATTTCATTTATCTTTTGATACTCAAGTGTCTATAACCTGCTCCTTTTATTTAAAGAAAGCAACATACAGTACCCTAGATACAGCGAGTTTTCCTTAATTCACCTCAATTTCATGAAGATCTAAAATTACTTTATTTATGGAGGCTTATACTCCCTTTCCTAGCAATTACTGAAAAAGCCCCGCACTCAGTTACTTCCTTAAATCCTACCAGTCCCACAGTTCCCTTGCAATCACACGTGGAGGGGGAAGGTTTACGTCAGCAGTTCATGTTCTAAACCCGAGAGAAGCCACGCAGTCTGTACCACCACCACCATAATAACGCAGCACTCTAAGAGCCGAGAGCACTTCCTGCCCTTAAAGAGGGCGGAGTGTTTCTGCAGGAGATTGTTTACACGGGCAATGAGACTGCACTGCAATGAGCTGACTGCACACTGCTTAACGAGAAGCTGCGGGCGCGCTCTGATACTCTCAAACCATTTTTGCATGGAGTTGCACAGCGCTGGAGCGCAACAAGCAGCCACGGAGCAGTCCGCCTTCTTCTAAAGGACTTTTCTCCCGGCGCTTCAGCACCGCCAGTAAAAAGGAGGGCCGGGCGGCGCTCGGCCTGGCCACGGCACAGCCCGGGGCCGCGGCACAGCTCGTGGCCGCCGCCCGCCCTTGCCCGGCGGGTCACTGCTCGCGGGAGGCGGGAGCCGCGGGTCAGCGGGACCGGGAAGCGGCGAGAGGCGGCGGCCGTCCCCGGGCTAGCCCAGGCCGGGCCCTCCCTTACCCGCGCCGGGGCCGGCCACCCCGAGATTGACCTCCTCGTTGGAGCCGGCGCCGCCCAGAGGGGTCCCGGCCCCATACGGCGGCGTCTTCTCGCCCCAGTGCAGGTTACGGCTGCCGGGGATGTCGGGCGGGCTGGTCACCCAGGAGCCTAGCTCCGAGCCGCTGCTGAAGGGCCTGGAGCCGGGGCCTAGTTCGTCGCGGCCGATCCCGCGGTAGCCGAGGCCGTCGAAGCCGTCGGGGCGCCGCGGGTGCATGGCGGGGGTGGCTGAGGGGGCCCGGCGGGGCCGAGGGGAGCGGGAGAGGAGCGGGAGGCGCCGCGCTCGGGACGCACCGGCGGCAACGGACCCGGACCCGCCGCTCGCCCTGGCACTTCCGGCCACGGTGAGGCCGCGCGCGTGACCGCCGAGGGGGCGGGGCCGCGGCGCTGGGCCAATGGCGGCGCTCCGCTTGCCCGGCCCGGGGCGGGGTGTCTGGCGCGGGGGCGCGCGGGCAAGGGCTCCCTCTGGTGGTGCGGCGGGCGGAGCACGGCCCGGCCCGGGCGGGCGTGGGGGAATCCCTGTGGCGGCTCCGCTGCCGCCCCCCGTGGGGGAGCGGTGAGAAAGATCGAGAGGTAGCCGGAGAAACATAATGTGGCCATGTGGACCTGAGACAGCACTTTCCGGGAAAAAACATCCTTCTTATCGACCCTGGAGATGAGCACAACACAGACACGGCAGGCGCGGGGATGAGGCCAAGGAGGGCAGGGAGAGGAGCACAGAGCACTCAGGATGCCCAAAGCCCTCCGACCCATTTCCCTAAATGGTCTTACAGAACAGCCTGCCCATGATAACTGATTGCATAGAAAGTGAGAAACACTTCAGTACGGGGAAGTCAGGTCATAGAAAGTATCTACCAAGCCGGGGCGGTGCCCACGGGATATCCCGTTGGCTGGATGGACGCAGCTGGATCCAGTCTGACACCAGGACTGACTCCCTTCAGCTGGATCAGTACTGGAACCAGCGGTGATCTGTTCTCTTTCTCTCTCTCCTCCTCTTTAGTTCACCTCTTCCTTTCTGTCTTCCCTTTCACACTACTTCTTTATCTAAAACCCATTGCCACATGCTTATATAGTAGGTCAAGGACTAGAGTACTGGTTTCCATGCCGAGTGTGAGATTTACTAATAAAACTTTCTGATTGTTTGCAGACCTTCTGACTTTTGTTGTTCCTTTCAACCATGAGCAATTATGAATCTTCCTTCCCCTTAGGAGTGGGGGGCTGCACTCTGTGGGTTTAATGATCTCTTAGCTCAGAATCACAGAATCATTTAGGTTGAAAAGACCTCCAAGATCACCAAGTCCAAACTTTGACCATGTCAACCAGACCATGGCACGTCCAGTCTTCCCTTAAACATTTCCAGGAACAGTGATTCCACCACCTCTCTGGGCAGCCCATTTCGATATCTGGTCACCCTTCCTGTGAATTTTTTTTTTTCTAATGTGTAGTCAAAACGTCTCCGTGTACATTAAACCATTTCCTCTCCCCGCGTCATTTGTTGCAAGGGAGAGGACGCTGAGCTCCCCCTTGCTACAATCTCCTTCCAGGCAGCTTCTAAGAAGCTAAACAACTGGGTCTTAGTCTGACACACAGGTGTTCTCATTTTGTGCAGTAGGTTAAGCCAGCATTAGTGCGTTCAAGTCTAAGTATAGCATGAGTCATCCACATGAGCTTTGTGAGAGGAAATCTCATTAATGCATATGAATATCTCAAAGGCAGGTGCCAAAGGATGGTGCCAGACTTTTAAGTGATGCCCAGGGACATGAAAAGGAGCAAAGGCTGTAAACTAAAACACAAGTTCAGCGCATAAAGTTACAACATAGCTGTACTCTGGTTTGTTACACAGTTTTTAGTCTTCCTAAAGTTGTGGAAATTATAAAATCAGACAAGTCAGGATTGAAAGAAATATTTAAAGGTCATCTAGACCAACTGCCCTGCAATAAGCAGGGACATCATCAATTTCCAGCAAGTGTTTAGGGTCCTTTGCAAACTGAATTAATGTTTCCAGAGATGTGGCTACAGATGCTCTGGGCAACCTTTTCCAGTGTTTTACCAGTCTTATAATACTCTCAATCCTTCAGCTGTGTCAACAGCACTATTCAGCTTTTGTTATCTCCAAAACTGCTGAGGGTGCACTCAGTCCCATGATGTCCATGTTACTGATGAAGATACTGAACAGTAAGGATAAGAAATTAAATATTAGTATTAATTAGAATTTCAGGCGTGGGGTCCATGTCTTCTACACAGTGTCCTCAGACCATTCCATGGGTGTTTGACTGTGCTCCCATAGCACAGAACCTGTTTTCACATGATACAGCAGAAGTTTGGGCTCCCTTCTTTTCTTTGAAAGAAAACACAAAGAAAACAGTTCAGAAGTTTACTTTTGCAATGAGAAGAAGTTGGCAACAGCCTAAGTGCACTGAGCAGCAATTACAGTAGGACACAAAGCTTCTGTGCTAATGCTCCTTTAAATTTAATTCTCATGTGACTTAATAGAAAGCCAGGCATGCAGTTTCAATGCTTGGTCTTGGAAGCATGAGCAGCCTCCAGGAGAGAAAACAGAATGAAGGTTGTCAATAAGAGAAACCAGTAAACCACAGTTCCTCAGAAAAAATAGGAGAAAGAGTGTTGTTTCAAAGGAACCACAATCTTTTTCCACGCTGGAATATGACATGACTGTTGGATAGCCAGATCTACTGCTTTTTCTAAAACAATATTCATTTACTAATATTGGGTTTGACTCAATGATCTTTAAGGTCTCTTCCAACCTAATAATTCTGTGAATTCTGTGAATATGTGTGAGGTGGAGAATTGTTCAGGGTGAGGAAACTGTATTCAAATTAAAATCTACATTTCTCTTGGAAAACGATGCTCGTAGCTACTGCTTTGTTAACCGGTTAGCAAAGGAGTAGAGTGCAAAGCTACTGATTTGATTTACACCATGTCTTTGAGATCTGCACAGTGGGAAGCTGCCCTCTTGTTCATTTAATGGAAAAGGGCAGCTGTATTCCACAGCATCCTGGGGCTTCCAGCAGCACAGCTTGCAAGACAGTTGAATTGGGTCTATGTACTGGGCTGGTGTGACTGCAGGAGTGGTTTCTGTGGGAAGACATCAAGAGCTGCTCCTCTGTCCGGCATAGCCAACTCCAGCTGGCTTCCAGCCAGACCTGCCATGGCCAAAGCTGAACCCACCCATGATTTTGGTAGCAGGAGAGGGTAAGAGAAAGGTGCTTTTTCCAGTATACTACTCCATTTTAAACTGGCAATAAGTTAATCTTCTTCAAGTGGGTGTCAGATTTGAATGTTAATTTGACAGTGGCTTAGATGGGACACAAATTAGTGCTTATGTCATTTGGGGTCTTCACCCCATGCTCATGTTTTGCTTGCCATAGTGATTCAGGATGAGAACACAGATGCTTGACACCAGCAGGAGGCTCACTCACAGCCAAGGAGAGCAGCAAACTCACCAGCTTTTTCCTGGGTCTCCTGGGCCTGACATCCATAGTGTCCCTTGTCACGTCCCACTGGTGGATGTCCAAACAGCTCTTTTCCTTTAGCTGCTCATCTGTTGAGTGCTCTGACAAGAAAATGTTTGGTTTGCCTCACAGTTTTATCAGGCACATAAATAGACCCTCAAGCAAAAGTCACCCCAAAAGGGCCTGCAAAAGGGAGCCTGGGGTTTTCACACCAGCTGGCAGTCTGGACTTGAATACGTGACATTTTCCTGCTGTACACCTCTGCAACTCCCTCAATGACCCAAACAGGAGGCTGGAAGGTGCCACAGGCTCTTGGATCCCTCCCTCACACTGACAACTGGCACCCAGTGTCTGTGCTTTGGCTGGCTTGTTCACCAGTGCCCATCAAAAGTGATCTGGGCAAGGAGGAAGAGCCTGCAAATTGCCTTCATGGGAGAATTTTCATTTCTCTGAAAGCTGAAAAGAAACAAGTCTGGAAGTTAAATGGGTCCTTGCAGGGTTGTTTCTCCTCATAGCTGAATCTAAGGTGGGTGGCTGGATCATCCTTTGCTGCTCATGCAGTAACACCTCCATTTCAGTCTTCTTTTGTGTACAATGTGTAGAATGCCTGGAATATTAGATATACCTCCAAACCATAAGAGTGACACCAAATTGCAAAGCCAATATATGATACTGTGTGCAATGCATTAATGCTCTTCTAATGGTTTTGACAGCAGAATACCAAAGTCTGTAAAATACTGCATATATGCTTAATAAATACAAAACCATGAATAAACAAAGTTCAGAATCTGTTCCTCAGGTGAGCTGAAGAACCATATATGGGAAATGGGAGTCAGAACTAAAGAAATGGAAAGATTCTTGTTGTTGTAGGTTGTTACTGGAGTAAACCTACTTGATACAAATGGTGTTATCCTGGGGGGTTTTGTCATGAGAAAAGTGCATTAAAGGACTCAGAGAACTTCTCTGTGATCAGGATTTGGATGTAATTAGTTTTAATTCATCTACACTAGAGATGTGTAATGGCGTATGTGTACATGTGGTGTACATCCCCTGCACTCCTCCTGGGGCCTCACTGTGATCTGAGAAATGCTCATTAGGCCTCGATCTTCACAAACAGCACCTGGGCTGAGCTCCTCCTGAGCTTATCAAAATCATTCTGTTCCCAGGAACTAGTACTGTCTAATGAGCTCCTGATTTTTAATGAACAGCCTTGGAAACCTATTTTCTTGCCTGGAAAACAACCCAAGCAGAA
The DNA here is from genome assembly GCF_012460135.2 of Molothrus ater. Taxonomy (NCBI): domain Eukaryota; kingdom Metazoa; phylum Chordata; class Aves; order Passeriformes; family Icteridae; genus Molothrus; species Molothrus ater. Next base: position 3,837,265 of record NW_023416471.2, on the reverse strand, counting down.
TAACAATTTTTGTTATCAAAATTTCAAAGAACCTACTAGCCCAAATTGCAGTCAGGATGAAAAAATTTTATGATGGAAGCCCAATCTCTTGTGACTCTGCAAGCAATGCTCCAAAGTGAGACCCTTTGAGCTCTCCTGGACATCAGAGACTGTGACCAGCACCTCCCTCTATGTGGGGCCTCTAAGAGCCAGAGAACTCTCAAGTTTGCTAAACTTGGAGAAATTCTGAATGACAATGATGGAGCCTGGACTAACATCCCCACTTCTCCAGACTCAACCCTTTGCCCATTGCAAAGATCCCAAGGTATCAGATGTGTTTCCTTCACCAAATTTGAAGGGAATTTGTCACACTTACTCTCTGGGTGTCTTGTACAGACTCTTTAGGACTGTGTGCATGAGGGTCTGAATATGCTAGATAGCATATGTACAAGGAATGCTGCTCTCCTGAATTCTTAAGTACTTCAGATTTGTAAATTAGGTTCATAAGTTATAGTCAATTCTATATGAATCTTTAGATAAATTGTTTAACTTAACCTGTCAGTTAAGTGCTCTTAAGTGCTGTTAAAGCTATAGGCCTAAACTGTTGGTTAAGTCTGGGGCACAGTTTAGCAAAGGGGTGTACTCTGAAACTTGTGGTGCAATGGGAGGGTCTTCCTTATTCCTGTTTGTCCTTGCGCCTTTCCTATCCTTAACCCCAGCCTTCACAGAGGTAACTTTTGGGTTGATTTTTGATTTCAGTTGACTGGTTTTAGGTTTTAGTTTGCTCTTTTTCTGTGTGCTTTAACCAGAGCATTAGTAGTAAGTAGTAGAGGGAACCTTGTAAATGAACTACATCACACTTCTGTTTTATATTAAACCTGCTTTCACCTATACCTTTGCTGTGATTCTTTAGGTGACCTTAAAACACTAATTTGCCGCAGAACACTAAGAAAAATAAACATGTGCACACGTGAATCAATACGTTGGCACAGCAGTAGGTTTCTGTTGCTGCCAACAAAGGCTTAAGTTGTGCAGTGGCTGAGCAGCTACACCATCTTGTGTTTCACAGGTGTGAAACGCTCTGTAGGGTCACACACCTGGGGCTTAGCTTTGCACTTGGCAGGTGGGGGACTCAGCTTCTGGCCTGTGCACTGGACACTGATCCCGACGCAAATCGTTCTCTTGGCAGCTACTTCAGCCTCACCCTGTTTCATTGATGCTTAATTGAGACCTGGACAGATAATTCAGGTATTGATCAGCTCCCAGAGCATCCAGGGAGCTGCTGGCAACTGGGCCTAAAGTCATTTTAGTTTGTTTTGGAAGCTCTACTTCTGTCATCATAGATATCCTGCTGGTATATTAAGTCTTAACTGGTGTACTAACTCTTATCACTAGGAATGAGACTAATCTGTCTTCCTTGCTGAGGCTGAGGAGAAATGCAAGCTGTGTGTGTCATCAATGAGGCAAAGTCATGGGGTTTTTGAAGTTTGTGGTCAGTTTAGATGCTGAACTATAGGTAGAAAAACTGTCAGGCAGTCTGCTTAATAGACTCTGCATCTATTAAAAAAGAGAGTGCACACAGTCTCCTGCACATCAGTCCATCTTGGAGTATGCCATCAGCTCTCCATGAATAGAAAGTAATAGTGATAATAGCAAGTAATGCAAGAAAATCATGTTACAGAAAGGAGGCTGTGGCTGATGGCAGAGTGAAGGACAGAGATCTGTGGGCTGAATGTCACCTGTGGCAAGGTAATGAATCTGTCTAGTTTCCATCTGAAATGCCTGATTTCATTGCAGTTTCTTGGGATTTCAACTCCTTTCAGAAATGAAGCCATCCCTCATGCTTTATAGGCTTTTTGGCCCAACACCAGCATCTAAGCAGATGAAAATAATGATGATTGCTGCCAGACTCCCTGGTACCAATAATTTTTCAAAAGGTCATGTTTTCTGTCAGTGCTTTACGGGGGGCTGTGAGGCTTGCTACAAATGCTCAAACATAGGCATGTTGTGTTAAACCCTGACATGTGGGGTGTCCCAGGGTACTTGTTGGGCCCATCAGTTCAGAAAGACACTGATATAGACAAGACACTTATAGGTCTTGTGTCACATCTGCTGGACTCCTCTGGGCAGTTTGTCTGAGCAAAGGTGACTGAAGAGTGCCACCCCACCTGAGTGCTATTCCTGGGCTTTGGGATTGCTGAGGTTTCCTTGCCCTGACACAGTTTCCAGGTCTTCATTATTATATGTCCTTGTGTGGGATGAACAGAGGAGTGCTTCCTCACCTCAGGGAGGTTGTGGGGGAAGGAGCACACTCAGAACCTCACAAACATGCTCAGTTAGGATAGGTGGTACACTTCCAATAACTATGACAGACATAATATTCACAATATTGTTTCAACTTTGTGGCATGTTTTTTCATAGTGCTGAGGACAGACACAGATCCTCTTCCAAGAAGCTCATAATCTGTGAAAACAAATGACAGATGGATGAAAAGCATGCCAGTAGAGTGACAAGGTAAATGAAGTACCTTATACTCTTTTCTATGTTATTTATTCAAGTAATTTATTCAGAATTTTCTGTTGATTCTTTTTTCTTCCATACAGTGTTTAGTGTTTTATAGCTGTTTATTAGCTATCCTTGCAGTATTACACTGAGGCTGATCACCTCCAAGTTAGGAACTTGAAAATTGACAGAGAGGTTAAATCTTCTCAAAGTCTCACAATGAGACAATGAAAGATTTCCAACCAAGATAAAAGACAGGCTCCAACTATGTACAGCTTTTTTGCAGTAATTGCTTCTATATATCATGTGCTTTTATTTTCTTAAAAAGTATATAATTTGACCAACTTTTCAACATATGTGTTTCCTTTACAGATCAGAGTTATCACATCAGACTCTGATCTTGCCCAGCTACAGATGCTCTGGAACATTCCACGCCCTGTGAGCTTTGGTGACCATTACCTCAAATTTTGTCTACTTCTTCTCTTCAGCCTTCCATGCCAGCCAGCTGCTCCAGAGTGGGATGCTGTCTGCTCCTTAAAATAAACCCTTCTCAGAGCATTATCGTGACCTGGGGTAATTTTCTAATTTTTTGCAGCCGAAATCTGTACCCCTTCCTGCATGCTGCATGTCCCTGGTACAAAGTCCATGCTGTTCCTAGATGAGAGACCACTTATACCTGCCACATAGCACCACTTTCCCCACCTTTCCCCACTCCCTTTAGCCCTTCCTTACCATTGCCATGGACAGGGAAATCCCTGGCAGGTTCTACCTGCCATTGTGCCTTCTCACAGCACAGCCAACATCTGAGCTAAAAAAAACCCCAAGCAATTTAAGGCAATCTGAGTCATACCATGTTAATAGAATTGGATTCTTTGGATCATGCAGAAGGGTTGCTGATGGCTTGGAGCCATTTTGTTCAAAATTCCCAGTTCTCCATCTGGAATTTCTAGCACAGCCCTGTTCCACCTGTGCAACCCTTCTGCTCTGGTCTCTTTATTCAGGCAGCCTTATCCTATTTAGAGAAACCCTGAAAGCAGGATACACACAAGAAGGGCATCAAACTGTGGGAGTGTGTTCAGAGGAGGCCCACTATGAAGGTGAAAAATCTCCAGGGCCAGATTTACAAGGAAGATCTGAGGTAAATTTGCTTGTTCAGCCTGGAGAAGAGGAGGTGATGGGTGACCCCATTGCTTCCTCATGGGGGCCAGCAGCTGGAGAGGTTCAGGTTGGCATTAGGAGAAGTTCCTTCACTGAGTATGGTGGGGCACTGTAAGGACTCAAGGAGCGCAATTGCCACTCTCAAACACTGCTTGCTACAGGATGACTTTGTTATGAGATAAGCATAGATGGGAACAACAGGATGGCTCTAAGTCCAAGCCTGGTGTAATTGAGATCTGGCTAGCACATCCTGGGTAATGGATGCAGACAAAAAATCCCACTGTGGCAAACTGTGTAAAGAAGCAACTGCTCATAGGGTCTAAAATCCCCTCAAGTTATGGAACAGATTGCACCTGTGACGACTGAAGTCCCCACTGCCAAATATGCCTACATGAATACCTGAAACCTGGACTGTAAATTAGGCCACTGTGGACGAAGAGATAAACAAACCTGGGAGACAAGAATGCCACTGAAAATGGACATAAAGAATGCAACCACAAGGACAGCTAACTCAGCAACTGTGCTGAAATAAGCTCTGAATGGGCAAAAGGTAATTCTGGCAGGGGAGATTGTGACTACAAGTCAGAACCTACTGACTCAAAAGAAGAGAAAGACTGAGCACAGGACTAATTAGTATGAGAAGAGAGGGAATCATTTAACCAACAGATTAAGACAACTGTGTGACAAGTTGTGCGAGCCTGGAATGTTAGTGGTTAATGCTCAAACAATCTGCCATTTGAAGTGACTGCCCAGGCCCAGAGGAGGTGCACACCCATCAGCCAAGGCAACAGCTGAGTCTTGAACAAGACAAGGGGGGAGGCTGATAAGAGGCAAATCCTGTGAGGTGAAACAGTGCTTTTCATCATGCCAGTGTCCATACACAAGTGGCTCAGCTGTGAAGACTCCCCTCTGGTGAAGCACCAGGACATTCACAGTAGGTCTGATGGGGTTCATCTTGGCTTAAGGGCCATAATTCACACAACTGATACTACACCAATATAAGAGGCAGCTGTAAAGTCTCAGAAATTGTCATAAACCATCAAAGATTCCCAAAATATCCCTTGATCCACAGCATTACATAATCCATTGTAAAACTCACCACCCCAGGGGGAGTACTTGGGCATTCTCACCGAGCCTTAGCCTATATTAACCCACCAGATTTTGTGTTTCAGGGGCTTCCCTCACCTCAAAGGGATCAAGATTGTGACCATCACTTTGACAGGACTGTGACCAACACGTCGACGAATGGACATAAAAATTGCAAGAATCAAATCTTGCCACAGAATCCACAGGTGGTGACCATGTGCCTGTCTACACTTATCCTTTCTCTTTCTTTCCTTTACCTTATACATTTTCTTAAGTGCTATTTTTATACTTTTATATTGCAGCATTTCTAACTAAAATGTCTACACTTTAAAATTTGCCAAGGACCTTATTGTACGGCAATGTTCTAAAGTTTGCAAGGAAAAGTTTGCTATTGAACCTGCGGAGAATCTTCTTGTTTCTCCTGCACACTGCCCAGAGTACACCAACAACACTCCCCTAAACTCCCCAAGCAGACTAGGGCATAACACCAATGAGCACTAATTAAGAATTATTTTGTTGTTTGCTAAAATGTATAAGTAGTGGAAAGTTTTGAACAGCCTCAGGACTCCCACTCCTGAGAAGCTCAGGGTGATTAAGGATCAACAGGGTGCCACTGGATCCTTGAGTGGTGACTATTTTCTGCTTGATCTGTCTCCCTCCCTCCTCCATTTTCCATTTCTTTCTCCATTTTATTGTTCAATTAAATCCATATTGTTGACTTTGGCATATGGGTCACATTTGCACCTTAATTCAGGCAGAGGCATCTCTCAGTAATAGGATCATATCAGGCACTGGAACTGGCTCCCCAGGTCACAGCATTAACCTGGCAGAGCCAAGGGACTGTCTGGATGATGCTCTTGGTCATATGGTTAATTTTAGGCAGTTTTGAAAGGAGCAGGGAGCTGGACTCAATGATCCTTATGGCTCTCTTCCAACTTGAGGTATTTTATGACTCCCACCACAGCATGTTCTCCCAATGGACAGAAGCACTAAGTGCACAACCTGGTTAATTTATACCAAGGCTGGTTTCTCCATATTCACAGCAAAAAGAAGAGGAATCTGGAAAAGTGGCCTGACAGAGATATGCACACTGCTATTTTCTCCACCTTGCAGTGTTTTCGTGGCAAGAGACTATCTAAAGCTGGACAATATTTCAGGTTTATTTACAGCAAGGTCTGTACTGATTAGCATAGACATTTCAATTCGATCAACAGAAGTGCTAAAACTATACTTGAAAAAAATGCCTTTTGCTTAACTTTAGTAGCATTTCTGTTTGGGAAAAATCAATGCCAAACAAAGAAACTGTCAGTGTCAGCCTTACCTAAATTTTGATCATGTTTGATCATGTTGTAGCATAGATTTGAAAAGCACTTTCAAATTTTAGAAGAGAGTAGAGGTTAAGTATCACCAATAATGGGAAAATGCAGCTGGTAACATCATAGACAGTTAACAATATTATATAGATGTCATGCTCTTCTAAAGTCATTACTGCAGTTTTGTCTTCAAAAACTGGGAATTTGTGGTAAATTTGACACAAACTGTCACTGGAAATGAAAAAGAGAAATTACAATTCTCTTTTGAGAATGTGAGGATAGAAACATTTGCAGACTGATATTGTTTGTCCAAACCAATAGAAGAGAGCAAATGATTCATTTTTGCTGGCTTTATTTCTTACTGAATTAGTCACAGTGAAAGTTGCAGCTAGGGAAAAAACCAAACAAAACTCAAAAACCAACACACTGAAATGGAAGAAAATGACCAAACAGCAGACTCAGACAGAATGGTAGGGGGACCACTGGAATTTCCAAAGCATCATTTTTTTGCCATAGTGGTTACCTTGCACAAATGATTACCTTGCTTTTTGTGGACCTGATGAGGACAGAGATGGCAAAATGAAACTAGATGCTTAATGTGCCTTTGTCAGCGCCTCTTGTCATAACATGGAGATGCTGTAAGAATATTTGATTCATACTTGATTTCAGATTCTTTTTTACCCTAAGCACCTTGCACATAATCCACAGCAAACCAGTCCTGAATGATGAGAATTGAAAGCAGATCTCTGTGGAGTGAGGAGTCTATTTCATCCCTCTCTAAGAATGGTTTCCCATCTAGAGGGGAGGAGGAATTCAGCAGAACTCCTTCCAAACTATTGCCCACCCTTCTCCTTGGACTTTTATCATTCTGTGGGTCCCCAAAGCAGTTCCTGCTCCTACAGGAACCCCATGGAAGGAGGTCACACCTGGTGCTTTGCAATGGGAATACCCACAAAAAGCAGAGTATTCATGGAGAGCAGTGGATGCCCTGCAGATCTGTCTGCTGTCTAAGTCTTTCTGGATCTTTTTCCAGTGCTTAAATTCTCCCCACACCAACTTGCTCCCTCACCATGCTTAACTTTTGATTACTTTTCCCCCCTTCCATGCCCTGCCCACCTGGCCTCCATTCTGGCAGCATTCCTGGTCACCAACCATTTGGTGGCTGCTAGTTAGCAGCAACAGCTCATTAATATGCCTACTTCCAGCTCTTCCATCATGTTAAGCCTACCTGAAACCTTAGCTTCATATTATGCCTCTGGAAAGGCATTTAAGCACCATTACTTCTGCTTTTCCTTCCATTAATAATCTGTATTTTCTAATCAGTTTAGGATGAAGCATTATTTCCTTTATGTATTAAATAGGTTTAAAATTCTATTATCATAGTAAGAAACTTAAATCTAGTGATTAAGGCAAATAAATTCCTTTGGTAGTTGCTTTTAATCTCACCAAGTCAAACGATTACACAGCTATCATGGGAAGGTATTTGCTAGTTCATGTGGATTTACTTCAGGAAGAAACCCCATTCTTCACTAATACTTTGACAACTTGTCAGTTTCTCACATCATTTGCAATGCTCTAAATGCACCTTACCATCACTCCCTGCATCTACTTAGCCACCTGAACTCTTGCAAAAGTTCTTCCTCCAAAGACAGTATAGAATGAACTTGTTCCCTGCTACCTCCATAGTCTTTTGGTTCTGTGCATGTGTACTTGTATAAGTTCACATGGGGCTGTAGTCTTTCTGAGGCCAGAGGATTTCTCTGTTGATGAATATAAAGGTATACAAGACTGTCATTCTTTGCAGACTAGGGAAATTGAAATCTGACTCGCAAAAGGTTTAGGTGGTGATTATTTGACCAAGGAACCTTTCATTGCAATATATGTGATGCAGTAGTTTTCATCTCCCTTGTCACTTAAATTTTTTATTGTGATGTTTGCCCTTATTCCTTTGTGTGTTTCTAGTCACATTCTATTGGATAGCCATCTGTTTTCCTGTTTCTTAAGTTGCATCCTCAAAAAAATAACATTTTTGCTTTTATGCTTCCTTTTAATGTTCTTTTAGCATTTTCTTCTTTTATATTTCTGGAGGAAGAGAGGCAGTTAATTTTCTTTACTTTGATGGCCTCAGGTTCTCTCATGTTTTTCTGCCAATTTTTTTTCTTTTAGTCAATTCCATTCATTATTTTCTTCAGTGATCAAGGCATTTTTTCTAAAGAACAAGCATAGCTATTACCAGCCAAGTGTGTCCTTACTACACTCCCACTGAATGTAATGAAGTCATAGCTGCCCTTCCCTATGAGACTTCATTCTTATAGCCCCAGTCCCCATGGTGAAGTCTGGAATATTTGGAAATACCATCCTGCAGTTCCTTCCTCCCTTCCTCCTTTTGTTCTTCCTTGTGTCCCACCCTTGCCCCCAAAACGTAATGATATTTAAATATTTAGATTTTTAGTGCTTTTACCAAGGGCAGTAGGCACTGGGTTAAGGCTGTCTATAAATTCTATTTTAATCATCCAACAGAGAAATCAAGGTCAAGCCAAACAGAGTTCTTGTACTCTCACTTTCAAAGGAATCCTACTATACCAGGCAGAATCCTAGAAGCAAACCCAAACAGCATGCCAAACAGCTGTGCTCACTGACTGTCTGCAAAAAACTCTGTGTTATTAAAAACACTTGTGGCCAAACATGGCACAGTCTCTGGCTGAAAGAGAACAGCTCTGGGAGTCTGTGGTAATGTTACCATAGTGTTCATTGGTGTGTGATAGATCAAGCATCCATAACCCTAAATAGTGTAAAATCTTTGAAGAGTCAAAAGCTTGTAGAGTAAGTATTTTTGTTACTACCTATTTGTGTTTATTTCTGGTTTTAAAGGGTGGCATTCATACATTGGCAGTGTCTTGACACTATAATGAGTTGCCTTAACATTGTGTTCCTAATTAATTATCCACAATAAGTTTCCTTATGAGATGTTAACTGACAGATTGTTTTGGTTTCTGAAGTTGTAGTGCAGAATCAGCCCAGTACTTTAAGAATATTTCATAAGAGAATATTGCTCTAAAAAGAAAAAAAGCATATCCCCAAACTAGACTGAAAAGCAGAGTCTACTCTTGCTGGACAATAAGTGCATTTCTTCAAACTGAAAGCACTTAGCCATTATCAAAAGAAGTTTGCTCCAAGTCACACATATATGGCTTATTATAATATTGTCTTTACAAAAGTCAAACTCTGTAAGAACAGAAATATAGCAGTATATTGGCATTTTAGACACTACTTTTGAATGAAACTTTCTTGTGCTATTAAGGCAAATTTCAGAAAAATAATTCTGGAGGAGTGTAATGCAAATAATTTTTTCTAATATCAACCACAACATCAGAATATGTTGGTTTTTAAACTTCCAGTGTTTATAGAGTTACTGTGCTGTCTAATAAACCACAAAAAGACATACAAAAGAGAATTCTGGAAGAGGATTTTGAAAGTTCTTTATATAAAACAAAGAAAGGAAAGCATAAGTAAGTTGCAGCAAAAAAGGAACTTTGAATGTGTCTAAAATAATTTCACTAAGATTGTTGAACAGCATATGGTTAAAATTTTCCTTTCTGTAGACCATTATATTCCAGCAAAAACTTCTGATTTAACTAAAGTGTTACATGCTAAATGCCTCTATTTTTTGGTTCCTTAGGACTCAAAAATAAATGACATATCCTTACTGAAAGCAAAACTGATCTATCTGTAGGGTACAAAATAGAGATTCTCAATGCTGTTTGCTCTCAGTTTGCTGTTTTTCTTCTCTATCAGATTTTTAAGAGTTTAAACATGAGACTGTAAAAGCTGTAGTTATACTGACTTTACCAGATACGGTATGTTCAATTAAAAAATAGCATGATCTTATTTTTCTTACTGATTTGAAAAACTGGCATATTTTATTATTTCATTGAACATACCACATCTTGTAGTTGTGCCTGCTATATTGGAATGAGTGTATGATGGCCTCTGGATGAACACTGGGCTCTCTGAAACTTTAGGTCAACAAACCACTACATAGTTTCTTTTTATCTAACCATGCTAAATTCAACATGGTCTGAGACGACTGGTGGTAATCCTGCAAGGCTTGTAGATTCTCCTACTTGTGTTGATAGATTATTTTTCATGCTCAACTCTGTAATCTCAGGACCTGTGATCTTTGAATTTCAATCTGAACTTTTTAATTCAGAAGTTCCTTTGCTGCAGTAAAACTAATCTTTCAGAAACTGAAGGTTTTAGATTATCTTTGCAAAGAGCCAAAAAGTATATATCATTTTAGAGGATACAATGCCATCAGACATACGAAAAGTCAAGGAATTAGAGGGACCAAAGAATTTGCTATAGAACTTTACTCTCCAAAAACTGTCAGCCTGACTGTTTTCCTTTCCTTAAAACAGAAAGATAACAAAACAGAACAAATGTTTTAACATAGAATTTATATTAGTACTATATGATTTTTTTTGCCTGTCAAATCATAGCATGGCTTTTCATAGCAATTCTATATAAAAAGGGGACAAATTGGCAGCATGGCTTCTCAGGAGGATATTGACTAGACAGCAGGGTTCCTCTTGTAGCCCATTTGCTGCCCGTGGGACAACTGGCCTGGCAGTTAACTCAGAAATGGAGCAGGGCAGCAAGTCTTCAGAAAAATGTTAGGCCTGGGGTGACATAATTTTTCACTCTCTGCCTGAATTTGCCTCTGAAGCATTTTGTGTGGAGTCATGTCATTATAGATCCATCTCTGTGGGAAAAAATGACCCAAAACTGACCCAAAGGACTGCAGCTGTTGCCCTGTAAAGTTAGTGCTGCAGTTTGTATACGTAGTAGGGAAAAATCGGAAACATTTCTATTGCAATTTGGGAAAGAGTGACTGAGAACGTGTGGAATTGTTTTTTGTGCTTTAGTCTCACAAAAATAATCCAAGCATTCCTTAAAAATATAAAAGAATTATTAGAAAGACAGACTAATCTCAACAGACCTAGTACAGATCTTTTAAGACAGTAAAATAGTAAATTAGCAATTTATTTTAAGGGTAGTAGGTAAGTTTGATTTCTGTGAGCTTTCTTTATGCCATCGTGTATATATCTTGAAATAATGACAAAATATAAAATACTGAATCATCCCTGTTTCTAAATCATCCATGTTTGAGAGAAAAAACATACATTTACAGTCACGGGTAATTGTTTTTGAAGCCTGCCAACTGTGAACAATGGATCACTGCCAGCTCAAATTATTGGCTCAAAAGGCTTTGACAAAATTTTTGTTAAGATTATATTCTAGAAACCAACTGCAAGTAGGATTAGAAGTGTATGACTGGCCTGGATAAGAAATTGGCCAAGAGATTGCTAAGAGCTGGCTCCTGGATTGTGTTCAGCATTGCAGAAGCCCTTTTTGTGGCATGCTAGAAGTGATGTTGCCTAATATGTTTATCTATTCCTGGATAAAAATATGTGATCAATGAGAAAACAGATATTGCTGATAATACATAGATATATTGGCTAGGCAAAATCAAAGAAAGCTGTGAAGCAACTCAGGGAGACCCAGTGAAGTTAGATGAGTTGACAATAGAGGTAAAAAAAGGAATACTGAAAAAAAGCATTCTGAAATAGCATTAAAATATGTTAAAAAGGGTAATGGAAAGAAAAACCTGAAATAGTTTGAGACATAATTTCAGATGCTATTATTACTTAGAAGAAATATCCTTACAAAATCAAACTGGAAAAATAGCTCTACTGCTTTTCCCTACTCTTGGGCATTAAGTTAACTTAAGAACCAAAAATTCTATAGTTATTTATGAATGTTTCAGTAAAAATACCCTTTCTCTATATAGGACCATATACAGAGAATTCTTCATGTGAAATACTGTAATCAGTTTTGATGTTCCTTTCTCAAAGTGAAACTGTGTCAGCAATGTTGTCTGTCAGCAAATAGAAAATATTTGTTGGCTTGGGCTAAAATAAAGAAGTATAAAAAGTGGTAACTATGTATACTGTGCACTCTAAACTATCATTTTTTAAAAAAAGGATAAGAAGAGATGCCAGAAGCAAAGGGCTGCAGTGGAGCTCTTGCCAAGCCCTGGCCAGCAGCAGCCCTTGGTGGCTCTTGCCAGCACCTTGGGCCGACTCAGGGCAGTGTGGAGAGAAAGGCAGCAGAGCTGGGGCATTCCTACCTGAGCTTCCCGGCCTGCCACAGCCTCCGGGGTTGTTGGCGTCTCCTGCCATCCCTCTTCCTCCTCTTCCTCTCGGACTGCTATTCTCCGTTTCTGGCCCAGGCCTTCCCGCTGTTGTTTCCTGCTGGGTTCCTCTACTGGGGTAGCCTCCAAGCCTTGATGTGCTCGGTTGGATTAGATGGGCAAAGCCCAGAGGCACGAGACAAGTTCCCTCTTGTTGCAGTCAATGCAAGCGCCTTTTACCTGCATGAGTCAGGAAGGCTCAGGGGGCTTCAGCCTCAGCCAGGGCCTCCATGGATCTCTCACTCTCCTTGCTTGGAGGCAAAGCTGAAGGCACCTAAAGCAGAAATTCTGGAGGTGTGTTGCATTATTGTAGACTATTTCTGTACTTTTAATTTCCCTCTTTTTTGTCCTAATTTTTAAATCTTTTAAAAGAATAATTATTGATGAGCTTTAGTTCATCATACATGCTTGCCTATGTTTCTCTTTTTGTGACATTTTTTTTCCACTGCACTGCATTGAATCCAACGTCACCATTTGTGAAGCCATTTTTTTTGGTTTTTTGTGCAGTTGTCAGCTACTTGTTAAAAATAGCTACATTATACTGCCATTAAATATTCATTAAATTGAGTTGTGGCAGGCTATGAGAAACATCCAATTAAGCAGTTCACTTTCTACACAGAAGTCTACAAATGAGCAGTCTTCTTTCTTTTCAATAATGCATCACAGGCTGCCCTTAGTATCTCTAAAATAATTGATAAGGCAAAAGTTATTTGTAAAATACATAGTAAAAATAGAAAAGTAGATTAGAGGGGATAATTTTGCCTTGGAACTTTCTTCTGACTGTGGGAAAAGCACTGCATACTTTGATTTAATTTTTACATAGCCTGAGGGAACCTGAAATGCTGCCCCTAATAATTCAATATTTTTCTATTTCTGACATGCATTATGTGTTACTAGTTCTTAAAAACCAGAGCAGGAAAAGACATCATAAGCTTTATTCACCCTGAAACTGTTACAGGGCACTAAATACACCTGGATCCTGGGCAAGGCACAGTGGTGTTTTGGATCTGTACAGTTTATCTTCTTTTGTAGCTAACGCGCTGATACACCTGTGGATGCGTGTGTGCCCAGGCTGCAGCTGGAGGAAGGACTGCCATCTGTACAGGCAGAGCTGAGCTGGTTGGAGCAGCAGTCACAGCAGAGGTGAATTGGCTTAGGCTGCAGCCTAAGAACATCTTTCTGAATTCCCAGGGCCAGCCCGTGCTGCTGACCCCTCCTTGGCGCACTGAATGAAGATGTTAAAGCTGGCTAGGTTTGCTGTAGGCCTTTTCAAACAGCTCCCTCCTGTGCAGTGCAGACCTGCCTCAGACCCTACACTAGTCCTGCCAGAGGGGTGAACAACCTGCGGTGAGGCACTGCAGGGACCCAGGGTCGGTGCCCTGAGCAGCTGGATTCTGTGCCCTGGCTCCATGGGTAGGAGTGCCACAGGGCAGTGACATCAGCTGGAGCCAGTCTCCTGTTTCTCCAGCCCTGGGCATGTCCAGATACAAGGCTTCTATGTAAGCCCCTGTATCCCATGTGTATCAGGTTATACATTCCATGCCTCTTGCATAGCACCCAGCAGTTTCCATTTTGCTTTGTATGTATTTTACCTGCTGTCACCTTGTTCATTATTTCTCAGCTGTCTTCCCTTACTGATGTTAATTTTAAGTCACCCCTTTATTTAATTTCTAATTCCAGGGGATTACTTCCAAATGTACTTTCTGGTTATTACCAAAGCCCTGTGTACATGCTGGCTCTAAACTCCATGGGATATTGGTTCACAGACCAGAAATTTTTTGGCCATTTCATTCCCATTTGAAATGTAGGATTTAATAGACTTAAACATGAAGCAAGGCACTACAAGTACTTTTTTTCCCCCTTCTTATTTTTTTTCTTGTTTACCTTGAGATAAAATTACAATTACTTTCTTTGTTCCTACAAAGTGTCAAATATTACACCAAGTGTGATATTACACAAAGTGTAATATTTGAGACACAAAATCTTGTATCAGCCTTGCAGGGATGTCGGAAGAGGAGTCCTATGAATGCGGCAGCTAACAATGACCACCTAAGCCTTTCAGACATAGGAAATAGCATGGTAAGGGAGCTAGCTCTGAAGGAGGGTGTGCTTTTTGATGTGGTTGAGAACCATCTGCCACTGCAAACCCCAGCCATACCAAGAAAAGGGGGTGAAATCCTGGGAGAAGGAAAGGAAAAGAGAGGGAAATTTATGGGAGAAGTGGTAAAATTCCTACCTGAGAAGCAGGATTTCTCATATAATAGAAGAGAGCATGCATCTAGGTAGCAACAAGCTCATTCTTTACTAATTTTTCAACTTGCCCTTGGGGCAGTACACAAGAAAAATACTTTGTGAACATTTAGATTGTTTAGTACCAGTACCAGTTAGTAATAGTATCACTATTAAAGTTACATCTCAATTAAAATCTTATTTAAAACTATGAAAATAATACATTTTATATCATAAACACAAAACACAGAAAATAACTCAATTGGAAATGAAAAGTAAGGCTGAATACTTTTTCCATGTTTTCTACATTTTTACATTTCTGCTTTTTTACATTTCTACCCAGGAAATCACAGACAAAATCACTCAGAATTCCAATCTATCAGAAAGTCCATGCTTGTCAGATGTATATGAGATGTATATGTACTGAAAGAAGAAAACAACTTCTCTGCTATCTACTGCTATGGATAAATAACATACATTATTTATTGATTTTCACCGGTGGTTTTTCATATCCATCAACTATTTCCATAGAAGTAGAAACAGAAGTTTGGAGTTTTAATAGTTAAAATGCTGAGATAATAAAAGCTGTGACATAAATGAAACAAAATCAAGTTGGACTGTGATCTTGCATACTGGTGTGTATGGAGACAGTGGCATTGTTCCTTATAAAAGGCTTTTACAGATTTTATTCTGTGAGACTTGCTACAATTGTGCCTGGATATCAGAAGAAATCTTCCTGCCAGGCATAATTAGAATTGCCAGCTTTTGAAATTTGTCTTAGTATTTACAGAGATCAGCTAAAGCCCAGTCAAATCAATGGAAAAACTCCTGGGATGTGTCTCTGCTGTGCCGAGCACAACAATATTAAGCAATGCCTGACTTGGTGTTAAGTGAGCTGCCTTGTGCAGGGCCATGCAAAAGGCAGCGACCAGGGGCTAGAAAGGAGCACAAGGACAGAGCAGGTTAAGCCTCAAACAGACTTTGGTTGCAGGGTCTGCTCGCTCTCATCTGATGCAGCACCTCCCTGCAGTTTGACAATGCGTGGCTTGAGCACTATGAAGCCATGAGTAGTTTGGCCTCCAATTGAAACTCAGGCAGTGTCTGATAATTAAGTGTCTTAGGGTTTATGTGCTTCTCACCCCATTATTTACCCAGTTACCTGCAGGAATATAACATCAGAAGCAAGCCCAGTGTGATTGAAAAGTCAATCTACTGCTTTATTTCTAAACTGTCAGGTAATGCATAATTCCTTAGACCTCTTATCTGAGGTACCAGTCCTAATGCTTCCATAATACTTTAAAACTTCACAGGAAAGTATGCAGATTTTTAACTAGCTTGTAGTTGTATAAATACAAACTTGTGCAAGAGAGTTTTTAGTAATATTATAAGGAGCAGATTAGCTGTAATGCTACTTTGATGAATTTTATGTTCCCTTTTATTCTACCCATTAAAATCCTTGCAACTGTTTAAAAAGGAGAAAACAGTAACAACCATATTCTGCAACCCAGAATGGTTCCTCATGGGCTTCTTAAGACAAAACCAGATAATGCATAGAAACAGAGTGGTCATTCACTTTGGAAAGTTATTATGAAAGTGATTCATTTGGCATTTAGTGAGCCTCATAGAGAAGGTTGTGGTGCAAATATAATTTGTCCTACATTCCAAATGGAAAATACAGGGATTATAAAATACACTGAAGAACCTATTTGCAAATTATGGGCTTTCATTTTGGGGGTTATCCTCTGTGCTGTGTTTCTTAAACTTGGCAGGAAAAAAGCATTGGCTGAAAGAGCTCAAAAAACTCCTATAATTGGCACCCCAGAATGGGCATCTTAGTGAGCTTTCACTGCTTTTGGGCTTGAGTTTAGCAGTCCATTTTTATCCAAATAAAGCCTGGATTCATTTCAGCACCACTACGCTTTATAGCATATTCTGTAATAAAGAAGCAGCATTTAGTGAATCAAAACCTAGAGATGAAATAAAAGAACCTCAGCTTTGTGCATTTACTGACAATGTTAATTTTGCAGACTTCATTCTGAAGTGGCTTGCATCTTCTCAGCAGTGTAGACAAAATTGTACTTCGTGGCCTTAAGGTTATGAAAAAAATAAATAAACTATACTTCTTGTTTGGAAATAGGATGTGGTGCAGCTGTGAAACTGTCCTCCTACAGCAATCCTTTTAACTCTGCCCTGCCTGATCTCATTCTTAGGGTGCCTAGCAGGAAAAGATCTTGGCTTGTCTTGTGCAGGCAATATAGTTGATAAGAACTTTTCTGTCCCTTTCTGGAATGACTTAACCCAGATTAGACTCCACCACAGAAAGCTGCCTGGTTTTCCTAGCCTTGCAACTGGTCCAGTCTTTTGTGTCCAAAACTGCTGCCTTCTCATTAATTGCACCAATGTTGAGAGAGTGGTCATTTTTTAATTTCATAAAAAATCATAAATTTCATAAAAATCCCATAAATTTCACTGTTGCTTGAAGCCAACTGTTGGTGTCAGCCCTGAGCATCACTTCTGGAAGGGTGGCTACAGTAAAAAGAAAGTTCTGGCTCTTTTGGTTTTTATAGGAATTGCTGATCATATGCAAAATGCTACTGAGCTTAATTATTATGTATTTTCTCTGTTTAATAACCAGAATGTGCCAGCATTTTGCTTCATGTGGTTATAAAACACTACATAAGAGGGTGTCTAGCAAGAAAAAAGTGCTTTGATGTACAAAAAGTGAATGACAGAACTTCAAAGTAGAGCAGGGTAATGCATTTTCAGATTTCCCAGCCATTTTATTGCTGGACTGGTTATCAAAACAGTAGCCTTGTACTACCTTGGTTGGAGTTACAGATTTATTAAGAGGTGGTAAATAATTGTTTTTGTTGGAACATGTTTAAAATTGGTAATTAAGCTGTAATTATAAGCTGTTCTTACTTAAATTCTAACTCCAGAGTTTTAACTTTCATGCCTCATTAATTCCTGCTCCAGAGTTTTACATCAGCAAACTCATTTAATGTCCCTAAAATATGCAATTTTCTTCCAAATGAAGCTGCTTTTTCTGCATGTAAGAAAGATGTTCCATCAGATAAATGAATCAAAAATTGTTTACACTTTTCTTTAGCCTTTTACCCTTTTCCTTCCAAACAGAGAACATTAGGTCTCAGGACTTCATATTCTAGGGAACATATGAATTTTCCAGTAGCCCAGAATGAAGTCATTATGCTGTCTTAGTGCAAATGTGACACTCAAGAAGGTACAATTTTCTTAAATTATTTTTCTGTTAATTACTCTAAGCCTTTTTAACTAAGCTGTGAAAGGTAACTTGATTGCTCTCAAGTACAAAATTTGGAATAAAGCCAAGATGAAAATGTCTTCTACTTCCTACTTGAAGAAGAAAATTTTAGAAAAATAAACTGTCAGTGTCAAAGTAGATGCATTTTCTGTCTGCATCTTCTGTTATTTCATTTAATCTATCAAATTGCAAAATCATTTTAATTCAAGCACCTGTCATCTTACATTTCTTATGAATAATTTCTCTATTACCCACTCAGAAATAACAATAACTATAATTAGAATGGAATTTATTGATACCAAACTGAAAAGTTTTAAATAATTTCTTATTCACACTTTTCTTTAATTATTCTTATTAACAAAACCTCTGAATATTGGCATATTATTTAAAATACAAATGTTAACTAGTTTACAGTTTGGTTTTACAAGTGATAAATTTTTATGTAGTGATTATGTGTCTTTGTCTATCCCCTCAAAAACTTCTCTCTTCAGTCACATACTGTACATAGAACTTAAGGTTTCAGAGTGGGAAGCTGCTGAGGTTTTGTGCAGATCAGAAGCTAACTGGAGAAGAGGATTCACTAATCTGCTGTGTGCACCGAGGGAGGAACAGCCATAATTCAGAGCCCCATCCATTTTAAGAGGCAAGTATCAGATGCCTCAGTCAAGGTGTGCATATGAGGTGATCTCTCAGCACTTTGACAGCTCCAGACCAAAAGTGGCATGTGCTGGCAGTCTGTGAGCTAAGCAGGAAGGGACTTGGGAAGACATAGGGAAATATTGTGAGGAAGAAGAAAAGGCAAGGGCAATAGGAGGGTGCTGAGTGTAGCAAAAGTATTGAGGAGGTGACTGGAATGTCCAGATATAAATTCACAAACAAGGAAGCTTCCTGTTGTGCTCTTTGTGGAGGAACTCTCAAGCACTCTGAAATCACTCTTGGTTAAATTGGATTAGAGGAAAACTTATGCACTCACCTGAAAAGCAAAGCATATTTACTTTCACATGGAGCTCTAGGTAGAATAAGATTTATGTAAGAAGAGCTTTATTAAGTAATTTAAAACAGATTTCATATACACTTTAGAGTTTTTTTGACAGTTGTAGTGCAGACTAAAAAATGTGATTTATTGTTGTAGAGGGGAAATGAGAATGATGGATAATGTGTGTGCAATGTCCATGATGTACAGTCCACTAGGCTGATGTATAGGACAAAGCAAAGTCACTCAGATTTTATTTTGTGGGAAAAATAGTGCTATGTGTTATTTCAGTCGCAGGGACAGGGTAGTTCCCCAGTAAAAACGAACTTCAAAGGGGCCTGAGTTTGGGACCATGGTTTGCGTATTTTGCCTTGTTCAGAAAGTGCTGATGTTGACAGGTACAAATTTTAATGACAAGAATGCAAAAAGACCTGGACTGCCAGTTTAACTAAGTGTATATTATTGTTTAAATATCTGTTAGAATATATACTGACTCAGAATAAAACCTTAGAGATCCTATTTACTTATCATGCCAGTAGAGTCGTGGCATAAATCTATGGACATTTTAATGGTATTGAAAAATAGACTTTTGTGTAGGAGAATAGACTCAAATATCTACTTTTTGAAACATTATTGAGGAGGAAAGGAGATTTGTGTTGGTAATACATGGATCCTGTTACCCGGCAAGTCAATTATCAACACTTTTAAAATCAAATCAGTCCTCTAAAAAAACTAAAGAGTGTTCTTATCACCTGCTTACTAATTATATGAATTATACATTTAAGAAATAATAGTAATGCACTGTTGTGCCAGTGAACCATTGATCCTTAGTTTAGCCACTTGTGGACTGTGTGAGAGCTATGTGAATGTCAGGCTACATGACTACAAAAGAACATGCAATTGTTAAATATTCTGCTCTTCAAGAAGAATCCTCTGAAGCAGAAAATGCTGATTGGGAGGTACAAGAGCTTGCTTTCATCTTGCAATAAATAAATTAATATCCCTTTCACTGGCTGTGAGGAGGAAAAACTTAAATATTAGTTTGAAATCAAGGATGATTTTTTTCCCATGTTGATATGTTGGAAAGGAAAAGATCATAATAATTTTACAGAACAAATCCAGGGAGTTCATGTAATGTTCACAAACACTGTACAAAAAAAAAAAAAAAAGAGGTACTGTAAATTTGTACTAGGATTCTTACTCTGAGGGTAGAATTAGCCTGACTATGAGTAGATTTCCATATTTAGTATAGAAATCTTTCCTAAAAATGAGCCTCTGTTGAGTTAGAATTCCTCTGTCCTGTCTATGTAGTGAGTTAAATCTGGAAAACTGTGCTCCCTCTGTAATTTATCTTTATGGAGCTGTTTCAAGGTACCTGTGTACATTTCACACTTGTGTGAAATACGTGTCCTGGACACCTGGTACTGGGCAGCAGTTAATCTCTTTTACAGATCTACTTCTACTGGGCTAAATCCACTTACTGACATAAATATAGCCGTATGGAGAGGACTTAGGTGGGGGAGGGATCAAGCAATGCTAAAGGAATTGAACAAAAGGGGCCTTAAATGTGGCGTCTAGGACTATATGAGAAATAAGAGCTGAGCTAACTACTTACATTCGCTCAGATTTTCACAAGAGAAAAGCTAGGAACTGTACATTGGGGTCAGCAAATTTGCAAAAGCTTTTGTTACCAACATACCTAAGCATATTAAAAAATGTCCCATAATTCATAGTAGAAGGAGTCTCTCCCTTTCATTCTGATGTTAAGAAGAAGTACAATATCATTCAAGTGACTTACTAAAAGATCAGAGCCAATCTCTATACATTTCTGCCATAATACTGAATATTTTTGGACCTGAGAATGAAATCTCATTTTTCACCAGGAAACAGCAATATTTCTATGCATTACTAGTTTGGTTTTTTTTTTTTTTTTTTGGCTTTCCTTCTTTTTCATTCCCTTGTAACAACTGATGACACACTAGACTATAGTCCAGGTTATGTTTCGATGCAGGCAGCACTCTGCCACTCCTAGCAACTCTCAGCTAGTTCCTCTGTGCTAGAAAATGAGCCTCACCCAAGTTCAGGTGGAGGCACTTTGGCAACTAATGAACACTTCATCTGCTTTAAAGTGTTGGACCTTCTCCCCATCTTTCCTATGATGGTACAGAGAGAGGTCCAGCATTCTCACATCTGTCACAAATTCTTCCAGCTCTCAGCATCAGAGTCAAAGGCTCTGTGGGGGGGAACATGGTGTGTGGGAACTCAAATTTCCAGAGCTCTGTTCTTAGATTAGGAACTCTCCTGATCCTTGTTTTCCGGACAGTCCAATGGTCTAGAAGTTCCCAAGCAAACACTTCTCCCTCTCACTCTGCTTGTCACCAATGGAGCTCTTGCCGCAAGAGAGGAGCACACCTGCAGTGCAACACTTCTTTTCTGCATTTCCCAGGCCAAGTAACTAGGTCAACATGGGAAAATCTTCCATGGAACTGATTCAGCTTAAAAGATCTGCTTATGATCCCTAGGTGCCTGTCCCTGCCTAGACCATCTACCGTATTCACCATATTGCATCCCGAGAACAGTGTTTATACTAACAGGCACTCATATAAGGATTAAAGCTAATTTCTCCAAACACTCCTTTCCCAAGAGCTTGCTGTCCCAATCATTTTAAGAGCAGTGCTGGTCTACTGTGTCTTTGTGTTCGAGGCAATGTGGCCCTGCTGCAGGCAGTCAGGGACAAGCAAGGGTTTTTAGAGCTGATCTGCACAAACTCAGCCCTAGAAGTGAAATTTCTGTTCTTAACATACCCATAACATTGCCCCAGTTGGAAAATATAAACATCTGGAGGAAATTTTGCTGCCACTGCAGCTCCTGCTGATGCTACTATTACTACCTCTGCTTGACAGCATTAGCAAGATACAGCTGTGAAGAAATGAAGGTAAGGTCAGAAAGGAAAAGAAAGCCTTTCCTAACACTATCCCTGCAAAAGTGCTGTCCCAGACTTCATTGAAGTGTCTGGTGTGGTGCCATCTGCCATCTCCAGGAGAGGGGCTATTCAGAAGAAAGCAGAGCAAATGACCAGTGGGATGAAGCAGACAGTCATGAATTCTTGATTTTTTGTTTTTCTATGATAACACTATTTACATCCAACATCACTTTTTTCACTCCATTTAATTTCTTTTGCTAAAAGGTTTCTCATCTTCTGAATCAGAACTCTCTTGATAAGGACTGCAGCTTGTGGCTACACCCAGTGGGCCACTTTAAATCCTGTCCTGCCTTTGGTTCCTGTGGTGCTGGAAAACTTCTCTCTTTTGTACCCGTGGATTAGCCTGCCCTGCTCCAAGAACTCCATGTAGCTCCAAGGCAATTGCTTGTTCACCTGGATATTTCTAGTTCAGTTTTCCCTCATCCTTCTACATGATGGCTGCAGCCTTTTGGCCTGCAGACACAGCCAGTGGTACCTAAAGGTTAATGAAGCAAAAGGATGCCCTGAACTGTTATGTCCATGTTCTCTTTCTCTCCTTGAGAGTGGTGTATGAAAATAATGTGCTGTTAGGAGAAGATGGGGGCATGCCATGGGTGTTGTCCCGAGTCAGACTTTCCTGTCTACTGGTCTGCCTCTACTCACAACACATGGCACTTTTAGTTGTCCTGGAAATCGACATGCCTCATGTGAACCCAGCTGGGTCACCTGCTAAATGGAAACTTCCCCTTGCCCTGAGTATTGTCTGCCACCAAACTCTGTATAGGTTTTCATGATATTCATATTTTTTTACCTGAAGTTTCCATGAAGTCCATTAGATTTCTCTCTTCTTTATTTTTGCTTCTTGCACTGTTGCTGATCTGGGCACCAGGTGCAGGCACATGAATAATTAAGAGATTTTTAACACACGGAGTGGTGCCTTATTCAAGAGCTGCCCAACTGGTCCTGCCATTACTAAAATTAGTATAAAAAGATACAAAGACCAAAAGACTTATTGCAGCTGTCAGCATGGGAGAGATGAATGACCAGTTTTGGCTAAGGTTTAAATGCACAGAAAAACAAGGGTTTCCATGGAGAATCTGTAAACAGTCAGGTCAGGAGAGACAGGAGCAGCCCATGGAGAAGAAGGAAACAGTCCAAACTAATATATTTTTGTGGACATCTGAATATAGTTACCTGCATGGGACAAGACAGCAAAAGTGTTTCTTGATGGGAGGGAGGAGCCCAGGTGGGCATCCTGCAAACAGCAAACCACTTGAATCAGTGCTAGTAATCTGCTTTTAGAGAGCTAAATTACACCCTGACTTCCTGTCTCACTTGTGCTCTCTAGGTGTTACTGTGCTATAAATAACAATAGCACTTCTTTTGACGAGAGAAGGAGATTGAGAAATTAACTAGGAGAAAGAGTGTTTTTTTTCATCTTACAACATATGGATGATCAAGAGGGGGAAGAGAATGTGCTGAACTTGGAAGGTTTGTGTGAGGCTGTGTTTCCACTCTTCCTTGCAGGATTTGTGACATTTCTTTACCTATGCAGAAGTTAGCAGTTAAAACAGATAAAGTAAAGATTAAAGCACAATGACAGGCAAATTTGGAAAAATTTGCATGGTAACTGCCTAGCTAAATTTTGCCTGTGAGATCTATAAATCTGTCACTTTCATGAACATAAGATTCTCACAAATCATTAGCCAAAAACTGAGACACCCATCACTAATTTTCACAGAAAAAAAAATAGCTATAAGAACAATTTAACTATCTTTCCAATAATGAAAAGCAATCCTACATTCTCAGATATCATTTTGTATGGCTGTGTTCACAGACATTATAGAAACAAAAATCACCATGACCACTAGTGATTGATATTACACAAACTTTTAAAAGATGAACAGAACAGGTGTCATTATACCCTCTCAATAAACTCTTAGATGTTAATTTAGACAATTTTGCATAAAACTCTGAAATGCCTTAGCACAAAACATCAATGGTAGTTTGATCTATTTTACCAAGGAGAGAACCTCACTTCTCAAACAGGCTGTTTTACCTGCTTAGAATTTAAAAACTGTAATATGATATAATAAATCTGCCATAGATTCACAAGGCACCCAGTATAGAACTTCATGAATTAATTTTTAGGTTTTTTTCTACTGTAGAAACTTTAGCAACACTTTTAATGTGTTTTAATCAGTGCTCTGATGAATCCAGAACACATCTCCACCTTACTTTTTATTGCAGAGTCTATTTTATTTAAAACCACCTATGATGCAGGACAGAAATTACACTTACATTCAAAAAACTCAAGGTAGTAAAGATTGTGAAATTTCTAAAATTGACAGTTATTATCCATTGTATGTCGTAGCCATCAATACTGAAACATTAAACTGATTTTTGAAATCTATAGAGATTCATAACTTCAGAATTTTTGTACACAGAGGTATAACTTCAGATTTACACCTTTACAAAATTAGTAGAATCCAGTCATTTTGATCATGCGCTTCCATTTCAGCACTTGAATTTTTTTGTCCTATTTGCTCACATTTTGAGTTTATTATCTATAGTCCTGAATGCTTGTATTCCTGGAATTCTAAATGAAAGCTGAAAAAAATGTCATTGATGATGTAATTGGCAGAGCAATATTAAATGTGTGCCTCTCATTATATAGATTTGATCTTGCTTTAATTGATGGTGCTTCCTGATAAACTATGTGAACTTTTTTACCTCATACCTGCACTATCTGTCAATAAGAGTATTAGGGCACCTTTTTGAAAATGCATCTGCAAGAAGAAAGAATAATTCCATGGACTGGTCAACATCCAACACATGGGATTAATCCAAATTACAGATTATTTCTCTAAAATTTTGAGGAAATTTTTGAGGAAATATTCCAACCATATTTAAGACTTTATTTATGTTTGGGGTTTTTGCACAAATCTGGGAAATGTTCTTTTTTCCATTTTTCATCTAAAGTTTTTCTTCAGGATTCTTTTGTAATGTAACTGCTACAGAGAGAAACAACATAGTAAGAATTGTGTTGATGGCTTATATAAGCACCTAAAACCAAAACTACGTGCTTTTTTTCACCAGGGTGAAAGAAAAGTAGGATTAGGTGTTACTAAACCTTCTATTTTGCTATATCTCTTCACCTTTCATTAAAAGCATTTTGGCTGAAGTGAATTCTGATATTTTATGGGAGGTTTAAGCAAGAGAAATTCTGCTGTCTCATGTTTGTCTTGAGGAATATAAAGGTGTGCTGTCCCCACTCATCTCTGCAAGAACAATTTTCAGACCTGTCAGTTTTGAAGTTCAGACAATACTGAGTAATCTATTTTGAGCAGTAAACCATGGAGAATAAAGTACCTCTCTGTGTATGCTTATAGATACAGAATGAAGTATTTGTAGCATATGTCCATGAAGACTGAATTAATTTTACTCAAACCTTTAGAAGGATATTCACCTTTCAGCATGGCTTATACACAGAAAATTTCATCTTATAAGATGTCACATGGAAAATAAACCGCTGCAAGTAGATTTTTTTGCAGTCAAAATAGTAGCCAGAGATTTATGCCGTCTGGACCTAATTTAATGGGAAGATACCTCAAAATTTCCAGAATATACTGGAATTAAATTGAAAGCTTACTGTGGCAGGAGAAGTGCATACACAAGTTCTTATGGATCATGAGGCTAATAAACATTATGGAAAGATAGATGATTTTCAGGAATAGTGAATAATCATTTTGTGTTCAGTTTTTTGTGCTATACAGGTTGAGCTCATTTTGTGAGATCTGAAGTTTGTCCCCTATGGTGTTTAGCTCAGGCTTGCAAGATCAACATGTGTTTTAGCACACTTGTCTACTTCCCAAGCTTTAGAAAACTCTGTTAGAGGAGCACATCAGGGCCAACAGTTGGTTTTTTTGGTAAGTTTGACTTCTTCTTATAAAAATAGTGTTTACAATGAAAGGCATCTAACAGGGATTCTGCAAGAAGTTTCTCTCCTTAGCAGTATGTATAATTCTGCCGGACAAGTCTGGATCTTTCCAGATATTTCTTTTTAATATTAAAAAAAAATATTATACACCAAGGAGCCCATTTAAAGTGAAATTTACTCTCTTCCTTCTGTTTAAAATATGGAATTAGGAAATTAATTTACTTTCTGATTTTTTGTGTGTAAAATGAACAAGAAAAGTGACTGGAGAGCCCAGTTCTCATCAAACTGAAAGTTGTAAGAGTTTCTGTCACAGACGTACAGGTGAACAAAATGGAAAGCTGAAGAATATCTCCCATTAAAACCTTGAATCTACTCTCATGTTAATTCCTGTGAATCTGAAATAGATGAAAAGTGGGATTATTAAAAAAAAAAGTGAGAAACAAGTCAAGTCTCATGGGTTGATCCCATAGTCTGCATGAAGCCTACTGCCATTAGAATTTTAAAAAGTTAACTCCCATCAATTCACTTCAATGTTTTCAAAATTCAGGGGTATTGGATGAACCCTTCTGCCTTATGCACAGACAATGGCAAGGAAAACCAACATTATGGCACTATCA
Source organism: Molothrus ater (assembly GCF_012460135.2). Classification (NCBI taxonomy): domain Eukaryota; kingdom Metazoa; phylum Chordata; class Aves; order Passeriformes; family Icteridae; genus Molothrus; species Molothrus ater. The sequence goes on along the minus strand of NW_023416471.2, from coordinate 3,810,973 downwards.
ATAATAAGGGAAAAGAAAACAGAAGTATCCAAAGCTCAGGAAGAGTTTGTCCTCAGGTCAACCTCTGTCTCACCCTGGCTGTTCATTCTGTCTCATAATACCTCTTCAGGCTTCTGGGCAGCGAGTGCTGCAGTACCTGGAGTGACTTGGGGAGTGCAGTGGGGGCTCAGGGAAGCAGTGACAGCTGCGTCCTTCTGTGTGCTGGCATTTATGTCTGCAAGGAGCTGCAAGTGGCAAACAGTGCCTGTAGGGCAGGAGAAGCAGGTGGGGAGGTAACATCTTGGATTGAAATTTGCTGGAGAGATTAAGCAATGCCGAGAGGTATAAAGGGGGTGTTGATTTTTGCTGAAGAAAAGGAAGGGTGTGGGGAAGAGATGCAAAAAAGTAGTTATACTTCTGAAGGATACCTACTAGTCACCATGTCAGAGAATTAAAAAATGTCAAAGAGAAACAAAAAAGTTTGTTTAAAAAACTTGTGAATGTTTTATGCTGTTTTTTAACGCATAGGATTCTTTTGCGGCCATTCCTGTCTAACTGGAAATTGATGAATGGGAAGTCAGATACTGGAACTTTTATTACAGGGACAAATTCTCTCACTTGTCTGTGTTTACAGGCTCAAATTTGAGGCTGAAAAATAATCTCCCAAGGTATTTATGATAGAAGATATGCATTATTTCCCTTATTACAGCCAGAATTATCTCTGTCACCTACATCTATCACAATAAATGAGACTGCTCCTTCTGCACGTTGCTTAGGGGTCTTACTTAGGGCCCTTGCTTTGGTTCCCCATATTCCTCCAACTTCCTCTCATTATATCTTCAGCTACATTAATCCACAACATATTTAGACCCTGCTTTTCCAGAAAGCACTAAGTTTATTTTCTCTAGTCACTTGAAGGTGTCCAACCATTCTAACATTTAAAATTGTGATTGGCTTTCAGAAGGTTTCTAAATCATGTTCATTTTTTGTAACAATGGGTATGAAAAAGCAATTACTTCTCATGTTCTTTTTGCAGGCTTTATATTTTTTTCACACAGTTCGTACTTTGATCTGTAAAGCCACATTCAGGTCTGTGAGCCATCAAATGCAGAAGATGATTCTTGTCCTTCAAAATGGGCATGATCACATAATCTTAATGTCCCTTCCCTTCCCTTCCCTTCCCTTCCCTTCCCTTCCCTTCCCTTCCCTTCCCTTCCCTTCCCTTCCCTTCCCTTCCCTTCCCTTCCCTTCCCTTCCCTTCCCTTCCCTTCCCTTCCCTTCCCTTCCCTTCCCTTCCCTTCCCTTCCCTTCCCTTCCCTTCCCTTCCCTTCCCTTCCCTTCCCTTCCCTTCCCTTCCCTTCCCTTCCCTTCCCTTCCCTTCCCTTCCCTTCCCTTCCCTTCCCTTCCCTTCCCTTCCCTTCCCTTCCCTTCCCTTCCCTTCCCTTCCCTTCCCTTCCCTTCCCTTCCCTTCCAACTTTCCCCTAAGATGTAATAAATTTTGGATGTTTTATTTTTCTCTTCAGCCTTGTAAAACTCCCCCAGAAAAGTTCCCAAGCAGCACTGTAACCATGCTATAGATCCTTAATGAAAGCTGAGGATCCACAGTAGAATAATTAATTCATTCAGAATTAGACAATATATGTAAACTTCAGCCAGATTTTGGGTTTTCTTACTCTTAAGTGATTTCTTTCTTAAAGGTGTTCTTTATATACACACAACAAATGGCTTGCTGTGCCATCAAAAAGCTTGATGTTTTCTTCTATTTTCATTTTGAATGGCTTCTTGATAAGCTGAACTTTTAAGACCTCCTGTTTTTCACCTTTCTGGTAAATACAACTTTTACACAGAATTAAAAGGTAAAGGACATTGCCAGTAAAATTAACATGTTTTCCTGAAACCAATTTTAACTAAATCAGGAACAACCACTGACACTGGAAAGCAGTCAGAAGTTGATACATGTTAAACTAAGTGCAGTAAAAAAGAAAATATGGAAGTGTAGATAAAAAAGGGAAAGAAAAATCAAAACTGCTTCCCATCTTGCATTATTATCTTGAAAAATACTGTACTGCAAGTAGGAGAGGTGAGTATTTTTTAAAGTTTAATCAAATTTAGATCCTCCCTGCAATGTCGTTAATGCTAATTACTTGTTAAGCCATTTCTGAAAGTGTTCTTAGACATCACTGCATATTTCAAGTAATGAGAGGAGTCTGTTATAAATAGGAATAAGAAAATGACATTGTGGCATCCTTAAGCTTCTACCAGCTTTAAAATTGCATGTAGACTAATCCTGCAAGGTGTCATTCAGGGAGCAGAACAACTTGGGCTACATTAGAAACAGAAACAAAGTTGTTTCTGATGGATTTATTGAATCAGTGTTTCTGCTGTAACACCCAAGGGCAGGTGCCCCTGTGTGACTCCAGGGCTCCCATCCTCTGGGTGCCCTGCATGCAGCACATCACTGGGCTGCTGCTGCTGTGCTAAGACTGCAGAGGCATTGCAGTCTTGCTGCTATTGTTGGTTGTCATGGCCACAAGTAATATACAATATGAAGCACAAAGATTTTTTTAAACCACTTTTCTCCTGTTTTTTTTTTTTTTCCTTTTTCTTTTAAAGAAGATTTATGCATGGTTATAGAAAGCAACTACATACAGTAACAGTGCATTTGTAACTTCCTTTGCTGCTTAAGGAATGCCAGTACCTACATAGATATATAACATCCAGTGATTAAGCTTGCAGAGTTACATTTCTTTTATACATTTGCTCTTGGCATGTGTGTATTAGATCTCCTATGTGTACAATCAGATTGATTAACAAGATTGCTTGTTAATTGTCAATTTCTTCAGTGACAAACATTTTAATGATAAGTATGAAGTGGCATTTTCACTACCAGCTTCTTTACATAACTGCTGAATGTGGAATTTGAAAGTCATAATCCAAAATGAAAACAAAATAAACTAAGGATAGATTAAGTTAATGAAAATTTAATTAGCTAGTAATTAAAAGTTATCCAAAATACATGCATTTATTAAAGGACTGTGATGCCTTAAGTTTTAGCTTTCATATTTTTCAGATTCTGTACTGCCTTGGTGTGTAACTCTGAACTTAACATTGTGTTAGCAAGTTCTCTTCATATTTTAGTTAGACAAACCAATCCTTTTCCAGCCTGAGAACAAAGGAGAGCATTACAGCCTCAGGCCCAAAAAGCATAAACAACGGCAAATTGAGGAGAGCAAACCAGGAGGATGGGACACCAAAACTTGGAGATATTATTGGACAATTAACCCCAGTAAGTAAATGGACCAAAACTTATAAAAGTGTGAAAACTCATGACCAGTTGGCTGTATTGCATTGGGTCGACTTCGGCAGAGCCCCGGCCAGGCTCTTGTACTGCCCAAGGTGTATCCTTGTAAGGTCTTTTAATGAATACCTACTTTATTTCTTTAACTCTAGCCTCTGTTCCAGAACAGCCTCTCAAGGCATCAGCTGCAGAGAAATTAATCGTTAATGAGAATTTCTCAGACAAGAGTTATTCTTTGATTAATAGAAATCTATTAATTGCCTGCCTCATCCAGGCACATGGGCTGTATGTCGATTGCAGGTTGGATGAACGGCGTGACACATGGATGAAGTGTGTAATATTTTATTGCACCACAAGAGGTCACACCACATTTACAAATCCATGCAATGGAAAATGGATAATGGCTCTATCTGCAACAAGGTGAAGTTAAATCTCATCCATTAAGTAAAAGACAAACAGAACAAATTGTAAAACAGCAGTAAGATTTTTTTTTTTTCCTGTTAAAACACTCTCAGCCTGTGCTGTCTGCTGTGAGCCATATCCAAATAGCCTCTCTCCTACACATTTCGTGCTGAAGGCAGGGAAAAACATATGCTGAGCTGTGGTACCTTCTGAAACATTACCAGCATATGATGTAACCTTGGAAGAAGGACAGGATCAGTCTCTCCTTGGCATGGTGGGTAGCACAATCAGATGATATATGTTGCATTGGATGGGATTACAGTGACTAAATAAGCATGTTTGGCAGCTCGGTAAGAAGTGTTAAAGCTGAGTTTAGCTGGACAAATTGCTCCTAATTCAGCAAAATGATAGACACAGAAAGATTTTATTTTGCAGACATTACAGCCTGAATTTGTGAAACAAGATCTCTTCCTAAAGATACCATTCGGAATTTTTAACAGAAGTTGCAGCATGATGCAGTGATGTAGTTCTTGCTCTTTTGTGTGGCAGCAATACCCCTCTGTGATTCCTGTTTGCTCTCACTAACTCTGGGTGAAGCAGAGCCGAAGAATGGAAGCAGTGTGGGGGGTGGAGGAAGCTTGGAAATTAATGCAGTACCACTCTGCAGTGCCCAGTGACAGGGCAGGACTGAACAGCCTTGCTGCTAGAGAAAATAGGTTTGGGAGGAAGTATGAAGAAGCTGGTTCTTCGTTGTCTGCCCTAAGACACCTGCATAACTTTGCCTGGGCAGGGAGATGGATGCTCATGCCTCACTTCTTCCACCACTAACCCTTCCTTCTGGAGGGCTGTTGGACCACATCACGTCAAGGTTATTTCTGAGTACTTTTTCTACTTTCTAAGCTCTGTCTCTACTGGGGAAATGATAAGACCATAATTATTTGACACCAAATAGCCTATAGTTTATGAAATTTAAAACTGCCTAATTATGTGCCTAGCTTACAGTCTATTATAACTTCAGTAGTGTCCTTAGGGTACACAACTCTTCTTTCACTCAGGTAAACATGTAATTAGCAAAGAAGGAATAACCCTGGGAATGAACTGACCAGTAGTCATTTTGGCTTTCTCCTCAGAATTTAAATTAAAATGCTATTTAATTAATTAATAATTTCTAGTTCTTATATTTTTTTCTTCTAGGAACTCACAAAGCTTCTCAAGAAGGAATAAGTGTATTTGTCTCTGTTTTATGGGCAGAAAAACAGAAGAAAAATTTAAACTGTCATGAGGAATAAACATCCCCAAAAGACAAAACCTATTTAAGACTTATAGCCTGAAACATCTTACCAAGTTCTCTTTTAAGTGCAGTCCTCTCCATCCTAAGAAAGGCCATACATAAATAATGTCAATTATGTTCTGTTCTATATAGTTGGTTATATCAGCTTTGACTTAAGTTTGTGTACATGAGCTGTACCTGTTGCAGCTCTTCAAGGTTTATATCTGGTTTTCTGTTTCAGTTTCTAAAATAACTTCTCAGGACTGCAGACTCTTGGACATTTGTTACTCACAGCAGAGGAATAATATTTTCTGGAAGTACTTGGCATTCAGTAAACCTTAATGTGATTGGATGAACTCAGATCTTGAATGAGTAATTTAATACCTTTATACATTAATTTGCTCAATTACCTCACTTTTTTTTTCTCTGAAAGACATTTAATATCTTTATGGTTATTAGAGGAAGGAGGATAATAGGTAAATACACAAAATAATGAGCTGCCACCTTGACAAAATTGACAGTCCTCTCCAAAAAGAATTTATTTCAAAAAAAAAAAAAAAAAGAAAAGAAAAAGAGAATTAATTCCTAAGGAGGAGGGAGGACTGTTTGTTAGAGAAAAGCAAGGGATTGAAACAGATGGGAAGAGGAAGAATGTGGCACATCCTACAAGCCTTATGTCAGGGCAAGGCTGTAGAGGGAGACTGTGAATATTCCTCTCTCTGGAGAGCTTGCAAGACAAAACAGACCAATTTAAACTTAACCCTCCACTTAATCTCAAATCTCCAATACCATGAGGAGAGAGTGTCAATGACATGACCAATATTACATAAGATTTCAGGCAAATATTGTGCCTTGTTTCCAACAGTTGTCAAGCAATTGAGATATTTTCATGAGAGTAACTGAGATGCACGGATAGGAGGCCTTGGGAAGTGTTTATTGCAAGGCTGTTGTGTGAGGAGGAGAGGAACAGCATAAACAAATGAGCAGAGCAGCAGCAGCTCACATCAGATACCTTTCGCCTCCACTGATGACCAGATCCAACATATGAAGAGGTTGCAAGTAAAAGTGAAAAAATTGAAACTAATTAGACGAATTCACTCTGAACAATTTCCCAGTAAGTATGGAGGCAAAAGGACACTTAGTGCTCTCATAACAGTGGCTTCTATTCATTAATAAGCATGTCTTGACTACATGGATCATTAGAGAAAGAAATCAAGGGAGAAATGAGTAGTCTGATACCAGGACCTTCCTGACGTGCTTTGAGATCCCTTCAGCTGCAGTAAGTGCAGGGAATGTCTAGCACACTGCAGTGATTGTCCATTACCAACCTTTATTGAAACATGAAACCATTTTAAAATCTAAAATAACATCAGCATCTGGCATTTGAAGAAATCTCCTCTGAAACCGAGATATGTCTAAGGTTTTTGAATGTAACCATTTCTCCAGACTATGCTGCTGATAAATTATAGACGACACACACCTACACTGTTGAACAATAGATTTCAGCAGCTTATTCTGTGCCTATTTTTATTTTCCTTATTTCAAGGTCTACTGTTCTTTGTCAGTTACAAATCCCTAAGTAAAAGTAAAAAAGTTGAGTAGAATCTAAAATATTAGACAAGTTCAGGAGAGACAGATAAAACATATCATAGAGGTAAATTAATTATTAAAGCTTAATTTTTGAAATGTTTAGAAGCACTCTGTGTAATAAATTAAAGTACTCTGTAATAAATTGTCCCTCATGGTTTACCAGAATGAGAAGTAGGATGTTTTGTCATGCAAGAATGAGTGACCTCTGAATTACCCTGGGTAATTTAAAAACCAATTTCAATCTAAATTCAGTTCTCTGATTTTGCTTAGTCCCTGATTCATGTATACAGTCCCTCAGAGGCTTAATACAACCTGTCAGCTGCATGAACTTATGTGCCTGCAAAGTGAGGACCATGAGTTCATGTGCCTGTTTTCTGATTTATAGAGTTCTTGTGAGGTTATTTAGAGTGGGAAGTTCAATATGTTGATGTTTCCTGTGGAAAGACTCTCTGGCAGAAAAGGAGTTCCTTAAGGACAGGTTCCTATGTATATTGGCAGTAAGTTTCCCTATTTGGCCATGCAGAGTGATTGCAAATGTATAGCCATTCTGAACTATTTTAGTTCAAAGCCATTTTTACAGTTATAAGGAATTGGACATTCTGAAGATGTAATCATTGATGATACTTTTCTGCAGAAGAATATTCAGTTGCATGTTTCAGTGTTAGAGCTGATTTTCAGTTCTTTGAGAGAAGGATGAGACCAAAAGCTGTTGGAATATTTCCACATGTCAGACATCAAAGGGCTCCTTCATGCCCCAAAGTCTGAATGATAAATACAGTTAGGAGCAAGACATTAGGCTAGCAGGACCTTTTGAGCCTGGTGTAGATAATCTAACTGATCTCAGTTACATTAGTGAGAGTACAACACCATTGACATGCACATAATTGATTTTAAAATGCATTTTTTCTCACGTTGGTTGAGTGATACACTTTGGAAGGGCTTGGGACTTTGCAGTTGAGCATGTAAATCCTCAGGCAATGATGAGTTTTGTTTGATGCTGTTTATTTAGTTTATTTATCCTCTTCTACTTAAGTGCAGACCCTATGATGTCTCGTGACCTGCTGCAGATTCTTTAAAGAATAGGTGGTAAAATAATTCTGGCACGCAAAGTAATAATACCAGCATTTAAATCACATAGCTGAAATAAAAGTGCTTTGGACTATGTTTTTCAGTGTCATAAATGCAGTCTCACAGCTATGGTTTTACCACAAAGGAGACCTCTGCAAGAGCAGAAGGGTGTGAGAATGGAGATGTGACTCCATATGCTGAGGCTGAAGCCACCTTGGTCACTGCTGGTGCTTAACTGCATGATCCCTTTGCATGGAACAGCAGCAGCACTCCTACTGCCCCCAGATGCTAGGAATTGATAACAGCTTTTAACTTATCCGGTCTAAACTTCATTTTCATAAAGCTCATATCTGAGTAAAGAAAGATCCCACAGTGGGTAGTCTTGTGACACATACCCTGTGATGAAAGTGTGTCTGTAGAAAAATAAAACTTCATGCTAGACACAGCAGGAAGAGAGCAATCCTAAAGAAACAGAGTGGGCAGTCTTTTTTGAGACACAGTGTAAAAGAATACTTTGCAAAACCTTTTTCAAAACCAAGAGAGTATGTACATTTAGAAAACTACAGCAATTCAAATTCACATAAAAATATCTTACTAATGAGTTTAATTTTATTTTTTTTAGTTTCCTTAGAATCATAACCTATCAGTAACCTATCATCACAGTTTCAAGAAGAAGAGTCTGAAGCTGGACACTTTCTTTGGCATAACAAAATGCAAAAAACCGCAACTAATGAAGCCTCTTCTCCTCTAAGGATCTTACACTGAGCTGACCTAATTCCTATCGTAACAACTTTTGTGTTTAGAGGTCAATAACTCTTACCTACTTTCTGGAAATTATTTATAATCTCAGCAACAAAAGCAGATATGTTTAAAGTATACTTCATATACTTCATATACTTCATATATGTTTAAAATATACTTCAATATACTCATAAATTGCTAACTTCTTTTTTCTTTTACTTGAAGCACATAAGAACTCTTTCTAGTTTGTTTTTATTAAATTAAATTTGTTATTGATAGGAACCTTTCTCCTGCACTTTAATTTGCCTTATTTCCTGACTACTTCGCAGAAATGAAACATACTATTCTTCTGAGAACTTCATTAAGCTTTGATTTTTTTAAAATTTGTACTTGTGAACTAAAACAAAGATTAATCTAGAATTAATAAAATTAATTTTTCATTGGAATGCTTTCTGGTACAATTTCTGTTAATTTAATCATAAAATATGTAACATCAGACTTTAAATCTGTATTGTTCAGCAATTGTAAAGCAATTAAAAATCTCCATAGAACAAATATTACATGTAATTATAAATATTCCTTTAGAAGGCAATGTGTTTATAGAAAGATAGAAGATACTGGCTTCACAACTAATATCAGGCATCCCAATGATCAGAGATGCTGATTTCTAACATATTTTAAATGTGAAAACTATAGTAAATCACATCACTGGAAATAAAAAATCTGACTCAAAATTTGCTTTTACTTCATTTTCCTTCCTTTATTTTGTCTAGTAACAATAACCCAGCCGGTAATAAAATGATATATCCTAAGACTGAGACCCCTGCGAGTAAAATCTCTTCTAACCCAGCCCAATGCACTCCAGAGTGGATTTTCTAGGCCTGAAGACAGAGACAACAGGGACAATCCTCTTGCAACAGAGGTGAAGAATCCAACTCATTTTCTCATGCTCAGGGATGGAGACAGAAGGGTCACCAATGGTTCCAAAAGCCCTGTACCAGGGAGGAGTATGGAGCAATGAAACTGTACACCATGCTGCACATGTGACATTTGCCTCTAACAGAATCAGCTCTGTCAATGCTCTATGATCTGAGATGTGATGGCATGAAATCACAACCAGAAATCACAAAATATTCTGAATTGGAAGGAACTGAGAAGGACCAAGTCCAGCTCTTAAGTGAATGGCCCATACAGGGATCAAACCCCAAATAATGCTGTCTGGAAGCTGAATGGAAAAGTGAGAACAAGTCTCTGTGATGTACAGTTCTTAACACAGGTGCATATTAGTGGGATTGCTTTTCTATTGGGCTACCTGTCTCAGAGTCCAGAATTCAGAGACAGAGCATGACTGTGTGTATGAAGATGTACCCACAACTTCTCCAGATATATGTATAGAATTTCAGCATCTCATACCACATTTCCTGCTGCATAGCAATAATTTCATGCCTTTTTAGTAACACGTATATATGGCAAGCACTGCAATGTAAGTAAAGTAATGCTTTGGTTTTACTTCAGAACTGAGTTAATTTATGATTTAATAACTTGTTAAAATCTTCCCATTTCCAAGTTAACTCCAACCTTCAGTAGTTCTTAGGCTTTAGTAACCTGGGAGGACAGCTCTGTATACCCAGTGTCTCTTTCTTTAGAGACACTGACAGTGCTGGCAGGATCCTGGGAAAAAACACAGGCCCAAGCAAGATTCAGGCTAAGATTCTTTCTTTTATTCCATTAGGCCTGGCCCAACAACTGTTGTCTTTGAGCAACTTCATATTCAGAAGAAGATCTGTCCTGCTTTGACCAACACCAGCAATGACCCAGCTGACACTTCAGCAGACAAAACTGCTCTAACCACCTCCACATGCTTTTGCTTTTTACAAACTCTTTGCTATCAAGAACATCTGCTGCCTCTGTAGAATTTTTTGCATATTTTATTGCTGGATTTGGCAAACAGAATACATGCAATGGATTAGGGAACTCTGATACATGCCAGAGAATTGTTTTTAAAAGAGATATTTGAGGATGTATAGTGCCTGCCCCATTATTAGCTTTTAGCAGTCAATGATTTGTATCTCAAGCTATAATTGATGACTCCTGTAAAGCTAATAATTAAAATAAGCCAAATTCACTGCTTCTAAAATTGGGCCTGTTAGACATTTAATCAGGTCTTGTACACGACCTCTGAAGGGTAAATTTATCCTCCCAAATCTTCCCTGCCACTTATTCATATTATTCATTATTTGTATTATTTATTACTAGTATATGTTAGTGACAGCTGGATATTGGGTGTTGTCCCAGCTTTGAAAGACAGATGCTCTGAGGAGTGCATTTGGACTCTGTGGAGCTCAGAGTCAAAAATTAATGAACAGTGGGAATTTAAAACATACATATGTACATGTGTATATATATGAATCAGCTAGTTCTGTGGAGGCTGCAGAACATTGTAATGCATTTTTTTTAAACAGGTGAAAAATGGTTTAGAAATATAATTATTCTATTCCCAAGTAGGGCTGTTTTTCATTTTTGTTGTTATTGCCTTTAGTATGCTTTCAGTCCTTAGGGAAAATTGTATCTGAGGTTCTGCATTTTCATGTGTGGAAATAATGAACTAGCTTGAACATGCTGCTGGAGTAAGATTTGGTTTTAATGTGATCCTTAACATGAAAAAATCTCCAGTTCTAATTGTACCTCTAAAAGTCTTAAAATTTGCAATAAATTAATTTGGAATTTGAAGCAACACAAAGTAGAACCGAAGAAAAAATCCAAAGTCTTGGATTTTTTTTCATTAATTTATGAGAGAATAGTTTCAAAAACAGTAATCATGGAGCACTTTGTTTAATCCTGCCTGAACTTTTATTGTTTATACATGGTCTCTGCACACTTAGTAGCACTTGATCAACTTCCATTTGCATTTGGTAACATTAAGATCAAATTTCCAAGCCATGTCTTTAGTCATGGGTTTTCCATGTACAGCTAATAAATACATAGACTGAATTGCTTTGCCTTTTTTTTCCCCCCCTCTCTGTTGCCTGTGTTGGACTTTTCCTTCTGGTGCTGGTGCTGTTAACAGCATTATTCTGAGCCATAATGGTTTTTGCTTTTCTATATGAATACAATTCTTTCTCCTATTGTCACATATTGTCACTGATAATGTCTCTCTCTCTTTTTTTTTTTTTTTTTGTTTTCCTTAGCTTGGACATATAATCAGAAAGAAATTACAAAAAAATTAGGAAAATTACAAAGTTCTCATTATGTTCTACTTTGATTATCCACTGCTTTAAATAATGTAGGCCAAATAGTGATCTCTTAAGCCTTCATAATAAGTCTTCAATGATGCTTTTTTAGAGCACAGGTCTGGCAAATCTGGCCCATAGTATTATGTCCTTGCTTAATGGCTATTTTAGTATAAGGTCTTACTTACCCTTCCATTGGCCACCAAATAAGTTTCAGTCCAGATCCATGTAAGGGTATTGGTCATCTGCTTAAACACAAATCAGTCAAGACAACAGGCAGGCAGAAGATTCTGAAAGTTAGCTATTCAAAAATGCAAAGGAGAGGACAGTGTTTAATACCTCAACTAAATACAGCCCTAAATTTACTGCATTTATGAAATGGAAGTTCACAGCCTGCAAGACTTTTACAGACTTGGATTCCTAATGAAACTCTTTGTAATAACATTTTCACAACTGAGAAGCAGAAGTTTGCAGTGCTTTAAATGATCTAAATATCATTTTTCCTTCTCCCATATACTCTCTATTTAGGGTTTCTACTTCCATTGCTAATCCTAATTTTCCTGTGCACTTTATGATTTCTTCATAAATATAACAAAAGCATTTCCTTTTCTGGAAAGTTCAATATGTAATTGATTCTGAACACATTGTTCTGTGACTGTAGAAGTTTGTCTGCAGCCATACAATACTGGGATTAAGCCATTAATTCTTTTTGTGAGTGAGTGCCAGGTCACATTAATTTCTGTTGGAGACTGAGAAAATAGACAAGTCATGAAATGCCTATACCTCATCCAGTTCTTAAGTCTGACAGAATTACATAGGTCCTCTTCATTGCTCAGGGATTGATCTAATTTTTCTTGACCAATGGCCCCATAACCCTTTAGTGATATGTTTGCTGAGTCAAAATATCCTTAAATCACCTAGAATTTGTCTAGATAATGCTATTAAGCTGTAAAATTTAAACAGTTTTAAAACATATAATGGAAAATAAAACTTGTCTATGCTTTCAAATCAAATCTAAAATGATTCTGTATGCTGGTTTTTGTATGTTGCTGAAGTGTTTTTAACAGAACATTGTTACTATGGACTCTGTTGACCTCAACATCCTTTCATTTCATTCCACATGAAATCTATGCAACCTTCTCCATAAAGGCACATTTTAAGTTTGAATCTCAGAAACACCCTTGCATCTTCTCTACAGACTTCAGCCATATCTATAGAAAGTGATAGGTAGTTCCATTTCTTTTGTATTTATGCAGACAGTTTTTCTGTTCCTTACAAATACAAAAGCATCTTCATCTTATTCCCAAAGCTTTAGGTGACATCAGTCCAAACCTTGTGGACTTGCTATGTGATTATTTTCTCACAGAGAACAAACTCTCAGCTGTTATTCAGTCATGGAGTTATATCAACCTTGGTGTGCACACCTAATTTCCCAAAGGGGAATGTACAGCTAATAACTAAGAGCTTCATGCTAAACAGGAGCACATCTCCACAGCTGAGCCAGGAACACAAAGGCTCTGGGCATTAGGCATAACTAATTCAGTCCAGTGGTTTTCCACTTTCTCCAGCACAAACCAGTTGTGCTCCACACCCTTCCCCACCCCTGCTGCTCTTCTCTGGACACATTCCAGCCCCTCAATGTGCCCAATACAGGGGGATGGTCACTGCCCTGGTCTTTTTTTATTTCTGAAACCTAAGTCAGAAACATTTTCCCAAATATTAAATCATTATTGTTTTTGATTGATGTGTTCTGTTGGATGATTGGCTCCTTTTGACAGTTTTAACAATTAAATATAATACTCTTCATGAAACTGTAACAAGAAGACTGGCATATTGCATTACCCTTTTTTCACCCATAACAAGATGCCACATACCTTATAACTGTAATTGTTTTTCTTCTGCCACATGAAATATGTCCCATCAACTGTACATTCATACTTTTTGGTTACTGTCAACATTTTTTCTTTCCAGGTTTCTGCTTATACATATTTTATTTGTGTTTCACATTACAGTTTCTTCAGTACAAGAGTCTGCATTATTTCACAGTGAATAATCTTGCTACTCTTCAGGACATGGTGCTAACCTTCCCAATGCCTCTCTTTTATTTGTCAGTCTTCACTGATGCTTGCTGCATTTGTCAGTTATTAATGAAGATGGAGGGTAAAACCTGACATAATATTGATTTTTCTAAGTGATTTGCTTGAAATGTGTCCAATTTGATTCATGGATGGTTCATGTTTTTCTTGTTTACTTGTCAACAAATGATGACCAATCATTTTTCTTCCTTTCTACTTAGCCATCTTGTGAATTACAGTAAGGCCAGTATGCTGGAACCTTTCTTTCAGCAGAGGTATATGTTTAATAGCCAAAAGGACAGTTCTCCCCTATTAGAATAAAGTGGCATTGACTGTTAGTTGGTCTGTCTGTGTGATGTACAAACTAATTCATAGTGGGGTGCAATCACTACCAGAATACCTGGAAAATTGTTGTCAGATTCCAGAGACATTTCCATCCCTGACAACAGTTGTGGAGCCCAGGTAAGTTAGGAGGCTCGTGCTATAATGGCTGTATCTCCACCAATACAACAAAAATAACCCACAGTAATATTTCTGAGCTCTAACTGTGAATTATTTATTATTGTAGCAAGCCACAGTGAGTAGGGTGGGTAACATATAAGTTAACAGACACTATTTTTAGTATGTTGTCTATTCCTGTAACATATCTAAAAAGATCTCTGAAAAATTAGGATGTTTTCAGGGCATGTATTTTGCCAGACTTTCACACTGAATTCAATAAATCTTCATAAACATTTAGCACACTTTCATTTGCTCTGTTATATTTTGATAGTAACTGACTCCAGCAAATACCAAAATTTCCTGAATCTAATTGTTTTTTGAGAATCAGTAATTGCCTCTTATTAATAAGTAGGTTTTCTATTTTCTTAATAAATCATTATTTTATTTAACTTTATAGTTTCCTTGGTTTTGCATTCTGTTCTGAAATATCTGGGTTGGATTCAGCAAGTTCAGTTAGTCCTTGGAGGGATGGTCAAAATGAACTTGTATTTCTTCAAGATTTTAATGGACGAATTTTATTTTTAACTCAGTGTGTATTTGGAAGCAGGTAAAGGCAGTGTAAATTCAGACATAGGAGGTGGTGTGTGTGTTTGTCAGAAATTATAAATTGAACAGAAGAGGAATATTTCTGTGCTGTGCGAAATCAAAGGTCATCGTGACTTCAGTACTTGGAGATGGAGCTTAGAAAAGAGGCTAGTTATTAAAATAGATTAAACAACTGGGAAATAATTCTTATTACAGAAAAAGGGAATGACAGAATGATTATTTCCTCCACTAAGTTATCTCCTTCAAGTTTCTTGGGGGAGTTAACATGAATAAATATGATTTTGGATTTTAGTACCATATTCAGAATCCACTATGTAATGAAACGAAGGCCAGTGGTGTCCTGGGCTGCCCTAGGAGAAGTGTTGCCCACAGGTCAAGGAAGGTGAGCCATTTCTTCTATTCAGCACTGCTGAGGTCGCATCTGCAGTGCTCAGTCCAGATCTGGACTCCCTAGTACAGAACATTGAAAAGAGTTGGACTGGGGAACTCCAGCAAAAGACGTGAAGGCATTAAGAGGTTGGAGGATCTCCTATATGAGGAAAGGCTGAGAAAGCTGGGACTGCTCATCCTGGAGAAGAAAAGTCTCAGGGTATCTCACCAGTGCACATAAACTCCTGCAGTGAGGCTGCAAGGAAGGAGGATGGATCCAGGCTCTTTCCAGGGGTGCCAAGTGACAGCAACAGAGGTGATGGGCACACACTGAAACACAGGAGGTTCCCTCTGAATATCAGGAAACTCCTTTTCCCTGTGAGGGTGACCAAGCACTGGCACAGGTTGCCCAGAGAGGTGGTGGTGTCTCCATCCTTGGAGATACCAAAACACATCTGGACATGGTCCCAGGAAACTGGGTCTGTCTGGCCTTTCTGGATCAATGAGATTGGACCAGACAACCACCAGAAGACCCTTTCATTACCATTGTTCTGTACTTCTGTCCTCAATACAATTAAGCACTTAAGGTAGCTGAGATAAAAGTTTTTAGTGTAATAGATCTTCTGGATGCTTCTCATTCCTTGTAATAGGAAGAGAAGTCCATAAAAAAATCTGTAATCCTGGCTGGGAAATGGGCTCTTTGCATATATTTGTACTCCAAATTATTTGTGTGTCTCTACCTCTAAGCAACAAAAAACTCAAACCAAACCAAAAAAACACACCAAAAACAAACAAAAAACCTGAAAACAAAACCAAAACAAGATACCCAAAATCAAACCAACCAAATAAAAAAAAACTGCACTGGCTTTATTTGAATTCTTTGGTGGTACAAAATCACACTAGCATCCTGCAGAGCTAAGAGAAGCAAGTTTTTGTCAGCTTTTGCTACACCGCCTTCCAACCAGCTGTAACTACCTAATAGGTAAAAGTCCACTTCTGCTACTCGTGCACATAAGTTAATGTTATGGGAGTATAAGAATAAGAAGAATCCCAGCAACACAAAATAGACTTTGGTATTCGGTGTTTAGCTTCTGTTCTTCAGCTAATTTGGAGACATTTTGGTTAGCAAGTCCCAAGATGCTTAATTTTCTGTTTAGCTTATTCACTCTGAGATTTTTATAATACCATTTGCTTTTTTAATGGCAATTCTATAGCCCAGTTTGTATTTTCAGATTTGATTTTCAATAAGAGTACTTTTCAAGCCACAGGTTGAAAGATTTTTCTTTTTAAGCTTGTAATACAAGGTACCCTCTAACACACAGAGAAGGAACAAAAGTAGTGCACATAATTATTTTTAGAAATGAGAGAATAATTCTGATTATTTGAAGTTGTTTATTTTTCTTATTGTCAAGAATGCTATTCGTCAGCAATAACAGTTTTTAATATAGCTAATAAAAAACAGTTTAGCTGCATTTGGATTAAAAAAAACCAACTCTTTTAAGATTGGAATTATCAGTCTAGTTTTTTTAAGCTATAATTTCAGCATAGCAGTTAAAGAAAGTGAATCATACCAGCAGCAAACAGAGGGTCACTTACATACATATTGATTTTCCGCTTCCCAAGTAACAGTCACCTTATTCCAAGAATAGTAGGTGTAGCTTTCAAGGACAAGTTGAGTTGAGAACAAAGCTCTTACCCTGTGTATTACTCATTACTTAGTTCAGTGTCTACAGGACCTCCAGAAAAAATCATGGACATGTAAGGGTCGGATTCGACATTCAATGAAGCCACAAAAAAGATTTCATCAATTAATTGGTTTATAGAAAATTGTTCCCAAATACTTAATATCACTCCATTATGCATCAGATTTACAGTGTCTGCTTTGTCTCAGTAAGGGCTTCAAAGTCCAGGTAGAAAAAGAGAGCAGAATGTCTAGAGAAGCGGGGATGACATTTTTATTACAAGGCACGGGAATTGCACTGTAGCTATTTATTAATAAGAACAAAGGTCAGCAACCTGATTACTACAGCCTATTGACAGGTTTCTTACCTTTAATTTTAGTTATCACACTGTGATTTTAAATGTTTTTAATGCTGGAATTATTCTCATTCATATGGTGCACAATCTACTTGTGTAAATAATGACAGGTGTGGAAGAGTACTTATCCCATAATGATAATTTAAGGCCACTTTAATTGCAGTATACTCATGCATTGCAGGCCAGAATTGACCAAGGAATGAAAATCAGAAAAAATAAAAATTCCTTTCTGCATAGCTTATTTTTTGCATATTAACTTCCTTCAAATCTTAACTGATCTGCATTGAAAAATTGCTAAAGTTCTGAAAAGTGAACTAATTTTTTCTAGAAGATCCTGTATTTTAAACATCTGTTCATAGAATGGATCTAATTGTATAAACTTTAAAGACATACAAAATCCTGAAGCAAGCATAGAAATTCCTGTTAACTATGCAAAGATTATGTGTATTTATCAGCTTGTCAGGGTGGCAGAAAAGTCCTTTCAAAGGGATATAACTTCAATAGATGTAGTTCAAGAATAGAATAGAGTGATAATGCACATAATTTTAAGTACTTCAGCTTCGTACTACCCTTAGAACTCTTCCTGGTGTTGAATCTGTATCTCCATTCTAATGTAAACACAATTTTTATGTTTCTTGGTTTTAAATCTCCTGTGCATAGACAACAATCAGCTTCTCTCCTCCCCTCTCCATAACCCCAATTCCTACCGTCTTTCCTCAGTTGTGTAGACTGAGCAGATCAATTCAGAGGTAGTTTATGTGCACTGGTCTGTATGTGTGCTGACATTTGACTGTTTTGCAGTGAGGTGATGTTGATGACTCAAGCACAACAGCTGACTGTTAGTAAATACAAGTTAATTTCTGCACAACTCATTGCTTGGCAGTGCAGCCAATTATTTCTACCTGCTACACACAATTGCTTCCTCTTTCTCTTGTCAAGGTCATTCTGTGTTCTTGTATTCCAAAGAATCACATTTAGTATCATCTGAAAATGTAGCACATCTTTTCTCCATCAGCCAAATGACTAATGGAAATACTGAGTAGCATCAGATTCTGGACAGGGTCCATGGGATCTCACTTAAAACACACCTCTATGCCCACTCTCTGAGGAGCAAATCAGCTCTTATCACAACTGTATCACTGTATGTTATATTGTAATTCTTGTTACTCATCCGTTTGAATTTTGGAGTTTTTCCAGTTTCTCTCTTTTTCGCTCTGCTAAAAATTGTGTGCCCTTCCATTGTATCCTACAGGTTGTCTTCCTCCTTTGCATTCCTGACTGCCCCATAGTTACTGATCAGAGCCAAGCCTAGAAATGTCCCAGCCATAATTAAAAGCATCTGATAAAGCTGTGTTGTTTGTGTCGCACCTGACACACTAGGAAAAATGTAATGATGCTATAAAAAAACAATTTTCTGCAATAGAATTAAGGTCCTAAGTAATGCTCTCAAAACACAAAATGATAGGGTGTTACTAACCCTTTCCAAAATTATCTGCATAATTATCTGAAGCTACCATAGGTTAATCAAAAAGCTTAGGACACCCCAGGGTTATGAGGGTGTCCAAAACCTTTTTTTATATTTGGGTTTATAGCCCAAAAAATGGTTCTCTGAATTTACACCTTAAGTTTCATGCAGGAATTTTTCAAAACATAAAATCTCACAATCAAAGGAAATTGTAATACATTTGTCAAAATGTCATAATAATTTTTGTAGGGTGAAAGAAGTCTTGAGTACAGTTTTCAGTATTACACATTCTTCCAGTCTTTAATCCTTCAAAAAAAGCTAACATGGTGGAACAATCATGATAAAAGCAATGTTTTTGCCTTTTACCTTTTAACACTTTGTGACTTAGTAACGACATGCAAAAATTCAACCACTCTGGTTTCCTTTTCTTGCTGCAGAACAGATTGAAATTTGTCCTAAATCAGTGTTTAGTTTAGGACTTATAGAATAGATATTCAATTTTTTTAACGTAATACACCTCAAAACACGCTTTAATTTTAATTAATGAATTAATTTTATTATTATTCTATACACTGTTGTCACAGAAAATAGCTCTACTGGTTTAGGTGGTGATACAAAACCCCCTCCCCCAAAATTATTTTAGCATTCCATTTAATCTCTGCTGCAGCAAGAATAAAGGAAAAACAACAAAAAAAAATCAGATGTTCATATGCACTAGTGAAAACTGGTATGGCCAGCTCTGCATTTCAGGAGCACACCATCATCATCAAAAAAGAGAGGTTCATACCTTTCTTGCCTACCAGAATTACAGCCCAAGGGAACACTTTCAATAAAATATTTGTATATAAAAATCATTATATCCCTGGCAGCAGTTAGGCTGACACATGCTGTTGGGGGAAGAAATTAAAAAAATTACTTTCCATCTCACACTACAGACAAGAAGAAGTAGAGGGTAGAGGACCTATGTATACTTTAATTTGACGAATATCTGGAAGAAAACAGAGCATTAGAGCAATTCTGGACAGCTTTAAGAAGCTAAAGCTATATTATTTCCAGTTGAAGTAAGACTCAGTGAAAATGAAGTATAGACAAACACAATTCAGTCGGGCAATATCTGTGCAACTATATTTGTTTTCTGCACTCACATTTCATGATCTGGACTATAGAAGCTTGCATGGAGAATACTTTGTAATATGCTATATGGGATACGTAAAATCAAAGAGCTTTCACCAGTAGCTGTTACTGTGAAAGAACAAAGGGGTAACAAAGCAGGGTATTTAACTAAAAAAGTATAGAATACATTGGGTTAATTTAATTTTTATTGAAACTTTTCATGGTAGAATGTAGATTGCAAGGCTTCTGGTTATGGAAAATAGTAACATTCTTCAAATTTGAATATATAAAATTACACTTCCTTTTGTGACAAGTTATTTTAAAGGCCTCAACTGTACAGAGGAGTTGGGCTAGAAGTTTTTCTGTCATTCATTTCATCATGAGGAACTTACATATGGCAACACAGTAAATTACTTTCTTAAGAGAGGCAGAAATTCATAGGAAGTTGCTGAGTTCCTATGCAAGTTTAAGTAAAAAGGTAACTACAATACTTTGAGTGGCGGTATACATGCTTAAAGTTAATTCTGTCTGAATTAGTTTAGGACACTGTTGATGAAGACAGAGAGTCAACTGCTATTTTTATCCCTATATATAAGGGGAACTCAGAATTTGCAGCACTACAGTCAAGACAGAAGAATGTTTATCTTTTCAAACTGACTTTAATTAGGAAATATTTGTCTTTCTGACATGAAGAAGTTATAAGCTGAAATTAATTGCTAAGTTCCTGGATTTGGATTTAATACGAAAGTTAATTTCGTATTAAATTCAAGATGATTCAACCACCTCAGCAAAGCAAATGGAAAACTCAAGATATAATTTCAAGTCCCTTGGATATCAAAAGATTTTCCTATTTTACTTCCCTTCCTCCCCTCCTCAGTTAAGGACTTCTAATGCTCAGCTTTTTATATCTTTGCCAGGATATCACTTGCTGAGATGTCCGGGGCATGTTTCCTTTCAATATATTTAGAACTGGTTTTGATAGCTGCTGGTAGGTCACCCTCAGAGGAGTGCTCTGTGATTCTGCAGGGCACCTGGATGAGCAGTGCTGCAACAGCCAGGTTTCCAAGCAAATGTCTGGATATAGTTATAACATGGCCGTCCACTTTTTTTTTAAATGACAAACCAGTATATTGCCATCTGTCTTTATAAGCAGATGGGGGTGGGGGGGGAGAATTAGCTGTGTGACATTTGAGCGTGATAGATTCTCTTCACAAATATTCTTCAAGAAGCCTGTAGCTGAGTTTAGATCAACTAGAGAAGAGCCATATGGCTCTCTTATTGAATCACCAATGGCTTTAAAAGGAATTGTGACTTGCTGGTCTTGTAGATTTCCAGTCAGGTCATATCAGATTTATGGATTTTCTATCACAGTTCTAATCTATTGTTATTTCTTTATATAAGATTCAGAATATGCAAAGAGAAAGTTTGTGTGAAACAAACTTGTTTCTATTTTTATGAAAAGGAGTATACTGGTGGTCTTCTCTAAGATATTAAACTTTGTAAATCATTGGCTTTAATTATATTGTGTTTGTAACTACAGTGACATGTTTCAATTTTACATATGTTTCTTTTCAGCTATATTTCTAATTGGCTGCATTTACTCTTCTGTCAAAGCAGCACCAAGAAAGCAATCCCATTCTGTATTCATAAGAGGATATAAACAATTTGCAATTAGTAAAATAGCAAAAGAAATGCACAGACATTCAATATCATTATCACACTTTTAATGCTTGTGGCTTCAGTAAGACAACCTCTGCGCTATTCTTCCTCTTCTGATGGCCCCTGCTTCCTGACCCACCCCCCAGAAGGAACTTTAAAGATTTGTTTTGTCCAGTTTGTCGCGCCTGAAACCACCCTCACCACTTCTCACCACTTCTCACCACAACAGAACTCTGAAGTGGGGCGTTCATTTTCCATTGAGAATGAGTGTGAAGTTTCCCCCCCCAACCCAGAATCTGAAATCTTCACAGAGTCATTCAAACTCTTAACAGACTGTGTATCTCCTAATTTTTACTCAACTTCCTCCTCAGATTCTGGCTCCATCTCCTGTTCTCTCCCTCCTCAAGTAGACACAGTGGGCGGACAGCCTTCTTTGCAGCTCCTGCCATATGGGCAGAGCTTCTTGTGCCTCTTTGCTGCATTTCATCAGAGGTACCTCCACTTAGGAAAAAAACTCCAAACACCGTTTTACCGTTTTATAATATATTTATTGTTCTCTCTGTTGCCTAAATGTGTTTGCTTTTCTTAGCATCTCTTTTTTTTACTTTTGATGTGAGAATAGTTTATTTAAATCTAGGAAATACCTTTCGGTGTATTTTATATATATAGTTTCTCTTGAAGGAGAAATGGATTTTTGCATGACATGCTACATTGCTCATTCTTATGCTTTGTGTGATGTCTTGTTTGCAACTAATTAATATTCCAGTGATTATTTTGCCTAATATCTATCATTCTGGATCTTTTTTCCTGTATTTCTTCTCTTTTCCTCTCTGTTATCTATGCATTTTGTGACTGAAGGAGCAAATTAATTAACTGCTACTGCTTATATTTCTGTTAAGCACTTAGAGTACTTTTAGTTGTGAGTCTGGTTTCAGAGGTCTTCCGTAAACCTAGTTAAGATCTTACTAGGCTCAATAATATGCCTTTTATAGTTTTTCAAAGTAGATTATAGTCATCAACTCATTGCATATTTTTCTTTAAAAGTTCTAGGCCAGATTCTACTAGTGGACACAGAAAACATGTAACACTATCAGCATCTGAGTAATTATAGATCTGCATAGTTACACTTAATTTTCTGAGATTTTCCCTCAAGCCATACATAATCACAAATAGTTAGGTAATGGACTTCTTGAAAATTGATAGGTTTGGAAACTGATTTCAGTTGGAACAAAACACTCCTGCTTTATTTATAGCACTCTGAACAGAAATATATATATAAAATATTGCCCAAACCCAAAATTATAAAGTCCAGAAAACCATAAATAATCATAAATAATGTTTGCTGGAGCTAGTCAGAATGATTCAGTAATATTTTTTACATATGAAAGTGTTTTTTCTTATGATGCAATTTTTCTTTAGCATGGATAGATTATTTTGCTGATATGCAAAAGATTGCATATGGAAATTTTATTTCCACTAGCTTTAAGCTGTGCATGTTTTATATTTAAATAGGGTATGTAGGCTTCAAGATCCTCTAAATTTGAACAAGCACTTTTTGAACTTTCTAAACTTATAACTATAATTCTGAATATGCAAGCACCAAAAATTCCCCTAGGACTCTTTTTAAAAAGTCAAACAGGATTATACAGTGACCTCCACTACTAGTTGTCTAATCCAGTCATCCAGGAGAGTGCTGTGTTCCCTCTTAAGAGTCGTTATGTCAGCTGTAGCCAGAATGCAATAGCAGCTAACAATGCTGAGCATCTTTTAGAAGGCATTTTTACATGGTGTAGGCTCAAACTGGTAGAGGACTAATACCTGTTTGTTCATATGCAAAGTAATCTTTTTAAGATATTTGAAGAGAATCTTGAAAAACTCCACCAGTTACTGTTTTACAAGGAAACATGAAAAGATGCTTAAGGACAACTGCTCTGCTTTAATTTTTTAATGCTTTTGATATATCAGTGGTCTAACAATTTACCTGATTTCTCTCTGTGTTTCAAATGGAACAAATCTTTTCCCCATAACAACTCAGCAACAGTTAACTGAGATAATTTCAAAAGAAATATTTTTGTGAGCCTAGAAACTGGAATGGAGACTGATTCCCATTAACAACAAGCATAAGCATCATCTAATCTCCCTCTGAGCCTTTCTTTCTCTTTTCCACACATGCATAACATTGTTTTATTGGATAAACTAATTTTCAATAGTTTATGCCAACAAAATTCATGAGCTGCAAGATTTGATTCTTCTGTTTCACAATTAAATACCTCCTATAGGAAACCTCAAATCACTAAGCCAAATTTTTTTCAGCTCTGCCCACAAAGATCTGAAAACACACTTCTCTGGTTTGTATAAAACCCTTGAATTTAATGAAGGGTTTCTATTTCTTCTTTATTCTCTGAAATGTATTCAGCTGATAGCAAAATTGTTGCATGTTTCATGCAGAAAATTGTGGTTATTTTCAAGTGAGGGGGTATTCTGAGTTATTCACTAGAGTTTAACTATGATTTTCTGTGAACTCAGGGAGGATGTGAGTTTTGAAGGATGATGGCATGTAGTATGGGAAGCTTTAAGGGAGGAGAACCACAGACACAAAGAGAGCAGAGTGCTCTGTTATCAGAAGTGGCTGAGGTGTGCTCACAGCTGAGCTCTCCCCTTTGCAATGCTGACTGCAGTTCATCTGGTAGATGGGATTTGTTTTAAACAAAAAACTGAGGTAGTTGCAATTAAAGGAATTGCTTCTGAGTCACCATGAGCAAGGGCACTGGTTAGTGATACACATGCCAGTGTCTAGTTTGATTCTGGTTCAACCATCACCATCTTTTGTTGTAAAATGGTTACAGCTTAGGTGACCTATTTTAGATTTTCTTTGAAGGAGACACTGCTCTGGATTTTAAATCCCCAGAGAATTCAGTTGCATTTTTAATAGAGGATCATGTTATATTATTCAAAAATAACACAAAATTAGTGAAGTTTGTCTTACCTAAGCAGTTAACTGTTTGTTTCTTTTTGTTCTGCTGGTATTCACAGAATATGGATGCACAGAGAGAAGTAAAACCACTGTTACGCCAACTGCTGCCCAGAAAGAGTGTTCACATACATTTCCCAAAATCCTTTCATCTTTCCTAGCTATCCTGGCAATCAACATTGAACCTCTGCTGACCACAAGAGTATAGGCTAGTATATTGTGCTCCCTGCAGTACTATTTGGAGTGTCCATTCCAATCAGAGTGTCACTGTGCTGGCAAGAGGAAGAGAAACACGCATATGTATATGGAACATCAGATTTATGTATTAAAATCTTCCTACAGAGTTCCAGGATCAATTCATTGGAAAGAGCTGCTGTGTTTCATAACATATTAAATTCTTAAGGTTTAGCTAAGTCCGAAATAAGTTAATAATCACATATTGAGGTAGTGGGAAGCATTTAGGTCAAGCACAGAAGTTATTAACATCTTTTAAGTGGCTCATTTTTCTGAGAAGGACTAAGCTCTTTTCTTCTCAGATAAATGAATTATAAGTATGCTCAGGGACAATTTTTCATCTAAATGATCCCAAAGATTGGTCTGTATTACAAAGAAATTACACATTCTCCTGTCCTGGTCTGCCTTTCGTAAGTACAGCCCATAGTTTTAAGTTAGAGGAAAACCAGCTAAGAATCTCTGAAACACCTGCCAGTCTCATATAAGATACAAGAAACTCAGAGTCAACCAAATTGGATAATTTCCCTTTGTGGTCCAAGATTTTAGGAACATCACAAACAAATTGTCTGGGTATTTAAGGCTACTACCTACTGAGGTAGGTACTTGAGGACTACTGAAGACTGCAGGATTTCCTTTCACAAGATGGCCATCCTTTCTTCAGTACTCTTGGGGATATTTGCAGATGTCCTTACTTCGATTGCAAATTAGGGGATACTAATGTAGGAGCCAGTGATGGAGAAGTATTTCCAGTAACCTGAATTAACACTACCTGGTATGTATTAGTAAGATTATGGGAGGCACATGACTGTTTATAATTACAACAGATGCTAACCTAATAAGCTTTTAAAAATCCTGAGCCCCAGATTTCTTTGGAAAATATCCCCAGGCCTTCAGTGTACTTATATCATCAGTAACACGTAACATAATCCTTAACAACTAATCTAAATCTGTTTGAAACCTAAAATCATTATTTTTTATCATGTCCACCATAAGGTGGGGAGAACAATTTCTTCCATGCTTCTTCTTGAGTTAAGAAACTGCAATTTATTCCAGAATTTCTTATTAAGTCTTTTTTTTTTTTCAGTACCTCTGGTAATTCCTTCCACTCTTCATGAAATGTTCTACATTTGGATCCATTTTTTTGAAGTGTTGTTGCCCAAATCTGGATACAACAGTCTAAACACTGAAAAAAGGACAAGAATAATTTCATTCCCTTCACAGCAGAAGTCAAGACAGAAAGAGGCCTCATTGCTTCATTTACAAGTGAGGAGCACAGGCCCACAGAGATATGTGATATGGCATCTCCTCTCCACTCTTCCTTCCGGTATTTGCACATATTGATGAGGTCTCCTGTGAGCCTTCTCTTCTCCAGACTGAACAATCCCAGCTCTCTCAGCCTGTTCTCAAGGAAGCTCCAAGGCTTTAATCACTTTTGGGGAGCTTTACTGGGCTCCTGGGTATGATGTTGTCTCACTAGTATGGGGAAGCCAGGAGCAGGACACAGATCTCGTGTGACCCTAACAACAGAATTTCAAACATCCTTCTATGTTAGAGAAGGTTGGACTCAGCAAAATACATGAAGTGAGGCAACATTCACAATTTCCATACCAACAACACTCTCATTTAAACAGGTTTCTCTGGCATGTGGGGCTGTTGTAGCTTACCCCCAGCCCAGTGCCCAGCAGCTGCTCTCTCATTCCTGAACCAGCAAGACCAGGGGGAGAATGAGGAGAGTAAAAACTACAAAGCTCCTGGGTTGAGATTCAGACAGTTTAGTGGGGAAAGCAAAAGCTGTGCACACAAGAAAAGCAAAACAAGAAGTCAGTTAACTGCTTCTCATGGTTGGGGAGCTCTTCAGCCATTTCCAGCAGAGTAGGGTCCCATTGCACTAATGGTGTCTTGGGAGAACACCAACAGTACAAATGTCCACCCCCTTCCACCTTCTTCCCCCTCTTCATACACAGAGCCTGATGTCACAAGGTCTGGAATATCCCTTTGGTCAGTTTGGGGTCACCTGTCCTGGCTGTGTCCCCTCCCAGCCACCCACACACCCCCAGCCCTTTCCCCAGGGAGGTGATGTGAAAAGCAGGAAAGGCCTTGGCTCTGTGCAATCCCTGCTCAGCAATAACAAAAACAGCTCTGAATAATCAACCCTGGGCTCAGCACAAATATGAAACACAGCCCCATGCCTGCCACTGGGAAGAAAATTTACTCTACCCCAGCTGAAACCAGCACAGGGGTACAAAGAGTATTATGTAAGTTACTGTTTATCTACTTGAATTAATGGTTTAGATTCAGTTAGGTGAGCAAATTTGGAATCTAGTTAGGTGTAGAGGAAGCAAAACCTTCCATAAATGCCTCAATGGCAATACTGCATTTAACTTAATGGAGATGTATTTGCATATCTACCACACCATGATAATAGTTTGTTGAAGACAAAAAACATACATAGTGATAACTGAAGACTATGGACAGATAGCTTTCTGCCTCTTTCCACAAAATAAAGAAACCCCCAAACCACAAAACAAACAAACAAACAAGCAAACAAACAACAAAACCAAAACCAACCAGCCAACCAACCAACCAAAAACCAGCAAAAAACCCAAAACAAAATAAAACAAAAAAAATAATGAAGGAGGAGAGTATTGCAAGAACTTAAATACTTAACTTTTATTTTCTACTAATGTGTTTAAAATAGCATGGATCTTTTGAACAAAACAAAGTGGGATATAATTAAGCAAAATAAACTTGTTGAAAACAATTCCAATACAGAAGAAAGATTTGTCTTAGATGAAGTACCAATTCCTACTATCTAGAAAATTAGGTAAGCATGTCTGACCCATTTAACCAAGATGGAAAAAGGACAGAGAGATCCAGCATTCAACTCATTGATAACCTAGAAGAAAAAAGAAGAAATTTGACTTTTGTTTACCAAGTATTCTTAAAAACTTGCCCTTGTGCAAAAAAACTACAAGAAACAGTTTACATGCCCTTCAAAAAGGAGCATCTATAATGACTGAGAGAACTGTAAACAAAAAGCAAATCTTTCCCACCTGCTCAGACAATACCGTTCATTTCTGACAACCTGTAAGAAGAGACTGAGGAACTTACAAAAGACCAAGAAAAGCAAAGAATAGTCTTTCTTCTCAAATATTCTCCTTTGTGGCAGTCATTGGCTTAAGCACCTTTGAGTAGGCAAACAGATGATGGTGTTTAGAGGAGCATTCCTCCATAAATTTTTCTAATCTATTTCTGAACCCATTTACTCTACTGACCTCCACAACACTCTACAGAACTATATTCCATAATTTATGCATTAAGTGATAAAGTATTTCCACTGAGTGTTTTAAACTTCATGATTGATTGGGTGACTCTCAGCTCTTGTATTATAAGAATAGTGAATGATCACTTAGTCACTTTCTTCGAAAGATTCAAGATTTTATAGACCCCTCTTGTACATATTGTTGCCTCCCATCCAATCTGAAGTCTCCTAGCCCAACACGTCCTCTCAAACAAATTCTGGTTTGCTCTGTGGTTTCATCTTTCAGCCTTTATCTTTTCTTTTCACACTTTGCAGTTTTATCATAACTTTCTGACTACAAAATGAAGGCTACCAAAGTGGCACTAAATATTCAGCATCTGGGTACATTGTATATTTATTGTAGTGTAGGGTCATAGAATCATAGAATGGCTTGGGTTGGAAGCGACCTTAAAGATGATGCAGTTCTAACACATCATTCACACAGCTCTGGGACATCTTCCATCAGACCAAATTACTCAGAGACCAATTCTTCATGACCTTGAACACTTCCAGGGATGAGACAGTCCTAATTTCTCTGAATAACCTGTTCCTGTCTGTCACCACTATCAAAGTAAAGAATTTTCCTAATATCTGATCAAAACCTAATTTCAGTTTGAAGCCATGCCCCCTTGTCCTGTCACTCCAAGCTCTTGTAAGAAGTCCCTCTCCATCTTTCTTGTGGAGTCCCTTCAGGTACTGGAAAGCCACAATTAGGTAACCCTAAGAACCTTCTCTGCTCCAGGGTGAACAATCCCCGTTCTCTCAGCCTTCCCTCATAGCAGAGGTGCTCCATCCCTCTGATCACCTTGGTGCCTCCTCTGGGCTCTCTCCAGCAGCTCCATGTCCTTCCTGTGCTGGGACCCCAGGGCTGGAGGCAGATCTGCAGGTGGGGTCTCAGCAGAACGGGGCAGAGGGGCAGAATCCCCTCCCTGCCCTGCTGCCCAGGGGCTCTGGGTGCAGCCCAGGACACACTTGGCTCCCTAGGCTGAGAGTGTAATAAAGCCTCCGATCGGCCTTATCATAAGCAGAGCAATAGGGCTCAGGAGCTCAGTTCCCGAGTGGGGACTGGGTGCCTGAAGCTAGCTCGCTCATGCCAACGCCACGGGTCAAACCCCTAGCAAGCTCAGTGATTCTCAGCTCTTATAGTGATGGCAAGCTCTTAGGATTTCAGCTCTGCTTGCTAGGTAAGTTTGCCCTTGGCTTGAGGCTGCAGCAGACAGAGAGAGAGGAGAAGGAGAAGGCGCAGGCTGTTCCACGGAGATGGCTTTATTTGGGGAGGTCTGTGAAGGGTGTCTGCTCTTCTTCTTTCTCCCCTAATGGGGTACAGTATGCTTCTTTTATAGGGTTGGGAAGGCTCCAAGCTTGACCAATGGTAAGGGGTTAGGGGTATCCATAATTGACCAATAGTTAAGGGTTAAAATGACATTGCCTTATAGGGTAACAGAGATAGGCTATGGGGCGGATGTCCATGGAGACAGGAACTTCTTTGCTGCCTCAGCATTCCTATTATTCACATCCTCCATGGTGCTTTTCCTAAATCTATGGGGCTTACTACAACTCCACTTCCTGTTTTTACAAGAAAGGTGTTCACTATAGCTCTTTTTAAACAGTGAACAAGGCACGAGAACATAGCTAACACAATAACAACTACAGGGAGAATCAACAACATTCCCTTAACCAAGGATGCAGCGCATCCTGTTAATCCCCATTGCCCGAAAAGTTCATTGACCCAGTCTGGGATTCTCTCTACTTTCAAGTCCTTCACGAGATCTTTCAGTTTCTGGATGTTCGCATGGATGGATTCTGAGCATGAAGAGAGGTTGAAGCAGGGCATCCCTTCGAAGTCTTCACAGCCGTGTCCATGGGCAAGCAGCAGGAAGTCGATTGCTGCTGGATTTTGGAGCGAAGCCTGTCTTGTGGTTTCTTCTTCCTTTAAGAGATCACTCAAGGCTGCAGATGTAGCATTAGCTAGTTCACTGAGCCAGCACCCAAGGTGATTGATTTCATTGAGGGCTTTAGCTGCAGCTACCCAGGGTAAGAACAGGGAGACAGCAATCTTTTTTGGTTTGTTCCAATCGTATAATTTAGGATCACAATTTTCATCAAATTCAGTGTAGGACCTTTTTTGTCATTTTGATTCGCTTTCTTTTTTCCAATTATGTAACAGGGTGATGTTTGGAGTAAGGGTAGAAAGTTTTCCAAGGGTACAGGGACCTCCCTGGATTTGGGAGGGGATCCCAGCTCATGCTCTGTCACCACAGATGAGAAACATTCCTCTGGGTAATACTTTGGGATGGAGAGAGGACACAGAAATCACACAAGCCGTGTAATTGCACCAATCATGAGAGTTATAGGCTTTGTTAGTTGGTGATATCTCTTTTCAATATGTGTTTTTGTTCTGGTCAGTTTCTGGCCAATTGTTTTTTGGATGTCTAAAGTAAAATTTGATACAGTATGTGGCCTTGGAGGACCCCAACAGATCCAATTCTTGGGGCTCCTCTTTAACATCGGGCAGAATTTTTGTCCACTCGTCCCAAGTATCAGCCACATTGGGTCTCTTACCTGTGGTGCGGAGGATCTCTGAGTTATAGACAGGCCAGTCATCTGCTACAAAGGGAATTCCTACTAGACAGGTGGAAAGTGGATTATCAATGCTCTCCATGGACAAGGACATGTTGTCTTGTTTTAATGTTTTTGCTAAGGTTACCCAAATATTATGGCTAGGCTGTGGGCTAATCCAGCCAAAGGCACGGGGTACGGTGAAGAACATCCAGGCAGCAGTGAGGACAGCAGCAATGGAGATATTTTTCATCTTTGGGCAGGAATAGGGCTTCTGATAGGGAATATAAGCAGAATTTGTTATCTTTAGAATGAGAGGGTTTTCTCACTTGTTCTTTTCTCTGTTCCCCTCCTCCCCTCCTTTTTCTTTTAATTTCTAAGTTACACTAAGGGAGGAGGAGTGGGTAGAAGGTTAAGGGATTTTAAAAGGTTAGGGAGAAGGAATAACAGTTTTTTTAAAAAAATACAAAAAAACCCAGTGTAACAACACATAATTCAGAGAACACTTTTGTGTTAAGGCTATCTATGGCCTGATGCAGCAGACTGTTGTTTAGCTTGCAGTTTTGTCTGCTGTCTTGTAATGGGGTGGTCTGTTCTTGCGTTTGTGGGTATTCGGCGATGTCTTCATCTCCAGGCAGAGCTGGTTTGGTTTTGAGGTGGTCTTGTGTTTGCCTCAGGAGAGTTCTTGTCCCCATTTGCAGGAGTAGTGTTTGCAGTGCCTAGGTATGGCTTTATGTTTTTTCCTGGGTACCACCTTGGACCGGATGGTAGTAGCACGCACGCATATCCTCTACCCCAGGTAATCAACTGGTGAGGCCCAGAAATTTGGTGTGTTTCGGTGTCCTTCACGAGCACAGGTTGTTTCTCAGTGAGCTTTTCTTGGGTGGTATTTGCAAAGTGGTGAAGTATTGGTGGGTCAGGCTCTGATGCTGTACAGTTCAGGAAGTTGATGACATAAAGAGCCTTGCAAAGTCTTTCCACTGGAGATGTGATTCTTGTGTCTCTGTTCTGTTGATCGAGGACTCTTTTGAGGGTTTGATGTGTCCTTTCCACGATGGATTGTCCTGTGGGGTTTACAGGTATGCCGGTCTTGTAGAAGAAGAACTAAAGAACTCCTTTAACTTGTGGGAAGTGTAGGCTGCTCCATTATCTGTTTTAATCTCTTTTGGTACACCCAGGGCAGCAAAATCAAGGAGAAAGTGTTTTATTGTGTGCAGGGTATTTTCTCCTGCATGTGATGACACAAATACTGCTCCCGAGAACATGTCGACCGATATATGCACGTATTTTGACCTTCCAAAAGGTGCAAAGTGAGTTACATCTGTCTGCCACAGCTGGCAGCTATTCAGACCTCAGGGATTGACTCCCATCCCCATGGATTGTATCTGATAGCTCTGACAGTTCGAGCATGTAGCCACGATAGCCTTTGCCTGATCCTTTGAGAGCTTAAACATTCTCATAAGGGCAGGTATACTTTGATGAAAAAACGCGTGTGACAACTTTGCCTGGGCAAAGATATTAGGAACATTAGCGGTTTCTGCTGCCATTGCTAATGCATCCGCTTTCCTGTTGCCTTCTGCAACAAAACCTGGGAGGTCTGTGTGTGACCTCACATGCATTATGTGATAAGGTTGCTTTCTGTGGGAGATTAGGTATATTAATTTAGAGAGCAGTTGGGGCAACTTTGGATTAGAAACATCTTTGAGAAGAGCATGTTCTGCTCTCATCACTATCCCAGCAACATAAGCTGAATCGGTGACCAGATTGAAAGGCTTGTTCTTAAATTTTTCAAAGGCTCTGACAACAGCTGCTAATTCTGCAGTCTGTGGAGATCCCTCCACTATTTTTATGTCAGACTGCCAATTTTGTGTTTGGGGGTCTCTCCATGTAATCACTGACTTGTGGGAAAACCCTGAGCCATCTGTAAAGAGGGTTAGAGCCTTGAGAGGTTTTCTACTTTGGATTCATTTTGGAATCAAATGGAAGGTTACATTATGGTTAAAAAGTTTGTGTTGTGGGATCTCCGCTGAAGTTTGGCCTGTGTAGCTATCCAGAGCAAACTGGAGGCCCTCATTGGTCTGGATCAAATCCTCAAAGTCTGTGAGGGTTACTGGCAAGTATATGCATTCGAAATCACAACCTGAAAGAGAGCGCAGCTGAGTCCTAGCCTTTTTTATTAATGTGCTATGACCTCCTGGTAGGTGGTAAGAGTCTTTGTAGGCTGGCTACTTGTAAAAACCAATTCCAATATCATCAAAGGGTCTCACAGCTGGGGGTCCCATTGGAAAATTAGTCCATGGAATCGAGGTGCTTTTCCCAGGATGATGAACTGGAAAGGCAGGCTGGGCTCGAAGTGATGGGCTTTGCGTGAAGACAGGGCTTCCTGGACTTCTTCTGTGAGAGTGCAGGGAGAGTCCAGGTCCTTAGGTCCACAAAGAAGTTTGAACAGGGGAGCAAGGTCCTCTGTCCTAGCAGTGGACATACCCAGTTGATGGATCCGCAAAGGCTGTGTAAGTCCCTGAGGGTTTTTGGGTCGTTATTTATGGTTATCTGCTGAGGTACGAGGGTCCTTTCCCGGATCAGGACCCCAAGGTAAGTCCATGGCTTGGTGTACTGGATTTTGTCCTCAGGAATCTCCATTCCTGCTTTTTCTATGGTTTCAATAGTCTTTTTAACTGTTTTGTCCAAGTAAGCTTTATCTGAAGCACACACCAGGATATCATCCATATAGTGGTGGATGATAGCGTCTGGAAATGATTTCCAAATGGGAGACAGGATGTGAGTCACGTACCACTGGCAAATAGTGGACGAGTTTTTCAGGCCTTGAGGAAGATAACGCCAATGATATCTTTTGAGCGGGGCCTCCTTGTTAAGAGAGGGAACAGAGAAAGCAAACTGTGGAGCATCCTCAGGGTGCAGAGGAATGCTGAAGAAACAGTCCTTAATGTCTATGATAGCAAGTGTCCAGTCTCTAGGCAGCATCAATGGGGCAGGCCAGGCTGGAAAGGGCCCATGTCCTCGATGACCTCGTTGATTCTGTGAAGGTCGTAGAGGAGCCTCCACCTGTTTGTCCCAGGCTTTGGTAGAACAAAGACTGGAGAGTTCCAAGGGCTGTCGGACTCCACTATGTGGCCTTTTGCAAGCTGTTCTTCCACAAGGGTGTTTAGGGTGCGCAGCTTAGCTTTATTGAGGGGCCACTGTTCAATCCAGATTGGCTTGTGAATTTCCAGGTGAGACGAGGTGTTTCTGGCAGTGCGCTTTGCTCAGTGGCCCTGATTAGAAATCCTGAGTGGGAATACGTAGGGAAGCTCCCCACTGGGATAGAACGTCTCTGCCCCAATGGGTGATGGGGGCCCTTACCACAAATGGACGGATGGTTGCCAGCTTGCCTTCAGGCCCTTCCATGAAGATGTTGTTCTTGCTTCTCATGGATACTGTAGCTCCACCAATCCCTGAAATCATGCCTGCAACAGGTTGTAGATCCCAGTGTGCTGGCCATTCTGAGCAGGCGATGATGGTCACATCCGCACCAGTGTCCAGCATCCCTGGTAGGTGGGTCTTCTCGCCTTTGCAGGTGAGGCCGCACTCGATAGTAGGCTTGGATGGTCCCACGACTTGTGCCCACATAGCTGTAGGGTTGAGAGGAATCTGTTCCCTGTGATCCTTTGGGAGTAAAAAGGTTTGTGCTATTGGAGTTCCTTTAAAAGAAAAAATGGTAAGTCTATGCAGTATACATGGACGAGAATCTCTTGTCCTGGCTGCACTGTCAGCACTTCTGGAACAACGAAGATCTCCTTTGGGCTATTAAGAGAGTCACCTATAATTAAAATGCGCGAAGGACCACCTTTTGGGCCATATTTGCCTGTGGGAACACGGTGAACATTCTCGTTATTAAAGTCAATGGACAAAGCAGTTACCAGTTGACGGCGGGTTCCCATCTGGGTTGCCCCGTGAGTTGGATCCTCTTCTTGTGGTCCGGAATGTCCTGGGATGGTGCGGGGTTGGGTCTGGTGGCCCTTGATTTGTTGTCAGCGCCCGGGGCTCGACCGGGCTGCGCAAGGAGTTTCCCAGACGCTGCTGATAACGCTGCTGATTCTGGGGTCTTTGGTAATTGTTACAGTGGTATCGAGGGAGCGATCTCTCTGGGCAGTCCTTTATTTAATGTCCAAGATCCCCACAGTGATAGCATTTAGCTTGGTCTTTAGAAGCTATTACTGCATATGCCCCAGAAACTCCTTCAGCAATACCCTCAGCAACTGCTTGGGCCACTGTATTTTCAGTGGACATGTGACGTGTACAGCATTCCAGCATTTGCTCTATGGTGGGGTCTGTATCCATGGGTAGAGACCTCAAAATGGCTTTGCATTTTTCATTTGAGTTACTCAAGGCAAGTTTACATAAGCATTCCTTCCTTGCCTCTGTGCTCTCTATCTGTTTCTCCAAAGCATCTCTAAGTATGTCCACAAATTTGATAAAACTTTCATCTATCCCTTGTTTAATAGTAGAAAAATGCATTGTTGGCATTGACTCATCATGCATGAGAAGTAAAGAGGTTTTTGCTGCAAGAGGGACGTCCTGCATTGCCTCTTTATTCAAGGTTTCCAATTGGTCTACTGGTTTCTGTAAGTCACCTTCACCAGCTAGTTGTTCTACCTTATTAGCATCTGCAGAATATGAGTCTGATAATGTTTTTAAATGTCTTTTCCAATGCTTGTCCCATAACATATATTCTGCTGGGGACAGAAGGCAATGTGAAATATTTTTTATATCGTGGGGAAGTAAGACGTGCTGAGAACATGGCTTCTAAGAAATTTCTAAAAATATGTGAACTTCGCCCATGTTCTTTGGCTATGTTTCTTAATTGCACTAGTTCCTTATTGGAGCTAGCCTTCCATGTCTTTATAGTGGACTCGCCACCATTCCGTCCTTGCTTATATTCTACTGGGAAAGCATTAATTTTCTGTGCCAGCTCCCAATCCCCAGCCTTGGTCTCCTCTATCTTAATGAGAGCCCATGGATCTGTATGGAACGTACCAGAATCAGATTCATTGCAAGAGCTCTGGTCCTCTGAGGAGGACTGGGGTGGGGGGGGTTGCTATTCATGACCTATGCTTTTTACGGCATTTAGAAGCGTTTTTCAAGGGTTTCGGTGGCTGGGGGGGGGAGACATGGCATGACCTGGCTAGGGGGAGGTGCCAATGGAGCTGGGATGGCAGCACAGCATGCACAGGACTGGGTGGGGGGGGTAGCACCTTGGGGGGTCTCTGGGATTCTGTTTGGGTGGCATTGAGGGTGGGTGGGGGACACGTGGTGGGGGCAGGGGGCTGGGCAGGGTGGGGGTGTGGACATGGGAGGAGTGGGGGTGAGCCAGCAGTGGGACCGTTCTGGGATGCCGTGGTTACGGGGTGGGTTGGTGGGACTGCGCATGTGTGAGGTCCCCCTGCTGTGGCAGGCATGGTGCAGGGGGAGGAAGAGGGGATACCGGCGGGCACGGCAGCGGCGGGGGTGGGGATCGGGAAGACATCGGGAGGGGCCAGGCTGCTCAGAGCTGGGGCGGGGAGGGCGGGGGCGGCGGGGGGTGGGGGGGACGGGGGGCATTGCAATGGGAGGGGTGGTGGGGGACACCAGCGCAGAGGTGGGGGGGCCGCAGCGAAGGGGGGCAGAGGGAGTGGGAGGAGGGGTGGCAGGGTCCGCAGCGGGGAGGGACGGAGCCGGCGCGGGGGGAGGGGGCAGCAGAGGCAGGAAACGGGACCCTCCGGACCGGATGTGAGGAGGAGGCTTAGCCGAGGGTAGGGAGGATGTGTGGAGTTATAGATAAGACAGGATCCGGGAGTTAGGCAGCGCAGGTCCTGCAGGGGTGGGGGAGGAGGCTGCGGTGGTCAGTGTAACCTCTGCTTTAGGAGAAACAGAAGCGAGAGGGACTTTAGGACCTAAGGGCTGATGTGAGGTATGCAAGTGACATTCCTCTGGGATCTTATCAATCTCATTAGCATTTGAAAAGGAAGTGTCTGGTACTGACTGCAAAATTTTTTCTCTGTTAAATTTTTCAATGGTTTTAGTTATTATATGAAATAACGGCAAATAGTTAGTCGCAGAAAAGTCCTGTTTTGTTTGTGAGAGACATATTGTGTTCCCGATCATATCCCAAAACGAATTTTCAATGACTGCTTTCTTATCAATATCAGGGTATTGTGAAATAATCCAAGTTACAAATTTTTTAAGGTTAGTTTTTGAGAGCTTGCCTTTAGAAAAGGAGAAGCTGTTAGCAGATAAGATTTCTAAAATAGTTAAATATATCTCTCTCTCAGTTTTGCTTTGTTTTAATGTACTAAAAATTGTACCCATGTTAATTATTAGCTCTTCCAGCAGAAAAAAATGAGAAAAAAAAGAAAAAAAACGAAAAAAAAGTTGAGAGCCCCGAAGTTATTTGTGCAATGTTGGCTAATTTATACTTAGAGTTCTTGGGGTCCAAGATCTGTGGAAGGGGTCTGCTGACATCAGTTCTCCTTGGAACTTTCTCTCGTTCAGATGTAAGTTTTGAGTGTCGAACTGACCCTCCTGGGAATAGGATTTTCTAAAACGAAAAGTCCCTTCACGGGAGGAGCAGCTTCCCGAACAGGCAATCACAGAAAACCCCGGGGGGGCTTCGTTGCTCAACTGACGGATATCGCCTCTGGGGGGGTCCGTAGTCGTTGGGCGCCACTTTAATAAAGTCTCTGATTTGGCCTTATCATAAAGCAGAGCAATAGGGCTCAGGAGCTCAGTCCCTGAGTAGGGACTGGGTGCCCGAAGCTAGCTCGCTCATGCCAATGCCACGGGTCAAACCCCTAGCAAGCTCAGTGATTCTCAGCTCTTATAGTGATGGCAAGCTCTTAGGATTTCAGCTCTGCTTGCTAGGTAAGTTTGCCCTTGGCTTGAGGCTGCAGCAGACGGAGAGAGAGGAGAAGGAGAAGGCGCAGGCTGTTCCACGGAGATGGCTTTGTTTTGGGGAGGTCTGTGAAGGGTGTCTGCTCTTCTTCTTTCTCCCCTAATGGGGTACAGTATGCTTCTTTTATAGGGTTGGGAAGGCTCCAAGCTTGACCAATGGTAAGGGGTTAGGGGTATCCATAATTGACCAATAGTTAAGGGTTAAAATGACATTGCCTTATAGGGTAACAGAGATAGGCTATGGGGCGGATGTCCATGGAGACAGGAACTTCTTTGCTGCCTCAGCATTCCTATTATTCACATCCTCCATGGTGCTTTTCCTAAATCTACGGGGGTGCCTATGGCTGACTCATGTCCAGCTCTCACCCAGAGCACCCCCAAGTCCTTCTGGGCAGGGCTGCTCTCGATCTGTTCATGCCCAGCCTGGGCTGGCACCAGGGATTGCCCTGACCCAGGTGCAGCACCTGAGCTTGGCCTTGCTAAACCTCATGAGATTCCCATGGGCCATTCCTTCATCTTGTCCACAGAGAAGTTTTTCACTTTCTTCTCTGTTCCTTTCTTGATAATTCCTAATTTGATTCTTGACTGCTGCTTGGCAATGAGCAGAACATTTCAAGAGAATTGTCCCCAGGGACAGAAAATTCCTTTCCAGAATGGCAAAAGCTAATTTAGGAGGAGCAAGAATAGGCTGAGCCTAGGGATAATCTAATACTGGTAAGTGATAGTCTCTTTTGACTACAAGCAGCCCAGAATGACGAGGGGTCTAATGACTGGGTTTGAAGCATATTCAAGAACTATTTCACATACATTTCAGCACCCAACAGATTGTAGTTGGGGAAGCAAAGTATCACCAAAGGCTGTAAGGAGCACTGTGCAGCCTCTGCACTGTCAGTGGTGGAGAGAGACAGGGAAGCTGACTCGGTGATCAGAACCCAATTTTATAGTGGGATACAAATGCTTATATACTATTTCAGGGAGACTAGTAATGTGTACTACAATGATTAGGTTAAAATTACATACACAAACTTATGCATATAACAACATCTCTTGCTTGCAGAGTTTAATGACATTTTCTTTTCCCAGAAAACCCATTTGATTTAATCTTCTGGCAGTCTAGGTCTAATTTTCAAAGTTCCATTTGCTTTTGCCAAGGTATCCTGTTATCAAATCTCTTATGTTAGCCAAGTCCAAAGTCCATCACCTGTCTTGTGTATCCCAACATTCCAACACTGCACCACTCTCTGGCCCCCCAAACACCTGCAGACACCACCACAAAGTCCCTCTGCTGTTGGTTTACGCCCACAAAGCTGGGAGGAGGAACAAAAGCTGAAGGTGGCTGCTTACTCTTCCTGCAGCTTCTTAGGCTATAAACCAGTCACTGGTTTCAGTTATGTATTAGGTCAAAGCTACAGACATGACTTCACCTTCTTCCCAAAGATGAATAACAAAAGTTCCCATGTATCTCATTCCGACTTGGAACAAGCAGCTGCTTCACTAAAATGTGTCTGCATGCAGTAGATTGAACTCATTCCCAGTAGAAAATAGAGATCCAAGAAGAGGGCAAAGATGAAGAAAATAGTGGATCAATGTGCATTATAGAAAAAAATGTCTCTAAATATACAATAGCAATTTTTTACTCTCTTCCCAGTGGTCTCCAACAATTTTTGTCTTTCTAAAATTCTTTTTCTACAACTCACATGTGGGATTCACATTCTCTGAACCTGAGAGAAGCAGAGAAGAGAATGATCAAAACAATTCTTATCTCATTTGCTGCTCCTGTGTTTGTGCACAAGTGGAATGCATTATGGAAGATTGTTTACATGAAGGGATTTGGTAATTGGATTCTGGTGTGAGTGTTTTGTTTTCTTGACCAATCTCTGCAAGATGTGTCCTGACAGTCGGTCAGGAGACAATCAAGAGTTTTTGTTCAGTTGAGTTGAGTTCTTGTTCAGTTTCAGTTTAGATGGGATATAATGTAGTGTAATATAGTATAGAATAATATAGTATAATAAAGTAATTAATTACCCCTCTGATATCATGGAGTCCTGCTCATCATTCTTCCCTTTATTGAGAGGTTGCCAGTTTTCCAAAATTCACATACTCTCAAAATATCCTATCAAGAGTTTTTTCTGTAAGAATCTAAATAATATGCTGTAATGTTTTGAGCCTGCAGAAACTGATTTTTTTAAAACAGAAAATGAAAGTAAAAGAATTATTATGCTTTATTCAAATATAATTAGAATGAGTACTTTGAATTATTTTTTAGTTCAACAGAGCAATACACAATATTTCCCATGTCACGTTTCTTCATGGAAGATGTAGCTCAGACTACTTTTCTTTTTTTTGTTCTTGTAAATCATTACTTTATTTTCTATCACATAGGAAGGGCTATATTTAATTCCCTTGATTTGTAGTATTGCTTAGTGGATTGGGAGACAGGGCCCAGCCAGGGAGATTAGCCTGTAGGACAAGATGGGAATATCAGGCTCCCAAAATTACATGTTGCCTTTGGATAAATTTCTAAACTATGACATGGGAATGATTTGCAATCCCAGCTCTACTTGCTTGCAGTGTGGCATCTTGGGAAAGGCATGTTACTCTGCTGTGCCTAAAAGGCAATGCAAATACAGCAGTAATTTTTAAGAATCTAGTCAGAGATGCCACTGGTAGATGCTTTTTAAATTCTTATTCCTAATGTACTATTAAAAAATGGTATATTACTATTAGCACAATGTAAACAAGGCTGGACAGGTAGACAGACTGTTTTGGGCTGTCACTTACCATGAAAGAGAGAACTAGACCAGGAAGGAGAGACTGCCCAGCCTGCCTACAGAGTTCTACAGGGCAGTAGTGGGTATTGCACTCGCTGTCCTCCACATGCATTAGCGCAGATTAGCGCCTAGGTTTTTTCATCTGTTAGGTGTATATATAAAAGGACCACTTTCTCTTCATATTTTATCCTGTTTCTCTAGACTTCCTTGAATATTAGGAAATCCCATTCTCATTAAAATGCAGGTAGATTCTCACACACTGAGAAAATCACTGACAGAAATAAAAAAAGGACAAAGCCTTCAAATTGTGTAGCCAATATAGTAAAATAATTTGGAATTCAGAGCAACAACACCAGACTTTCCTGAACACTTTGTTTCAGTTCTGAAAGAAACATTATAGATGGTTCCCTCCCTGTATGATGCACATCAAGTGTAAAAAGTGTGCTATTTTTCTTGGTTTGAGAATACAAGAATGTATCTCAGAATAGGTGAGTTTTCAATACCCAGCTGGTAACTTTTGTGCAATGTTTTTAGATACACTGGGAGCATCTGGGTTTGTTTATCAGTACCTCTTCTTTCTTTTGAACCTGCAGAAAGTTGTCTGTATGGGAGAGAAATGTTGCAAGTACTGAAGGCAGGAGGAACCTTACACAGTCCTAAAAAAAAAACATGGGAGAGGTCCCTCCTGCACATTCTGAATTATGAATTTAGGGAGTTGACTGTAATGCAGAAGCTTTTTGACATTCTGGGGTGTTGTATTAAGATAGTGATTCCTGTAATATTTGCCAGCTACCCAACCTCAGCAGAAATTTGAGTACAGTCAGGATGTAAGAATTTGATCCCAGAGCACAAAGGATGAGAGCATTGGCATTCAGATGTTTGAGGCACAGAGGAGAGAGACTCTCTACCCACCTTTACCTATACTGGTGCTGAAAGACTTTTTTTCCTCTGGGTGTTTCTCACATGGCAACATGCTTCCTGAAAGTTGGGTACAGCTCCTGTAGGAATCTTGGATTCTTCACATGCCTTCACCTCCGTTGAAAACTATTTTATTTTTCTGGTCTGGTTCATAGTCCATTCAGTACAAAACTTCTTGATATATTACATAGTTTTGATATGTCTTCCCCTGGAATATTGTCTGTTCCCCTACTAACTCTGAACTCATTAGTGGTGTTAAAATGATTAGCTGGATACAACTCATAGGCAGTTAATGGAAAATATTATAAAGATCCCAGTTCTTTCTGAAGGATTGAGAAACTGCTTGGTTTATTTTCTTTCTTGTGAGATAAGCACTTCTCATGTCTTGTAAA
The DNA here is from genome assembly GCF_012460135.2 of Molothrus ater. NCBI lineage: Eukaryota > Metazoa > Chordata > Aves > Passeriformes > Icteridae > Molothrus > Molothrus ater. The sequence goes on along the minus strand of NW_023416471.2, from coordinate 3,769,557 downwards.
AGTAATTTTCAAATTTCAGCATGACAGCCTTTTTCATATTCTGAAATGTACATGTCTTAAAAATGTTCAGGCATATAAATGGAATCAAAGCATTCAGTTCATTAAGAGATCTTGACTGAAGCTACTCCCAAGGATGATAAAATGTGCTGGAGTCATGTTGGGTTTTGTGTGACTGGCTCCCAAGGCTATCTTTGAAGGATATTGAGACTGCTGTGGAGAGTCAATGGACCCATAACACCCAATGGACCCATAACACCCAATGGAACCCTTTTAATGGCCTATGGATTTCTGACAACCCAAACAGATCGCCTTTAGGCTACTGTGCACACCTCTTCCTGTGAAGAGAAAATTGCTCACGAGTGTAATTTCTTTCTCCATCTGCTAATATAGGGATTCTTATGTTTGGCACTAATGAAATTCCAAGTAATATTGCATGTCAACACTGAAGAATATTTGTGTTATCTTCATATATAGCATTTGATAACATTTTCTTTTTAGTTTTTTTCTCTTCCTGGAAATACTTTCTTTGCTCATGTGTTCAAAGCACTGAGGTTGGTTAGAGAGGCAAAGCAATTTAGTGAGTTCATGGAAGGTGAAAGAGCTTGAATTACAGGTGTTTGACTTAGTGCACTGTCTGCATTCCCTGAAGCTCCCAAACCTGCACTCAGCATGGGGGTTTGTGATATTTTAATGGCTACTTTCCTCTCAGCATGTGGAAATGTGCTTGTGCATCAGGCAGCTCAGAAAAGGGGATTCTGCTTTTCAGTAGTCAGCAAAATTAATCCTTGACTAAAAGACAATTTTTCTAAAAATTGAAATGAGGAGGCACTGCAAAGGAGTTAAACAAATGAGTCAAATTAAGTAATTGTAAAGTTCTACTAACACAGAATTCTTTCTTTTGATTAACGTAAATAGAGAAATCTCCCCCTTGATCTTGTCTGTCTGTTTTCCTCTTCAGCCTACCTGCCAGTTGTGGGGTTTTATTACGTGGGGTCAGTGGTGGAGGACAGGGACAACACAAACTATCAGAGATCCATGTGACAACAGCATATTTTATGGTTCAGAGCCTTCCTATTTTGGGAGTTCAAAACTCCCTGGAGTAGAAAACTGATTGGTCAAGGTTTAACACTGCCGAAATACAGCATTAATCAGCTCTAATCAGCTCTTTGACCAGTGATATCTCTGCATTCTGGATTGAACCTGACTGGCTGATGTTCCTATTCAGGTCTGAATCCAGCCTATACCTACCTCATCTGAGGTCTTCTTTACTTCTACATGGTTTGAGGTTGGGGTCTGATATGACCGAATTTATTTGTCAGCTACAGGCTAGCTGCAACCATGACTGGGTTTTATTTTGGTTTTTTGTGAGGGTGCTTTTGGTTTTTTTTGTTTTGTAAGTGAACTGTTGACAGAAATAACACTGTGGTAACACTAGGATCCTCCCTGCTCCCCCTGCCCATTGTAAGGAAATGGGAAACATGAGAGTAATCTATAAAGGAAAGAAAAATAAAGATCATGCCCTTCTCCCTATCATCTATATCAGTTGTCTTTTAAAAATTATTTCTCAAAAGTAAGACTGCAAAACTTACTGCATTGGCAAGTTCCTGTTCATCTACAGGTTCTCAAAATAGTAGCCTGAGGAAGAATGACACACAAAATTAATATGCCTTCTGTGGGCTTAAAGCAGTGTTTGCTCCTATTGCGCTATTCAAAGCTTAATCACGTTGCTCAACACAGAAGCTGTGGCATCATCAACATTCCATCAACACCTCAGAGGAATTTTCATAATCAGTAACACCATTGAAAGCAATTTTTGTCCTTGAACTACTGATGTCGCTGTACAAAACATGCAGCTTTTCCTTGAAGAAAGCATTGCTGAAGTGTAAGAAATATGTTGTTTGCAAGAAGAGTCTTGGAGGCATAGACCACAGAGATCCCAGGCAGCAGAAAGGTCCTTGTGTCTATTACCACCTAGTGATTGCATTTTTCTGAGCATCACGCTTGCTTTTTGTGGCAGATGCAAAGTGTAAACATATGACCAGCATTCTCTAACCTGGTAAACCTTTTATTGACAAAAGATATCTGGTAGAAAGTTCCAAAGCACAATGGTAGCAAGCATTTTTATTGTTCAGCTGCAGCACCCAGATGCAATTTGTATGCTGAAGTACTGGTCTTCAACATTTTACTGCTTTTTTGTTTTTGTTTTTTTGCTTTTGTTTTTCATCGCCTTTTTTTCTGAGGAGGAAATGGAGATAGGAGTGCAAGCGGAGTCCCAGAGGAGATGCACATGTTGCTGTTTGCAAGTATGGAAGATGCAGGGGGACGACTGCAACTGATATTCACCCCTGAGGAAGAAAATGAGATCAGCAATGTTGCTATGGCAGTCTCCTCTGCCATTCATTGCTAAAGTAACAACCATCTACAGATATAAAGCATGACTTTTATACATGCTTACTACAAAATTTCAGTATTTCAAGAAATAGCTAGAGAGCTCTGAGCCTTTTAATGTTGCTCTTGTAACAACGCATTTTGCTGGCCCATGGGGGTTTGCTCTGACACTGTCACAAGGTCCATAGACCATATGTCCTGTGGATAGATTTCAATCTTATGCACATTTGACTGGGACTGTGGGAATTACACGACCTCAGTTGTCCCTTCTATTCCTGTGCTCATAAGAGAGTGGTTCTACAAACCCTCATGTGCAGTTTCTGTTGCACTGTATCCATGCAATCTCTAGCCTTTGGGAATACATTAACTGGATCTGGATTATGCCTTTCCAAAGACATGTGCCTTCCTTGTGGTGCAAATCTCAGGTGAGCATAATTTGCATCCCAGTGAGCTGCTGATATACTGGTAGAAACTACTTGAAAGTCTGACCTGTGCCAAAGTTCACTGAGCTATAATGCTCGGCCAGGCAGCTGCTGTATGTCTTGTACTGCCTCCCTCAAACTCTGAGATCATGCCAAAATAACTGCTATACACAGAGGGTTTAGCAAAAAGCCACAAAACGTTTGGATTGCTATGAAATATAAAAAAATAGAGAGACAGAGAAAGAGTGAGACAGATAAGCAGTAAGTATTCCTATTTAAAAATAAAAGGAAAAGAGCAGTTCTCTAAGCACTGTGACTTTCATCTGATGTAGCTCTCATCCAGACTAAATTGTGGGCCTAATGTATGAGAGAAAAATAGAAAATTGCCACATGCTCACAGTCACATAATAAGCAAATGTTAATTGATGTGCTTTGTTTGTGATAGCTCCTGCGAGATTTGCAATGAGCAAGAGTTTTCTGTATGGGCAATTCCACAGCATATGCTAGCACATCCAGGAAGAGTCATCATGTCTAAGCACTTTCTACCATCTGCTAGGAAAATGGAAATATTGAAAGATTTCTCTCAATTTACCCCAGTGCTTTTATGTATGTAGCTCTGATTTCAGCCCTATCTCTTTTGACCCATGAAGCTAAATGCTGTGTTCTTAACGCTTTTGTGGAGCTCTGTACTGTGAGCCTCTTACAGAGAAAAATACATAAATGGATGCATTGATACACAATAATACACATCCATACACAGATACATAAAAAATATGCTTTATAGTTTCCTGTGGTTAAAGGATGAAAGGATTTCTGATTGAGTCAACTTACCAATTCTTTGGTTTATGTGTTCACATTCACACTTGTGCAGTTCAAGGACAGCAATTATTTTTTTTACTGCCATGGATTGGATTTGTCAATCAGCTCAGTTTTTTTTGCCTGCCTGCCTCCCCCTCTTAGGCTCTGGAAACAGACACTCTCCACCTCTGCCTGTCCAGTTGCTTTTGTGGTCTAAAATGGATTCTTGAATCCAGGATTTGATTCACAGGATCCCACAGCTGGTCCTTGCTACCTCTGTTTAAAATGTTCCATCTATTAAGTCAGGATGATGGAAATTAATTCTATTCTGGGCACTTCCCATGATTTCTAAGAGAATATGGGATGAAAGTTGGTGGATAAGCAAAATTTCATACTGTCCTAATGTAGGAACTTCAAAGTTCAAATCTGAGATAATGATAAAAAAACCGCAAAAACCAGAGTAGTGCTGCTGCCAGATTTCCTTCTAACCTAATTTACTTCTCCCGTAACCATCATATTATGCTGAATTAATATGCTTTGAGAAGACCTGTCTAGGGTTTCCACCTCAAAAAGAGTGTCATGGAACCTTTCACAAGGGAACACAATCTTAGGCAAGGAGAAGCTCAGTATGGTAACCCTATACCAACCACAATGGAATTAGTTGGCATGCAGAACATTTCAAGATGAACCATTTTGTCTGTAGAAATGCAGTACCTATTCTCAAAGAGACCAACATGACATTTAGCTCTTACATTTTGTTTCAGCATAAGATTTAAATGGTGCAGTGTCAAAGCCTTAAGCTCCTATTTTCAGACATCCAGCCCCAACATCAGAATCTAAAATTCACAGTCGGGCTTCCAGAACCTGACACAGTGAATAAAGAGCACATCTATAGAGTTAAAAAAAAATCTGTATACTGCAAATGAAGCTTTCATTATTTTCTTTGTTTGAGTCTGAAGTGAATGATATGTGTGCAAACCTAATTCTCTCCAAATTTCAGAAATTTGACCCAAGGATGCTCTCTCTGAGGTGGAGTTTCTCAGTGGGTATAAGCTGAAGCCTCTTTATGTGCCTGCCATGGAAGCTAGAGGTTCCACCCACCTTTGATTTCATGACTTCATGCCTCCAGCAGTCAGCTGGAATAGGAGAGCAACAAGTTCTTCACCCTTTTCAACCAGAAGGCAGCAAATCCCACATCTATCAGTAATCATGACATTGTTAATTTCTGCATTAGTTGTGTAAGTGCTTTCATAAATCTATCTCATGTTCTCTGCAAATGTCACAGCAAAACAACCAAAAATAAAGGGCGGGCAGCTATGGTAATAACACATTTCCCAGTAACTGCAGAGAGTAAGCACCTGTGTATTTGATCTGTCAAATGTGAAAGTTTCTTTCTTGTGAAATCTAAGAAGAAAGTTATTTTCTACTAGAAACAGAGAAGTAATAATTTGACTATAATTCTCACCTCTTACAGAAAGTGGTGCACACACACACACACACACACACACAAACATACTCATAATCGCTCTCTCTCTTTCTCTTTCTTTTTTCTCTCTCTCTCTCTTTCTCTCCCTCCCCACCCTCCCCCCCTCTTGATGAGAAAAAACAGATGAGAACTTAAATGCAAATTCTCAACAGAAGTTGAAGAATTACAGACATAATTATCTACAGCTGATAAAATGCTGGAAAAATAGGGTTTATGACAGAAGTCCTGACACTGCTGTAATGATACAATGATGCTAGGGGAAAGCTTTTCTGAAAGAGACTAAAATGATGAGAACCTGAAGAAAATGGTAAGAATAGGTTGTACACTCATTAACTTAATTGAGTTGATGTACATGCAAAACAATATTAATAAACACGTCATAAAAATAAACAGGTCTGAATGTTGTTAAGAATGATTGACATGCAAACACACAGCAGCATGCTTTCTTCCATCTGCTTATCATTTCAAGGATTGATAGGTAAATAAAATTAATTCTGGCTGACTGGTAAAGGGCTGCATAAAGATTTATAATATTCAGTAAATAGTTCGTCATTGCTATTTGAAAGTAAAATTGACAGGATATGACATCCTATTTACTTCCAAGAAAGAGCAATTATGTTGTGTACAGAAAAAGTGACTGATTATAACATTACATGACATTTTGAAGCTAACAGCTTCAATTACTGTATCCAAATTATGGCCAAGAAAAATATGCCTTGTGGGCATCTCACTCGATGTTTTAACTTAGAGGAGAAATGTAATTAAAAAATAGGCAAGGACATCCTCACTAACTTGAGATGAACAAGAAGGGAAACATGATGCTAGAGGGCTTGCATTTTTGTTATGAAAAAGTACACTTAAATAAATAGGAAGAGAAAAGATCCTTCCTCTCTGTCTTCCTTTTTCTCTCTGAGAGGGAGTTTGTAATTTGTCTTCTTTAAGAAGGCACCATGCTCCCGAAATGAGGGATGATTTCAGTCCTTTGGAGATAGGTCATATTGCATGTATTATGAATTTTACATGTCATTTGCATATATAAATTCAGCACTGCTTGTGATCACCTAATGGGCCAATCATATACACAAAAGGTCTGTTTTATCCACTTGTGCACAAAACCTCCTGTTTTTGTAGCTCCCTGCATGGAGAAGCCAAACTGCCTGTACTCACAACTGCCAACCAGCGCAGTGATCTTTAAAGTCCTCAAATACCCATATTAAACACTAAGCACTTAGCACCTTACCAGGACCTTTTAAGATTAAAGAAAGTTAATATTTAGTATCCTGGCTTAGAAGCAGTGCTGTAATTATGAGGCAGCCTCCAAAAGCATGGCAATGTGAATTATTGCCACATGGTCATGAGGTAAAGTTTATATGAGTGTTACTGATTTAACCATATTGATAGACACACGTGCATTGACACAGAAGCAAGCTATGGAAAGCAGAAATAAACTCTACATGATTTATTTATAACACTTGTAGATGGATTGTGGCCCGGATTTTTTTTGCCCTGATGTCATTTCAGGCAGCTTATTACAATATGTCTGACTTCAGGGTTATTTGGTTTTTTTTCCCTTTTTCTTTTTGTTCACCAGGTACAGTTCAAATTTAAAAACTTCATCAGCTCCTGAGGCCCACCCCTATTACATGGGCTGGAGATTTGCCAGTGTGTCCTGCAGCTTGTGCTGCCAGCACGCCTGTACAGACACACCGCAAGATGCAGCAGAGTGGAGAGGCAAAAGCTGCACAATTCTCTCTGTAAAGGTGCTGTTCCTACCCTTCCATACTCTGTGCTTCCCTTGTGTCCTCCAAGATACAGAGATCATCTCACAGTGATGGCACTTACATTGAAGGATGCTACAGAGCAGCTCGATCCTGTGAATTCAATGCCTGAAAAGGTTCAGCAAAATATGTTCTGGGTAAAATTAATCTGTCTGAATCGTATCTAATATTTCTGATTAAACACT